>NC_136070.1:12566638-13288385 GCF_964261635.1 Lissotriton helveticus
AATTCGCATTCCTGTGCTTTGGAAGTGCCGCAGCATGGCGCAGCCAAAGGGCTTGCAGTGTTGCGCTGCGGCACTTTCTTGTAAATCTGCCCCCCAAGTTTTTTGGTCCTTCCTGAAACTAAGTAGATCTCTGTTTGTTCTAAGGGAGACGGGCAGCTTATTCCTGTCCACATCATCACTTCTGCAACCTGTGTCCAATGCACTTGGGGCCATTTTATACTTCGGACCACCCCGTAGGACGTGCTTAGAGCATAACCAGGCGCTAAGTGTGTCTTCATTTCCATCGATACTGTAAACGAGCAGACGGTTCGGAGGTCAGTGTGCGCCTAGAAGCCCTGGCAGGGCTGCGGCGAGTAGACGGCCATGGGGGTCTCCGGCTCAGCTGGCAGGAGAGACGCTGAACTCAGGATGGGGAACCCCACAGAGGGATGCCCGAAGCCCACAACAGAAGGGTTCAGATCATGACAACCTCGCTGAGGATCCGTGGTGTGCATCACAGCGAGTAATAAAGCACAGGTAACTGCACCGGTGAGTGTCGACCCAGGGGCCGAGCCCCTTCCCCCCCCCCACGGATGCTGCTTCTAGTTGGGGTGCAGCTGCACTGGACACAAGCATGGGGGGACACCGGCTGCCACCCGATCCATCATGGCTGAGTCGCAAGCTACTCGTCTTTTACCTCCAAGGGGGCGCAACGCAGCTCGCTGGAGTGGCCCTACCCTCGTCCAGCGCGAGACACCTGGGGTCTCCTTCTTGGGAGGTGGGTAATAGGGAGGCATACTCCCCAACCCACAAAATGCATAATAGCATGTTTGCACCCTATTTCCCAACGCCTCCCTTTGCATCTCTAATGAGATGCAAAGTGGGCGTCACTGGGCGTACCCCGGATGGACTACCTTGCAAATATCGCTGATGTTCACATTGCGATATTTACAAGGCTGCCCCAGCATTTTAGCACACGTTAGTTTTTGGAGAAAATCTCTGTTTTCTCCAAAAACTAACGTCTGCTAAAATGCAGACTTACCTATCCCTGACATTGGGGATGGATTGTGCTGATATGACCCTGGGGGTCGTATCAGCAAGGTTATCGCCGTTTTTCTGAGAACATCGCTGGAAAACCAGAGATGTTCCCTGCAAAATGGCGATAAACTCGCTATCTCTGGAATTTTTATCGCCCTGGAGAAACGCGTTGTTAATAACGCTCTACCAGGACGATAAATGCCAAAGATAGATGGCTATAATATAATTATCGCTAAGCACGGCCAGCGATGATTATCGCTGGCCGTTGATAATATGCCCCAAAAGGCGATAATAATCGCTGAACGCGTGTATCGCACTTGTCATTATCGCAGTCTATCGCCGGTTCACATCGCCGTGTTAGCGGTGTATTTACAATGCTTGGCTAACAGGCGTTGTGAAATCCGGCGTATGACGGCGATATTTCACATTACCGTGCGAAAACCAGAGGCAACAGGATGGCACTAAAGGAAGTGTTGTTAATAGGGAAATGTGGACTCAGCCGTTCAATCCACCTCCCATTGAACAGATAAACACGTCTGAAATTTACCAGACGTTAGATACCGGCGATAACCGCGGGTAGCGCAGCTTTTAATAACGCTATGGGTGTCAGGGCACGGCTTGTAAATACCGCGATGTGCGGTTACCGACTATTCCCTGTTGTTTTTTTCCGGAACGCCTTCTTTGCATCTCATTAGAGATCCGAGGCTAGGCGTGTGGAGAACGGCAGCGGACATGCGCTAATGCGTGTTAGCTCCACGTTGTTGATAGGGCGCTGACATTTTCGCCGCTTTTCTGGCTTTTAAAGCCAGAAAAGCGGCGTTATGGCCCTTGTTAATATGCCCCTCAGTAAGCAAATATAATGAATCCATCTTCACTGTTCGGGGGACTTGCAGCAAACAGCAAACCATCGACGAACGGAACCAGCGTCGACCATCCAGGGGAGAGCAGGGAACCCAGGCCCGCCCGAGAGCCTTTCGACTGACTCCCCCCATCCCTGCACACCTCATACATCACGTCTATGAGCTCCTCCCCTGAACCCCCTTTTCGCATTTCGTCAGAGATATCACACACCACTCTTACCACTTTTGCAAATCTGCAGAGGTTTGTTTAACAAAACATGCCAGGTGCAGTGTTACTATTCGAAGCACGTCCCCCCAACTGGCAGTGCGGACCCTCACTCAATTTACATGACTTGTTATAGGTTTTTGTTGGAAACCGGCTATTTCTGGTAGGCTAAGGCTGATGCCAAAGCCAGGCAGAAACCACCATTCCAGTCAGGGCAAGGAAGTCACACGCCAAGATAACCCCTGCTCGCCCTCTAGGTAGCATGGCGCGGGCAGTCTAGGCTAAACTCGGAGGCGATGTGTAAAGCATTTGCGTCAGCGCACAACAGCAACAACATACTAGGTACACCACAAAAGAGACTCCACACAAGGTTATATTAAAATACCTTTTGTATTGTCAAAACATATCAGATAGAAATTACACATGTACATTGTGCCAACTGGCACGGGCAACATTCATGAGGGATTATTTACCAAGGACAGAGCCACATGGGCCACTGTCTGAATCAACACTTTGCAGATATAGAAATACTTGTCAGAAATTAGAATAAAAGTATATAAACTTCACTGTAACACAAAGTAACAGTTATAGATCACATCCAGTAACTACTGGGAACAGGTAAGTACCACCTACGCAACCCTAAACTCCTTGGGAGACTGTCACGCAGGGGACCAGGACCTTACTAGGACCACCTGTACTAAGAAAGAAGAACCACCTAAGTATCACACAGCATTTAGGGGTCTAAGAAAGAATACATTACTCATGATGCAATAAACCTACATTCAGAGGAGTAGAAAAGACAACCACCTAAGAATGAACACATTTAGGGGTATAAACCAGAACACCTTACCCATGATGCATGAACACATTCAGAGGAGTAATAAAGAGAAACACATGAGGCCTAAAGCATTCAGAGGTGTTAAGAATAAAGCACATGATGCAGTAAAATACATTCAGGGGTGCAGCGCAAGAAGACACAGGATGACTAAACATTCAGAGGTGCAGCGCCTGGAAAGAAAGACACATAATGCATAAACATTCAGAGGTGCCATAACATAAGTCAATAGCGCAAAAACACACAGTAGGCAATTACTATTAAAAGCATAGAAATCGCATTGCGCCAACACTACATAAGCCAGTACCTGTGGCAGTCCCTAGGCCAACTGGCCTTGGGGGGCAAAGATGCCCTGAGTCCAAAGTCAGGGTGCGCTGCCATGCAGCGCCAGTCTCAAAGTACAAAAAGCCTAAACGTGGCAGCTGCCCACAAAGTGCTGGACAGCTGGAAAACAACAAAACTGCGCCAAGGCCCTCACTGGCCCTTAGGCGCCAACTGCGCCACTGCTGGAGCCACACAGGCTCTGGGCACATTGCACATGCCCCAGGCGTTGGAGCCACACAGGCTCTGCTACTGTAAATAGCCAAACGTTGGAGCTCTCAGGCTCAGCAGACAATGCCCCCTCGAGCCTTCCTGGACTCTCCAAGCGTTGGGGCGACCCACTGCCAACCGGGGCCGCCCTTGAAGCCCTCGTGGCTTCACACTGACCATGAGCGCGAGCTCGCGCTACGGGGGAGGGGCGGACACCGACAATGTGTCCCGGCGCCCCTCCCTGCTCTTCTGCCATCGTTGGAGCCATCACGTGCCCCTACGGAGCCTCTCGGGGCCCTCAGATAATGCCCCCAGAGCCGTCTCAGGCTCTACACACCGTTGGGGCGACCCGCTGCCATCTGGGGCCGCCCTGAAGCAGTGCCTCTAAACCGGCACCAACACGAAGCAAGGCGGCCCTCAAGAGCCCCTCGCGGGCCCTGTACTCACGGTGGGGCGACCCACTCACCGGCTGTCATCGGCGGGGGCTCTTCTCTGCAGGCCGCCCTCTCGCTGCAGGGCTCCCTCCGCTCACGGGAGCCCTGCAGACCTGCCGCCATCACTCTTCCTCCTCTTCTCCCCGGGCCCGGCGGTGATCATCTCCCGGCACCCGGGCTGCGGGGGCGGGACTTCCGGCCGGCCGCGCTGGGATTGGCCGGCCGGCCAGGTACTTCCGGGTCGCCGCGGGCAGCGCGGCGGCCCGATTCAGGCAGGCAGGCGGGCAGGCATTAAAGATATCGGCGCGGGCAGCCGAAATACAAGTACAGATAAGCGAGGTGGGCACTCGCAATGTAAATAAAGCGCTCCCAGCGCTAAATGACGACCCACAGCGCTATAATCCAAATAAAGCGCTCTACAGCGCTAGAAATCAGGCAGAGCGCTCCCAGGCGCTCAGGGGGAAGCACAGCGCTTCCTGCAAGCAAATGCAGCTCCTCCATGCTGCAACACGGTCCCAGAGATTCCAAGGGGGCAAGCAAAGTCCCCCCATCAGCCCAGCAAGGCAGAGGGGTCCCCCAGGAGTCCAGGAATGTCCATCAGAGGTCCAGGAGCTGGGCAGGGCTCAGGGATTCCCTGAGCCCAAGCATCAGCACGCCCCTGGCAGATTCAAGTCAGAAAACAAGAACATTTTGGAAGGGGCAGAGCCCCTTCTTATCCACAGAAAAAGCTTTGAAGTCTTTAGAAGTCTTTGTGTAGGCGAGCCCTAAGCTCTGGGAGTATCTGGTTTCCCTCTCCTGTCAGCCTCAGGTCAGAGGTGACAGGGGGCCATCGGGAGGGAGAGTCATCCAGGGTGGGCCGACAGACACAGCCTGGCACCACCAGAGCTCTTTCCACTCCCCCCTAACAGCAGATGGGGGCCTTTCATCTACGGCTTGACTCAGACCCCCCTCCTCCAGACAGTCCATCTACCAACAGGCCCAGGCATGCCTGGGCCAGGCCCATCAGCCAATCCCGTGCTAGCAGACTCACTACACAATTATGCCAACTTCTAAAAGTGGCGCTTCTGGACTAGATACAGCCATGCCGCATACACCATTCTGCGATGGATTTGGGCCCAGATCTTTTGACTGGGGGAGTGTGTGACATTGATCCACATTCAGTCCATCACTTGTTGTTTTTTGCAATTGCCGCCCTAAGTGCGCTGGGGATGCCCAGACGTGGGTCCCAGGCACTCCACACCACTTGGAGTCAAGCTAGCCGGGCTGAAGAGAGGTGTTACCTCGAAACCGGTCCGGTCCTCGGATGCTTGATTCCGGTCTGGGAAAGATATGGCTGTTGTAGTTCGGACTGAACTGTTCCCATGGGGCAACAGGGTCAGAGCTGATTTGCATAAAGCCATTATCTGACCCAGGGTGGTGTGGAGTGGAAAAAAACGATGGATTTGGGCCCAGATCTTTTGACTGGGGGAGTGTGTGACATTGATCCACATTCAGTCCATCACTTGTTGTTTTTTGCAATTGCCGCCCTAAGTGCGCTGGGGATGCCCAGACGTGGGTCCCAGGCACTCCACACCACTTGGAGTCAAGCTAGCCGGGCTGAAGAGAGGTGTTACCTCGAAACCGGTCCGGTCCTCGGATGCTTGATTCCGGTCTGGGAAAGATATGGCTGTTGTAGTTCGGACTGAACTGTTCCCATGGGGCAACAGGGTCAGAGCTGATTTGCATAAAGCCATTATCTGACCCAGGGTGGTGTGGAGTGGAAAAAAACGATGGATTTGGGCCCAGATCTTTTGACTGGGGGAGTGTGTGACATTGATCCACATTCAGTCCATCACTTGTTGTTTTTTGCAATTGCCGCCCTAAGTGCGCTGGGGATGCCCAGACGTGGGTCCCAGGCACTCCACACCACTTGGAGTCAAGCTAGCCGGGCTGAAGAGAGGTGTTACCTCGAAACCGGTCCGGTCCTCGGATGCTTGATTCCGGTCTGGGAAAGATATGGCTGTTGTAGTTCGGACTGAACTGTTCCCATGGGGCAACAGGGTCAGAGCTGATTTGCATAAAGCCATTATCTGACCCAGGGTGGTGTGGAGTGGAAAAAAACGATGGATTTGGGCCCAGATCTTTTGACTGGGGGAGTGTGTGACATTGATCCATGTTAGACGGGGACCCTGAGGGTCGGCCGGATACCGAGGGAGAGATCCCCGAGGGGGACCGTCTCCGGCGATCGTACAGACAAGTTACCTCCCTCCCCACAAACAGGCACCACACCAAGTCGATTTCAAGGCTTTATATAAGGTTCTTAAGGCAAGGATATCAGCGATACAGGAGATCTTGGACCCGGGGGTCCTCTCACTTCTAGTCTCTGTAGGGAAAGGGGGTAGCGGGACAGTCTGGGTACCGGATCGGTACAGGTGGTGGTAACAGGCGAGCTCACAATCCTCGAGCTGGAGTGTCTGGTGTCTGTGGATCGGGCCGCGGCAGCGCCAGCAGGCCAAGGTGATAGTCTCTTAAAGCAGAGGGCCGCGGCAGCGCCAGCAGGCCAAGACGATGGTTTCACGAGGCAGGGGCCGCGGCAGCGCCAGCAGGCCAAGACGATGGTTTCACGAGGCAGGGGCCGCGGCAGCGCCAGCAGGCCAAGACGATGA
Organism: Lissotriton helveticus; assembly: GCF_964261635.1. NCBI lineage: Eukaryota > Metazoa > Chordata > Amphibia > Caudata > Salamandridae > Lissotriton > Lissotriton helveticus. Next base: position 12,573,166 of record NC_136070.1, read on the forward strand.
TTTCACGAGGCAGGGGCCGCGGCAGCGCCAGCAGGCCAAGATGATGGTTTCACGAGGCAGAGGGCCGCGGCAGCGCCAGCAGGCCAAGACGATGGTTTCACGAGGCAGAGGGCCGCGGCAGCGCCAGCAGGCCAGGTCACGGATGAGTTCTTCTCGGGTCTCTCGACTCCAGGATACAACTGGTTTCCTGGTCTGGTCCTGCCCCAGTTATAGGTCTGGTCCCCTTTGATGTCCGGACCCTCGCGCCTGGGGGGCCGGGAGGTCCGGGATGAGGGAGTCCAGACACCCAGCATGGGGGTGGAGCCAGCGCCCAGGCGGCCGGGGGTGATCGACACCTGGCGGAGGAGAGCCGTTGACGATTCCTTTCTCCCATTGACTCGCCAAGTGGTCACTCTGCCTCCCGGGGGGAGGTTGGTGCCTCGATGTCGGGACCCGGCCGGGCCCGGGGTGAGGGTCGAGTGGAGGCCACGCGGCCTCGTGCTGTAGTGGTCCAAGATGGCGGCTGGGCCGAGGCCGTGGGGTGGATGGTGACCCGGGCCAGCTGGGTTCGGAGCTGGTGTCTTGTGGGTGAGGAATTGCAGTGTACTTCGGGTGGTCGTCGGGGACTCTGGCTGGGGAATGCAGGGGGAGCCAGGGTCCAGGTCCCATTGCGGGGAGGGGGCAGCCCGACCATGCGGCCTGTCCAACATGCGTCCCCCCCAGCTGAAGGCGGGGAGAGTCAGCCATCTTCCTGGGGACTCTCCTCGCTGAGGCGGAAAAAGCGTGACAGGCCGTCGGCGTTGGCGTGGTCCTGGCCTGGGCGATGTTCCACCGTGAAGTCCATCCCCTGCAGGGAGATGGACCAGCGCAACAGCTTCGGGTTCTCCCCCCGCATTTGCATCAGCCATTGCAGGGGTCGGTGGTCTGTTTGCACCCGGAAGTGGGTGCCGAAGAGGTATGGCCGGAGCTTCTTGAGTGCCCAGACTACGGCGAAGGCCTCCCTCTCAATGGTGCTCCAGCGCTGTTCTCGGGGCAAGAGGCGTCTGCTGATGAAGACCACCGGATGGTCGACCCCTTCGGCGTTGAGTTGGGAGAGGACGGCCCCCACACCATGATCGGAGGCGTCCGTTTGCACAAGGAATTCCCGGCTGTAGTCGGGAGCCTGGAGCACGGGGGCCGTGCACATGGCGGTCTTTAGCTTCTCGAAGGCTGATTGGCAGTCCGGGGTCCAGTTGACGGTTTTGGGGCTCTTTTTGGAGGTGAGCTCTGTGAGGGGCCCCACGATGCTGCCATAGTCCTTCACGAACCGCCGGTAGTATCCGGTGAGCCCCAGGAAGGCCCAGACCTCCGTTTGGCTCGTCGGGGGTTGCCAGGCCTGGATGGCAGCAATCTTGAGTTGGAGAGGGGCCACCAGCCCGCTTCCCACTTGGTGTCCCAGGTAGGTCACGGACCCTTGGCCAACTTGGCACTTGCTGGCCTTGATGGTGAGCCCTGCTTGCTGGAGGGCGTGTAGAACCTCCCGCAGGTGGCGGAGGTGGTCGGTCCACTGGTGGCTGTACACAGCAATGTCGTCCAGGTAGGCGGCGCTGAAGTCTTCCAGGCCCGCCAGTACCTGGTTTACCAGCCGTTGGAACGTTGCCGGGGCGTTTTTCATGCCGAAGGGCATGACTTTAAAGTGGTAGTGCCCGTCTGGGGTAGAGAAGGCGGATCGTTCTTGGGCCCTAGGGGTGAGGCCGATCTGCCAGTAGCCCGCTGTTAGGTCGAAGATGCTCAGGTAGCGGGCGGCCCCCATCCGGTCAATTAGCTCGTCTGCCCGGGGGATGGGATGAGCGTCGGTCCGGGTAACTGCATTCAGCCCGCGATAGTCCACGCAGAACCTGAGCTCAGGGGCAACGCCCTGGGCAGCTGCCTTGGGAACCAGGACGACTGGGCTCGCCCAGGGACTGTCTGAGGGTTCGATCACTCCTAGGGTCAGCATCTTGGACACCTCGGTCTGGATGCAGGCTCGTACCCGGTCTGGTACGCGGTATGCCCGGTGTCGAATAGGAGGGCTGTCCCCGGTGTCCACATCGTGGAGGCACCAGGGGGTGACTCCGGGGGTGAGGGAGAACAGGGAGGCGAACTGCCTCAGGAGCGTTTGGCAGTCTTGGCGTTGCTCCGGGGACAGGGCCTCGGAGAGCTGGACCCCTTCCACCGAGCCATCCTGCTCGAGGGCCCTCAGTAAGTCCGGAAGGGGTTCGGAGTCTTCTTCTGTCCCAGTATCGGTAGCCATCAGGAGGCTGAGTTCGGATCGCACAAAATGGGGTTTGAGCCGGTTGGCGTGGAGGACCCGTAGGGGGTTCCGGGCAGTCTCCATGTCGATTAAATAGGTGACTGGCCCCTTGCGTTCGATTACCTTGAAGGGCCCGGACCATCTGTCTTGGAGGGCACAGGGCTCAACCGGGGACATCACCCAGACCTGTTGTCCAGGTTCGAACTCAATGGAGGACGTGTGCTGATCGTACCACCTCTTCATGTCCTCCTGACTGGCCTCGAGGTTGGCTTTGGCGGTGTCTCGGAACCGCCGGGTCTGGTTGCGGAGAGCCAGGAGATATCGGTAGATGTCCGGGGGAGTTTTCTGGGGAGGCTGCTCCCAACCTTCCTTGACTAGGCTGAGGGGGCCCCGGACGGGGTGCCCGTACAGTAGTTCAAAGGGGCTGAAGCCGAGGGACTTCTGCGGGACCTCCCGATAGGCAAACAGGAGGCATGGAAGCAGTACGTCCCACTGGCGTCGAAGGGGTTCTTCTAGACCCATAATCATCCCCTTGAGGGTGCGGTTGAATCTCTCGACCAGTCCGTTTCCTTGCGGGTGATAGGGGGTCGTGAATTTGTAGGTGACCCCGCATTGCTGCCAGAGGGACTTCATATATCTGGAGATAAAGTTCGTGCCCCTGTCACTGACGACCTCCCGGGGGAACCCCACCCGGGAGAAGATCCCCATCAGGGCCCGGCCCACCACGGGGGCCGTCACAGTCCGAAGGGGGATGGCTTCGGGATAGCGGGTGGCGTGGTCTACCAGGACCAGGATGAACCGGTGTCCTTGGGCTGTTCGAGGGTCGAGGGGCCCCACAATGTCTATTCCCACTCGTTCAAACGGGGTGGTGACGACAGGAAAGGGTTGTAATGGTGCTTTGATTTTTCGGCCACTTTTTCCGCTGGCCTGGCAGGTGGGGCAGGCCTTGCAGTGGTTGGTGACATCCTTCCGCATGTGGGGCCAGAAAAAATGGGTCACCAGGCGGTCGTAGGTTTTATCCTGCCCCAGGTGTCCGGCAAGGGGGACATCGTGGGCTAAGTTCAGGAGGAAGTCTCGGAAGCGAAGGGGCACCACCAGCACCCGACTGGCCCCTAGTTCTGCAACTTTCTGCTCGCTGTAGAGCAGGTCTTGGTCCCAGTAGATCCAGTGGGCCCCCGAGGTATCCCCGGCGCTCTGGGCCAGGGCTTGCTGCCGGAGTCCTTCGAGAGAGGGACAGGTTTTCTGTTCGGCCCGGAATTGTTCCTGCGTGGGGCCTCCCTCCTGCCGCCATTGTGCCAGGTCCGGGACGTCCCGAAGCTGGTCGGATCCTTCTTCGGTTTGGGTCAATGGACTGGCTTCTGGGGCGGCCTCCTCGGGGATGAGCGCGGGAGGATGTTCTGGCCACTCGGGCTCTTCTGGGCTGGGGACCGCGCGGGCGGTCATGGACCGGGTCGTGACGCAGACCCATTCGGGGAGGCCAAGCATCCCCAGGTGCTCCCTCCGTTCGACAGCTGCCCAGGGAGAGCTTTCAAGGTCGTTTCCTAGGAGGCAGTCCACGGGGGCATCATCGCGGACAGTTACTTTTAACATCCCTGTTACTCCCCCCCACTCGAAGGGGACGCAGGCCATGTGGCATAGGCTTTCGGAATTGTCGGCTGATCGGACAGGGCAAAGAATGTTCGGCAAGATTTGGTCTGGAGTGACGAGGTGGCGTCGGACCGCCGTTACACTGGCCCCGGTGTCGCGGAGGGCTTCCGCCCGGCGGCCATTAATGTTGACCCATTGACCGTACTTCTGTGTGTTGGCGGGAAGGGGGGCCCGCGGAATCATGTCTCTCTCCCCTAAGCAGACCAGTGCCATGGCGGCGGGTGCCCATTCAGAGGGATCGGTCTCGTACTCTTCCTGGTCTTCCGGGATTAGTTCTTCCCCTAGGGCCGCCGCTGCAACTTGGCGGGGGGTAGTGTTCGGGTTCTTTGGGCAATTGGGATCACTGGCGTAGTGGCCGGGTCGCTGGCACCTGTGGCACGTAATGTTGGCCCGGAAACCGGCCCGGACGGCAGGGCTTCCTCGGCCAACCGGGGTCGAGGTGTTTCTGGGGGGTGACGAGGGGCCGGGGTCTCTCCCCCGACCCTGACTTCCTCCTCCCCCTCGGGGGCGATACGGTCTGGATAATTCGCTGGGTGCGTTCCTGCCAACTCGGGTGCTTTCCCACCGGTCGGCTTCGACGGCTAGTTGTCGAGGGTCGGTTAGCTTACTGTCCAGGAGGTGTTGCCGGAGCTCCACGAAGCAGTTGTTCGACAGGTGCTCCCATACGATAAGGTCAAAGAGTTGTTCGTAGGTGGTTACTCTGTTGCCCTTGATCCACCCCTCGAAGGCTCGGCTAAAAAAGTTCACGTACTCCACCCAAGTTGTACCCGGAATCCGTTTGCAGTCGCGGAACCGTTGGCGGTACATCTCCGGTGTGAGCCCGTATCGAGTGAGGAGGGCGGCCTTCATGTGGTCGTAGGAGGTCATCAGCTGGTCCGGGAGTTGCAGCAGGGCGTCCCGCCCTTCGTTGACAAACCTCCCCCATAAACCGGCCCCCCAATCGCTTCGGGGAATCCGGTGGGAGGTCATTGCCACCTCATAGGCTTTAAACCACTGCTGTATATCATCGTTCTTGTGGTATTCCCGGATGACATCTTTGGGGATGTGAACCTTGGGTTCGGTCGAGGCAGACGGGGTCGGTCGTTCGGGGAGCCCGAGGTCTTTATTCTGTTTCTGGACCTCCAGTGCTTTGAGATTGCACTCATGTTCGTACTCTAGTCTCTTTTCCTCTAGCTCCCTCTGTCTTTGCTTGTCTTCCCGCTCTTCCCTGAGCCGTAAGTGTTCCAGGGTTATTTTTTGTTCTGCCAGCTTGAGTTCCCCATCCAAGCGAAGTCGGGCAAGTTCTAATTCGTGGAGTCTGGTTTTTTCTCTTTCTCGGATCTCTTCCAGGGAGAGATCCGCTCTTTCTTTAGTTGGTGCGGGGCTTGTCTCGGTTGTTTGTGTTCGGGGTACGGCCGTACCCGTTTCCGCCCAAGCTTCTAGGGCTCGTTTGAAGTCTTCCTTTGTGCTAAGACCTGTGGTTGGAAGTCCAAGTTCTATGCAATATTGCTTCAGTTCCCGGTGGTTGTAGTCTTCCAATTTTTCCATCTGAAATTTCTCCGTTGTTCCGCTCTCTATTGACATGGTTGTTGTGTGTGGTGGGGCGAGTGACTTTCTGTACGATTATGCGTAGGTTCGGATCCCGTCGCTGGCCACCAATGTTAGACGGGGACCCTGAGGGTCGGCCGGATACCGAGGGAGAGATCCCCGAGGGGGACCTTCTCCGGCGATCGTACAGACAAGTTACCTCCCTCCCCACAAACAGGCACCACACCAAGTCGATTTCAAGGCTTTATATAAGGTTCTTAAGGCAAGGATATCAGCGATACAGGAGATCTTGGACCCGGGGGTCCTCTCACTTCTAGTCTCTGTAGGGAAAGGGGGTAGCGGGACAGTCTTGGTACCGGATCGGTACAGGTGGTGGTAACAGGCGAGCTCACAATCCTCGAGCTGGAGTGTCTGGTGTCTGTGGATCGGGCCGCGGCAGCGCCAGCAGGCCAAGGTGATAGTCTCTTAAAGCAGAGGGCCGCGGCAGCGCCAGCAGGCCAAGACGATGGTTTCACGAGGCAGGGGCCGCGGCAGCGCCAGCAGGCCAAGACGATGGTTTCACGAGGCAGGGGCCGCGGCAGCGCCAGCAGGCCAAGACGATGATTTCACGAGGCAGGGGCCGCGGCAGCGCCAGCAGGCCAAGATGATGGTTTCACGAGGCAGAGGGCCGCGGCAGCGCCAGCAGGCCAAGACGATGGTTTCACGAGGCAGAGGGCCGCGGCAGCGCCAGCAGGCCAGGTCACGGATGAGTTCTTCTCGGGTCTCTCGACTCCAGGATACAACTGGTTTCCTGGTCTGGTCCTGCCCCAGTTATAGGTCTGGTCCCCTTTGATGTCCGGACCCTCGCGCCTGGGGGGCCGGGAGGTCCGGGATGAGGGAGTCCAGACACCCAGCATGGGGGTGGAGCCAGCGCCCAGGCGGCCGGGGGTGATCGACACCTGGCGGAGGAGAGCCGTTGACGATTCCTTTCTCCCATTGACTCGCCAAGTGGTCACTCTGCCTCCCGGGGGGAGGTTGGTGCCTCGATGTCGGGACCCGGCCGGGCCCGGGGTGAGGGTCGAGTGGAGGCCACGCGGCCTCGTGCTGTAGTGGTCCAAGATGGCGGCTGGGCCGAGGCCGTGGGGTGGATGGTGACCCGGGCCAGCTGGGTTCGGAGCTGGTGTCTTGTGGGTGAGGAATTGCAGTGTACTTCGGGTGGTCGTCGGGGACTCTGGCTGGGGAATGCAGGGGGAGCCAGGGTCCAGGTCCCATTGCGGGGAGGGGGCAGCCCGACAGCACGCCCCTGGCAGATTCAAGTCAGAAAACAAGAACATTTTGGAAGGGGCAGAGCCCCTTCTTATCCACAGAAAAAGCTTTGAAGTCTTTAGAAGTCTTTGTGTAGGCGAGCCCTAAGCTCTGGGAGTATCTGGTTTCCCTCTCCTGTCAGCCTCAGGTCAGAGGTGACAGGGGGCCATCGGGAGGGAGAGTCATCCAGGGTGGGCCGACAGACACAGCCTGGCACCACCAGAGCTCTTTCCACTCCCCCCTAACAGCAGATGGGGGCCTTTCATCTACGGCTTGACTCAGACCCCCCTCCTCCAGACAGTCCATCTACCAACAGGCCCAGGCATGCCTGGGCCAGGCCCATCAGCCAATCCCGTGCTAGCAGACTCACTACACAATTATGCCAACTTCTAAAAGTGGCGCTTCTGGACTAGATACAGCCATGCCGCATACACCATTCTGCGATGGATTTGGGCCCAGATCTTTTGACTGGGGGAGTGTGTGACATTGATCCACATTCAGTCCATCACTTGTTGTTTTTTGCAATTGCCGCCCTAAGTGCGCTGGGGATGCCCAGACGTGGGTCCCAGGCACTCCACACCACTTGGAGTCAAGCTAGCCGGGCTGAAGAGAGGTGTTACCTCGAAACCGGTCCGGTCCTCGGATGCTTGATTCCGGTCTGGGAAAGATATGGCTGTTGTAGTTCGGACTGAACTGTTCCCATGGGGCAACAGGGTCAGAGCTGATTTGCATAAAGCCATTATCTGACCCAGGGTGGTGTGGAGTGGAAAAAAACGATGGATTTGGGCCCAGATCTTTTGACTGGGGGAGTGTGTGACATTGATCCACATTCAGTCCATCACTTGTTGTTTTTTGCAATTGCCGCCCTAAGTGCGCTGGGGATGCCCAGACGTGGGTCCCAGGCACTCCACACCACTTGGAGTCAAGCTAGCCGGGCTGAAGAGAGGTGTTACCTCGAAACCGGTCCGGTCCTCGGATGCTTGATTCCGGTCTGGGAAAGATATGGCTGTTGTAGTTCGGACTGAACTGTTCCCATGGGGCAACAGGGTCAGAGCTGATTTGCATAAAGCCATTATCTGACCCAGGGTGGTGTGGAGTGGAAAAAAACGATGGATTTGGGCCCAGATCTTTTGACTGGGGGAGTGTGTGACATTGATCCACATTCAGTCCATCACTTGTTGTTTTTTGCAATTGCCGCCCTAAGTGCGCTGGGGATGCCCAGACGTGGGTCCCAGGCACTCCACACCACTTGGAGTCAAGCTAGCCGGGCTGAAGAGAGGTGTTACCTCGAAACCGGTCCGGTCCTCGGATGCTTGATTCCGGTCTGGGAAAGATATGGCTGTTGTAGTTCGGACTGAACTGTTCCCATGGGGCAACAGGGTCAGAGCTGATTTGCATAAAGCCATTATCTGACCCAGGGTGGTGTGGAGTGGAAAAAAACGATGGATTTGGGCCCAGATCTTTTGACTGGGGGAGTGTGTGACATTGATCCACATTCAGTCCATCACTTGTTGTTTTTTGCATACACCATTCTGCAGCATTCATTCTCACGAGTTCATACATATCAAACTCGCCCCTGCACTCCCCACGCATCAGGAATCTACCATGGGCATACATATTTCCCATTCATTCCTATGGGAGGGCAGGGCGCTCACCATCCATACACAGAAAGCACACGCACTTTACACTGTACCACAGTGAAAAAGTGCGCAGAGGCCTAAAATCACAAACCCAGGTTCCAAAAACAGGCTAGGAAAAAGCAAAAAGTCACGGGGTGAACCTGCCCAAAGGACCGGGTCCAACAGTTTTCTACATACATTGCTTCAAATGAACATACATGTGGCAGAAACTGAAACTCCGAAGAGAAGGTGCGCAGTTTGAAAAAGAGACACGAATGTAAAGTCCCAGGGGCAGATTTACAAGGAAGTGCCGAAGCACGGCACCGCAAGCCCTTTGGCTGCGCCACACTGCGGCACTTCCAAAGCACAGGAATGTAACATATTTACAATGATATGTCGCACTCCTGTGCTCTTCCCTGCGCTGGCGCACAAACTGCAGCCATGCCCCAGCACAGGCACCCTTGCACCATGGTGCAAGGATGCCTGCATCGTGGGGAGATTGTTTTTGTGCAGGAAGGGGCCCCTTCCTGCACAAAAACAATCATTAAAGGTGATTTCCTCTTTCAGTGCGTGCTGTGGAATGCAGCACGCAATGGAAGAGGAAAAACCGAGGAGAAATGAAAACATCTTATCGCTGCGCCTCGTTATGCCACGCCTAGGGTGGCGCAGCATTCAGACGCATCTCCAGATTTACAATTTCTCGTAAATCTGGAGATGTGTCTCGTTCCCTGGGTGTTGCGAAGAAACATCCACAGCAAAACCCATGGAACGCCCATTTCATGCAAAGTGCTGCGTGTGAAGGGGCCGTATTTACAAGGACAGGAAAAGCCACACAGGGTGGCTTTTCCTGTCCTTGTAAATATGGAGTAGTAACAAGTGACATACTAGTGGTGCAGGGGGCTTGTAAATTTGCCCCCCAGGGACTGGGCTACTTACTGTTAGATCCATGCGTAATAGTGCGAAGCATGAAACTGTGGCTGAACATGACAGAAGCAAGCGTGCACTACACGGAGTAAAACAGGCACAAATAAGAAAGGCAAACGGCAGTGACTAGGCCAATAAGGCATCAGCTGTCACAGCGGCAGTTTGGGCGGGACAGTTCCCATTGGAGCCGGGTCAAGACTGATCGCCATGTGGCTGGGTCCAAACTGAGGTGGCACGGGGAGCAAAATACCGATGGACTGACAGGCAGCCCGAGTAATTACTAATTGCTGAGATTAGTTCAAGCATTCTGTCCATCACTTTTTTGCATATTTTTGGAACAGAGATTAAAGGCATATTTTTGATCAATCACTCAGTCCCTCCCATTTGTACTGAAATGAGTGACATCTTCAAGCAAATCTATAGACATTATTCTATTTACTACATCGTCCGAATAGTCCTCATGGCACTTTTCACTGTCAGAATCAAAGCCACTATAATCGCTGACACCGTCTTCAGGGGTACTCCGAGCCTTTCTTAGTGGGCAGACGATGAATAACCAACATGCAGCTACATAAGAGTATGCAAATTTAAAGGTTCAGCACAACTTCAAAAATCTTCATTCCTCAGACCACAAGGATACCCCTCAACAAAGATACTCCATCTGAACCAAACCCATGGGGTACTTTATGCATTTCTTCAACACTACTTCTAATGAGATCTATCTGTTCAGTAGGGACTACAAGAGCAACACACTCTGCTCTCACACTCGCACATATCAAACCCTTGGCATCAAGGGAAAAATCCAGAACCATCCTATTTTGCAACATAACATTCCTTCTAGCTTCTAACTGTGGAGACAGGAGTCTTAACGTTCTCAGCAACAGTTAGAACTTTACAGATAGTCCAGTTCAGTGCAGGGGAAACAGGGCACCAAAGAAGGCGGAAGTCTTTGAGATAGTTTGGGGGTTTCTCTTTGATGCAGAGGTGTGTGGCATGACAGGGACAACACAAGTGGAGTGACTGGATCCTAACCCGTCTCTGGGCCGCTGGACATAGGCCCCGTTCGCACAGTTCTATACTTCTCATCGGGTTGACTGCGGTAGTGCTGGACTCCAGAGGGGATCCAGAACGAGTAGCATTCTTCAGAGTCGGGTACACACACAGCATGCTGTTTGGGGCCATTAGCTAAGCAAAGAATGGATGCCCGACTGCCACGACCGTTGTCTTTGCCAATGTCCCATGGATCACAGCATCCACTGTCCACATGCCTCTGGGAATTCCTAGTGGGGGCTCTCAGTTGAGGGCGTGCCCTTTAGACATGTTGTGCCCCCAGTGGTCCTACTCTCAGACCCATCTGTCATGGTCCTCTCCTCAACCCTACATGGCTCTAGGTGCCGATCCCAAAGGGAGGGGCCCTTAGCCATGCCCAGTGGGCTCTGGGCGCAGGGCGCGGCGACAAGCCTCCTAACCATCTGCCCACTTTGCAACCATAAATCTCTTGCATAGCCTCCATTTAGGGAGTCCCAGGTTAGATTTCCCAAGACCCTAGAGTTAGGATAGAACAGATGAGAAAGGGATAATGGACAAGTCTCTCACTCCCCGTCTGTAGGTTAAACATATGTTGAAGACACGTGCCCGGAGGACAAAAGACATGGCGAAGGGCTCGCTGGGAAGAAGAGGAGCCTCACACCATTTTTGGGCTGCCTAGACCTGTGCATACAAAGTAGGCGATTACATAGGTATGGATTTTATACCATAACATATGATGATAGACATGGATTGAAACTGCCATGGTTATAAAACATACACCTACAAACAAAATATGAGTAAAGAGAAAAAAACTATTTTCTGATAGTGAGAATAGATAGAATCCTCACCAGATGTTCAGAGTTATGTAAAACTCCTGCGAGCACCTTATAAGCTTCATGATTGGGCCGCTGTGTTATTACCAGGAATGTTCTTGGAGCAGAAGGGGTAAAAAGGCATGACTCCACCTGCAACCAAACCAGAAGGGAATAGCTTACTACCACAAAGTCTCCAGGGCACAGCCCTCTGCTCTACTGTGTGTCCAGCCCCAGAGCTCCTCAGGGGGGCCTTCAGGAGTGACCGAGGGACCCTGGACACAGCCCTCTGCTCTACTGTGTGTCCAGCCCCCAGAGCTCCTCAGGGGAGGCCTTCAGGAGTGACCGAGGGACCCTGGACACAGCCCTCTGCTCTACTGTGTGTCCAGCCCCAGATCTCCTCAGGGGGGCCTTCAGGAGTGACCGAGGGACCCTGGACACAGCCCTCTGCTCTACTGTGTGTCCAGCCCCAGAGCTCCGCAGGCCTTCAGGAGTGACCGAGGGACCCTGGACACAGCCCTCTGCTCTACTGTGTGTCCAGCCCCAGAGCTCCTCAGGGGGCCTCCAGGAGTGACCGAGGGACCCTGGACACAGCCCTCTGCTCTACTGTGTGTCCAGCCCCAGAGCTCCTCAGGGGGCCTCCAGGAGTGACCGAGGGACCCTCAGTAACGCTCGGCTACTTCTCGAAGGAGAGGTGGACCTAGGGGTGGTCAGTCAGACCTCTTCTGCCTCCCCCGGGGTCGCCTTTCTAACATTGGTGGCAAGCGCCGGGATCCGAGCCCACGCAGATCGTACAGAGAGTAATTCACTCACTACCAAGAAAAACCCACTACGACCATGAGCACAGAATTCCAGAAAGAGAAAATGGAAGACTACAGTCTCAAGGAGCTAAAGCAATTCTGCAAAGAGCTAGGCATCGCTACCACTGGCTTAAACACCAAAGAAGACTTTAAATCGGCCCTGCAGGCCTGGGTGGACGCCGGCGAGGCGCCACCCCCGAGTGAAGATAACCCGGGCCTGAACGGAGGCCCGGAGGCCGAGACGAACCCAGCGGGAGGGAGACCCGCAAACCCAGACACGGGCCTCTCCCATGAAGACGCCCGAGAACGAGAGAGGAACCGGCTCCACGAGTTGGATCTTGCTCGACTCAGACAAGAAGGAGAAATCCAACTGGCAGAAAGGAAGTTAGCCCTCGAGGAGAAAAAACTCATGCTCGAGCACGAGCGCGTCCTCAAAGAAATGGAACTTAAAGCCAAGGCAAACGAGTCTGCCATCGCCGGGGGTAAGACCTCACCCCCGCCGGTGGACACGAAGGTGCACATACCCAAGGATGTCGTCAAAGAGTACTATAAGAACGACGACATCCAACAGTGGTTCAAAGCCTACGAGGTCGCCATGGCCGCCCATCGAGTACCCCTCAAGGACTGGGGCGCCGGCCTGTGGGGGAAGTTTATCAACGAAGGGAGGGACGCCCTGCTGGAGCTCCCTGATACCGAGATGACCTCGTACGAGCACATGAAGACCGCCCTCCTCACTCGCTACGGACTCACCCCCGAGATGTACCGGCAGCGATTCAGAGACTGCAAGAAAATCCCCGGAACCACGTGGGTGGAGTACGTGAACTATTACAGTAGAGCCTTCGAGGGGTGGATTCGGGGCTGCCAGGTCACCACCTTCCAGCAGTTGATCGACCTCATTCTATGGGAACATCTGTCCAATAACTGTTTCATCGAACTCCGGCAACACCTCCTCGACAGCAAATTGACTGAGCCACGAAAACTCGCTGTCGAGGCGGATAGATGGGTGAGCACCCGAGTTCCCCTGAGTCCACTGGGAGACTACGGCCGGGGATCCCCGGGGAACCACCGACCACGAGGCGGCGGAGTAGGCCAGAGCCGGGGTCGAGACGTCCCCCAGGGGTCCTCCCCCACCTCCACGTCGCCATCCCTGGGCCAGAGAGGGGGCCCCCCAGCCAGACCGGGGCCCCGCCCGAACGTTACGTGCCACAGATGCCAGCGACTGGGTCATTATGCGAATGACCCCCTCTGCCCAATGAATCAGCTACCCGGCACCACCGGTCCCCCAACCCGCCAGATCGCAGCCGCTGCCCTGGGTGAAGAAAGGAGTGAGGAGGAGGACGACAACCCCGAGCAAGCCGAGTGGGAGCCCGCCGCCATGACCTTAGCATGCCTGGGTACTCACGACCTGATCCCCCGAGGCCCGACCCCCGGCAACACCCAGAAATACCGCCAGTGGGTCACCATCAATGGACGCCGGACCGAAGCCCTCCGTGACACTGGGGCCAGCGTGACAGCGGTCCGCTGCCATCTGGTGACCCCGGAACAGATCCTTCCTAACGTCCTGTGTCCAGTCCGGTCCGCAGATAACTCAGAGACTTTGTGCCAGATGGCCCGCATCCCCTTCGAGTGGGGGGGAGTGTCGGGCGTGCTGAAAGTGACTGTCCGCGACGATGCCCCCGTGGACTGCCTCCTTGGGAATGACCTAGAAAGTTCCCCCTGGGCTAACGTCGAACGGAGAGAGCACCTGGGGATGCTAGGCCTTCCCGAGTGGGTCTGTGCGACCACCCGCTCCATGACCGCCCGAGCCTCCACCCCAGCGGGGGAAGCTCCCACCGAGGAGCCGGAGTGGCCCGCCCCTCCGCCGCCCGTCGTCCCCGAGGACGCCGACCCCAAACACGGCCCCCAAGGGCCCGACCAAGAAGATCTCACCGAGCTCGACCACCTCCCAGAACTCGCTCAATGGCGCCAACAAGGTGGCCCCACCCGCGAACAGTTCCGGCAGAAACAGAAAACCTGCCCCTCCATCGAAGGGATTCGACAGCAAGCCGCTACCCAAGCAGCTGGAGACCCCGCGGGGCCCCACTGGATCTATTGGGACAACAACCTTCTCTACAGTGAGCAAAAGATTGCTGAACTAGGGGCCGGCCGGGTACTGGTCGTACCCCTCCGATTCAGAGACTTCCTCCTGAACTTAGCACATGATGTGCCCCTCGCCGGGCACCTGGGGCAGGACAAAACTTACAGCCGCCTGGTGACCCATTTCTTGTGGCCAAAAATGCGCACCGATGTGCTTAACCACTGCAGGACCTGCCCGACCTGTCAAGCCAGTGGGAAGAGCGGGGGGAAAGTCAAAGCCCCGCTCCAGCCATTCCCCGTGGTGACTACCCCCTTTGAGCGAGTGGGGATAGACATCGTAGGGCCCCTGGACCCTCGAACCTCGCAGGGGCACCGCTTCATCCTCGTCCTGGTTGACCATGCTACCCGCTATCCCGAAGCCATTCCCCTCCGAACCATCACAGCCCCCGTGGTGGGCCGAGCCCTCATGAGCATCTTCTCCCGAGTCGGCTTCCCCCGAGAAGTCGTGAGTGATCGAGGCTCCAACTTTATCTCGAAGCATATGCGGTCCCTATGGCAACAGTGCGGGGTCGCCTATAAATTCACCACCCCGTACCATCCCCAAGGAAATGGACTAGTGGAACGATTTAACAGAACATTGAAGGGGATGATCAAGGGCTTAGAAGAACCACTCCGGCGCAAATGGGATGTCCTGCTACCTTGCCTCCTGTTCGCCTACCGAGAGGCACCCCAGAAGTCCCTGGGGTTCAGCCCCTTTGAACTCTTGTACGGACACCCGGTCCGAGGCCCCCTCAGCCTGGTCAAGGAAGGCTGGGAGACAGCAGTTCGAGAGGCCCCACCCGATGTCTACCGGTACCTCCTGACCCTCCGCAATCAGACTCGGAAGTTCCGGGAACTTGCCGAGGCCAACCTGGAGGCTAGTCAGGAGGAGATGAAACACTGGTATGACCAGAACGCCTCGTCCATCGAATTCGAGCCGGGCCAGCAGGTCTGGGTCATGTCCCCGGTCGAACCTTGTGCCCTCCAGGACAAATGGACGGGGCCCTTCAATGTGGTGGAGCGCAAGAGCCCAGTCACCTATCTGGTGGACATGGAGTCCCCCCGGAAACCCCTCCGGGTCCTGCACGCTAACCGGCTCAAGCCACACTTTGCACGCACTGAACTGAGCCTGCTGCTAGCGACCGATGACGGAGCTGAGGACGACTCCGAACCCCTACCAGATCTCCTCAGCACCACCGAGAAAGACGGCTCCATCGAAGGGGTCACGCTCTCCTCTTCCCTGACCCCAGAGCAGCAACAGGACTGCCGGAAGCTGCTGGGGCAGTTTGCGGATCTGTTTTCCCTCACTCCGGGGGTCACCCGGTGGTGTGTCCACGATGTAGACACAGGAGACAGACCGCCTGTAAAACACCGAGCTTTTCGAGTGCCCGACCGGGTTCGGGCCTGCATCCAATCCGAAGTGGCCAAGATGTTAGCTCTGGGGGTAGTCGAACCCTCCAACAGTCCCTGGGCCAGTCCCGTTGTCCTGGTCCCTAAAGCCGCCCCCCCCGGAGCAGCTCCGGAGCTCCGGTTCTGTGTTGACTACAGGGGACTGAATGCCGTCACCAGGACCGACGCCCATCCCATCCCCAGGGCGGATGAATTGATCGATCACCTTGGGGCCGCCAAATATCTCAGCACCTTTGATCTCACGGCGGGGTATTGGCAGATTGGCCTTACCCCTGGTGCACAGGCGCGATCGGCCTTCTCGACACCAGATGGCCACTATCACTTCAAAGTGATGCCCTTCGGCATGAAGAAGGCACCAGCGACCTTCCAGCGACTAGTGAACCAAGTGCTGGCCGGTCTAGAGGAGTACAGCGCCGCCTATCTCGATGACATTGCAGTGTACAGCCTCCACTGGGATGAGCACCTGACCCACCTCTGGACAGTCCTGACGGCCCTTCGGCGGGCCGGACTCACCATCAAAGCCAGTAAGTGCCAGATAGGCCAAGGGTCCGTGACCTAACTGGGACACCAAGTGGGGAGCGGCCAAGTGGCTCCCCTCCAACCAAAGATAGACACCATCCGGGCCTGGGAGCCCCCGGTCACCCAAACCGCCGTCCGCGCCTTCCTGGGGCTCACCGGATATTATCGGCGATTCATAAAGAACTACGGGAGCATTGTGGGGCCCCTCACAGAACTGACCTCAAAGAAACTACCACAGAAGGTGCACTGGACCCCCGAGTGCCAGGCAGCCTTTGAAACTCTGAAGACTGCCATGTGCACCGCCCCTGTGCTCCAGGCCCCCGACTACAGCAGAGAGTTTGTGGTCCAAACCGACGCCTCAGAGCACGGCATCGGGGCGGTCCTGTCCCAAGTTAACTCCGAAGGAATCGACCAGCCTGTGGCCTTCATCAGCCGACGCCTACTGGCAAGAGAGCAGCGATGGAGCACCATCGAGAGGGAAGCCTTCGCCGTGGTGTGGGCCCTCAAGAAGCTCCGGCCCTTCCTCTTCGGCACCCACTTCCGAGTACAGACCGACCACCAGCCCCTGCGGTGGTTGATGCAGATGCGGGGAGAAGACCCGAAACTGCTGCGCTGGTCCATTTCGCTGCAGGGGATGGACTTCACTGTGGAGCATCGCCCCGGCAACGACCACGCCAATGCTGACGGCCTGTCCCGATTCTTCCGCCTCGGCGAGGAGAATCCCCAAGAAGATGGGTGACTCTCCCCTGCCTTCAGCTGGGGGGGACGCCTCATGGCGTGGTCCTACCGCTCCCGCATGGCGGGCCCAGGACAACATCAGCCCTCCACCGGATCTCGGACGGCCCCTTCGGCCCGATCCTGCACGCCCCAACACCACCGGTCCGGCTACCATCCCGGTCCCCCATCACCGGCCTGACCCCAGCGTAGGCCCATCCCGACCTAAGCACGAGGCCGTGCCCGACTCCATCTTGGTCCCACCACGTCACGACCACGTGGCCTCGGTCCCAGCCCGACCCCAGCGAAGCCCCGACATCGAGGCACCAAGATCCACCCAGGTGGTCGAGTGGCCACTCGACAGATCCCGGAGGAAGGGGAGTTTCAATGGCCCTCCAGCCGTCCCCGGACGCCTGGTATCGATCGCCCTCCGGCCTCCCTGGGCGCTGGCTCCACCCCCCTGCTGGGTGTCTGGATACCATCAACCCAGCCCCTCTGGCCCCCAGGCGCGAGGGTCCGGACATCAAAGGACCTCCATCCTATATCTGGGCCAGCCCCAGAGTAGGACGCCAGTTGTATCCTGGACTGGAAGCCCTGCTGACGCTGTCACGGCCGACACCAGACGAACTCATCTCCGGTAACCTGAACCATCTGAGAGCCTGCTGGCGCTGCCACGGCCTACCTTGCTGAACCATCTGAGAGCCTGCTGGCGCTGCCGCGGCCTACCTTGCTGAACCATCTGAGAGCCTGCTGGCGCTGCCGCGGCCTACCTTGCTGAACCATCTGAAAGCCTGCTGGCGCTGCCGCGGCTCAAACCCCTCGGAACCCCCCAGCTCGAGGATTGAGAGCTGTGCGTAGGGTATCCCTTCCTCCGCCCAGAGCTAGACTGTCCCGCTACCTACCCCCCTTTTCCGAGACTTTACGGATCCTTCGATCCCTCTGTATATACTGCCAAGAACCAGCAACCTTTACTACCTATAAAAGCTTAAGAACTTGATCTCTTGCGTGGTGTCCGTTTGTAGTGTTGTGATTACTCGGCTGTACGATCCTCGGAGAGGGCCCTCATTCAGGAGGCCCCTCAGTAACGCTCGGCTACTTCTCGAAGGAGAGGTGGACTTAGGGGTGGTCAGTCAGACCTCTTCTGCCTCCCCCGGGGTCACCTTTCTAACACCTCTGCTCTACTGTGTGTCCAGCCCCAGAGCTCCTCAGGGGGGCCTTCAGGAGTGACCGAGGGACCCTGGACACAGCCCTCTGCTCTACTATGTGTCCAGCCCCAGAGCTCCTCAGGGAGGCCTTCAGGAGTGACCGAGGGACCCTGGACACAGCCCTCTGCTCTACTGTGTGTCCAGCCCCAGAGCTCCTCAGGGGGGCCTTCAGGAGTGACCGAGGGACCCTGGACACAGCCCTCTGCTCTACTGTGTGTCCAGCCCCAGAGCTGCTCAGGGGAGCCTTCAGGAGTGACCGAGGGACCCTGGACACAGCCCTCTGCTCTACTGTGTGTCCAGCCCCAGAGCTCCTCAGGGGGCCTTCAGGAGTGACCGAGGGACCCTGGACACAGCCCTCTGCTCTACTGTGTGTCCAGCCCCAGAGCTCCGCAGTCCTTCAGGAGTGACCAAGGGACCCTGGACACAGCCCTCTGCTCTACTGTGTGTCCAGCCCCAGAGCTCCCCAGGGGGGCCTTCAGGAGTTACCGAGGGACCCTGGACACATCCCTCTGCTCTACTGTGTGTCCAGCCCCAGAGCTCCTCAGGGGAGCCTTCAGGAGTGACCGAGGGACCCTGGACACAGCCCTCTGCTCTACTGTGTGTCCAGCCCCAGAGCTCCTCAGGGGGGGCCTTCAGGAGTGACCGAGGGACCCTGGACACAGCCCTCTGCTCTACTGTGTGTCCAGCCCCCAGAGCTCCTCAGGGGAGGCCTTCAGGAGTGACCGAGGGACCCTGGACACAGCCCTCTGCTCTACTGTGTGTCCAGCCCCCAGAGCTCCTCAGGGGGGCCCGAGGGAGTGACCGAGGGACCCTGGACACAGCCCTCTGCTCTTCTGTGTGTCCAGCCCCTAGAGCTCCTCAGAGAGGCCTTCAGGAGTGACCAAGGGACCCTGGACATAGCCCTCTGCTCTACTGTGGGTCCAGCCCCCTCCCCCAAAGCTCCTCAAGGGGGGCCTTCAGGAGTGACCGAGGGACCCTGGACACAGTCCTCTGCTCTACTGTGTGTCCAGCCCTAGAGCTCCTCAGGGAGGCCTTCAGGAGTGACCGAGGGACCCTGGACACAGCCCTCTGCTCTACTGTGTGTCCAGCCCCAGAGCTCCTCAGGGAGGCCTTCAGGAGTGACCGAGGGACCCTGGACACAGCCCTCTGCTCTACTGTGTGTCCAGCCCCAGAACTCCTCAGGGGGGCCTTCAGGAGTGACCGAGGGACCCTGGACACAGCCCTCTGCTCTACTGTGTGTCCAACCCCAGAGCTCCTCAGGGGAGCCTTCAGGAGTGACCGAGGGACCCTGGACACAGCCCTCTGCTCTACTGTGTGTCCAACCCCAGAGCTCCTCAGGGGGGGCCTTCAGGAGTGACCGAGGGACCCTGGACACAGCCCTCTGCTCTACTGTGTGTCCAGCCCCCAGAGCTCCTC
Organism: Lissotriton helveticus; assembly: GCF_964261635.1. NCBI lineage: Eukaryota > Metazoa > Chordata > Amphibia > Caudata > Salamandridae > Lissotriton > Lissotriton helveticus. Next base: position 12,592,438 of record NC_136070.1, read on the forward strand.
GGGCCCTCAGGAGTGACCGAGGGACCCTGGACACAGCCCTCTGCTCTACTGTGTGTCCAGCCCCAGAGCTCCTCAGGGGAGGCCTTCAGGAGTGACCGAGGGACCCTGGACACAGCCCTCTGCTCTACTGTGTGTCCAGCCCCCAGAGCTCCTCAGGGGGGCCCTCAGGAGTGACCGAGGGACCCTGGACACAGCCCTCTGCTCTACTGTGTGTCCAGCCCCAGAGCTCCTCAGGCCTTCAGGAGTGACCGAGGGACCCTGGACACAGCCCTCTGCTCTACTGTTTGTCCAGCCTCAGAGCTCCTCAGGGGAGGCCTTCAGGAGTGACCAAGGGACCCTGGACACAGCCCTCTGCTCTACTGTGTGTCCAGCCCCAGAGCTCCTCAGGGGGCCTTCAGGAGTGACCGAGGGACCCTGGACACAGCCCTCTGCTCTACTGTGTGTCCAGCCCCAGAGCTCCGCAGGCCTTCAGGAGTGACCGAGGGACCCTGGACACAGCCCTCTGCTCTACTGTGTGTCCAGCCCCCTCCCCCGGAGCTCCTCAGGGGAGGCCTTCAGGAGTGACCAAGGGACCCTGGACACAGCCCTCTGCTCTACTGTGTGTCCAGCCCCCTCCCCCGGAGCTCCTCAGGGAAGGCCTTCAGGAGTGACCGAGGGACCCTGGACACAGCCCTCTGCTCTACTGTGTGTCCAGCCCCAGGGCTCCTCAGGGGAGCCTTCAGGAGTGACCGAGGGACCCTGGACACAGCCCTCTGCTCTACTGTGTGTCCAGCCCCCAGAGCACCTCAGGGGAGGCCTTCAGGAGTGACCGAGGGACCCTGGACACAGCCCTCTGCTCTACTGTGTGTCCAGCCCCTGAGCTCCTCAGGGGGGCCTTCAGGAGTGACCGAGGGACCCTGGACACAGCCCTCTGCTCTACTGTGTGTCCAGCCCCCAGAGCACCTCAGGGGAGGCCTTCAGGAGTGACCGAGGGACCCTGGACACAGCCCTCTGCTCTACTGTGTGTCCAGCCCCCAGAGCTCCTCAGGGGAGGCCTTCAGGAGTGACCGAGGGACCCTGGACACAGCCCTCTGCGCCCTCTGCTCTACTGTGTGTCCAGCCCCCAGAGCACTTCAGGCCTTCAGGAGTGACCGAGGGACCCTGGACACAGCCCTCTGCTCTACTGTGTGTCCAGCCCCAGAGCTCCTCGGGGGGGGGGCTTCAGGAATGACCGAGGGACCCTGGACACAGCCCTCTGCTCTACTGTGTGTCCAGCCCCCAGAGCTCCTCAGGGGGGCCTTCAGGAGTGACCGAGGGACCCTGGACACAGCCCTCTGCTCTACTGTGTGTCCAGCCCCCAGAGCTCCTCAGGTGAGTCCTTCAGGAGTGACCGAGGGACCCTGGACACAGCCCTCTGCTCTACTGTGAGTCCAGCCCCCTCCCTCAGAGCTCCTCAGGGGAGTCCTTCAGGAGTGACCAAGGGACCCTGGACACAGCCCTCTGCTCTACTGTGTGTCCAGCCCCCAGAGCTCCTCAGGGAGGCCTTCAGGAGTGACCGAGGGACCCTGGACACAGCCCTCTGCTCTACTGTGTGTCCAGCCCCCAGAGCTCCTCAGGGGAGGCCTTCAGGAGTGAACAAGGGATCCTGGACACAGCCCTCTGCTCTACTGTGTGTCCAGCCCCCAGAGCTCCTCAGGTGAGTCCTTCAGGAGTGACCAAGGGACCCTGGACACAGCCCTCTGATCTACTGTGTGTCCAGCCCCCAGAGCTCCTCAGGGGGGCCTTCAGGAGTGACCGAGGGACCCTGGACACAGCCCTCTGCTCTACTGTGTGTCCAGCCCCCAGAGCTCCGCAGGGGGGCCTTCAGGAGTGACCGAGGGACCCTGGACACAGCCCTCTGCTCTACTGTGTGTCCAGCCCCCAGAGCTCCTGAGGCCTTCAGGAGTGACCGAGGGACCCTGGACACAGCCCTTTGCTCTACTGTGTGTCCAGCCCCCAGAGCTCCTCAGGGGAGGCCTTGAGGAGTGACCGAGGGACCCTGGACACAGCCCTCTGCTCTACTGTGTGTCCAGCCCTCGGAGCTCCTCAGGGGAGGCCTTCAGGAGTGACCAGGGGACCCTGGACACAGCCCTCTGCTCTACTGTGTGTCCAGCCCCCGGAGCTCCGCAGGGGGGCCTTCAGGAGTGACCGAGGGACCCTGGACACAGCCCTCTGCTCTACTGTGTGTCCAGCCCCCAGAGCTCCTGAGGCCTTCAGGAGTGACCGAGGGACCCTGGACACAGCCCTCTGCTCTACTGTGTGTCCAGCCCCCAGAGCTCCTCAGGGGAGCCTTCAGGAGTGACCGAGGGACCCTGGACACAGACCTCTGCTCTACTGTGTGTCCAGCCCCCAGAGCTCCGCAGGGGGGCCTTCAGGAGTGACCGAGGGACCCTGGACACAGCCCTCTGCTCTACTGTGTGTCCAGCCCCCAGAGCTCCTCAGGGGAGACCTCCAGGAGTGACCGAGGGACCCTGGACACAGCCCTCTGCTCTACTGTGTGTCCAACCCCCTCCCCCCAGAGCTCCTCAGGGGAGGCCTTCAGGAGTGACCGAGGGACCCTGGACACAGCCCTCTGCTCTACTGTGTGTCCAGTCCCCAGAGCTCCTCAGAGAGGCCTTCAGGAGTGACCGAGGGACCCTGGACACAGCCCTCTGCTCTACTGTGTGTCCAGCCCCCAGAGCTCCTCAGGGGGGCCTTCAGGAGTGACCAAGGGACCCTGGACACAGCCCTCTGCTCTACTGTGTGTCCAGCCCCCAGAGCTCCTCAGGGGGGGCCTTCAGGAGTGACCGAGGGACCCTGGATACAGCCCTCTGCTCTACTGTGTGTCCAGCCCCCAGAGCTCCTCAGGGGAGGCCTCCAGGAGTGACCGAGGGACCCTGGACACATCCCTCTGCTCTACTGTGTGTCCAGCCCCCTCCCCCAGAGCTCCTCAAGGGAGGCCTTCAGGAGTGACCGAGGGACCCGGGACACAGCCCTCTGCTCTACTGTGTGTCCAGCCCCCTCCCCCAGAGCTCCTCAGGGAGGCCTTCAGGAGTGACCGAGGGACCCTGGACACAGCCCTCTGCTCTACTGTGTGTCCAGCCCCCTCCCCCAGAGCTCCTCAGAGAGGCCTTCAGGAGTGACCGAGGGACCCTGGACACAGCCCTCTGCTCTACTGTGTGTCCAGCCCCCAGAGCTCCTCAGGGGGGCCTTCAGGAGTGACCAAGGGACCCTGGACACAGCCCTCTGCTCTACTGTGTGTCCAGCCCCAGAGCTCCTCAGGGGGGCCCTCAGGAGTGACCGAGGGACTACGGACACCGCTCTCTGCTCTACTGTGTGTCCAGCCCCAGAGCTCCTCAGAGGAGGCCTCCAGGAGTGACCGAGGGACCCTGGACACATCCCTCTGCTCTACTGTGTGTCCAGTCCCCTGAGCTCCTCAGGGGAGGCCTTAAGGAGTGACCGAGGGACCCTGGACACAGCTCTCTGCTCTACTGTGTGTCCAGCCCCAGAGCTCCTCAGGGGAGGCCTTAAGGAGTGACCGAGGGACCCTGGACACATCCCTCTGCTCTACTTTGTGTCCAGCCCCAGAGGTCCTCAGGAGAGGCCTTCAGGAGTGACCGAGGGACCCTGGACACAGCTCTCTGCTCTACTTTGTGTCCAGCCCCCTCCCCCAAAGCTCCTCAGGGGAGGCCTTCAGGAGTGACCGAGGAACCCTGGACACAGCCCTCTGCTCTACTGTGTGTCCAGCCCCCAGAGCTCCTCAGGGGGGCCTTGAGGAGTGACCGAGGGACCCTGGACACAGCCCTCTGCTCTACTGTGTGTCCAGCCCCCTCCCCCAGAGCTTCTCAGGGGGGCCTTCAGGAGTGACCGAGGGACCCTGGACACAGCCCTCTGCTCTACTGTGTGTCCAGCCCCCTCCCCCAGAGCTTCTCAAGGGGGCCTTCAGGAGTGACCGAGGAACCCTGGACACAGCCCTCTGCTCTACTGTGTGTCCAGCCCCAGAGCTCCTCAGGGGAGCCTTCAGGAGTGACCGAGGGACCCTGGATACAGCCCTCTGCTCTACTGTGTGTCCAGCCCCCAGAGCTCCTCAGGGGAGGCCTCCAGGAGGGACCGAGGGACCCTGGACACATCCCTCTGCTCTACTGTGTGTCCAGCCCCCTCCCCCAGAGCTCCTCAAGGGAGGCCTTCAGGAGTGACCGAGGGACCCTGGACACAGCCCTCTGCTCTACTGTGTGTCAGCCCCCTCCCCCAGAGCTCCTCAGGGAGGCCTTCACGAGTGACCGAGGGACCCTGGACACAACCCTCTGCTCTACTGTGTGTCCAGCCCCCAGAGCTCCTCAGGGGGGCCTTCAGGAGTGACCAAGGGACCCTGGACACAGCCCTCTGCTCTACTGTGTGTCCAGCCCCAGAGCTCCTCAGGGGGGCCCTCAGGAGTGACCGAGGGACCCTGGACACAGCTCTCTGCTCTACTGTGTGTCCAGCCCCAGAGCTCCTCAGAGGAGGCCTCCAGGAGTGACCAAGGGACCCTGGACACATCCCTCTGCTCTACTGTGTGTCCAGTCCCCTGAGCTCCTCAGGGGAGGCCTTCAGTAGTGACCGAGGGACCCTGGACACATCCCTCTGCTCTACTTTGTGTCCAGCCCCAGAGGTCCTCAGGAGAGGCCTTCAGGAGTGACCGAGGGACCCTGGACACAGCTCTCTGCTCTACTTTGTGTCCAGCCCCCTCCCCCAAAGCTCCTCAGGGGAGGCCTTCAGGAGTGACCGAGGAACCCTGGACACAGCCCTCTGCTCTACTGTGTGTCCAGCCCCCAGAGCTCCTCAGGGGGGCCTTGAGGAGTGACCGAGGGACCCTGGACACAGCCCTCTGCTCTACTGTGTGTCCAGCCCCCTCCCCCAGAGCTTCTCAGGGGGGCCTTCAGGAGTGACCGAGGGACCCTGGACACAGCCCTCTGCTCTACTGTGTGTCCAGCCCCCAGAGCTCCTCAGGGGGGCCTTGAGGAGTGACCGAGGGACCCTGGACACAGCCCTCTGCTCTACTGTGTGTCCAGCCTCCTCCCCCAGAGCTTCTCAGGGGGGCCTTCAGGAGTGACCGAGGGACCCTGGACACAGCCCTCTGCTCTACTGTGTGTCCAGCCCCAGAGCTCCTCAGGGGAGCCTTCAGGAGTGACCGAGGGACCCTGGACACAGCTCTCTGCTCTACTGTGTGTCCAGCCCCAGAGCTCCTCAGGGGGGCCTTCAGGAGTGACCGAGGGACCCTGGACACAGCCCTCTGCTCTACTGTGTGTCCAGCCCCCAGAGCTCCTCGGGGGGGCCTTCAGGAGTGACCGAGGGACCCTGGACACAGCCCTCTGCTCTACTGTGTGTCCAGCCCCCAGAGCTCCTCAGGGGAGCCTTCAGGAGTGACCGAGGGACCCTGGACACAGCCCTCTGCTCTACTGTGTGTCCAGCCCCCAAAGCTCCGCAGGGGGGCCTTCAGGAGTGACCGAGGGACCCTGGACACAGCCCTCTGCTCTACTGTGTGTCCAGCCCCCAGAGCTCCTCAGGGGAGACCTCCAGGAGTGACCGAGGGACCCTGGACACAGCCCTCTGCTCTACTGTGTGTCCAACCCCCTCCCCCCAGAGCTCCTCAGGGGAGGCCTTCAGGAGTGACCGAGGGACCCTGGATACAGCCCTCTGCTCTACTGTGTGTCCAGTCCCCAGAGCTCCTCAGAGAGGCCTTCAGGAGTGACCGAGGGACCCTGGACACAGCCCTCTGCTCTACTGTGTGTCCAGCCCCCAGAGCTCCTCAGGGGGGGCCTTCAGGAGTGACCGAGGGACCCTGGATACAGCCCTCTGCTCTACTGTGTGTCCAGCCCCCAGAGCTCCTCAGTCCTTCAGGAGTGACCGAGGGACCCTGGACACATCCCTCTGCTCTACTGTGTGTCCAGTCCCCTCCCCCAGAGCTCCTCAGGGGAGGCCTTCAGGAGTGACCGAGGGACCCTGGACACAGCCCTCTGCTCTACTGTGTGTCCAGCCCCCAGAGCTCCTCAGGGGGGGCCTTCAGGAGTGACCGAGGGACCCTGGATACAGCCCTCTGCTCTACTGTGTGTCCAGTCCCCAGAGCTCCTCAGGCCTTCAGGAGTGACCGAGGGACCCTGGACACAGCCCTCTGCTCTACTGTGTGTCCAGCCCCCAGAGCTCCTGAGGCCTTCAGGAGTGACCGAGGGACCCTGGACACAGCCCTTTGCTCTACTGTGTGTCCAGCCCCCAGAGCTCCTCAGGGGAGGCCTTGAGGAGTGACCGAGGGACCCTGGACACAGCCCTCTGCTCTACTGTGTGTCCAGCCCTCGGAGCTCCTCAGGGGAGGCCTTCAGGAGTGACCAGGGGACCCTGGACACAGCCCTCTGCTCTACTGTGTGTCCAGCTCCCAGAGCTCCACGGGTGAGGCCTTCAGGAGTGACCGAGGGACCCTGGACACAGCTCTCTGCTCTACTGTGTGTCCAGCCCCAGAGCTCCTCAGAGGAGGCCTTCAGGAGTGACCGAGGGACCCTGGACACATCCCTCTGCTCTACTGTGTGTCCAGCCCCAGAGCTCCTCAGGGGGGCCTTCAGGAGTGACCGAGGGACCCTGGACACAGCCCTCTGCTCTACTGTGTGTCCAGCCCCCAGAGCTCCTCAAAGGAGGCCTTCAGGAGTGACCGAGGGACCCTGGACACAGCCCTCTGCTCTACTGTGTGTCCAGCCCCAGAGCTCCGCAGGCCTTCAGGAGTGACCGAGGGACCCTGGACACAGCCCTCTGCTCTACTGTGTGTCCAGCCCCCTCCCCCGGAGCTCCTCAGGGGAGGCCTTCAGGAGTGACCAAGGGACCCTGGACACAGCCCTCTGCTCTACTGTGTGTCCAGCCCCCTCCCCCGGAGCTCCTCAGGGAAGGCCTTCAGGAGTGACCGAGGGACCCTGGACACAGCCCTCTGCTCTACTGTGTGTCCAGCCCCAGGGCTCCTCAGGGGAGCCTTCAGGAGTGACCGAGGGACCCTGGACACAGCCCTCTGCTCTACTGTGTGTCCAGCCCCCAGAGCACCTCAGGGGAGGCCTTCAGGAGTGACCGAGGGACCCTGGACACAGCCCTCTGCTCTACTGTGTGTCCAGCCCCTGAGCTCCTCAGGGGGGCCTTCAGGAGTGACCGAGGGACCCTGGACACAGCCCTCTGCTCTACTGTGTGTCCAGCCCCCAGAGCACCTCAGGGGAGGCCTTCAGGAGTGACCGAGGGACCCTGGACACAGCCCTCTGCTCTACTGTGTGTCCAGCCCCCAGAGCTCCTCAGGGGAGGCCTTCAGGAGTGACCGAGGGACCCTGGACACAGCCCTCTGCGCCCTCTGCTCTACTGTGTGTCCAGCCCCCAGAGCACTTCAGGCCTTCAGGAGTGACCGAGGGACCCTGGACACAGCCCTCTGCTCTACTGTGTGTCCAGCCCCAGAGCTCCTCGGGGGGGGGGCTTCAGGAATGACCGAGGGACCCTGGACACAGCCCTCTGCTCTACTGTGTGTCCAGCCCCCAGAGCTCCTCAGGGGGGCCTTCAGGAGTGACCGAGGGACCCTGGACACAGCCCTCTGCTCTACTGTGTGTCCAGCCCCCAGAGCTCCTCAGGTGAGTCCTTCAGGAGTGACCGAGGGACCCTGGACACAGCCCTCTGCTCTACTGTGAGTCCAGCCCCCTCCCTCAGAGCTCCTCAGGGGAGTCCTTCAGGAGTGACCAAGGGACCCTGGACACAGCCCTCTGCTCTACTGTGTGTCCAGCCCCCAGAGCTCCTCAGGGAGGCCTTCAGGAGTGACCGAGGGACCCTGGACACAGCCCTCTGCTCTACTGTGTGTCCAGCCCCCAGAGCTCCTCAGGGGAGGCCTTCAGGAGTGAACAAGGGATCCTGGACACAGCCCTCTGCTCTACTGTGTGTCCAGCCCCCAGAGCTCCTCAGGTGAGTCCTTCAGGAGTGACCAAGGGACCCTGGACACAGCCCTCTGATCTACTGTGTGTCCAGCCCCCAGAGCTCCTCAGGGGGGCCTTCAGGAGTGACCGAGGGACCCTGGACACAGCCCTCTGCTCTACTGTGTGTCCAGCCCCCAGAGCTCCGCAGGGGGGCCTTCAGGAGTGACCGAGGGACCCTGGACACAGCCCTCTGCTCTACTGTGTGTCCAGCCCCCAGAGCTCCTGAGGCCTTCAGGAGTGACCGAGGGACCCTGGACACAGCCCTTTGCTCTACTGTGTGTCCAGCCCCCAGAGCTCCTCAGGGGAGGCCTTGAGGAGTGACCGAGGGACCCTGGACACAGCCCTCTGCTCTACTGTGTGTCCAGCCCTCGGAGCTCCTCAGGGGAGGCCTTCAGGAGTGACCAGGGGACCCTGGACACAGCCCTCTGCTCTACTGTGTGTCCAGCCCCCGGAGCTCCGCAGGGGGGCCTTCAGGAGTGACCGAGGGACCCTGGACACAGCCCTCTGCTCTACTGTGTGTCCAGCCCCCAGAGCTCCTGAGGCCTTCAGGAGTGACCGAGGGACCCTGGACACAGCCCTCTGCTCTACTGTGTGTCCAGCCCCCAGAGCTCCTCAGGGGAGCCTTCAGGAGTGACCGAGGGACCCTGGACACAGACCTCTGCTCTACTGTGTGTCCAGCCCCCAGAGCTCCGCAGGGGGGCCTTCAGGAGTGACCGAGGGACCCTGGACACAGCCCTCTGCTCTACTGTGTGTCCAGCCCCCAGAGCTCCTCAGGGGAGACCTCCAGGAGTGACCGAGGGACCCTGGACACAGCCCTCTGCTCTACTGTGTGTCCAACCCCCTCCCCCCAGAGCTCCTCAGGGGAGGCCTTCAGGAGTGACCGAGGGACCCTGGACACAGCCCTCTGCTCTACTGTGTGTCCAGTCCCCAGAGCTCCTCAGAGAGGCCTTCAGGAGTGACCGAGGGACCCTGGACACAGCCCTCTGCTCTACTGTGTGTCCAGCCCCCAGAGCTCCTCAGGGGGGCCTTCAGGAGTGACCAAGGGACCCTGGACACAGCCCTCTGCTCTACTGTGTGTCCAGCCCCCAGAGCTCCTCAGGGGGGGCCTTCAGGAGTGACCGAGGGACCCTGGATACAGCCCTCTGCTCTACTGTGTGTCCAGCCCCCAGAGCTCCTCAGGGGAGGCCTCCAGGAGTGACCGAGGGACCCTGGACACATCCCTCTGCTCTACTGTGTGTCCAGCCCCCTCCCCCAGAGCTCCTCAAGGGAGGCCTTCAGGAGTGACCGAGGGACCCGGGACACAGCCCTCTGCTCTACTGTGTGTCCAGCCCCCTCCCCCAGAGCTCCTCAGGGAGGCCTTCAGGAGTGACCGAGGGACCCTGGACACAGCCCTCTGCTCTACTGTGTGTCCAGCCCCCTCCCCCAGAGCTCCTCAGAGAGGCCTTCAGGAGTGACCGAGGGACCCTGGACACAGCCCTCTGCTCTACTGTGTGTCCAGCCCCCAGAGCTCCTCAGGGGGGCCTTCAGGAGTGACCAAGGGACCCTGGACACAGCCCTCTGCTCTACTGTGTGTCCAGCCCCAGAGCTCCTCAGGGGGGCCCTCAGGAGTGACCGAGGGACTACGGACACCGCTCTCTGCTCTACTGTGTGTCCAGCCCCAGAGCTCCTCAGAGGAGGCCTCCAGGAGTGACCGAGGGACCCTGGACACATCCCTCTGCTCTACTGTGTGTCCAGTCCCCTGAGCTCCTCAGGGGAGGCCTTAAGGAGTGACCGAGGGACCCTGGACACAGCTCTCTGCTCTACTGTGTGTCCAGCCCCAGAGCTCCTCAGGGGAGGCCTTAAGGAGTGACCGAGGGACCCTGGACACATCCCTCTGCTCTACTTTGTGTCCAGCCCCAGAGGTCCTCAGGAGAGGCCTTCAGGAGTGACCGAGGGACCCTGGACACAGCTCTCTGCTCTACTTTGTGTCCAGCCCCCTCCCCCAAAGCTCCTCAGGGGAGGCCTTCAGGAGTGACCGAGGAACCCTGGACACAGCCCTCTGCTCTACTGTGTGTCCAGCCCCCAGAGCTCCTCAGGGGGGCCTTGAGGAGTGACCGAGGGACCCTGGACACAGCCCTCTGCTCTACTGTGTGTCCAGCCCCCTCCCCCAGAGCTTCTCAGGGGGGCCTTCAGGAGTGACCGAGGGACCCTGGACACAGCCCTCTGCTCTACTGTGTGTCCAGCCCCCTCCCCCAGAGCTTCTCAAGGGGGCCTTCAGGAGTGACCGAGGAACCCTGGACACAGCCCTCTGCTCTACTGTGTGTCCAGCCCCAGAGCTCCTCAGGGGAGCCTTCAGGAGTGACCGAGGGACCCTGGATACAGCCCTCTGCTCTACTGTGTGTCCAGCCCCCAGAGCTCCTCAGGGGAGGCCTCCAGGAGGGACCGAGGGACCCTGGACACATCCCTCTGCTCTACTGTGTGTCCAGCCCCCTCCCCCAGAGCTCCTCAAGGGAGGCCTTCAGGAGTGACCGAGGGACCCTGGACACAGCCCTCTGCTCTACTGTGTGTCAGCCCCCTCCCCCAGAGCTCCTCAGGGAGGCCTTCACGAGTGACCGAGGGACCCTGGACACAACCCTCTGCTCTACTGTGTGTCCAGCCCCCAGAGCTCCTCAGGGGGGCCTTCAGGAGTGACCAAGGGACCCTGGACACAGCCCTCTGCTCTACTGTGTGTCCAGCCCCAGAGCTCCTCAGGGGGGCCCTCAGGAGTGACCGAGGGACCCTGGACACAGCTCTCTGCTCTACTGTGTGTCCAGCCCCAGAGCTCCTCAGAGGAGGCCTCCAGGAGTGACCAAGGGACCCTGGACACATCCCTCTGCTCTACTGTGTGTCCAGTCCCCTGAGCTCCTCAGGGGAGGCCTTCAGGAGTGACCGAGGGACCCTGGACACATCCCTCTGCTCTACTTTGTGTCCAGCCCCAGAGGTCCTCAGGAGAGGCCTTCAGGAGTGACCGAGGGACCCTGGACACAGCTCTCTGCTCTACTTTGTGTCCAGCCCCCTCCCCCAAAGCTCCTCAGGGGAGGCCTTCAGGAGTGACCGAGGAACCCTGGACACAGCCCTCTGCTCTACTGTGTGTCCAGCCCCCAGAGCTCCTCAGGGGGGCCTTGAGGAGTGACCGAGGGACCCTGGACACAGCCCTCTGCTCTACTGTGTGTCCAGCCCCCTCCCCCAGAGCTTCTCAGGGGGGCCTTCAGGAGTGACCGAGGGACCCTGGACACAGCCCTCTGCTCTACTGTGTGTCCAGCCCCCTCCCCCAGAGCTTCTCAGGGGGGCCTTCAGGAGTGACCGAGGAACCCTGGACACAGCCCTCTGCTCTACTGTGTGTCCAGCCCCCAGAGCTCCTCAGGGGGGCCTTGAGGAGTGACCGAGGGACCCTGGACACAGCCCTCTGCTCTACTGTGTGTCCAGCCTCCTCCCCCAGAGCTTCTCAGGGGGGCCTTCAGGAGTGACCGAGGGACCCTGGACACAGCCCTCTGCTCTACTGTGTGTCCAGCCCCAGAGCTCCTCAGGGGAGCCTTCAGGAGTGACCGAGGGACCCTGGACACAGCTCTCTGCTCTACTGTGTGTCCAGCCCCAGAGCTCCTCAGGGGGGCCTTCAGGAGTGACCGAGGGACCCTGGACACAGCCCTCTGCTCTACTGTGTGTCCAGCCCCCAGAGCTCCTCGGGGGGGCCTTCAGGAGTGACCGAGGGACCCTGGACACAGCCCTCTGCTCTACTGTGTGTCCAGCCCCCAGAGCTCCTCAGGGGAGCCTTCAGGAGTGACCGAGGGACCCTGGACACAGCCCTCTGCTCTACTGTGTGTCCAGCCCCCAGAGCTCCGCAGGGGGGCCTTCAGGAGTGACCGAGGGACCCTGGACACAGCCCTCTGCTCTACTGTGTGTCCAGCCCCCAGAGCTCCTCAGGGGAGACCTCCAGGAGTGACCGAGGGACCCTGGACACAGCCCTCTGCTCTACTGTGTGTCCAACCCCCTCCCCCCAGAGCTCCTCAGGGGAGGCCTTCAGGAGTGACCGAGGGACCCTGGATACAGCCCTCTGCTCTACTGTGTGTCCAGTCCCCAGAGCTCCTCAGAGAGGCCTTCAGGAGTGACCGAGGGACCCTGGACACAGCCCTCTGCTCTACTGTGTGTCCAGCCCCCAGAGCTCCTCAGGGGGGGCCTTCAGGAGTGACCGAGGGACCCTGGATACAGCCCTCTGCTCTACTGTGTGTCCAGCCCCCAGAGCTCCTCAGTCCTTCAGGAGTGACCGAGGGACCCTGGACACATCCCTCTGCTCTACTGTGTGTCCAGTCCCCTCCCCCAGAGCTCCTCAGGGGAGGCCTTCAGGAGTGACCGAGGGACCCTGGACACAGCCCTCTGCTCTACTGTGTGTCCAGCCCCCAGAGCTCCTCAGGGGGGGCCTTCAGGAGTGACCGAGGGACCCTGGATACAGCCCTCTGCTCTACTGTGTGTCCAGTCCCCAGAGCTCCTCAGGCCTTCAGGAGTGACCGAGGGACCCTGGACACAGCCCTCTGCTCTACTGTGTGTCCAGCCCCCAGAGCTCCTGAGGCCTTCAGGAGTGACCGAGGGACCCTGGACACAGCCCTTTGCTCTACTGTGTGTCCAGCCCCCAGAGCTCCTCAGGGGAGGCCTTGAGGAGTGACCGAGGGACCCTGGACACAGCCCTCTGCTCTACTGTGTGTCCAGCCCTCGGAGCTCCTCAGGGGAGGCCTTCAGGAGTGACCAGGGGACCCTGGACACAGCCCTCTGCTCTACTGTGTGTCCAGCTCCCAGAGCTCCACGGGTGAGGCCTTCAGGAGTGACCGAGGGACCCTGGACACAGCTCTCTGCTCTACTGTGTGTCCAGCCCCAGAGCTCCTCAGAGGAGGCCTTCAGGAGTGACCGAGGGACCCTGGACACATCCCTCTGCTCTACTGTGTGTCCAGCCCCAGAGCTCCTCAGGGGGGCCTTCAGGAGTGACCGAGGGACCCTGGACACAGCCCTCTGCTCTACTGTGTGTCCAGCCCCCAGAGCTCCTCAAAGGAGGCCTTCAGGAGTGACCGAGGGACCCTGGACACAGCCCTCTGCTCTACTGTGTGTCATTGAAAACCCACAAAGGGGGAAGACCTCCTTCGGCAGCCTCAATATATCTAGATTAAAGATGAGACAGCAGTGGTAAAACAGCAAGATACCAACCTCCTCCTACATATCAGCCAGGGGGACAGGACTCCTCAGAACAAGCAGAGCCAAGGAATCATCTACAAAGAAGATCGTCCAACCTGTTCGAGGGAGCAAGCCTTGGCAAAGACAACAGATCTCCTCTTTGAGGTTGATTGGCTTCCCTAATGGCTTTGACGGTGCTTACAGCATGGGAAAGATGCTGCAGAGCATGGGCAAAATAAAACGAAGCAAAAAAAGTGTGATGATGAGGCTGCGTCATTTCTTAGACGTGCATGAGTGGTGACGTATGTATATACAGGCCAGTACGCATGTGCATACCTACAAACTGGCACAGGTAAATTTTGTTAAAAAGTGTCCGACTCAAGATGGGTTCATAAATCCATACTACTATTAAAAAGAGAGAGCCCAAACCTTTGAGGCGGGTAAGCTCAAGAACCACAGCACCAATCACAACACCCAATACAGCATTGGAAAGGACAGTTACAGCAGAAGGACATAGGCTATGCACACGCCCACCATATACAATGCAAAGTAAAATAACCTTAGGGGTAAAGTAGTCCCTTCTGGGCGCGTGCGTTGTGCTGTCAGCAATGGGCGCGGCAATACAGTACTCCCTTGTGGGCGTGGGCGTTGTGAGAGGGGCGTGAGCAAACAGCAATGGGTGCGGAATACACGGCGCGCGGCATTCACGATGCGCAGCATTCACTCAGCATTACTGATAAAAGCCAAAATAATGGGCGTTGAGAGAGGGGCGTGGCAATGGGCGCGGCATTCACGGGGCGCGGCACTCACGCGGCATTACTGCTAAATGTTGCGCGGAAATACTTCCAAGAAAGCAAGGCGGGGGTTAAAGCGAGGCAGCCTCACCACTTACCGAAGCGAGGCAGCCTCACCACTTACCGATTTAACGGCCCAGAAATAAAGCGGAAGCACACGCTCACGTATTAACGTCTTCCTCCGCTGCTCAGGTGGGGGCTCAAGCCACTCAGCCTACCAGCGGGGATAACACACACCGCATTTTACACTGCCCTCAAGTACAGCGGACAAAGACGCTCGCAGATAGAGACGCCACGCGCTTTGACAAATTCCTCAGAGGCTCAGGCGGTGCTTAAGGCGAATCATCGTACCGCCGCCCATTACAAAACTTTCACAAACTGATATTCTCCGTCCAGATTCTAAGGAAACTAAAAATGTTGTATACCGTGAAATCTTAAAATAAATTTACCTTGCCTATTACAACCATTGCACACATTCTATTTCATCCCCGGACAACGTCGGGACGGGCTGCTAGTAAAATATAATAAAAAGTAGTAGAAAACCTCTTTTTAAGGTGGAGGGGCAGGCATCAATTTGCTGCCTGGTTCTGAAAAAATAAAACAAACGAAAGATAAAAAAGCTTTTTTTAAAAATGGTTGGGGTGGGACCGCGGAAGAACAGATCAGGGTGGAGGAAACAGGGAATCGGTAAACAAGTGAGGAAAGCCGCACACGAGGGTCAGCAATACAGAGAGTGGGAGGGGGAGTTTGGTGGGGGAGAAGCACACGAGAGAGAGCTTGCAACATGAGAAAGACAGCAAAATGGACTTCGGGCTGGATACTTGGCACAAGGAAGAAGCAGACGAGAGGCGATCTGGAAAACACATGCAGTCTCATGGAGTGCTTACTCAAAAGAAAACAAATGTTATGTTATATGTATTTGAAAAGTGCACTATCGCCCTCGAGGATATCCTGGTGCTGACAGGTGGGAGTGCCTGGCCCTACCTATGATAGGTTGATTCACTGAAAACTCAGGTCTTCGACTTCTTGCGGAATTCAAGGCCAGAGGAGGCGGCTCTGATGTGGAGCGGGAGGCCGTTCATCGCTGCAGGAGGGATGCAAGAGAACGCCCGCCCTCCTGATCTGGTTCTGTGCATGTGTGGGATGTGTGCGAGTAGGAGTGCTGCAGAGCGGAGGTGTCTGTGTAGTTGGTCGAAGGAGATGTGACTGTTCAGGTTGGTGTGGACTGAGTTGTTAGCGCCTTGAATGTGTGTGAGGAGTTTGAATTGAGCACGTAGGTGTATTGGGAGCCAGTGGAGTTTCCTGAGGTGTGGTGAGATGTGAGTTGTGTGTGGGAAGTTGAAGATAAGTCTGGCGATCTAGTTGTGTATGGTTTGTATTCTTCTAGTGGGTTCCTTGGTGATCCCGGCATAGAGGGAGTTCCCATAGTCCAACTTGCTGGTGAGTAGGGCATGAGTGACACTTTTCCGATGGTGCTTGGGAGTCATTTGAAGATCTTCCTCTGCATCTTCAGGGTGTGGAGCAGGATGCTGAGAAGGTTCTGACTTGTGCGGTCATGACCAGTTTGCAGTTGATGATTATTCCGAGGTTCCTGGCATGGGTTGTGCGTATGGATATGGGTCCGAATTCGGCCGACCACCAGTTGGAGTCCCCTGGGAGGTGTTCTAGCGAAACATTACTACTTCTGTCTTGTTGATGTTGAGCTTGTGACTATTTGCTCTCATCCAGTTAGCGACTTTGGTCATGCAGGCGGTGAACTTGTTTCTTGGTTGTGAGTCTTGTCCGAGAGGGTGAGTATGAGTTGCGTGTTGTCTGCGTAGGAGAGGATGTTGGTGCTGTGTGCACGGATCACGTTGCCCACATTTATCCTAGCACCATGAAACCAATCTGGTGTACGTGCACTTTTCCATCAATCTATAACATAACATAACATGTATGTCTTGAAGAGGATGTGGCTGCAAGATGAACCTTGAGGCTCTTGGCAGATGAGTTTGCAGGCTTCCGAGAAGTAAAGTAGTTCCCTAAAATGGAGCAGTGGAAGTATAGAAGTCAACAAAGCCAAGGAATGGTAAAGAGACAATGCTCCAGGGGAGAGACAAACACAACTAAAACAAGGTGGACAAGGAAAGCGTCTGAATGAGAAGCAAGCAAATGAAAGTCAGGAGGCCAGCCGACTACCCCTGGGAGTCACTCTAGTGGTATTGGGATCAACAAATGCAGATCCACTCCTTCTCACCCAGGCAGGAGGGCAGCAGGCAGCTGGTCAGCACAGCAGGGAAGCAGTTCTTTGGACTAGCAGTCCAGCAGATTGGTGGTCCTTTCAGTAGCACAGCAGTCCTTCCTGGCAGAGTATCCACAGGTCGGAAAAATGTATATCTGGGGTCCAATATTTATACCTGGGCCTTCCTTTGACGTGAGAGAAGCTTCTAGAAGTTTCCCTTTGACGTCCCCAGACATCCACCTCCTTTTTACTGGTTCCAGAATAAATATAGGGGTATGCAGCCCCTTGTGTGGAAGCAGGACCCAGTCTAATCAAGAGTAAGTATTGCTGTGCCCAGCTCTGCCCTCCCATCCTACCAGTGATGGCCCATCCAGGCACACCTAGGCTCTCTATTGTGTGTGGCTGTCTCGGAGGAATACACAAAGCCCAACTATCAGATACACCCAGTTATGTGACCCAGAGACAATCTGCAGGCCCTAAATGGCTAAGGCAGAAAATGCCAACTTTCTAAGAGTTGCATTTTCAAAGTTATAATTTAAAATCCGACTTAACCATGTTAATATTTTTCATTACATTTCCAAAGACACCAAGCATTAATGAGTCACCTGTTCTCGTTTGGAAGTTACAGCTTATTAAATGTGATAAGGTAACTCAAATGTTATCCTATGAGAGAGGTAGGCCTCGCAGTACTGAAAAACACAGTTAAGAGCTTTTCACTACCAGAACATTTAAAACTTAATAGTACATGTCCAACTTTTTTAATACAATCTACCCTACCCTTGCTGTCCAGGGCATTCCCTGAGGGTGACTTATATGTACTAAAAAGAAGGGTTGAGCCTGGCAAAAGGTTATTTTGCCAGGTTGAAATGGCAGTTTAAAACAGCACACACAGGATGCAGTCTCAGACCTGAGACATGTCTAAAGTGCTGCTTGAGTGGGCGGCACAATCAGTGCTGCATGCCCACAAGAAGCACTTCATTTACAGGCCCTGGGCACAGCACAGCTAGTGCCACTTTACTAGGGACATATAAGTACATTAAATATGCCAATTGGGTGTGAGCCAATTGCATTAAGTTTTAAGGAGAGATAACAATCCCTTTAGCACTGGTTAGCAGTGGGAAAGTGTGCAGAGTCCTAAAGCCAGCAAAAACAAAGTCAGCAAAACAGGCGGTCTGAAAGCAAAAACTGACGGGAAAAGCCACACCAAAGATGCCAGGTCTAACGTAGGTCGTGCAGCTTTCTGGAGCCAGGCTGCTTCCACTTGCACTCCAACATACCTGTAACACGTGGAACACCCTCTCTTGGTCACAGTAGCGTTAAAGCGGGGGAGCACCTCCTGTAGTGAGGGTGCTCCACATTTGAATCGTCATGGTGTTCTGCAATCCGCTGATGTGAAGCACGTACGAGCCTTCCTCCTTTTCTTCATCTACACTACCTTAGGGCAGTTGTTGGTAGTGTCTTCCTCACAAATGTGACATCTTGCCTGTTTGAGGAGGGGTTTCTTGCTGGGTCTGAGGAGTGCAAAGAGCCAGAAGGGTCCGTGACTGGGCAGGCAGGGGAGGTGCTCATGTGGTGTACACCCCCCTCTGCCCCTGAAGTGAAGCTCCCCCCTGCTGAGAGCCTTCCTGTCCCCAAGCTGTGACTGCTGATGTGCCTGTCTAGTCCCACTTTAAAGAATAGAACTCTGCCCACATGTGTACATGATCATTGGTGACTGCGGCTCATAATCCTGAAGCTAGGCCTGCTTGGAAACTTAGGGACACACTTAGAATTTTCTCATGCAACGCAACACTGCAAGACACCTTTGTGGGGATCTTGGATCCATTCCATCATAACATTATGTCATGTTGCCTTTCCCCCTTTTCTTCTGACCCCTGGAGATCCCCCTGTACCTTGGAGAAATTGGTACAGAGCTTTTACAAAATATTTAAGGGCCATTGGTGGTAATAGATATCGACCAGAGCGCAAGAGGCTTTTATTAGAACACAATTTAGGTTTTGAAGGTCAACCTATATATGAACATCTCCCACCGTATATCATTCCCCATGATCAAGAAGATTTAGATGAATTTGAACTAGCTGTAAAGAAATTTGAAAAACAATTTGATGTACAACCAAGTTTGATTGTTAACAGACATAAGTTTTTTACAAGAGAGCAATTGCAAGACAAATCTATAGATACCTATGTTGCGGTTTTATGTATGTTGGCTGCAGCATGTGAATTTGAACATTTTACAGGTCAACTCATACGTGACCAAATAGTAGTACGTTGTTGGGATAAAAAAGTTCAGGAAAAACTTCTCAAGTTGAGAAATCCCAATGTCATTGAAACAATTGATATAGTAAAAGGGATTGAGGTTTCACGAGAAGCACTTAGAGAACTCACCCGTAAAGAAACTAGTGGTATGACTGTGGTGAATGAAAGCACAGTTTCTAAGCAAAATAATAGTTTTAAAAAGTTTTGTTTTTTAAAGAGTACAAGAATAATTTGTTTTCTCAAAAAAATATTTGTTTTAGGTGCGGCAATTCTAAGCATGGACCTAATGGTAGACCTTGCCCTGCGAGAAGTGTGAAATGCAAAGTAAGTAACAAAATAGGGCATTTCACTAAAGTTTGTCAAACACCCAGTGACAACATTAATTCTGTTCAAGATGGAGATCTGTGTGACAGCTCAGAGGAAGAACAAAATTGTGCAAGAGGAATTAGAGATATGATTGTGGTTTCTACAGGATGATGAGTCTGATTGTGTAGATCCTTATAAACACATCGAAGTAGATGGAAAAGATATGAGACTCCTTATTGATTCTGGTGCCAGAATGACCATGATAACTGATGAGTTGTTTGATGAAGTATGGGGTAAACGTATGTTATCTCCTCCAGATAGGAATCGTGTGACATATGATGGAAGGAAGATTGAATCGTCAGGATATTTTGAGTGTCAACTCAAATTCAAGGGGTGTACCATTTTTTGGAAAGGTATACGTGGCCAAGAAGGGTTTAAATATTCTTGGATAGTATCACCAAGGTCTTTTTGGAATGACTCTTAGAACTGGGAGAGACGTGCAAGTTTCTTTGGTAACTGATGGTGAGGAAAACAGGGAGTCATTTGAGAAATGCGAAAACAGTACCAAATGGGTTGACAAATTCCCTACATTATTTGGTGACAAATGAGGGAAAATTAAGGGATTCAAACATAACATTAAAGTCCAAGACAATGGTACACATGTAAAACACAAATTGAGGAATGTGCCATTTAGTGTGCATCAAGACTTAGCAGATATTCTTAAAAAAAAGTGTGATGATGGTGTGATAGAACCAATCGAGTCATCTTCATGGTTAAGTCCATTAGTTATCACAAGGAAATAAAATGGGCAATTGAGAGTGTGTGTAGACTTGAGAAGCCTTAACAAGGTAATTTGGGTTGATTCTCACCCATTACCCAGGATTGACGACATTATCAGTACATTCTCAGGTGCTAGGTTGTTTTCCAAGATTGATCTAGCATCTGCCTATTATCAGATAGTGCTTGAGGAATCATCACAACATCTTACGGCTTTTGTTTCTCCAGTGGGTTCCTACCAATTTGAACGGATGCCTTTCGGTCTCGCAACGGCGGCAGCCGTCTTTCAACGTGTGTTAGAGAATGTGTTGGAAGGAATTGAAGGGGTGGTAACCTTCCAAGATGATATTTTAATAGCAGGAGAAAATCAATCTATTCATGACAAATGCATTTGTGCTTTTTTAGAAAGATTACAAAAGTTTGGTGTTATGGCAAATCGAGGGAAATGTGAATTTGCAAAGAATTCAATAGAGTATCTAGGTCATGTAATCTCTGAGCAAGGGGTTGAACCTAGACCTGGTTTGGTTGATGCTATAACTAAAGCACCTACACCCAAAACTAAGGAAAATGTGGCTTCATTCTTAGGACTTTGTGAATTTTATTCAAAATGTATTCATCATTTTTCAGCCAAAACTCTCATGCTAAGAGAATTATTGAAGAAAGAGAAAAAATTCTCATGGGAAAAAAACTGTCAAGATGAGTTTGAGGGTTTCAAAAAAGAAATCAGCTCAGCTGGAGTTCTTGCACCGTTTGATCCCTCACAAGAATGTATTATTACTGTGAACGCAAGTAACGACGGACTGGGTGCTACCATTGCACAGATGAAAGGCAACATTGAAGTAACAATTGGATTTGCCTCTAGGTCCTTGAGGTCTAATGAAAAATGTTTCTCTGTCATTGAAAAGGAACTTTTGAGTTGTTGCTGGGTGGTAGAAAGATTAAAATGCTTTATTCGGGGAAGAAAATTTGTGCTCAAGACTGACCACAAACCTTTAGTCAGTATTTTGAGTGGGACAACTGTCAAACACCACACTCCAAGAATAGCAAGATTGAGTTCTAAACTCCTACAGTACAATTTCACCATTGAATACATCCCAGGTGGTAAACATATAAGAGCAGATTACTTATCTCGTTCATCTTTAAGTTTTTCTGATTACTCTGAAAACTGTGAAGAAAATGACGAAGAATGTTTAATTGCAAGTGTTGATATTTGTCATGACACTACTTTTACTGAACATGAATGGTTTGATGAATCTTTAAAAGATTGAGAAGTGTGGCTCACTGGTTAGAGGAGGCAGACCTGGAAGCAGAGGTCAGCCCGGGACCAGGGTTCAATTCCCGGCTCGGCGGGGTCTTGAGTCCTAAAATGTCCATGGACTTGACAATTCTCGCTCCGGTGCCTACTCAATTCACGGGTTCACACTCTGCGACTCTGGGCAATAGCTTGCTTAATCTCCACAATGGCCCCTCGCGGCGGGATGCCTGGCTTTCACCTTGCGGATACCCTGCCGGGGTTATCTCACAGGGGAATACCAGGACGGGTTCCCTAAGAAGCGCTTAGAAACCGCTCGGTGATTTTGCGCTATAAAAATTCCTGTACATTACAAGATATGGAATTGGAAAGTGTTAGGAAGTATGTTATGAGTGGTTGGCCTAAAGAAAAAACTCTACCTCATAATTTACAACCTTATTTCAAAGTAGCCGATTAATTGTCAATTGAAGAAAAGGGGATGCTAGTACGGGGAGACAAATTCATTCCACCTGTTTCATTGAGGGAAAGGATTATTGTGTATGGTCTTGAGGGACATCTGGGTCAAACCATAACTAAAAGGAAAATCAGAGATAGTTATTGGTGGCCCGGGATGGATTCTGCCATTGTAGCTAGTGTTCGGGGATGTGTTGTCTGTGCTTCTAGTGATAAAGGTCTTAAAACTGAAGCAGTTCCTTTACAGCCCATTGAATTACCTAACACAGTTTGGTCCAAGCTTGCCATAGATTTTATAGGTCCTTTTGGTACTCTTCCACGGAAGGTAAGATTTGCTATCGTAGTTGTTGATTACTACAGCAAATGGTGGGAAGTGAAATTTGTAGAAGAACCTAATACTATTAGTGCCATCAAGTTTTTGAAAAATCTATTTTTAAGAGAAGGTTTTCCTAAAGAAATTGTCTCGGACAATGGTGTCCAATTTGTTTAAAAATAAATGAGGAATTTTCTTGACAACAATGCTATCAAACACAAGTTTGTTGCTTTATACCATCCACAGGCCAATGGTCTGGTAGAAAAAATGAATCGCACACTAGTTGAGTGCATACAATGGGTTATTCAAAACAAGTTTGATCTTTGTAAATCTGTTGAAGAAATGTTGTGGTCACATAGATGTTGTCCAAATGCTGTTTCAGGCCTTTCACCATTTGAAATAATGTGAGGACGCCCACCTGCTTCTAGGTTGTGTCCTGCCTGGTTAAGAGAGTGTCAGCATAATCACATGTTAAATATCGACCAAGTTGTGAGACCAAAAGTTGAAAAGTTTCAAGGTAAAATTAAAAACCATTACGACACTCTCCACAGAGTGAAACCTGTAGAAAATAAACTGCGTGTAGGAGACTGGGTTCGTGTCAAAGATCCCAATCATGTTCCTAAGGGAATGTTGAAATTTAAACCTCCAATCAGAATTGAGGTTGTGACCCGGAATGCAGTGAGAACTAGCAGAAATGAATGGTGGAATAAGGGAAGAGTGGTGAAGGTGCATCCTCATGATGTTCCTCCCCATGATCCTTGTGTTTCATTCAAATCGTCTTTGCATTCTCGTTTGTTCCTTCTTCATCTTCCTCTTTTGATATTGATGTTTCTGAGCCAAGGTGTTCTCTTCATCCTGAACCTGAACGTAGGAGTAGTAGACAAAATATTATCAAACCTCTAAGGTTTCGCGATTGACGTTTCATTTTTTATTATTTATCTAACTGCATATTTATGTATTGATGCTATGTTATTTTTATTACTGGTTGTTCTGTTCTCATTTGTTGTAAAGAAGGGAGATATTGTGGTGATCTTGGATCCATTCCGTCATAACATTATGTCATTGGAATGTAGAATGTCCTGTGTGAGTTTCTAGTTAAGTGATTCTGCGTTAGACAGTTACTCTGGGACTGCTGCAGCTGTGGCTAATAAACACTCGTCTTGAAGTATTTCTGTCTGATGGCATTTACTACATTATACTTCATTACAACCTTGCTGCACTTCGTGAACCGGAATGGGCAGGAATGCACGGTACCTATAAAGATATGGTACATTCCTGCGCTCTGCTTGCACTGGCACACTTTTGGCTGTCTAGCGCCTACGCAGGCAGCCTTGTGCCATGGGACACCTTCCTGCACAAAAACAATTCTTTGAGGCGTTTTCGTCTGTCTACGTGTGCCGCATTCTGCATGAAGATATTTCTCCTCTTTGTGCCTCGCCTGGGAAGGCGTAGCATTTTGACACATTCCCTGGGGTTCTCACTGTAGGTCCACACTAGAACTGACTCTACGTACCGGAACGGGTATGGTGTGGAGGTACTCCCTTACTTTCAGACCAGACTCCATGGGCCCAGCCTGTCCCAGACCAGACTCAATGGGTCCAGCCTATCATAGAGCAGACTCCACGGACCCAGCCTATCCCAGTGCAGCTCTCATGAGCCCAGCCTATCATAGAGCAGACTCCATGGGCCCGGCCTATCCCAGACCCGACTACACGGGCCCAGCCTATCCCAAACCAGACTCCACGGGCCCAGCCTATCCCAAACCAGACTCAATGGGCCCAGCCTATCCCAGATTACACTCCATGGGCCCAGCCTATCCCAGACCACACTCCATGGACCCAGCCTATCCCAGACCAGACTCAAAGGGCCCAGCCTATCCCAGACCAGACTGCATGGGCCCAGCCTATCCCAGACCAGACTCAATGGGCCCAGCCTATCCCGGACTAGACTCCATGGGTCCAGCCTATCCCAGACCAGACTCCATGGGCCCAGCCTATCCCAGATTAGACTCCTTGGGCCCAGCCTATCCCAGACCAGACTCCATGGGTCCAGCCTATCCCAGACCAGACTCCATGGGCCCAGCCTATCCCAGACCAGACTCCATGGGTCCAGCCTATCCCAGACCAGACTCCATGGGCCCAGCCTACCCCAGACCAGACTGCATGGGCCCAGCCTATCCCAGGTCCAGCCTATCCCAGACCAGACTCCATGGGCCCAGCCTATCCCAGACCAGACTCCATGGGTCCAGCCTATCCCAGACCAGACTCCATGGGCCCAGCCTATCCCAGACCAGACTCCATGGGTCCAGCCTATCCCAGACCAGACTCCATGGGTCCAGCCTATCCCAGACCAGACTCCATGGGCCCAGCCTATCCCAGACCAGACTCCATGGGTCCAGCCTATCCCAGACCAGACTCCATGGGCCCAGCCTATCCCAGACCAGACTGCATGGGCCCAGCCTATCCCAGGTCCAGCCTATCCCAGACCAGACTCAATGGGTCCAGCCTATCATAGAGCAGACTCCACGGACCCAGCCTATCCCAGTGCAGCTCTCATGAGCCCAGCCTATCATAGAGCAGACTCCATGGGCCCGGCCTATCCCAGACCCGACTACACGGGCCCAGCCTATCCCAAACCAGACTCCACGGGCCCAGCCTATCCCAAACCAGACTCAATGGGCCCAGCCTATCCCAGATTACACTCCATGGGCCCAGCCTATCCCAGACCACACTCCATGGGCCCAGCCTATCCCAGACCAGACTCAAAGGGCCCAGCCTATCCCAGACCAGACTGCATGGGCCCAGCCTATCCCAGACCAGACTCAATGGGCCCAGCCTATCCCGGACTAGACTCCATGGGTCCAGCCTATCCCAGACCAGACTCCATGGGCCCAGCCTATCCCAGATTAGACTCCTTGGGCCCAGCCTATCCCAGACCAGACTCCATGGGTCCAGCCTATCCCAGACCAGACTCCATGGGCCCAGCCTATCCCAGACCAGACTCCATGGGTCCAGCCTATCCCAGACCAGACTCCATGGGCCCAGCCTACCCCAGACCAGACTGCATGGGCCCAGCCTATCCCAGGTCCAGCCTATCCCAGACCAGACTCCATGGGCCCAGCCTATCCCAGACCAGACTCTATGGGCCCAGCCTATCCCAGATTAGACTCCATGGGCCTCAGCCTATCCCAGACCACACTCCATGGGCCCAGCCTATCCCAGACCAGACTCAATGGGCCCAGCCTATCCCAGACCAGACTGCATGGGCCCAGCCTATCCCAGACCTGACTCAATGGGCCCAGCCTATGCCAGACCAGACTCCATGGGCCCAGCCTATCCCAGACCAGACTCCATGGGCCCAGCCTATCCCAGACAAGACTGCATGGGTCCAGCCTATCTCAGACCAGACTCCATGGGTCCAGCCTATCCCAGATTAGACTCCTTGGGCCCAGCCTATCCCAGACAGACTCCATGGGTCCAGCCTATCCCAGACCAGGCTCCATGGGCCCAGCCTATCCCGGACTAGACTCAATGGGCCCAGCCTATCCCAGACCAGACTCCATGGGCACAGCCTATCCCAGACCCGACTGCATGGGTCCAGCCTATCCCAGACCAGCCTCCATGGGTCCAGCCTATCCCAGATTAGACTCCTTGGGCCCAGCCTATCCCAGACAGACTCCATGGGTCCAGCCTATCCCAGACCAGACTCCATGGGCCCAGCCTATCCCAGACCAG
Organism: Lissotriton helveticus; assembly: GCF_964261635.1. Taxonomy (NCBI): domain Eukaryota; kingdom Metazoa; phylum Chordata; class Amphibia; order Caudata; family Salamandridae; genus Lissotriton; species Lissotriton helveticus. Next base: position 12,617,674 of record NC_136070.1, read on the forward strand.
ACTCCATGGGCCCAGCCTATCCCAGACCAGACTCCATGGGCCCAGCCTATCCCAGACCAGACTCCATGGGCCCGGCCTATCCCAGATTAGACTCCTTGGGCCCAGCCTATCCCGGACTAGACTCAATGGGTCCAGCCTATCCCAGACCAGACTCCATGGGTCCAGCCTATCCCAGAACAGACTGTATTGGTCCAGCCTATCCCAGACCAGACTCCATGGGTCCAGCCTATCCCAGACAGACTCCATGGGCCCAGCCTATCCCAGAACAGACTGCATTGGTCCAGCCTATCCCAGACCAGACTGCATTGGTCCAGCCTATCCCAGACCAGACTGCATGGGTCCAGCCTATGCCAGACCAGACTGCATGGGCCCAGCCTATCCAAGACCAGACTCCATGGGTCCAGCCTATCCCAGACAGACTCCATGGGTCCAGCCTATCCCAGACCAGACTCCATGGGTCCAGCCTATCCCAGACCAGACTCCATGGGTCCAGCCTATCCCAGATTAGACTCCTTGGGCCCAGCCTATCCCGGACTAGACTCAATGGGTCCAGCCTATCCCAGACCAGACTCCATGGGTCCAGCCTATCCCAGACCAGACTCCATGGGTCCAGCCTATCCCAGACAGACTCCATGGGCCCAGCCTATCCCAGAACAGACTGCATTGGTCCAGCCTATCCCAGACCAGACTCCATGGGTTCAGCCTATCCCAGACAGACTCCATGGGCCCAGCCTATGCCAGACCAGACTGCATGGGCCCAGCCTATCCAAGACCAGACTCCATGGGTCCAGCCTATTCCAGACCAGACTCCATGGGCCCTGCCTATCCCAGACCAGACTCCATGGGCCCAGCCTATCCCGGACTAGACTCCATGGGCCCAGCCTATCCCAGACCAGACTCCATGGGCCCAGCCTATCCCAGACCAGACCAGACTCCATGGGTCCAGCCTATCCCAGACCAGACTCCATGGGCCCAGCCTATCCCAGACCAGACTCCATGGGTTCAGCCTATCCCAGATTAGACTCCATGGGCCCAGCCTAAAAGACGCACAAAAGGAATATGCATCTTCCGCAAGGCTTGGGAACTAAGGGTCATAGCGCGGACAGTTGCCTGCTCGCTGACTACGTGAGGGCAAGAAACAAAATGGGTGCCGTATCTAAAATGGAACCCGAGGGTTCAGAAGAAGAAACGCGTAAATAAGGTGAACCCTTCCAAGTAGTGTAGCGAAAACGCGTACACTTACTAAACTCGTTATTTACGGTTCATAGATACCAAACTTGCCCATATTCGACCATGCCCAGAACATCATAACGATTCTCACGGAACCTCAGACGCTCCTTTTGCCCTCATGTAGGCAAGAACTAGTCAAAGTCGGAATCGATCTCGATGTTCATCAGATCATTCAGATGTTGCTGGAACATAATTCTATCCATTAATGTCTCTTTGGTAGCAGGTGGCCTTCTTATACACGTTGTAGCACAAAGGCCACATAAGGCAGGACCACACTGTACACAAAGACAACACGTGAACAGAAACGTAACAACAACCCCTATGATCATCAGAATCTTCCAACCCCATGTCGACATTAGGCCCCAAAACCATCCTAGAAGCGTCCAATCTCCCTCGTCCACGTGTATGGACTCTGAGATTTTATGCAACTTTGAGATGGCTTGGTAAACGGTTGGAGCGTTATCAGGTATGAAAATGCAGCAGCTCGAATGGATCACCTTGCACACACCACCTCTATCTGCTAGTACAACGTCTAGAACCATACGGTTCTGTAGCGTCATAAGTCTATCCGCCTGAAGCTCTGCTGTCAGGTTACCAAGGGCGCTTGCAGTTATGTTAGCGGTCGATTCCACCACACGAGTTAACTGTCTCAAGTTCCTACTATTAATCATAGGACCCCAAAACGGTAGGAAACCCTTAAAGAAGTCTCCTGCCTCTTGACCGGCAGTATCTTCTTTATTAATAACGCCTCTCACAACTCTGGTCTTGTGATAGTCTGAGGCGACGGTAAAAGTCGGAGGTAAAAGATTCGCGATATAACACGTGCCCGAGAAGTCATGGGGCGACCATGTGTATGCGCGGTCATAACACACAAAGTAGGTACCCTTGGCAGTCAGAAAGACAGGGGAAGAGAGCATCGGTAAGACGTACGTTTCAACACAAGCGCTCTTCCCAAGCTGAGCTCTCGGATTTCGACCATGACCTTGCAGACAGAAACGACCCAAGTGAGGTACGATCCAGATCGGAGACGAGCTTTTAAGCTGTCTATCACCCACTGATACACTATATTCAGCGTCACTAAGATCCTTATATGCTCGTACTTCCTCCTCTGGGATAAGCGATACGTCAAAAAAATCTCTATCTAAATCAGTAATAGCTATCACCAAAGACTTGTGGTACGGGCCAGGACCAAAACCTGCTGAGCGTGGCTCTCGATGGGGGTAGGAATCTAAGGCACTGCGAAACATACTTTGGAATGCTCGAGCTGACCCCTGGGGACTATACGGAAGAACTAAATACGGAATACCCTTATCCATGGTATGTGGCATTAACCCACACACCCAACAATTAGTGGTATTCACCACCAACTGATGCTGATGTAGGAGTTGAACAAAGGAATTGTTCATAAATTCCGCACGTCTAACCTGTTCATGTTGTGGTAGGAGATGGAAAGAATGTGGAGAAATAGTGGGAACAAAATTTAGATCATGAGAAGGAGAGGTAGGTGAAATGGTATCCAATAGTAACTGACTCCCAAAGTACACTCCACCCACCAATAGCATAGAAACAGTTAGAAATAATATAAAAACCTGCAACAGGAAATATTTTGTTCGGAACATCTTATGCAATTTAGATCTTTGCGCCGTTACTCTCTCTATTTCCGACAGCTTAGAAAACCCCATCTTCTAAAAAAAAAAAAAACGTCCGGACGTTCTTGACGCACTTTGTTCTGAGTAGCGATTATCAATTTCCAGGAGTTCCCAGAAACCGACAAAGGAATCGACCTAGTGTCAGAAACCTGCTAAACAGAAGAAAGTACCCGCACGGCCCTACGGTCAACCCAGATGGAAGGTTCTAACTACTTGAGCATTCAGTTTAATATCAGTCTTCTAGCTGTACTGGAAAAGAAAATACACATATAACATAAAATGTCCACAATGTTGATGGCAACAGTAAGGTGATACTGCTAATTCAAAAAAAATAAAAAATGAAACTTTATTAGTCCTTATTGCGCGGTCGAAGAAAATATCGACTTCTTCCTGGTTGAGTCTGCTCTTCAAACAACGGTTCAAATGGCAAAGCAGGATTCGAGTGTTCAGGTAATAGTTCAGAACTCGAATTCTCCAATGTTGCTGACGAAGGTCTTGTCTTAAATGATTCGACAGAAATGTCTGATCGGACTGTATCGTTTTCTACAGGCTGAGCATCACTAAATGGCATAAAGCCCGGGACCGTACTGGTCTCTGTCGAGGCGACTCCTTTCTTGATCCATGCATCTGCTGGCAAAGGAAACGGAACTTTCTTGGTGTGGGTGGCATGCACCCAATGCTTTCTGCCTTCCAGTCGAACCGCCGTCCTTGTTGCCAGTAACACCTGGTGGGGACCCACGAACCTTGGCTCAAGATTTCGTTTTCGTCCAAAATTTCGGGTAAGCACCCAGTCACCTGGTTGGAGCCGATGACCAGGTCCCTCAGTTTGTGCCGGTAAAGCTTCAAAGACCTGTTGATGAATCAAACTCAATTTAGCAGTCAGATCATAAAGATAGTCAATCAACATTGGATATTCAATTCTGTTAAACTCCTTAGGCCTCGGAACTCCCCAAATATTCGCAGGACGGCCGAACACAATCTCATATGGGCTAAGCCCTACTCGAGAGTGCACGGTTGCCCTGGTCGATAAGAGAGCTAAAGGCAAAGCATCCGGCCACGATAAACCAGTCGTTGCCTGGATTTTGGCAAGTTTCAGTTTCAGGGTGCCATTATATCCTTCCACCAAACCAGCCGACTGAGGATGATTAGCGCTATGAAATTTTTGGACTATGCCTAGGCCACGACACACACTCTTCATCACACTTCCCACAAACTCACTTCCGTTATCTGACCATACAATCCGTGGCATTCCATACCTAGGGAAATATTCCTTGAGCAGGATTTTTGCTGTTGACATGGCAGTATTATCCTTAAGAGGGTAGGCCTCAATCCATCTGGAGAACGCACAAACCACAACTGGAACATATTTCAGATTATTGCATCTCTCCATATGGATGAAATCCAATTGGATAACTTCAAAGGGACATGTAGGGGGAGCAAAGTGACCAGGTGGAGTGGGGGTGCCCTTACCAGGATTATACATCAAACATACCATACAGTTCTTAACCACTCTCTCCGTACAATTAGTAATCCCATCATTCTTTCATACAGGAGACAACAACTTGCATATGCCTTTCGCGCTAATATGTGCCGTGCCGTGGGCCATTGTAACAACAGCAAGCACATATGCATCCGGTAACATCCATCTCTGTTTTTCTGACAAGTCAACCCAACATCCATTCCCGTCTAACTTCCCCGTGCTTTCTTTCCACTTAGTCTTTTCCATCTCAGTGGCCTCGTTCTGTATTTCCTTCACACTTTCAATTGTGTCTTCACACATGCTAGTCTCCGCTGGCCATCTCACTGAGCTCGTAACATACATTCGATTTGTCAGATCTCTGGCTGTCTCCTTAGCAGTCTCATCCGCAAATGCATTACCACGGCCCACATCATCTGTCACTTTCCGATGCGCACTACATTTAATTATGGCCACCTGCTTAGGCAATGTAAGTGCATCCAAAAGGTCGTTCACGAGCTGTCCGTGTTGGATCTTCGTGCCATCCGACGTGAAAAATCCTCTTTCTCTCCACAATCGACCAAAACTATGCGCTACGCCAAATGCATACTGACTGTCGGTGAACACATTCACTCGCTTTCCTCTGGACAACACACACGCTCTTGTCAGTGCAATTAATTCAGCCGCCTGGGCCGAATTCTGACTCAATCTCGCAGATTCCACAACCGTACTCAATGTCACTATAGCATACGCGGTTGTCACATCACCATTCGGCAATTTAAAACATGAACCATCAACATACAAAGTACCATCGGGATCTACCAATGGAGTATTTTTCAGGTCAATACGACCCTTCGTCTCTTCTTCAGTTCTTGAATAGCAATCATGTGGTACTGTATCACCTGATTCCATGCCGATCGGCAACAATGTTGCAGGGTTCAACACATTGCAACGTTTTATCCGTATATGACTCGCCAAAAGGGTTAACTCAAACCCAGACAACCTTGCACTCGTCAAGTGTTGAGTTTTTGTTCGATTCAAGAGAGTGTCAACTGCATGCGGAACCATCACCGTAAGCACATTATCCATGACCAGACCTGCGGACTGTCGAATGGACACCGCAGCTGCCGCTGTTGCTCTTAAACAACTCGGCAATGCTCTAGCTACTGGGTCTAAGGTCGAAGAAAAGTATGCACATGGACGCTGTTTGTCACCAAATTGTTGCGTCAAGACACTGAACGCACAACCATCCCTCTCGTGAACGTATAGTGTAAACGGCTTACTGTAGTCAGGGGTACCTAACACAGGAGCCGAACACAACGCATCACGTAATTCAGAAAAACTTTTCTGACACTCTTCAGTCCAAGGCAAAGGAGTCGGAACATCCTTGCACGTAAGAGCTAACAATGGTTTCGCCAATAATGAAAAATTTGGAATCCATTGTCTGCAGTATGACGTAATACCTAGAAAGGCACGTACATCTCTCTGAGTTTTTGGCACAGTCATTCGAGCAATCGCTGCGATTCTTTCTGGGGTCAACCTTCTCCCTTCTTTTGACAATAAGTGACCTAAGTAGGTTACTTCTTGACAACAATATTGCAGCTTAGAAGGTGACACCTTGTGATGTAAGTCACATAAATGCCGCAACAACGATACTGTAGCAGTTCTACAAATATCCTCGGTATCGGCTGCCACCAACAAGTCGTCAACGTATTGAATCAAAGCCGCACCCGTCGGTAACACAAACGCATCAAGTTGACTTTTAAGGGCTTCACTGTAAATCGATGGACTTTCACAGTAGCCTTGAGGTGCGCGTTTAAACCTAAAACTTCGACCTCCTAATGAAAATCCGAATAGATCTCTGCTTTCCTCAGCGATCGGAATACTAAAGAACGCATTCTTCAGATCGATCACCGTAAACCAGGAGGCAGAAGCTGGAATCAGGGTTAACAAAGCTGTGATGGCAGGCACCACAGGAAACTGTGGGATCACTATTTTATTTACCTCTCTTAAATCAATTACAAAACGATACACAGGAGGTTTAGTTGGATAGGTTCGTTTCAAAATGGGTAACACAGGACTATTACACACATTTCCCTGAGTTTCTTCGATGACATCTTTTTCGATCAGGTCATAAATGATCGCTAATAGCGCTCGCTCACCATCAAGAGAGATACGATACTGAGGTATACGTGGTAATCGAACATTCGTTTTCAACTGGACCACATAGGGTGGAATGTTTAACAGGCCCACATCATTGGGACCTGTTGCCCATAAAGACGCAGGAAGAGAACTCAATTCCGGTGGGAACTTATCCATTGATAGGTACATAGGAGAGATAACCCTCTGACCTAACGTAAGCTCCACTCCTTCAGGAGAGCAATACAAAGTCGCATATAACCGTTTTAACAAATCCAGACCCAAAAGATTCTCACCACACCCAGTGGATAGAATCAATGGAGCCTCCAGCTCACGAGGACCAATCGCAAGGGACAAAGGGCTAGAGACAGGATTGCTAACAGGGGCGCCAGAGAATCCAATGGAAACATTCGTTAAGCCAGACAAAGGTGCGCCAGGGAGTTTGGAATGCATGATGGAACTTTTTGCTGCACCAGTGTCCAACAGAAAAGGCTCAACTACGCCAGATGTGGCAACCGCGACGTAAGGCCCTCTCTGATCAACCGGAACTGACACTACTCCCTCTCTTTGTCGATGGCTGTCCTAGTAACGGTCGTCTGCAACAATCTCATGTTCAACATAATAATCGTCCACATGGTACTGTGCAGATTTATCGGACCCCGCATTTCGCTGGTCGAAACAATTATTCGCGTCCGATGAAACAGTAGAGCGCTCATGATTTTGAACGAAACCTCGACCTCTACCTCGAGAGGCCTGTTGAGGACCACCACGACCTCCCCGAGCCGAAACATTATTATAACGATCACGTAAAGCTGGACAATCAAATTTTATATGGCCCTCTCTCCTACAACATGCACACTGATTATACCCAAGCGTAGATCTAAAGTCAGAGGAGTCAGAGCGCGACTGCATCCTAGTGGACTGGGCTCGTGGTCGATACTGCTGTTGTAAATCATTTTGATTTGAACGTGGAGGATATGCCTGCTGCAACAAAACCTTTGTTTTGAGCTCCTTCGTTTTCTTGTCTGAACGATCACTTTCTTCCTTTTCCCTATTCTCATAATATTGAGCCGTCGCTAATATCTGTGCAGTGGTTGAAACAGCCCATGCACTTTCCGAATTTTTCAATTTGTTGCATAGCTCTGGCAACAAATTTAACACAAACTTATCAACAAACAACCGTTGGCCTCCTTCGGTGCTCATGTCCTGACCACTATGATCGACAAATGCCTCCTCGAATCTAGTAAAGAAATCGGAGACACTCTCGTCTTTCTTTTGCTTGCAAGCCGATAATTTATCCCAATTCACCCTCATCGCTGGCATGAGTGTTTTCATAAGTGTAATGATTTTCTGGGGTAGATCCAAAATTAACTGCTCAGGCTTAGCCCCACCAACTTGTAGTCCATCAGCCGCTATTAGTGCAGGCCAATCACCGCCTAACTCATTCACATGATTCGTTTGGCGAATTTTCGCCCAAATCGGTTGCGGTACGACATTACCAAACAGCATGTCGATGTCAGCGAGGTTCATAATAGTAGCATCTACCAATTGGGACAACTCCTTATAATAACCCGCCGGATTCTTACGCGGATCAGGCAAAGATTGTTTCACCTGCAAGACTTCTGATCGCTTCCATGGAAGGTGGATCCAAACACGTTGGAAATGTGGCAAAACTGGGGGATTGGCAGCAGGAGCACCTGGCATCCATACTGGCGGAACCTCTCTCATAGGATATTGACCAGAGTTCGTTTTCGTATTATCGGTGTCATCATCAAATGACACACGAGAAGGCACTGTGGATCTAAAGGCTAACAATCGCTCTAATGCTCGTCGTACATTTCCACCCACAATCATACCGTTCGAAAACTGACTCTGGAGTTCCGTCATCTCAGGCGGTACATTATCCAAGTCATCATTATACCATTCTTCTCTCAAAAAGTTACACATTTCTTCAAACACGAATCTCTGAGTGGGCTCATTAAACTGAGAGAATGTATCAAAAACCATGCGCGGAGGGTAGTTAGCAGGGTGTCTTATCCATCTACGCGCCATAGTTACCAACGTGGCACTCTCCCTTCCACCAGGGATTTGACTTCGTCTCTGGGGAGTTTCAGAGACATCGGATCGAAATAACGATCCAGAAAGTGGGGAGTAAAGGGTAGCAACAGTATTAGGGATACGATTACGAACAGAAGGAGAAAGAAGAACAGGAGCAACAACATTAGAAGTGAAAGTAGGGACAGCAGAGGTAGCCAGGACAGTTGAGGTAACAGGAACAATGGACTGAGGAGGTACAGGCAAAGGAGCAGTAGGAATAGGAGCAGGTGGTGGGACAAACGCAGGACCAACAACAGGCCGACCAGCAGCCGCTGGAACAACAGGAGGAACTACAGGAGGAACTACAGGTGCTGTAGCACCCTGTGCATAAGGAGGTGGTGATTTCAATAAATAGGCTAACAAGGGATCCTCCTTCACATCTTCTTCCTTTTTAACATGATTAGATGGTAAAACCGGATAACATTTATCTACCTGCATGTGATGCAGTCTAGTAGAAACTTCTATCTCTTTTTCTGCTTTATCTCGCTGATATTGTTCTGCACCTTGCATCATCGTAATGATACCTTCTTTTTTATTTTTCTTAAGCTGTTTGATTTCTTTCTGCTTGGCCTCTTTACGCCATAACCGAAAGGAATCAAACATAGCAGGCCTAGCTTTCTTTTTAAACAATTTAGCTTCAAGATTATCTAAAATCGTAATTTCAAAACTTCCATGCGGTGGCCAACTAAGGTCACCATCGTTTTTCGTATAACGAACCCAATATTCATTATATATAATAGGGCCTACACCATGTCGACTATAGAGCTCATAAATTGGAGTTCCACCTGGAGGTATTGTTTTTCGTCTCGCCGTACAAAGGACTACGCCAGGCGCCAAAACAGGTCGACAGTCAGGGCATCGGTCCGTCGCAGCCGTCAGGAGGCGGGAATCTTCGAGGGAAAAATCTTCGGACCACTTATTTCGACAACAGGATCGATGAAGCGGGGTGCACCTTCCCTCGGAGATTTCACACGAAGTTCCTCACAATCGTCAGGCTTTGGACCGGTACCGCTGATGTCGAGCCCCACGTTGGGCGCCAACTGAAGGACTGGACTTTCTCTAAGGTCCAGCGGTGCCAGGGAACAACACCTGAAACCTTCGTGGGATACCTGTTCAGCGCACAAATGACAGAGACACGGGACACTTCCTTCGGCGTCAAAGATCAGCGTTTATTACTGCAGGGAGGCAAAAGTCACAAGAAGTACAACAGAGTGTAGGTTCTGAGAGTCTGCTTCAAATTGCAAATGTGGATCGCTCCTTTTATACACATTTTCGTCATTGCACAACACACGAACAAAAGGTTACAACTCAGTTCCCACAGTAAACTTCAAAAGGACTTCTTTCATGTTTTCAGAACCCCGGAACATAATTTCAGTAACATTGCCGGTTCCCAACTGTAAAAGCACATCTTCTCACCATTAGCCACATTCCACTCTAGTTGTAAACGAACGAAAGAAAGAGACAGGAACAGCTGCAAGGAAGACAGACAACAGTAAAGAAAAGAGTGTGAGGGTAATATCGGAAGCATGATCACAGGATCAAGGGATTCGATCCTAACACATGCGCGGCTGAAACAATAGACCGGCACAGCAAGATTACCCTCAAGCGGAGCCATCTGCCTTTGCAGTGTCATCCCCTCATCATAAAAGACGCACAAAAGGAATATGCATCTTCCGCAAGGCTTGGGAACTAAGGGTCATAGCGCGGACAGTTGCCTGCTCGCTGACTACGTGAGGGCAAGAAACAAAATGGGTGCCGTATCTAAAATGGAACCCGAGGGTTCAGAAGAAGAAACGCGTAAATAAGGTGAACCCTTCCACGTAGTGTAGCGAAAACGCGTACACTTACTAAACTCGTTATTTACGGTTCATAGATACCAAACTTGCCCATATTCGACCATGCCCAGAACATCATAACGATTCTCACGGAACCTCAACACCTCATACTTACACTCTACTCAATGCAACATAAATACACTCCACATATTACCACACAGTGACGCATACTTATATGCTACATAATTACACTGCACTCAATGCAACAGACACTCTAAGTACCACTCAGTGCCACATATTACACGCCACATAATTACACTCTAATGAATGCAACATACACTCCAAATACCACTCAGTGCCCTGAACGCAACATACACTCCACACAATACCACTCAGTGCTACATAATTATATGCTACACAATTACACTGCACTTAATGCAAAATGCACTCCACACCATGACACAATTTCACTAAGCATAATTTCACAGAACACCACCGTTCCAGGCCACACAATTCAACTCCACACATTCCCAATACACACCGCATAATTACACACCAAACAACATATTTCAACTCCAAAACTCCACAATCCACAACGTACCTCCAATCCACACCATATAGTGTCACCATCTGAGCACCAAACATCATTCACCACCACCATTTTGCATCAGCGCACCACCTAAGATTCACGTCAGTCTGGCCTTGGAATCTGGCATCTGTTGATTCTCCCCTAGTGTCCGTCCGCTGCTCGTGTTCTAATTAAATTACTATTTTCAAACATCCACTGCCCCGTTATTTATGTCCCGCTCCCCCATAACAAAAAAATTATAACAAACAAGCATGAGAACAGGCAGGAAGTAGTTGCGAGCAGTGCAAGCACAAAAAAAGTAGAAGACAATTTTTGTGTTAAAATCTTTATTAATCAGGTTTTTCAGTTGCATATAATGTTGCCTTTGTTTGTATAAAGGTAACAAAAATGCTTAACACTTTTTATTATAAGTTTTCAACATAATGCACAGCAGCCACAGTGCTACACAACATAGCGAAAAGTTCTGGCTAAACACATAAGGTCCCAAAGGCGAGACCTACTGGCTATGCCACACACCCAACCACACACACAACCACACACACACAACAACACACACACAGCCACACACGCAACCACACACACAACCACACACACAACCACACACACAACCACACACACAACCACACACACAACCACACACAAAACCACACACACACAACAACACACCCACAACCACACATGCAACCACACCCAACCACACACAACCACACACACACACTACCACACACACACTACCACACACACACACATTACCACACACACAACCACACACACACAACCACACACACACAACCACACACACAACCACACACACACACTTCCACACACACACTACAACACACACACACCACACACGCAACCACACACAACCACACACAACCACACACACAACCATACACACACTACCACACACACACACACACAACCACACACACACAACCACACACACACACGCAACCACACACAACCACATGCACACAACCACACATACACACACACAACCACACACACACCCACACACAACCACACATGCAACCACACACAACCACACACACACACACAACCACACACACACTACCACACACACACAACCACACACAACCACACACAACCACACACACACAACCACACACACACAACCACACACACACAACCACACACACACACACAACCACACACACAACCACACACACAACCACACACAGACACCCAACCACACATCCAACTACACACGACCACACACACAACCACACAACCATAACTGCACACACACAACCACAAACACAACACACAACCACAAACACACAAACACACACAACCACACACACAACCACACACACACAACCACACACACAACCACACACACACAACCACAAACACACAACCACACCATCAGTGCACGCTTCCACCAGGCACACACAGTACCAGTCATCAGTGCACGCTTTCACCAGGCACACACACACCACCAGCCGTCCGTGCAGGCTTTCACCAGGCACACACACCACCAGCCATCAGTGCACACATCAATTGTTAACGCATCCACAATTAACTATTGTAGCAACCGCAGTATAGCGCACTTTAGTTTTAAACATATTCACCTAAAGCGCCGCATGCCACCATTGCTACAAAAATAAATACACATTTTTTCGGCCTACAATTTATAGACTTTTGTTGCAATTGGTGTTGCAATATTTAGCAATGCCAATATCTCAAACTTAATTAATGCGAGACCTATTGCATTGCAAATGCTTCTTTATTGGGGGGAGTCTCGGCGTCTCTCTCCATGCCCCCCCCCCCTTCACCAGGCCCCGCCCACTCAAGGCCCCTCCACCTCTCGCCCGGTGAGGCTGTCTTTAGAGCCGCAGCCGGTGATATAAGCAGTAATCCGCGGATATCCGCCGCTGACCCTCCGACGGTCACTCAGTCAAACTGGGATAAATATCACAGAAACACCGCGGGGGGGGGGCTACGGGGAGGGGGAGGCACCCCTTCAAAGCCCGAGCACCGAAACGCCACATTCAGCGCAAACAACCCCAGCTGCTTCTGGATTAAACAACAGTGAAGAGGCCGAATAAATGTGTATCTGCCCTGAGAGACCGCGGTTAGGATGGGGTGGGCGTACTGGGGGGGCATGTTTCTGTGTAGGATCGCGGTCGCTGTGTGTGGCACAGAGCACAGCAGCACCGCGGGACGCTTCAGTGGGGCACACACACAGCGCCTTGAAGCTTCGGCACCTGTAACATCACAAGAGACCTTAGAGACGGGGCGGAACAGCGCCTCGAAGCCTCAGTATATGTTTCCTCAGTATATGTTTCATGGCTGAGAGATGGGGGGTCAAATGTCAAATGTCAAACGTTCTTGTATAGCTCGCAACTCACCGTGCGGTCTCACGGCGCTAGCAGCGAATGAAATGGTAGATCAGACCGCAATCCGAGACTAGTAGGCTACTGAGGGAAAAGCCAGGTTTTGAGTTTCTTACAGAAACATTTGTGATCAGTTGTGGAAGAAATGTGTCCGGGTAATTTATTCCATAACAAGGGGGCGAGATATGAGAAGGCGCGACCTCCGTTGCGTGAGGTTCGCATGCGGGGCTGAACGAGGTACGATCTGGAGCCTGAATTTAATGATCCACCAGGTAGGTGCCGTTTAAGTTTGGTTTGCAGGTCGTATGGGCCTGCACCATACATTGTCTCGTGAACAAGACTTAGGGCCAGATGTAGGAAGCGTAATTCCGGTCCGTAACGGCCGAAATTACCGAATTTCGTCCGTTACCGACCGGAATTAGGCTTTTCATATGTAGGTGGCTTCATTTCAGATTTGGTAATTTACCGAATCGGTATTTAAGAATTCGGTAAATTACCGATTCTTAAAAATACCGAATCGTAAATTACCGAATCTGAAATGTAGGGAGCACTCAAATGACTGCTTTTCCCATTTTAGGATTCGTTATTTACCACCAACTAGAAGTTGGTGGTAAATAATGAAAACCATACAAAAAGCATTTTTTTTACTTTTCCAACAGTGCCATGTTGCAAACATGCATGCCCTTAGGGCATGTATGTCTGCAACATGTGCACCCATACACATTTGAGGGGTGCAACAGGGTGTCAAAGTGACACCCTGCCACCCTTTAATGTTTCCCCCATTTACCGAATCGGTATTTACTGATTCGGTAATTGACATTCATTGCTAAGGGCCACCAGGCCCATAGGAATGGATGGCAATTACTGAATCGGTAAATACCGATTCGGTAATTATTTAAGAAAAATTACCTACATCCCATTTGCCTGTTCTTAAATACCGAATCGGTATGATTCGGTATTTAAGAATCGGTAATCTGGGATTACCTACATCGGGCCCTTAAAATTTGAAATTGACAGCTTTGTCGGATCGGGAGCCAATGGAGGGTTTGAAGATTAGGGTGGATGGGGCTCTCCGAGGGACATTAAGGGCCAGCCGAGCTGCGGTGTTCTGAAGAGTCGGGAGCTTGGAGAGCAGATCTTCATTCAAAGCTGTGAGCGAGGCATTTCCGTCACCTAAACGGCTGATAAGGAGACCGTGCACCCGCGGTTTCCTTGCTTCCATGGGGAGCCATTTGGAAATCTTGCGAAGATTACGCGAGATCCCATAACAGACCCCAGAACCTGATTGACCTGGGATTTCAAGGACAAAGAATTGTCAATGGTAATCCCCAGATGACGTACTGTTGGCTTGGAAGGGGGCACGTGCCTAGTTCCGAGGGCCACCCATCCGGCGACCAAAATTCCTCGGCCCTTCCAGACAAGATCGCCGGATGGGTGGCCCCCGGAACGAGGCTGTGTGGCCGGCAGGTCCACCGCCGCGGTTGCCGATTCACTGACCGCCTGTAGTGACCCGGTAACTGTTGGGGTTCCTCGGGGTTCAATACTCAGTCCTATCTTGTTTAACCTTTACTTACTCCTTTAGCTGGGGTCATCCGAGCACGCGGCTTCCAGACCGGGTCCTCTGCTGACGATACCCAACTGTTGGTCACCTGTGACTCTGCCCACGCCGGCACCCAAGCGCGCGTTAAGAGCTGTACGGTCCAAATCAACAAACGGATGAGTGCAAACGAGCTACGACAGAGGACTGAGTATTGAACCCTGAGGGACCCTGACAGTGACCGGGTAACTACAGGAGGTCGTTGAATCGGCAGCCGCGGCGGTGGCCCTGTCGGCCATCGCTCTCACACCAGGCACTGGCTTCACCTCTGATACCCGCCTCCCCCCGTCGATGCATCAGAATGCTGTGGGAGATGGTATCAAAGGGGGGGGGGGGGCAGCGCCTCGAAGCCTCAGTATATGTTTCATGGCTGAGAGCTAGGGGTGGAGGGGGGGGGGGACAGTGCCTTGAAGCCTCAGTATATGTTTCATGGCTGAGAGCTGGGGGTGGGGGGGGGGCAGCGCCTCGAAGCCTCAGTATATGTTTCATGGCTGAGAGCTAGGGGTGGAGGGGGGGGGGACAGTGCCTTGAAGCCTCAGTATATGTTTCATGGCTGAGAGCTGGGGGTGGGGGGGGGGGCAGCGCCTCGAAGCCTCAGTATATGTTTCATCGCTGAGAACTTAGGGAGGAGGGTTGGCAGCGGATGTTAGACGCGAAAAATACCCCCCCCCCCCCACGCAGGGCATGTACCAAACTCTTCTCTGTCCCTTTACGGGCGGGAAGACAAGAATTCCGTTTATTTTATAGTTGCCCCCATGCACTCGGGGGGTGCACCCGCTGCAGAGGGGGGGAGGGGGGGGGGACCCCGAAAACCACCATCGGGTCCGGGCGGAAAACAGAAGAATTTTTGCCTTTACAAATCTTTTTAATTCTCCGATCCGGACTCATTTCACTGCAAAACGAAATAAGTAAAAAAATGTAATTATTTCGCAGCAGAAACTGCGTAAAAAATACGAGGCCATGTAATAAGCGGCGTTTCAGGGGTTGGCACCGGTTGGCACCGGCTCGACCCCGGACCCCGGCCGGAACCCGTGGACGGGATTTTTACCCATGGTCTGGAGTTTAAAAAGCTGCCCGGGGGAGGGGGGGGGGGGAGGACACGTCACATGTCACGGAATCCGAAGAAAGGTGACACATGTGACCGTGCTCCGCTGCCAAAACCCAGTTTAATTCCATCGAAAGTCGATATTTATTCGATGGATCGGCTCTGAAAGAAACCTTATAAGAAGAATGGAAATACAAAGGAATCAACCGAGCTGCTTCTACAGCGCTTCCCGCTCTCCCCCCGTTTCTAGCCGCTGTGAACAGCAGGCGCCGCTTTCATCCAAGTGACCGATCTCGGAAGGATGAAGGGCTGAGCCAGGCCGGCCGGGGGAGCCCCTCAGGGGCCCTGCGGGCTGGGGGCCAAACCCTCAATGAACAGAGAGTCTGGGTATCATGATCACCGCCCCTGAGGCCGTGCCCTCTACATCTGGGCGATGACGTCGAATCCATCCTAATAAAATGTTGATTTATACAGAATACCTACTCGGAGGTGGGGGGGGGGGGGGGGGGGGGGCAGAAGCGGAGCTGATAACACACATTCATGATCCACAGCTTAAATACTGCAGCGCAAGGGTAATATTCGGTGTATTTTCCCTGTACAACAAGCCTGGGTGAGAAATAAATAATACCCCCCCCCCCTCCCAGGCATCTTCAACAGTGCTTTAAATGGGCCGGTACTGTCCGGCACTTCTCAGAAACAAGCGGGTACTCTGGTTCACAAAGAGCCATAAATGCAGATTTCATGGCGATGCAATAAAAATAAAAGCAGCTTCAGCCGCCGCCCTGCACCGCTGGAGGGATTGTAAAAATACCCCTGGTATTCAGACGCACAGAGTTTAATATTCCACTTATTACCACTGAGGGGGGGACACCTGGACTCCAGGCCCCTCCCCACGCTTAACATTGATAATTTATACCATATAATGCTGGTCGTATCCGCATTTATTAAGAATATATGTAATACTGAAGTTAGACCCAGACCATGAAATATTAAAAACTTCACAACGAAAGACCTATTATCAATGGGAAAATCGGTGAGCCCTCTCTGCCGCCGCAGATCACACCTTTATTCACAGCCTCAGGCGCCGGGATTTCAGTCTTTCCTGCTTCAAGTAGGGCTTTAAGTGGGCCGGGTCCTGCCGGTGCTGAGCACCGGAAGTTCTAAAAAGCATCTGCTGAGACGGCCCCTATCGGGCTCTCTTTTGGGCGCTCACCATCAGGGTAAAATACGATCTTTGAAGCATATTTATAATAGAAGGCGATAAATAGCGCAAAGTGCGCTTAGCGCTTCTATATGTATCGCCGCCTATCGCTGTAATTTATCGCCATGCTTGCGCTGTATTTACAACGCATAGCGCAATGGCGATATAAATTCCATTGATAACGGGGTAATTGCCGTTTTGCATAGTTTTCCAGCGATGTTCCCTGCAAAACGGCGATATTCTCGTTGATACGACCATGTGGTCGTAGCACAAGAATCCACCCCCCATGTTAGGTATGGGTTAGTGATGATTTAGCAGACGTTAGTTATTGGCAAAAACAGAGGTTTTCGCCCAAAACTAACGTCTGCAAAAATGCGTTGGCAGCCTTGTAAATATTGCGATGTGCACATCAGCGATATTTACAAGGTTCTACTGCCCAGTGACGCACGCTTTGCATCTCATTAGAGATGCAAAGGGAGGCGTCGTAAAAAAGGGTGCTAACATGCGATTATGCATGTTTGCACCCTTCTTGTAAATAGGGCGATATTTTTATCTCCGCTTTTTTGGCTTTAAAAGCCAAAAAAGCGGAGATATGGCCCTTGTAAATATGCCCCTTATTTCTGCAGCAATGCCATCCTTCCCTGCCTTTGAGGTAACTTCGAAGACACTGGTTATAGTTGTTTTATAGTCTCATCATATCAGAACTGAAGCATTGGTTAAAAACAACAAACTCATAGTTGTTACTTATTTATTCTATGCAACTAACAACCATTGACAAACCCAATAGTCCTGTTTCGTAGGTTTAATGTTGTTACTTGGGGGCATATTATCAAGCGGCAGCGATAATTATCGCTGGCCGCTCTTAGCAAGATTTTTTTTTAGCACCGGCTATCGCTGGCAATTATCGCCAAGCTATCGCTGTATTAACAACGCATAGCGCAATGGCAATAATTTTCCAGTGATATCGGTGTTTTCCATTGAACATCGCTGCAATAACCTTCCTGATACGACCCCTGTAGTTCTATCAGCATAATCCACCCCCCATTGTTAGGCATGGGTAAGTCTGCATTTTTGCAGACGTTAGTTTTTGGCGAAAACCACTGTTTTCGCCAAAAACGAACGTCTGCAAAAATGCGTGGAGCTCTTTGTAAATATTGCAATGTACATTTTGCGATATTTAACAAGGTAGTCCGTCAGGGGTACGCCCAGTAACGCCCACTTTGTATTTCATTAGAGATACGAAGTTAGGCGTGCTGGAAACGGGCGCTAAGTCAAGGAAACACACGCTAGCGGGTCTTTGATGATATTGCGATAAGATTATCACCGCTTTTCCCTTGAAAACGGACGCTAAAGCGGCGATAATGTTATCGCCAGCCCTTGTTAATATGCCGCTTGTGTTATTTATTTGTCGCAATGACAGAAACAGCAAAATACCAGTGGGCGGCACACTTCGGCGAAGCTCAGGCTTTTAACTTACCTGTTTTTAAGCCACGCCCTTAATTACATTGGCCACGCCCCCTCCACTTTCTTCATCCCACTTAAAGCCTGAGTGAGAGACAGGACGCGATGACGGCTCAGCGGCATCTGTTCTCATCTATTCTTTTCTGGGGGGGGGCGCGGGTGACCCCCCCGGACCCCCCTCCCCCTTACCCCCCCCCCCAGCCCTCTCGCCCAAGGATGCCCATGGATTCCTAGTCTGGTCGGTTCTGCCCGGGGTGGAGCCGGGCCCTGCAGGCCTCTGCATTCTGTCGCCCTGAGTGCCCCCTCTCCCTGTCGGCCCCCCCCCGCTCCCCTCCTCACCCCTGGCTCCTCTCCCCCACCCCCCCGCCGGGTTTGTTTGCTCTGCCCCCCCCCCTCCCCCTTTGCTTGCACAGCCGGCTCTGTCTGCTCTCTTTGCCAAGGATAAACCCCCCCCTCTCTTGTAGACCACAAGTGGGGGTAGAGGGGGGGTGGATGAAAGGGGTGGGAGGTGAGAGTGCACCAGGGGAGCCCGCGAATGTATGTGTAGCGCCGACATCACCCAGAGCGGCGTCAGAGCGCTTTACAATAGAGCGGAGAACGATCCATGGGACTTTGAGCGGAGGGGGGAGGGGGGCAGGGACGGTCCAAAGCCCCCTCGGTGACTCTCGGCGAGAGCTGCGTGTGAACCAATGACATATTCATGAAAGATTAAGAATAGAGCAGAGCAGGAAACCAGCATCTCTGCAGTGTCGGGCCCTGGGCCCCTGGCTGTGGCAGTGTCTGGCCCTGGGCCCCTGGCTGTGGCAGTGTCTGGCCCTCGGCCCCTGGCTGTGGCAGTGTCTAGCCCTTGGCCCCTGGCGGTGGCAGTGTCTGGCCCTTGGCCCCTGGCGGTGGCAGTGTCTGGCCCTTGGCCCCTGGTTGTACCAGTGTCTAGCCCTTGGCCCCTGGCGGTGGCAGTGTCTGGCCCTTGGCCCCTGGTTGTGGCCTTGTCTGACCCTTGGCCCCTGGTTGTACCAGTGTCTAGCCCTTGGCCCCTGGCTGTGGCAGTGTCTAGCCCTTGGCCCCTGGTTGTGGCAGTGTCTGGCCCTCGGCCCCTGGCTGTGGCCTTGTCTGTCCCTGGGCCCCTGGATGTACCAGTGTCTAGCCCTTGGCCCCTGGCTGTGGCAGTGTCTAGCCCTTGGCCCCTGGTTGTGGCAGTGTCTGGCCCTCGGCCCCTGGCTGTGGCCTTGTCTGTCCCTGGGCCCCTGGTTGTACCAGTGTCTGGCCCTTGGCCCCTGGCTGTGGCAGTGTCTGGCCCTCGGCCCCTGGATGTGGCACTGTCGGGCCCTTGGCCCCTGGCTGTGGCAGTGTCTGGCCCTCGGCCCCTGGATGTGGCACTGTCGGGCCCTGGGCCCCTGGCTGTGGCAGTGTCTGGCCCTCGGCCCCTGGCTGTGGCGCTGTCGGGCCCTGGGCCCCTGGCTGTGTCTAGCCCTTGGCCCCTAGTTGTGGCAGTGTCTGGCCCTCAGCCCCTGGCTGTGGCAGTGTCTGGCCCTCGGCCCCTGGTTGTGGCAGTGTCTGGCCCTGGGCCCCTGGCTGCAGCAGCATTTGGCCCTGGGCCCCTGGCTGTGGCAGTGTCTAGCCCTTGGCCCCTGGCTGTGGCAGTGTCTGGCCCTTGGCCCCTGGTTGTGGCAGTGTCTGGCCCTGGGCCCCTGGCTGCAGCAGCATTTGGCCCTGGGCCCCTGGCTGTGGCAGTGTCTAGCCCTGGGCCCCTGGCTGTGGCACTGTCTGGCCCTGGGCCCATGGCTGTGGCAGTGTCTGGCCCTGGGCCCCTGGCTGTGGCAGTGTCTGGCCCTGGGCCCCTGGCTGTGGCAGTGTCTGGCCCTGGCCCTGGGCCCCTGGCTGTGGCAGTGTCTGGCCCTGGGCCCCTGGCTGTGGCAGTGTCTGGCCCTTGGCCCCTGGTTGTGGCAGTGTCTGGCCCTCGGCCCCTGGCTGTGGCACTGTCGGGCCCTGGGCCCCTGGCGTTGGCAGTGTCTGGCCCTTGGCCCCTGGTTGTGGCAGTGTCTGGCCCTCGGCCCCTGGCTGTGGCGCTGTCGGGCCCTGGGCCCCTGGCTGTGGCAGTGTCTAGCCCTTGGCCCCTGGTTGTACCAGTGTCTGGCCCTGGGCCCCTGGCTGTGGCAGTGTCTGGCCCTGGACCTGGGCCCCTGGCTGTGGCAGTGTCTGGCCCTGGGCCCCTGGCTGTGGCAGTGTCTGGCCCTTGGCCCCTGGCGGTGGCAGTGTCTGGCCCTTGGCCCCTGGCTGTGGCACTGTCGGGCCCTGGGCCCCTGGCTGTGGCAGTGTCTGGCCCTGGGCCCCTGGCTGTGGCAGTGTCTGGCCCTGGGCCCCTGGCTGTGGCAGTGTCTGGCCCTGGGCCCCTGGCTGTGGCAGTGTCTGGCCCTGGGCCCCTGGCTGTGGCAGTGTCTGGCCCTTGGCCCCTGGCTGTGGCAGTGTCTAGCCCTTGGCCCCTGGTTGTGGCAGTGTCTGGCCCTCAGCCCCTGGCTGTGGCGCTGTCGGGCCCTGGGCCCCTGGCTGTGGCAGTGTCTGGCTCTCGGCCCCTGGTTGTGGCACTGTCGGGCCCTTGGCCCCTGGCTGCAGCAGCATCTGGCCCTGGGCCCCTGGCTGTGGCAGTGTCTGGCCCTGGGCCCCTGGGGGTGGCAGTGTCTGGCCCTGGGCCCCTGGCTGTGGCGCTGTCGGGCCCTGGGCCCCTGGCTGTGGCAGTGTCTAGCCCTTGGCCCCTGGCTGTGGCGCTGTCGGGCCCTGGGCCCCTGGCTGTGGCAGCGTCTGGCCCTGGGCCCCTGGCTGTGGCAGTGTCTGGCCCTCGGCCCCTGGCGGTGGCAGTGTCTGGCCCTTGGCCCCTGGCTGCAGCAGCATCTGGCTCTGAGCTCCTGGTCTGTGTCTGGCTCTGGCTCCTGGTCTGTGTCTGGCTCTAAGCTCCTGGTCTGTGTCTGGCTCTGAGCTCCTGGTCTGTGTCTGGCTCTGGCTCCTGGTCTGTGTCTGGCTCTGAGCTCCTGGTCTGTGTCTGCCTCTGAGGTCCCGGTCTGTGTCTGGCTCTGAGCTCCTGGTCTGTGTCGGGCTCTGGCTCTGAGCTCCTGGTCTGTGTCTGGCTCTGAGCTCCTGGTCTGTGTCTGGCTCTGAGCTCCTGGTCTGTGTCTGGCTCTTAGCTCCTGGTCTGTGTCTGGCTCTGAGCTCCTGATCTGTGTCTGGCTCTGAGCTCCTGGCCTGTGTCTGGCTCTTAGCTCCTGGTCTGTGTCTGGCTCTTAGCTCCTGGTCTGTGTCTGGCTCTGAGCTCCCGGTCTGTGTCTGGCTCTGAGCTCCTGGTCTGTGTCTGGCTCTGGCTCTGGGCTCCTGGTCTGTGCCTGGCTCTGAGCTCCTGGTCTGTGTCTGGCTCTGAGCTCCTGGTCTGTGTCTGGCTCTGAGCTCCTGGTCTGTGTCTGGCTCTGAGTTCCTGGTCTGTGTCTGCCTCTGAGCTCCTGGTCTGTGTCTGGCTCTGAGCTCCTGGTCTGTGTCTGGCTCTCAGCTCCTGGTCTGTGTCTGGCTCTGAGCTCCTGGTCTGTGTCTGGCTCTCAGCTCCTGGTCTGTGTCTGGCTCTGAGCTCCTGGTCTGTGTCTGGCTCTGAGCTCCTGGTCTGATTCTGGCTCTGAGCTCCTGGTCTGTGTCTGGTTCTGAGCTCCTGGTCTGTGTCTGGCTCTGAGCTCCTGGTCTGTGTATGGCTCTGAGCTCCTGGCCTGTGTCTGGCTCTGAGCTCCTGGCCTGTGTCTGGCTCTGAGCTCCTGGTCTGTGTCTGGCTCTGAGCTCCTGGTCTGTGTCTGGCTCTGAGCTCCTGGTCTGTGTCTGGCTCTGAGCTCCTGGCCTGTGTCTGGCTCTGAGCTCCTGGTCTGTGTCTGGCTCTGGGCTCCTGGTCTGTGTCTGGCTCTGGCTCCTGGTCTGTGTCTGGCTCTGAGCTCCTGGTCTGTGTCTGGCTCTGAGCTCCTGGTCTGTGTCTGGCTCTGAGGTCCCGGTCTGTGTCTGGCTCTGAGCTCCTGGTCTGTGTCTGGCTCTGAGCTCCTGGTCTGTGTCTGGCTCTGAGCTCCTGGTCTCTGTCTGGCTCTGAGCTCCTGGTCTGTGTCTGGCTCTGAGCTCCTGGTCTGTGTCTGGCTCTGAGCTCCTGGTCTGTGTCTGCCTCTGAGCTCCTGGCCTGTGTCTGGCTCTGAGCTCCTGGCCTGTGTCTGGCTCTGAGCTCCTGGTCTGTGTCTGGCTCTGAGCTCCTGGCCTGTGTCTGGCTCTGAGCTCGTGGTCTGTGTCTGGCTCTGAGCTCCTGGTCTGTGTCTGGCTCTGAGCTCCTGGTCTGTGTCTGGCTCTGAGCTCCTGGTCTGTGTCTGGCTCTGAGCTCCTGGTCTGTGTCTGGCTCTGAGCTCCTGGTCTGTGTCTGGCTCTGAGCTCCTGGTCTGTGTCTGGCTCTGGCTCCTGGTCTGTGTCTGGCTCTGAGCTCCTGGTCTGTGTCTGGCTCTGAGCTCCTGGTCTGTGTCTGGCTCTGAGGTCCCGGTCTGTGTCTGGCTCTGAGCTCCTGGTCTGTGTCTGGCTCTGGCTCTGAGCTCCTGGTCTGTGTCTGGCTCTGAGCTCCTGGTCTGTGTCTGGCTCTGAGCTCCTGGTCTGTGTCTGGCTCTGAGTTCCGGGTCTGTGTCTGGCTCTGAGCTCCGGGTCTGTGTCTGGCTCTCAGCTCCTGGTCTGTGTCTGGCTCTGAGCTCCTGGTCTGTGTCTGGCTCTGAGCTCCTGGTCTGTGTCTGGCTCTGAGCTCCTGGTCTGTGTCTGGCTCTGAGCTCCTGGTCTGTGTCTGGTTCTGAGCTCCTGGTCTGTGTCTGGCTCTGAGCTCCTGGTCTGTGTCTGGCTCTGAGCTCCTGGTCTGTGTCTGGCTCTGAGCTCCTGGTCTGTGTCTGGCTCTGAGCTCCTGGTCTGTGTCTGGCTCTGAGCTCCTGGCCTGTGTCTGGCTCTGAGCTCCTGGCCTGTGTCTGGCTCTGAGCTCCTGGCCTGTGTCTGGCTCTGAGCTCCTGGTCTGTGTCTGGCTCTGAGCTCCTGGTCTGTGTCTGGCTCTGAGCTCCTGGTCTGTGTCTGGCTCTGAGCTCCTGGTCTGTGTCTGGCTCTGAGCTCCTGGTCTGATTCTGGCTCTGAGCTCCCGGTCTGTGTCTGGCTCTGAGCTCCCGGTCTGTGTCTGGTTCTGAGCTCCCGGTCTGTGTCTGGTTCTGAGCTCCTGGTCTGTGTCTGGCTCTGAGCTCCTGGTCTGTGTCTGGCTCTGAGCTCCTGGTCTGTGTCTGGCTCTTAGCTCCTGGTCTGTGTCTGGCTCTTAGCTCCTGGTCTGTGTCTGGCTCTGAGCTCCTGGTCTGTGTCTGGCTCTGAGCTCCTGGTCTGTGTCTGGCTCTTAGCTCCTGGTCTGTGTCTGGCTCTTAGCTCCTGGCCTGTGTCTGGCTCTGAGCTCCCGGTCTGTGTCTGGCTCTGAGCTCCCGGTCTGTGTCTGGTTCTGAGCTCCTGGTCTGTGTCTGGCTCTGAGCTCCTGGTCTGTGTCTGGCTCTTAGCTCCTGGTCTGTGTCTGGCTCTTAGCTCCTGGTCTGTGTCTGGCTCTGAGCTCCTGGTCTGTGTCTGGCTCTGAGCTCCTGGTCTGGGTCCCAGCTCCTGGCCTGTGTCTGGCTCTGAGCTCCTGGCCTGTGTCTGGCTCTGAGCTCCTGGTCTGTGTCTGGCTCTGAGCTCCTGGTCTGTGTCTGGCTCTGAGCTCCTGGTCTGTGTCTGGCTCTGAGCTCCTGGTCTGTGTCTGGCTCTGAGCTCCTGGTCTGTGTCTGGCTCTGAGCTCCCGGTCTGTGTCTGGCTCTGAGCTCCCGGTCTGTGTCTGCCTCTGAGCTCCCGGTCTGTGTCTGCCTCTGTCCTCCTGGTCTGTGTCTGGTTCTGAGCTCCTGGTCTGTGTCTGGCTCTGAGCTCCTGGTCTGTGTCTGCCTCTGAGCTCCTGGTCTGTGTCTGGCTCAGAGCTCCTGGTCTGTGTCTGGTTCTGAGCTCCTGGTCTGTGTCAGGCTCTGAGCTCCTGGTCTGTGTCTGGCTCTGAGCTCCTGGCCTGTGTCTGGCTCTGAGCTCCTGGTCTGTGTCTGGCTCTGAGCTCCTGGTCTGTGTCTGGCTCTTAGCTCCTGGTCTGTGTCTGGCTCTTAGCTCCTGGTCTGTGTCTGGCTCTGAGCTCCCGGTCTGTGTCTGGCTCTGAGCTCCCGGTCTGTGTCTGGCTCTGAGCTCCCGGCCTGTGTCTGGCTCTGAGCTCCTGGCCTGTGTCTGGTTCTGAGCTCCTGGTCTGTGTCTGGCTCTGAGCTCCTGGTCTGTGTCTGGCTCTGAGCTCCTGGTCTGTGTCTGGCTCTGAGCTCCTGGCCTGTGTCTGGTTCTGAGCTCCTGGTCTGTGTCTGGCTCTGAGCTCCTGGTCTGTGTCTGGCTCTGAGCTCCTGGTCTGTGTCTGGCTCTGAGCTCCTGGTCTGTGTCTGGCTCTTAGCTCCTGGTCTGTGTCTGGCTCTGAGCTCCTGGTCTGTGTCTGGCTCTGAGCTCCTGGTCTGTGTCTGGCTCTGAGCTCCTGGTCTGTGTCTGGCTCTTAGCTCCTGGTCTGTGTCTGGCTCTTAGCTCCTGGTCTGTGTCTGGCTCTGAGCTCCTGGTCTGTGTCTGGCTCTGAGCTCCTGGTCTGTGTCTGGTTCTGAGCTCCTAGTCTGTGTCTGGCTCTGAGCTCCTGGTCTGTGTCTGGCTCTGAGCTCCTGGTCTGTGTCTGGCTCTGAGCTCCTGGTCTGTGTCTGGCTCTGAGCTCCTGGTCTGTGTCTGGCTCTCAGCTCCTGGTCTGTGTCTGGCTCTGAGCTCCCGGTCTGTGTCTGGCTCTCAGCTCCCGGTCTGTGTCTGGCTCTGAGCTCCTGGTCTGTGTCTGGCTCTGAGCTCCTGGTCTGTGTCTGCCTCTGAGCTCCTGGTCTGTGTCTGGCTCTGAGCTCCTGGTCTGTGTCTTCCTCTGAGCTCCTGGTCTGTGTCTGGCTCTGAGCTCCTGGTCTGTGTCTGGCTCTGAGCTCCTGGTCTGTGTCTGGCTCTTAGCTCCTGGTCTGTGTCTGGCTCTGAGCTCCTGGTCTGTGTCTGGCTCTGAGCTCCCGGTCTGTGTCTGGCTCTGAGCTCCTGGCCTGTGTCTGGCTCTGAGCTCCTGGTCTGTGTCTGGCTCTGAGCTCCTGGCCTGTGTCTGGCTCTGAGCTCCTGGTCTGTGTCTGGCTCTGAGCTCCTGGTCTGTGCCTCGCTCTGAGCTCCTGGTCTGTGTCTGGCTCTGAGCTCCTGGTCAGTGTCTGGCTCTGAGCTCCTGGTCTGTGTCTGGCTCTGAGCTCCTGGTCTGTGTCTGGCTCTGAGCTCCTGGTCTGTGTCTTCCTCTGAGCTCCTGGTCTGTGTCTGGCTCTGAGCTCCCGGTCTGTGTCTGGCTCTGAGCTCCTGGTCTGTGTCTGCCTCTGAGCTCCTGGTCTGTGTCTTCCTCTGAGCTCCTGGTCTGTGTCTGGCTCTGAGCTCCTGGTCTGTGTCTGGCTCTGAGCTCCTGATCTGTGTCTGGCTCTGAGCTCCTGGTCTGTGTCTGGCTCTGAGCTCCTGGTCTGTGTCTGACTCTGAGCTCCTGGTCTGTGTCTGGCTCTGAGCTCCCGGTCTGTGTCTGGCTCTGAGCTCCTGGTCTGTGTCTGGCTCTGAGCTCCTGGTCTGTGTTTGGCTCTGAGCTCCTGGTCTGTGTCTGGCTCTGAGCTCCTGGTCTGTGTCTGGCTCTGAGCTCCTGGCCTGTGTCTGGCTGTGAGCTCCCGGTCTGTGTCTGGCTCTGAGCTCCCGGTCTGTGTCTGGCTCTGAGCTCCTGGTCTGTGTCTGCCTCTGAGCTCCTGGTCTGTGTCTGGCTCTGAGCTCCCGGTCTGTGTCTGGCTCTGAGCTCCCGGTCTGTGTCTGGCTCTGAGCTCCTGGTCTGTGTCTGGCTCTGAGCTCCTGGTCTGTGTCTGCCTCTGAGCTCCTGGTCCGTGTCTGGCTCTGGTCTGGCTCTGAGCTCCTGGCCTGTGTCTGGCTCTGAGCTCCTGGTCTGTGTCTGGTTCTGAGCTCCTGGTCTGTGTCTGGCTCTGACCTCCTGGTCTGTGTCTGGCTCTGAGCTCCTGGCCTGTGTCTGGCTCTGAGCTCCTGGTCTGTGTCTGGGCTCCTGGTCTGTGTCTGGCTCTGAGCTCCTGGTCTGTGTCTGGGCTCCTGGTCTGTGTCTGGCTCTGAGCTCCTGAGCTCCTGGTCTGTGTCTGGGCTCCTGGTCTGTGTCTGGGCTCCTGGTCTGTGTCTGGCTCTGAGCTCCTGAGCTCCTGGTCTGTGTCTGCCTCTGAGCTCCTGGTCTGTGTTTGGCTCTGGGCTCCTGGCCTGTGTCTGGCTCTGGGCTCCTGGTTTGTGTCTGACTCTTAGCTCCTGGTCTGTGTCTGGCTCTGAGCTCCTGGTCTGTGTCTGGCTCTGAGCTCCTGGTCTGTGTCTGGCTCTGAGCTCCTGGTCTGTGTCTGGCTCTGAGCTCCTGGTCTGTCTCTGAGCTCCTGGTCTGTGTCTGGCTCTGAGCTCCTGGTCTGTGTCTGGCTCTGAGCTCCTGGTCTGTGTCTGAGCTCCTGGTCTGTCTCTGCCTCTGAGCTCCTGGTCTGTGTCTGGCTCTGAGCTCCTGGTCTGTGTCTGGCTCTGAGCTCCTGGTCTGTGTCTGGCTCTGAGCTCCTGGTCTGTGTCTGGGCTCCTGGTCTGTGTCTGGCTCTGAGCTCCTGGTCTGTGTCTGGGCTCCTGGTCTGTGTCTGGCTCTGAGCTCCTGAGCTCCTGGTCTGTGTCTGGGCTCCTGGTCTGTGTCTGGGCTCCTGGTCTGTGTCTGGCTCTGAGCTCCTGAGCTCCTGGTCTGTGTCTGCCTCTGAGCTCCTGGTCTGTGTTTGGCTCTGGGCTCCTGGTCTGTGTCTGGCTCTGAGCTCCTGGTCTGTGTCTGGCTCTTAGCTCCTGGTCTGTGTCTGGCTCTGAGCTCCTGGTCTGTGTCTGGCTCTGAGCTCCTGGTCTGTGTCTGGCTCTGAGCTCCTGGTCTGTGTCTGGCTCTGAGCTCCTGGTCTGTGTCTGGCTCTGAGCTCCTGGTCTGTGTCTGGGCTCCTGGTCTGTGTCTGGCTCTGAGCTCCTGAGCTCCTGGTCTGTGTTTGCCTCTGAGCTCCTGGTCTGTGTTTGGCTCTGGGCTCCTGGCCTGTGTCTGGCTCTGGGCTCCTGGTCTGTGTCTGGCTCTTAGCTCCTGGTCTGTGTCTGGCTCTGAGCTCCTGGTCTGTGTCTGGCTCTGAGCTTCTGGTCTGTGTCTGCCTCTGAGCTCCTGGTCTGTGTCTGGCTCTGAGCTCCTGGTCTGTGTCTGGCTCTTAGCTCCTGGTCTGTGTCTGGCTCTGAGCTCCTGGTCTGTGTCTGGCTCTCAGCTCCTGGTCTGTGTCTGGCTCTGAGCTCCCGGTCTGTGTCTGGCTCTCAGCTCCCGGTCTGTGTCTGGCTCTGAGCTCCTGGTCTGGCTCTGAGCTCCTGGTCTGTGTCTGGCTCTGAGCTCCTGGTCTGGCTCTGAGCTCCTGGTCTGTGTCTGGCTCTGAGCTCCTGGTCTGGCTCTGAGCTCCTGGTCTGTGTCTGGCTCTGAGCTCCCGGTCTGTGTCTGGCTCTGAGCTCCTGGTCTGTGTCTGAGCTCCTGGTCTGTGTCTGGCTCTGAGCTCCCGGTCTGTGTCTGGCTCTGAGCTCCCGGTCTGTGTCTGGCTCTGAGCTCCTGGTCTGTGTCTGGCTCTGAGCTCCTGGTCTGTGTCTGGCTCTGAGCCCCTGGTCTGTGTCTGGCTCTGAGCTCCTGGTCTGTGTCTGCCTCTGAGCTCCTGGCCTGTGTCTGGCTCTGAGCTCCTGGCCTGTGTCTGGCTCTGAGCTCCTGGCCTGTGTCTGGTTCTGAGCTCCTGGTCTGTGTCTGGCTCTGAGCTCCTGGTCTGTGTCTGGCTCTGAGCTCCTGGTCTGTGTCTGGCTCTGAGCTCCTGGCCTGTGTCTGGCTCTGAGCTCCTGGTCTGTGTCTGGCTCTGAGCTCCTGGTCTGTGTCTGGCTCTGAGCTCCTGGTCTGTGTCTGGCTCTGAGCTCCTGGTCTGTGTCTGGCTCTGAGCTCCTGGTCTGTCTCTGAGCTCCTGGTCTGTGTCTGGCTCTGAGCTCCTGGTCTGTGTCTGGCTCTGAGCTCCCGGTCTGTGTCTGGCTCTGAGCTCCTGGCCTGTGTCTGGCTCTGAGCTCCTGGTCTGTGTCTGGCTCTGAGCTCCTGGCCTGTGTCTGGCTCTGAGCTCCTGGTCTGTGTCTGGCTCTGAGCTCCTGGTCTGTGCCTCGCTCTGAGCTCCTGGTCTGTGTCTGGCTCTGAGCTCCTGGTCAGTGTCTGGCTCTGAGCTCCTGGTCTGTGTCTGGCTCTGAGCTCCTGGTCTGTGTCTGGCTCTGAGCTCCTGGTCTGTGTCTTCCTCTGAGCTCCTGGTCTGTGTCTGGCTCTGAGCTCCCGGTCTGTGTCTGGCTCTGAGCTCCTGGTCTGTGTCTGCCTCTGAGCTCCTGGTCTGTGTCTTCCTCTGAGCTCCTGGTCTGTGTCTGGCTCTGAGCTCCTGGTCTGTGTCTGGCTCTGAGCTCCTGATCTGTGTCTGGCTCTGAGCTCCTGGTCTGTGTCTGGCTCTGAGCTCCTGGTCTGTGTCTGACTCTGAGCTCCTGGTCTGTGTCTGGCTCTGAGCTCCCGGTCTGTGTCTGGCTCTGAGCTCCTGGTCTGTGTCTGGCTCTGAGCTCCTGGTCTGTGTTTGGCTCTGAGCTCCTGGTCTGTGTCTGGCTCTGAGCTCCTGGTCTGTGTCTGGCTCTGAGCTCCTGGCCTGTGTCTGGCTGTGAGCTCCCGGTCTGTGTCTGGCTCTGAGCTCCCGGTCTGTGTCTGGCTCTGAGCTCCTGGTCTGTGTCTGCCTCTGAGCTCCTGGTCTGTGTCTGGCTCTGAGCTCCCGGTCTGTGTCTGGCTCTGAGCTCCCGGTCTGTGTCTGGCTCTGAGCTCCTGGTCTGTGTCTGGCTCTGAGCTCCTGGTCTGTGTCTGCCTCTGAGCTCCTGGTCCGTGTCTGGCTCTGGTCTGGCTCTGAGCTCCTGGCCTGTGTCTGGCTCTGAGCTCCTGGTCTGTGTCTGGTTCTGAGCTCCTGGTCTGTGTCTGGCTCTGACCTCCTGGTCTGTGTCTGGCTCTGAGCTCCTGGCCTGTGTCTGGCTCTGAGCTCCTGGTCTGTGTCTGGGCTCCTGGTCTGTGTCTGGCTCTGAGCTCCTGGTCTGTGTCTGGGCTCCTGGTCTGTGTCTGGCTCTGAGCTCCTGAGCTCCTGGTCTGTGTCTGGGCTCCTGGTCTGTGTCTGGGCTCCTGGTCTGTGTCTGGCTCTGAGCTCCTGAGCTCCTGGTCTGTGTCTGCCTCTGAGCTCCTGGTCTGTGTTTGGCTCTGGGCTCCTGGCCTGTGTCTGGCTCTGGGCTCCTGGTTTGTGTCTGACTCTTAGCTCCTGGTCTGTGTCTGGCTCTGAGCTCCTGGTCTGTGTCTGGCTCTGAGCTCCTGGTCTGTGTCTGGCTCTGAGCTCCTGGTCTGTGTCTGGCTCTGAGCTCCTGGTCTGTCTCTGAGCTCCTGGTCTGTGTCTGGCTCTGAGCTCCTGGTCTGTGTCTGGCTCTGAGCTCCTGGTCTGTGTCTGAGCTCCTGGTCTGTCTCTGCCTCTGAGCTCCTGGTCTGTGTCTGGCTCTGAGCTCCTGGTCTGTGTCTGGCTCTGAGCTCCTGGTCTGTGTCTGGCTCTGAGCTCCTGGTCTGTGTCTGGGCTCCTGGTCTGTGTCTGGCTCTGAGCTCCTGGTCTGTGTCTGGGCTCCTGGTCTGTGTCTGGCTCTGAGCTCCTGAGCTCCTGGTCTGTGTCTGGGCTCCTGGTCTGTGTCTGGGCTCCTGGTCTGTGTCTGGCTCTGAGCTCCTGAGCTCCTGGTCTGTGTCTGCCTCTGAGCTCCTGGTCTGTGTTTGGCTCTGGGCTCCTGGTCTGTGTCTGGCTCTGAGCTCCTGGTCTGTGTCTGGCTCTTAGCTCCTGGTCTGTGTCTGGCTCTGAGCTCCTGGTCTGTGTCTGGCTCTGAGCTCCTGGTCTGTGTCTGGCTCTGAGCTCCTGGTCTGTGTCTGGCTCTGAGCTCCTGGTCTGTGTCTGGCTCTGAGCTCCTGGTCTGTGTCTGGGCTCCTGGTCTGTGTCTGGCTCTGAGCTCCTGAGCTCCTGGTCTGTGTTTGCCTCTGAGCTCCTGGTCTGTGTTTGGCTCTGGGCTCCTGGCCTGTGTCTGGCTCTGGGCTCCTGGTCTGTGTCTGGCTCTTAGCTCCTGGTCTGTGTCTGGCTCTGAGCTCCTGGTCTGTGTCTGGCTCTGAGCTTCTGGTCTGTGTCTGCCTCTGAGCTCCTGGTCTGTGTCTGGCTCTGAGCTCCTGGTCTGTGTCTGGCTCTTAGCTCCTGGTCTGTGTCTGGCTCTGAGCTCCTGGTCTGTGTCTGGCTCTCAGCTCCTGGTCTGTGTCTGGCTCTGAGCTCCCGGTCTGTGTCTGGCTCTCAGCTCCCGGTCTGTGTCTGGCTCTGAGCTCCTGGTCTGGCTCTGAGCTCCTGGTCTGTGTCTGGCTCTGAGCTCCTGGTCTGGCTCTGAGCTCCTGGTCTGTGTCTGGCTCTGAGCTCCTGGTCTGGCTCTGAGCTCCTGGTCTGTGTCTGGCTCTGAGCTCCCGGTCTGTGTCTGGCTCTGAGCTCCTGGTCTGTGTCTGAGCTCCTGGTCTGTGTCTGGCTCTGAGCTCCCGGTCTGTGTCTGGCTCTGAGCTCCCGGTCTGTGTCTGGCTCTGAGCTCCTGGTCTGTGTCTGGCTCTGAGCTCCTGGTCTGTGTCTGGCTCTGAGCCCCTGGTCTGTGTCTGGCTCTGAGCTCCTGGTCTGTGTCTGCCTCTGAGCTCCTGGCCTGTGTCTGGCTCTGAGCTCCTGGCCTGTGTCTGGCTCTGAGCTCCTGGCCTGTGTCTGGTTCTGAGCTCCTGGTCTGTGTCTGGCTCTGAGCTCCTGGTCTGTGTCTGGCTCTGAGCTCCTGGTCTGTGTCTGGCTCTGAGCTCCTGGCCTGTGTCTGGCTCTGAGCTCCTGGTCTGTGTCTGGCTCTGAGCTCCTGGTCTGTGTCTGGCTCTGAGCTCCTGGTCTGTGTCTGGCTCTGAGCTCCTGGTCTGTGTCTGGCTCTGAGCTCCTGGTCTGTCTCTGAGCTCCTGGTCTGTGTCTGGCTCTGAGCTCCTGGTCTGTGTCTGGCTCTGAGCTCCTGGTCTGTCTCTGAGCTCCTGGTCTGTGTCTGGCTCTGAGCTCCTGGTCTGTGTCTGGCTCTGAGCTCCTGGTCTGTGTCTGGCTCTGAGCTCCTGGTCTGTGTCTGTCTCTGAGCTCCTGGTCTGTGTCTGGCTCTGAGCTCCTGGTCTGTCTCTGAGCTCCTGGTCTGTGTCTGGCTCTGAGCTCCTGGTCTGTGTCTGGCTCTGAGCTCATGGTCTGTCTCTGGCTCTGAGCTCCTGGTCTGTGTCTGCCTCTGAGCTCCTGGTCTGTGTCTGGCTCTAAGCTCCTGGTCTGGCTCTGAGCTCCTGGTCTGTGTCTGGCTCTGAGCTCCTGGTCTGTGTCTGTCTCTGCTCCTGGTCTGGCTCTGAGCTCCTGGTCTGTGTCTGGCTCTGAGCTCCTGGTCTGTGTCTGGCTCTGAGCTCCTGGTCTGTGTCTGGCTCTGAGCTCCTGGTCTGGCTCTGAGCTCCTGGCCTGTGTCTGGCTCTGAGCTCCTGGCCTGTGTCTGGCTCTGAGCTCCTGGTCTGTGTCTGGCTCTGAGCTCCTGGCCTGTGTCTGGCTCTGAGCTCCTGGTCTGTCTCTGAGCTCCTGGTCTGTGTCTGGCTCTGAGCTCCTGGTCTGTGTCTGGCTCTGAGCTCCTGGTCTGTGTCTGGCTCTGAGCTCCTGGTCTGTCTCTGAGCTCCTGGTCTGTGTCTGGCTCTGAGCTCCTGGCCTGTGTCTGGCTCTGAGCTCCTGGCCTGTGTCTGGCTCTGAGCTCCTGGTCTGTGTCTGGCTCTGAGCTCCTGGTCTGTGTCTGGCTCTGAGCTCCTGGTCTGTGTCTGGCTCTGAGCTCCTGGTCTGTGTCTGGCTCTGAGCTCCTGGTCTGTGTCTGGCTCTGAGCTCCTGGTCTGTCTCTGAGCTCCTGGTCTGTGTCTGGCTCTGAGCTCCTGGTCTGTGTCTGGCTCTGAGCTCCTGGTCTGTGTCTGGCTCTGAGCTCCTGGTCTGTCTCTGAGCTCCTGGTCTGTGTCTGGCTCTGAGCTCCTGGTCTGTGTCTGGCTCTGAGCTCCTGGTCTGTGTCTGGCTCTGAGCTCCTGGTCTGTGTCTGGCTCTGAGCTCCTGGTCTGTGTCTGGCTCTGAGCTCCTGGTCTGTGTCTGGCTCTGAGCTCCTGGTCTGTGTCTGGCTCTGAGCTCATGGTCTGTCTCTGAGCTCCTGGTCTGTGTCTGGCTCTGAGCTCCTGGTCTGTGTCTGGCTCTGAGCTCCTGGTCTGTGTCTGGCTCTGAGCTCCTGGTCTGGCTCTGAGCTCCTGGTCTGTCTCTGAGCTCCTGGTCTGTGTCTGGCTCTGAGCTCCAGGTCTGTGTCTGGCTCTGAGCTCCTGGTCTGTGTCTGGCTCTGAGCTCCTGGTCTGTGTCTGGCTCTGAGCTCCTGGTCTGTGTCTGGCTCTGAGCTCCTGGTCTGTGCCTGGCTCTGAGCTCCTGGTCTGTGTCTGGCTCTGAGCTCCCGGTCTGTGTCTGGCTCTGAGCTCCTGGCCTGTGCCTGGCTCTGAGCTCCTGGTCTGTGTCTGGCTCTGAGCTCCTGGTCTGTGTCTGGCTCTGAGCTCCTGGTCTGTGCCTGGCTCTGAGCTCCTGGCCTGTGCCTGGCTCTGAGCTCCCGGTCTGTGTCTGGCTCTGAGCTCCCGGTCTGTGTCTGGCTCTGAGCTCCTGGTCTGTGTCTGGCTCTGAGCTCCTGGTCTGTGTCTGGCTCTGAGCTCCTGGTCTGTGTCTGGCTCTGAGCTCCTGGCCTGTGCCTGGCTCTGAGCTCCTGGTCTGTGTCTGACTCTGAGCTCCTGGTCTGTGTCTGGTTCTGAGCTCCTGGTCTGTGTCAGGCTCTGAGCTCCTGGTCTGTGTCTGGCTCTGAGCTCCTGGTCTGTGCCTGGCTCTGAGCTCCTGGCCTGTGCCTGGCTCTGAGCTCCCGGTCTGTGTCTGGCTCTGAGCTCCCGGTCTGTGTCTGGCTCTGAGCTCCTGGTCTGTCTCTGAGCTCCTGGTCTGTGTCTGGCTCTGAGCTCCTGGTCTGTGTCTGGCTCTGAGCTCCTGGTCTGTGTCTGGCTCTGAGCTCCTGGTCTGTGTCTGGTTCTGAGCTCCTGGTCTGTGTCTGGCTCTGAGCTCCCGGTCTGTGTCTGGCTCTGAGCTCCTGGTCTGTGTCTGGCTCTGAGCTCCTGGTCTGTGTCTGGTTCTGAGCTCCTGGTCTGTGTCAGGCTCTGAGCTCCTGGTCTGTGTCTGGCTCTGAGCTCCTGGTCTGTGCCTGGCTCTGAGCTCCTGGCCTGTGCCTGGCTCTGAGCTCCCGGTCTGTGTCTGGCTCTGAGCTCCCGGTCTGTGTCTGGCTCTGAGCTCCTGGTCTGTGTCTGGCTCTGAGCTCCTGGTCTGTGTCTGGCTCTGAGCTCCTGGTCTGTGTCTGGCTCTGAGCTCCTGGTTCGGTCTCAGCGCATCGAGTGTTGTGTCAGCGCCGCTTGATCTTGTACAAACCCCTTGATTCCGGTAATGCGGGGCCTCCGCAGTGATTATTCAGGGGGGGGGGGGGGGGTCTCACTTTAATTACATTCTTGATACAGGAACAAGTCGACTTCAACCCGCCGAGGCCGCGGGCTGTGATGTCAGAGCCTTGAACAATGTCAGCTGAAGCGGGGGCTGGGGGGGGGCGAGGGGGAGGGGCACTGGGAGAACCTGTGTCTGTGGATCTGAAGAGGGACACGTGGGTGTCCGGAGGGTGAGAGGCAGGGCCGGCCTTAGGGCAGTGCGACTGGTGCAGCCGCACCGGGCGCTGACCTCGAGGGGGGGGGCACTGGCTCTATCAATAGTTTACTATTGGAGAGCTGAGGGGCACTGGGAGAACCTGTGTCTGTGGATCTGAAGAGGGACACGTGGGTGTCCGGAGGGTGAGAGGCAGGGCCGGCCTTAGGGCAGTGCGACTGGTGCAGCCGCACCTGGCGCTGACCTCGAGGGGGGGGGCACTGGCTCTATCAATAGTTTATTATTGGAGAGCTGAGGGGCACTGGGAGAACCTGTGTCTGTGGATCTGAAGAGGGACACGTGGGTGTCCGGAGGGTGAGAGGCAGGGCCGGCCTTAGGGCAGTGCGACTGGTGCAGCCGCACCGGGCGCTGACCTCGAGGGTGGGGCACTGGCTTTATCAATAGTTTACTATTGGAGAGCTGAGGGGCACTGGGAGAACCTGTGTCTGTGGATCTGAAGAGGGACACGTGGGTGTCCGGAGGGTGAGAGGCAGGGCCGGCCTTAGGGCAGTGCGACTGGTGCAGCCGCACCTGGCGCTGACCTCGAGGGGGGGGGCACTGGCTCTATCAATAGTTTATTATTGGAGAGCTGAGGGGCACTGGGAGAACCTGTGTCTGTGGATCTGAAGAGGGACACGTGGGTGTCCGGAGGGTAAGAGGCAGGGCCGGCCTTAGGGCAGTACGACTGGTGCAGCCGCACCTGGCGCTGACCTCGAGGGGGGGGCACTGGCTCTATCAATAGTTTATTATTGGAGAGCTGAGGGGCACTGGGAGAACCTGTGTCTGTGGATCTGAAGAGGGACACGTGGGTGTCCGGAGGGTGAGAGGCAGGGCCGGCCTTAGGGCAGTGCGACTGGTGCAGCCGCACCGGGCGCTGACCTCAAGGGTGGGGCACTGGCTCTATCAATAGTTTACTATTGGAGAGCTGAGGGGCACTGGGAGAACCTGTGTCTGTGGATCTGAAGAGGGACACGTGGGTGTCCGGAGGGTGAGAGGCAGGGCCGGCCTTAGGGCAGTGCGACTGGTGCAGCCGCACCGGGCGCTGACCTCGAGGGTGGTGCACTGGCTCTATCAATAGTTTACTATTGGAGAGCTGAGGGGCACTGGGAGAACCTGTGTCTGTGGATCTGAAGAGGGACACGTGGGTGTCGGGAGGGTGAGAGGCAGGGCCGGCCTTAGGGCAGTGCGACTGGTGCAGCCGCACCGGGCGCTGACCTCGAGGGTGGGGCACTGGCTCTATCAATAGTTTACTATTGGAGAGCTGAGGGGCACTGGGAGAACCTGTGTCTGTGGATCTGAAGAGGGACACGTGGGTGTCCGGAGGGTGAGAGGCAGGGCCGGCCTTAGGGCAGTGCGACTGGTGCAGCCGCACCGGGCGCTGACCTCGAGGGTGGGGCACTGGCTCTATCAATAGTTTACTATTGGAGAGCTGAGGGGCACTGGGAGAACCTGTGTCTGTGGATCTGAAGAGGGACACGTGGGTGTCCGGAGGGTGAGAGGCAGGGCCGGCCTTAGGGCAGTGCGACTGGTGCAGCCGCACCGGGCGCTGACCTCGAGGGTGGGGCACTGGCTCTATCAATAGTTTACTATTGGAGAGCTGAGGGGCACTGGGAGAACCTGTGACTGTGGATCCGAAGAGGGACACGTGGGTGTCCGAGGGTGAGGGGCAGGGCCGGCCTTAGGGCAGTGCGACTGGTGCAGCCGCACCGGGCGCTGACCTCGAGGGTGGTGCACTGGCTCTATCAATAGTTTACTATTGGAGAGCTGAGGGGCACTGGGAGAACCTGTGTCTGTGGATCTGAAGAGGGAGACGTGGGTGTCCGGAGGGTGAGAGGCAGGGCCGGCCTTAGGGCAGTGCGACTGGTGCAGCCGCACCGGGCGCTGACCTCGAGGGTGGGGCACTGGCTCTATCAATAGTTTACTATTGGAGAGCTGAGGGGCACTGGGAGAACCTGTGTCTGTGGATCTGAAGAGGGACACGTGGGTGTCCGGAGGGTAAGAGGCAGGGCCCGGCCTTAGGGCAGTGCGACTGGTGCAGCCGCACCGGGCGCTGACCTCGAGGGTGGTGCACTGGCTCTATCAATAGTTTACTATTGGAGAGCTGAGGGGCACTGGGAGAACCTGTGTCTGTGGATCTGAAGAGGGACACGTGGGTGTCGGGAGGGTGAGAGGCAGGGCCGGCCTTAGGGCAGTGCGACTGGTGCAGCCGCACCGGGCGCTGACCTCGAGGGTGGGGCACTGGCTTTATCAATAGTTTACTATTGGAGAGCTGAGGGGCACTGGGAGAACCTGTGTCTGTGGATCTGAAGAGGGACACGTGGGTGTCCGGAGGGTGAGAGGCAGGGCCGGCCTTAGGGCAGTGCGACTGGTGCAGCCGCACCGGGCGCTGACCTCGAGGGTGGTGCACTGGCTCTATCAATAGTTTACTATTGGAGAGCTGAGGGGCACTGGGAGAACCTGTGTCTGTGGATCTGAAGAGGGACACGTGGGTGTCCGGAGGGTGAGAGGCAGGGCCGGCCTTAGGGCAGTGCGACTGGTGCAGCCGCACCGGGCGCTGACCTCGAGGGTGGTGCACTGGCTCTATCAATAGTTTACTATTGGAGAGCTGAGGGGCACTGGGAGAACCTGTGTCTGTGGATCTGAAGAGGGACACGTGGGTGTCCGGAGGGTAAGAGGCAGGGCCCGGCCTTAGGGCAGTGCGACTGGTGCAGCCGCACCGGGCGCTGACCTCGAGGGTGGTGCACTGGCTCTATCAATAGTTTACTATTGGAGAGCTGAGGGGCACTGGGAGAACCTGTGTCTGTGGATCTGAAGAGGGACACGTGGGTGTCGGGAGGGTGAGAGGCAGGGCCGGCCTTAGGGCAGTGCGACTGGTGCAGCCGCACCGGGCGCTGACCTCGAGGGTGGTGCACTGGCTCTATCAATAGTTTACTATTGGAGAGCTGAGGGGCACTGGGAGAACCTGTGTCTGTGGATCTGAAGAGGGACACGTGGGTGTCCGGAGGGTAAGAGGCAGGGCCCGGCCTTAGGGCAGTGCGACTGGTGCAGCCGCACCGGGCGCTGACCTCGAGGGTGGTGCACTGGCTCTATCAATAGTTTACTATTGGAGAGCTGAGGGGCACTGGGAGAACCTGTGTCTGTGGATCTGAAGAGGGACACGTGGGTGTCGGGAGGGTGAGAGGCAGGGCCGGCCTTAGGGCAGTGCGACTGGTGCAGCCGCACCGGGCGCTGACCTCGAGGGTGGGGCACTGGCTTTATCAATAGTTTACTATTGGAGAGCTGAGGGGCACTGGGAGAACCTGTGTCTGTGGATCTGAAGAGGGACACGTGGGTGTCCGGAGGGTGAGAGGCAGGGCCGGCCTTAGGGCAGTGCGACTGGTGCAGCCGCACCGGGCGCTGACCTCGAGGGTGGTGCACTGGCTCTATCAATAGTTTACTATTGGAGAGCTGAGGGGCACTGGGAGAACCTGTGTCTGTGGATCTGAAGAGGGACACGTGGGTGTCGGGAGGGTGAGAGGCAGGGCCGGCCTTAGGGCAGTGCGACTGGTGCAGCCGCACCGGGCGCTGACCTCGAGGGTGGGGCACTGGCTCTATCAATAGTTTACTATTGGAGAGCTGAGGGGCACTGGGAGAACCTGTGTCTGTGGATCTGAAGAGGGACACGTGGGTGTCCGGAGGGTGAGAGGCAGGGCCGGCCTTAGGGCAGTGCGACTGGTGCAGCCGCACCGGGCGCTGACCTCGAGGGTGGGGCACTGGCTCTATCAATAGTTTACTATTGGAGAGCTGAGGGGCACTGGGAGAACCTGTGTCTGTGGATCTGAAGAGGGACACGTGGGTGTCCGGAGGGTGAGAGGCAGGGCCGGCCTTAGGGCAGTGCGACTGGTGCAGCCGCACCGGGCGCTGACCTCGAGGGTGGTGCACTGGCTCTATCAATAGTTTACTATTGGAGAGCTGAGGGGCACTGGGAGAACCTGTGTCTGTGGATCTGAAGAGGGACACGTGGGTGTCCGGAGGGTGAGAGGCAGGGCCGGCCTTAGGGCAGTGCGACTGGTGCAGCCGCACCGGGCGCTGACCTCGAGGGTGGGGCACTGGCTCTATCAATAGTTTACTATTGGAGAGCTGAGGGGCACTGGGAGAACCTGTGTCTGTGGATCTGAAGAGGGACACGTGGGTGTCCGGAGGGTGAGAGGCAGGGCCGGCCTTAGGGCAGTGCGACTGGTGCAGCCGCACCGGGCGCTGACCTCGAGGGTGGGGCACTGGCTCTATCAATAGTTTACTATTGGAGAGCTGAGGGGCACTGGGAGAACCTGTGACTGTGGATCCGAAGAGGGACACGTGGGTGTCCGAGGGTGAGGGGCAGGGCCGGCCTTAGGGCAGTGCGACTGGTGCAGCCGCACCGGGCGCTGACCTCGAGGGTGGTGCACTGGCTCTATCAATAGTTTACTATTGGAGAGCTGAGGGGCACTGGGAGAACCTGTGTCTGTGGATCTGAAGAGGGAGACGTGGGTGTCCGGAGGGTGAGAGGCAGGGCCGGCCTTAGGGCAGTGCGACTGGTGCAGCCGCACCGGGCGCTGACCTCGAGGGTGGTGCACTGGCTCTATCAATAGTTTACTATTGGAGAGCTGAGGGGCACTGGGAGAACCTGTGTCTGTGGATCTGAAGAGGGAGACGTGGGTGTCCGGAGGGTGAGAGGCAGGGCCGGCCTTAGGGCAGTGCGACTGGTGCAGCCGCACCGGGCGCTGACCTCGAGGGTGGGGCACTGGCTCTATCAATAGTTTACTATTGGAGAGCTGAGGGGCACTGGGAGAACCTGTGTCTGTGGATCTGAAGAGGGACACGTGGGTGTCCGGAGGGTGAGAGGCAGGGCCGGCCTTAGGGCAGTGCGACTGGTGCAGCCGCACCGGGCGCTGACCTCGAGGGTGGGGCACTGGCTCTATCAATAGTTTACTATTGGAGAGCTGAGGGGCACTGGGAGAACCTGTGTCTGTGGATCTGAAGAGGGACACGTGGGTGTCCGGAGGGTGAGAGGCAGGGCCGGCCTTAGGGCAGTGCGACTGGTGCAGCCGCACCGGGCGCTGACCTCGAGGGTGGTGCACTGGCTCTATCAATAGTTTACTATTGGAGAGCTGAGGGGCACTGGGAGAACCTGTGTCTGTGGATCTGAAGAGGGACACGTGGGTGTCCGGAGGGTGAGAGGCAGGGCCGGCCTTAGGGCAGTGCGACTGGTGCAGCCGCACCGGGCGCTGACCTCGAGGGTGGGGCACTGGCTCTATCAATAGTTTACTATTGGAGAGCTGAGGGGCACTGGGAGAACCTGTGTCTGTGGATCTGAAGAGGGACACGTGGGTGTCCGGAGGGTGAGAGGCAGGGCCGGCCTTAGGGCAGTGCGACTGGTGCAGCCGCACCGGGCGCTGACCTCGAGGGTGGGGCACTGGCTCTATCAATAGTTTACTATTGGAGAGCTGAGGGGCACTGGGAGAACCTGTGTCTGTGGATCTGAAGAGGGACACGTGGGTGTCGGGAGGGTGAGAGGCAGGGCCGGCCTTAGGGCAGTGCGACTGGTGCAGCCGCACCGGGCGCTGACCTCGAGGGTGGGGCACTGGCTCTATCAATAGTTTACTATTGGAGAGCTGAGGGGCACTGGGAGAACCTGTGTCTGTGGATCTGAAGAGGGACACGTGGGTGTCCGGAGGGTGAGAGGCAGGGCCGGCCTTAGGGCAGTGCGACTGGTGCAGCCGCACCGGGCGCTGACCTCGAGGGTGGGGCACTGGCTCTATCAATAGTTTACTATTGGAGAGCTGAGGGGCACTGGGAGAACCTGTGTCTGTGGATCTGAAGAGGGACACGTGGGTGTCCGGAGGGTGAGAGGCAGGGCCGGCCTTAGGGCAGTGCGACTGGTGCAGCCGCACCGGGCGCTGACCTCGAGGGTGGGGCACTGGCTCTATCAATAGTTTACTATTGGAGAGCTGAGGGGCACTGGGAGAACCTGTGTCTGTGGATCTGAAGAGGGACACGTGGGTGTCCGGAGGGTGAGAGGCAGGGCCGGCCTTAGGGCAGTGCGACTGGTGCAGCCGCACCGGGCGCTGACCTCGAGGGTGGTGCACTGGCTCTATCAATAGTTTACTATTGGAGAGCTGAGGGGCACTGGGAGAACCTGTGTCTGTGGATCTGAAGAGGGACACGTGGGTGTCCGGAGGGTGAGAGGCAGGGCCGGCCTTAGGGCAGTGCGACTGGTGCAGCCGCACCGGGCGCTGACCTCGAGGGTGGGGCACTGGCTTTATCAATAGTTTACTATTGGAGAGCTGAGGGGCACTGGGAGAACCTGTGTCTGTGGATCTGAAGAGGGACACGTGGGTGTCCGGAGGGTGAGAGGCAGGGCCGGCCTTAGGGCAGTGCGACTGGTGCAGCCGCACCTGGCGCTGACCTCGAGGGGGGGGGCACTGGCTCTATCAATAGTTTATTATTGGAGAGCTGAGGGGCACTGGGAGAACCTGTGTCTGTGGATCTGAAGAGGGACACGTGGGTGTCGGGAGGGTGAGAGGCAGGGCCGGCCTTAGGGCAGTGCGACTGGTGCAGCCGCACCGGGCGCTGACCTCGAGGGTGGTGCACTGGCTCTATCAATAGTTTACTATTGGAGAGCTGAGGGGCACTTTTGTCTTGTGGTAGTGAGAGAATCTGAGGAGGAGGTCAAGTGTGGGGGCTCCAAAAAATATTGTGGCACCTGGCGCCACCAGTGCTAAAGCCAGCCCTGGTGAGGGGCCGGGGCTACTGAGCTGGTCACACAAAGCACAACACGTGGAGGTGTGAGCTCAGAGTGACGCAGGGGCAGGGGGGGTCACTGGGTTGAAAGCCGCACGGAGCCCCGCCTGGTCTCGGGGTGCAGTGGACGGTGTCTGGGCCTGTTGTCGTGGCTGCTGTTATAAGTCTGAGCCTCCTGCGTGTTTGTTGTGTAGTTTGTGCTGCGCGTGTCACTGAGCACAGCGGCAGGGTGACAGGTTGGAAGGTTTCCGTAGACACAGTAAAGAGTGACATGAGTCAGGAGCAGTGATACAACATTATGGTAGACAGTGTCTGCAATGGAATCCATCGCACCCCGTCATTGTGATGCACTTGTCTGATTGGCTCGTTCACACTGCTCTTCTGATGGTCGAGGGGGGCTGCATGAAATGCCGACTAGTCAGTCAAAAAATACTTTATTTCCAAGAAATAAATCCTTACAGAAATATTGCACATTTCCCAATTCATTAGTATAAACAACTTAAAATCTCATAAATCAGTGTTACACCACTACTTCTTCAAGATAAATTAGTTCCACCAATAAATAGATTCGCTTTATAAGGGCTGTAGCAGAATAAACACGTAATTCTCTCACACGAAAACTCCATAAAAAGTCACCCTCACAAAATCAAACATCCATTAAAAAAAAATTAAAAATCATTTTATTCAATAAAAACATTATAAAATGCAATATGATTAGCAGCTTGTCACAACCACAAGAACACAAGGGGAGGGGATCCTAATACGAGAGGTTATAACTTTGCACAAATATTGGCCAGAAGCAAGGGCTACACCCTGACCTCTAAGGCCACGGGTCACATTTAGACCCATTTCTCTCGACCGCATCCTGTACTTTTTAAAGACAGGTCGAAGAATCGTCTTCCTTTCCTCCAGAAGAAATGCGCAGTCCATCAATAATATAATACCAAGGTTTATTTGCGATAAAAATCGCCGCAGCTCAGCGGTAAATTTTTGTCTCTAACCAAGCAATAGCGATAATTATCGCTATTGCTTGGTAATCTGCCCCTATATACCTAATAAAGAATTGTAATAACAAAGGTTAGTGTGGTGCTATGAACCACCAATAACTGAACATACAAGTTAATGACAAACGGAAGATGTATTTGTTTGAAAATGTTGGTGACCCAAACAGAAAAGAGATGTTTCAGATTAGTACACTACATGTATTGTTTGTCTACAAGAGAATCAATTGCCTGTTTACGCTGCAGAACTGGAGGAGCATCTCTGGAAAGACATCTTCTAGTAGAGTCAGCGATATTCATGCATTATCAAGCTAATGCTCTTAGCCATGTTATCCACCTCCCATTGGATAACATGGCTAAGAACTGCTCAGGGCAGGTGTTAGCTTTTGGAGATATTCGCGCTTAGCGCGAATATCTCCAAAAGTTGGTAATAGTGGATAGTGATGTTAGCTACTGTCGCTAACATCTTGGCACGCCCACTTTGCATGTCATTAGTGATAAATATCACTGACATGCAAAGCGGGGCCCAAGATGTCACTATTTCCTACTAGCTGTCGCCAACTGGTGTTAGCGACAGCTTGGTAATAGGGAGATCATTTTATCTCCGCTTTCTTGGCTTTTAAAGCCAAAAAAGCGGAGATAAACCCCCTTGATAATATGCCCCATAGTGTGTTACCATGGCGTAGCGCCGATGGCAAGAGTAGACTAATACATCTCAGCAACAGATGCTTGAGTGCTGGCTGGGTAATGAAATATTGGGATGTAGGTATTACTAACATTAACATTTGAAAAGCATCTTGTTGCTTTTGCTAATGGAAATTGACCGTGTTTTCAAGTTAATTTAGTGAGGGGAGCACACATGGTAGAAAAAGAAGGATAAGTTATCTATAGAAATTTGCAAATAAAATAAATTGTTGCACATCTTTAATAGATTTGAGTATATTCCACTGGAGCACAGCCAGAACATTGTATGGATCCATACTATTTCAAATGAGACTTGATAAACAAGGAAAGACCGGAATTTAAATTGAAGGCACTTTTTTAAGTTTGACCTACAAGGGGTTCTTCCTGAGACATTGCAACATTATCTTGACCTGTTCTCAATGTTCGGACAATGTGGTGGAAACAATCAAAACATAAGCTACATAAATTGACCAAGGATGTTGATAAAGATATCATTGATGAAGTGGAGTAATACAACCAGATCATTATGGAGAGCAAAAGGAATGGCAGTGTGTTGGTAATGTCCAAATTTCATATTAAAATCGGGTTTCCATTCAGCAGGAGAATGAATGTGAATCAAATTGCATGTTCCACAAAGATCTAATTTGGTGAACCAACAGGTAGAGCACATTTAATCTAATAAAAGTGGTAATAATTTCTCGCTGTAGTCGCATATAGTTCTCAGTAGTCAACGCAGAGACGCCATTCTCCATTGGCTTTGGGACAACAAAATTAGAGCCCCTACCTGTGGCTATAGATGA
This sequence comes from Lissotriton helveticus, assembly GCF_964261635.1. NCBI lineage: Eukaryota > Metazoa > Chordata > Amphibia > Caudata > Salamandridae > Lissotriton > Lissotriton helveticus. Next base: position 12,661,554 of record NC_136070.1, read on the forward strand.
ACAAATAAACCCTTTGGCCAGATTCAATTCAAGATACTCTTTTTTTACATTGCTTCTTCGCATTGAGTTAAAGCATATGTGCGGCTACAAGAAACAATTGATCCTGGATGCAAGCCCATCAAGCAATTGCAAGTTCTATGTTGCGTAATGTGTAATCTTCTTTTGCCTCAATGTTCACAAACCTTTTGAAGATGCTTCTATTTTCCCATTCCAATCTCTTGTGTGCAGCCTGACACTTCTGCTGTAATTCCCTTCTGAAAACAGCCCTCTTTACAACATTATAAAGTAAAAGAAACCTTTCATGTAATCCAACACACTTTAGAGGTACGTTGTTAAAACCATGTGGAACCCAAAATGATTGAAAAGGTTGGATCATATGTGATATCAAACCTCACTACCTCTAAGTGACCATTCTGCATATCCATGGGACTTTGGACGGTTTCAGAGTACTGCTCTGGAAGAAAGAAGCTGGCGCCGAAAGAAGGAAGCTGATGCCGGAAGAAGGAAGCTGGCGCCGGGAGAAGGAAGCTGGCACCGGAAGAAGGAAGCTGGTGCCGGAAGAAAGAAGCTGGCGCCAGAAGAAGGAAGCTGGCGCTGGAAGAAAGAAGCTGGCACCGAAAGAAAGAAGCTGGCGCTGGAAGAAGGAAGCTGGCACCGGAAGAAAGAAGCTGGCTCCGGAAAAAAGAAGGTGGCACCGGAAGAAGGAAGCTGGCGCTGGAAGAAGGAAGCTGGCGCCGGGAGAAGGAAGCTGGCGCTGGAAGAAGGAAGCTGGCGCCGGAAGAAAGAAGCTGGCGCCGGAAGAAAGAAGCTGGCACCGGAAGAAAGAAGCTGGCGCCGGAAGAAAGAAGCTGGCCCGGAAGAAAGAAGCTGGCGCCGGAAGAAAGAAGCTGGCGCCGGAAGAAAGAAGCTGGCGCTGGAAGAAAGAAGCTGGCGCCAGAAGAAGGAAGCTGGCACTGGAAGAAAGAAGCTGGCACCGAAAGAAAGAAGCTGGAGCTGGAAGAAAGAAGCTGGCGCCTGAAGAAGGAAGCTGGCGCCAGAAGAAGGAAGCTGGCACTGGAAGAAAGAAGCTGGCACCGAAAGAAAGAAGCTGGAGCTGGAAGAAAGAAGCTGGCGCCTGAAGACGGAAGCTGGCGCTGGAAGAAAGAAGCTGGCGCCGGAAGAAGGAAGCTGGCGCCGGAAGAAGGAAGCTGGCGCTGGAAGAAAGAAGCTGGCGCCGGAAGAAGGAAGCTGGCGCTGGAAGAAAGAAGCTGGCGCCGGAAGAAGGAAGCTGGCGCCGGAAGAAGGAAGCTGGCACTGGAAGAAAGAAGCTGGCGCCGGAAGAAGGAAGCTGGCACTGGAAGAAAGAAGCTGGCGCCGGAAGAAGGAAGCTGGCGCCGGAAGAAGGAAGCTGGCGCTGGAAGAAAGAAGCTGGCGCCGGAAGAAGGAAGCTGGCGCTGGAAGAAAGAAGCTGGCGCCGGAAGAAGGAAGCTGGCGCCGGAAGAAGGAAGCTGGCACTGGAAGAAAGAAGCTGGCGCCGGAAGAAGGAAGCTGGCACTGGAAGAAAGAAGCTGGCGCCGGAAGAAGGAAGCTGGCACTGGAAGAAAGAAGCTGGCGCAGGAAGAAAGAAGCTGGAGCTGGAAGAAAGAAGCTTGCGCCAGAAGAAGGAAGCTGGCACTGGAAGAAAGAAGCTGGCGCTGGAAGAAAGAAGCTGGCGCCGGCAGAATTTCTAGATACATGTCAATAAAGAAATGAACATTATTATTAGGAGGTCTAACGTGAAAAGCACTTAGAACCGGCCTGCAGTTCAAGCCCGAACGCAAACCTTCCGCACTAATTGGGGACAATTCTGTAGGAGATCACGTGTTTGACTATAATATATGTACAAATTCCCCCTTGGGCTCCTCTCCCTTTCACCAGGGGTGAATTTATGGCAGACACTTCCAATATGCAGAGGCACTTCAGCAACACCAGTTGTTGGGCTAGGTTGGTTTCATCCTGCACCACGGAAAGACAAGACCCGTATCTCCGTTGCCGACATTACAGGCCTCTGCTGGTGTGACGGATGCACCCGCCCATCCCCCGTGTCTACACTGACACACCCTTGCAGTACCTACCCTAATCCCTAGAAACCTGGTCGGAAATATCACCGGCTACACGGACCCTCACCCCTTGACCATTTACAGCCCTGAAGAGTCACGGGCATCTGCCCGCATGACGAAACACGTGTCAGCTGGTTGCTTTCTTTGACGTCACCCTTCCAGAAAGGAAGGTCCAATACAATTTTTAAAAAAAGAACCATTTACTTGTGTCTACCTTGTTTCATTTTGTTATGAATTGTTCTTCGAATAGTATGACATTTATATACTCTTCGCATAAAGTGTGCACAGGACTTTCGTTATTTACACTTTTCCAGGGGGTGTATGTTCTCATTTGTGCGCACTAATCTCTTCTTTTGCCATCTTGTCGTTGATTGCTGTTCAATTTCAATCAATCAATCAAATCATTTGTATAGCGCACTACTCACCCGTAGGGTCTCAAGGCGCTAGGAGGGGGGGGGGGGTGCCGTCACTGCTCGAACAGCCAGGTCTTGAGCTGCTTCCTGAAGGCCAGGTGGTCTTGGGTCAGGCGGAGGTGCGTCGGAAGGGAGTTCCAAGTCTTGGCGGCCAGGTAGGAGAAGCACCGTCCCCCTGTGGTGGCTCTTCGGATGCGGGGGACGGCGGCGAGGGTGTGGCCGGTCGATCGAAGCTGGCGTTTGGGAGCGTAGAAGTTGAGGCGGCTGTTGAGGTATCCTGGGTCTTGGTTGTGTAGGGCTTTGTGTGCGTGGGTGAGGAGACGGAAGGTGATTCTCTTGTTTTGTAGTGCTAAATCAATCAGGGATGTTGTAGTTGTCGGTCTCCTGACTACTCTGTAATTATCAACATCCCTTAATTCCTCATAAAACGCACCCTTTAAAGACTCCCACACCCAGCAGCTTTCAGGTTGAGATGCCTAAATTGGGTAATATAAGTGGCCGGCTCCTGGTGCTCTGGACGGTGTGTTGACAGCCATGTATGGGCTCCAAGAGACCTCTGATGTATCCCAAAAAGTGCAGAGAAACAGGAAATAAAAGCATCAAATCAATTTAACAGAAGATTCATTATTGAGTAAGTTTATACATTTGAGTCAGTTTACCACTTTTTGGGATTCACAGGATGCAGTTTTGTAATATCTTACACTTTTGTACTGATTTAAAGTTTGTAGTAAGTCGAGCACCACACATGGCCACCCACTATTACGGCAACACCCGCCCTTCGAACATAATGGAGGTCGGGACTTAAAATAAAAACTCGTTAGAAGTCATGTTAAAGGAAATTAACTTATGTGAAACAGTTAAAAATATGAATATATTTAAAATAAGGTCAGAAATTGAGGGCCTCATTTATGAAAAGTGACGCATCGCTGCGAGAAAACAGCGATGCGTCACTTTTCATTTCGCCCCCCTTGCGACACTAATGATGCGTCATATTTACAGTATGACGCATCATGTCGCAAGGAGTTACAGATACGTCAGTATTTCTGACGTATCTGTCGGCGCAAAAATGATGCATTGCTGGAGAGTGTCACGAAAGTGACGCAACTTCAGCAATGGGTCATTACACATGGGCAAGTCCCACTTCAATGTGCCTGCGTCAGTCTTACGCCCGCTGTGAGGCAGGCGTAAGATATTGACACATTTGCGCTTTAGAAGTGACGCTGTGAAATCTCATAGATTTCACTGCGTCACTTCTACGAGGCTTACTTGAGTCAGAACGCCCCCTGCATACATTACACCTGGCGCAGGGGTTTACAAAGTGACGCATCTACCTAGATGCGTCACTTTGTAAATAGTGCGCAACATGGTGCATTTTTTACCCTGCTGGTGCGTCACAAAAAGTGACGCAAGGGCTCATAAATAAGAGTGTCCTGACAGGTGTGCGGGTGGTTCGGATCTCAAGGGCCGATGGAGCCTCCCATCGCTGTGGGGCTTTCACAGTGGGTGTCAGGGCTCGGATTGGTTTGTAGAGACAGTAGTGTCCCGCTGAGTAGGGGAAATGAAAGGTCGGTCCCTTTCTCCTCTTCTTTGACTTGCTGAGCGTTGCTGTTGTAGTGCTAACAAGTAACGCATTCATCCATTACATCATAGTTGAATGAAGGATTCGCCTGTTGTCTACACGTCATCTTAGTTTTTTAAGGAATCGCTGTATATTCAGCTGCTTTGGGGGGGAACGGGGGCCTTGATTTCGCTCCGAGGTCCTAGGTTGGCCGGGGCAACATTTCAATGATACTAGAGTCATTTGCAAGACGTTGTGAATGTTGCCTTACACTTGTGAGGCTAAATTCCCCAAATGACGCCTTGTCACCTCATGACGCCACCGTTCATTTAAAAATGACAACGCGAGAGCGCTGGAGCAACGCAAACAGCCAGGACACGAGCGGGGGTTGCTTGTGGCAGCTGTGACAGTGTTTCGATGCTATCTCTTATCAGGAAAACTCTCAAATTGAGACAATGATGCATTTCAAGCTAAAATATAGAGTTCAGCGATCGATAATTTCGCATATTTCCTCGTGCTTCGCCCAAATGTTCACAGATTAACGCAAAAGTATTTTACGCAAGTTGTGCGCATCCCTAGTTCTGGGTGGGGGGTGCAGAGGGGGCGGGTCTATGGATGTGGTGGTTGGTGACAAGGATGTGACAAGGCCGGGGGCGGGGCCTCTCTCTATTCTCTGCAGATGTTGGGGCGTAGCAATCAATGGTGCAGCAGGTGCAGTGGCACCAGGACCCCTCTGGACCCCAAATAGAGCCACATTATGCTCCTAACCTGTGGCTGGGGGGGCCCATCTCCCTTGCATGCCCGAGGGCCCGTGGCCCCCTCGCTGCTGCACCACCAGAGGCGGCTCTAGGCTCATGGCGGCCCTGGGCAGGAAGCGTAGGTAGGGGGCCCCGGACGAGGGGGACCGGGCGGAGCCCCCCAGAGCTCAGGAACTAGGAGGAACGAAGGCGCGGAGGCCAGTGAAGGGGGGGGGGACCGGGGTCAGGGTGTTTGGAAGTGGAACTGAGCCGGAAGCCGCCAAATCCCAGCATGTGGCCACTACACAAATATGTATCCATCCTCAGAGGATTATTATATTAAGGATATATATTGGCGTGGCGGCCCCTTGGATTTGGTGGCCCTGTGCAGGTGCGCAGCTTGCACATGCCTAAGGCCGCCCCTGTCGCCACAGCCCCCCCTCCCCTGCGGCGGTACAAGCTTCGCTCCTGTTTCTCTCGGTTTTAATGCGGTACATCGTGTGCTCCGCGATCCATTGAGCCCCATATTACGGCGCCATCACAGGGGAAATAAGCAGCAGCGCTTCCCGCGTAGCGCTAAGAAGAGGCTTAGCCCGAGCAAGGATTCCATGTATTTTTAAACTTTTTAACCAACTCTATTCCCCTCCGGGCTCCTCTCCGTGGAAGGCGGCGCCGCACCTGCGGGGGTCGCGGCTTCACTTCTCGCTTCGTTTAGAATTGGATTTTGCTTGGAGCAAGTTTTGCACTTATTCACAATGGTCTCAAGAAAGAGAAAAAGTGAACTGTCTGACATCATCAGTCGGGCCTCATAATAAACGCATGACGGAATGAGAGCACAGATGAATGAAGGCTTGAATGAATGGACAAACGAATGAATGATGGTTCGAGTTGATCCATTTTTTATTTTTTATTTATTTAATGTGATTTTATATTGCGCAAACTTTACCCGAAGGTGTCAGAGCGCTTTACATAAGAACCAGTTGAAAAACATAAGGACTTAGGATTACATGCGTTACATAAAAGATACACCCAGAAAAAAACGCAAATGTACAAGATGTAAAGTCACACAGGGAGGAGATACACATGGATATACTCTAAGAGTCACATAGGAATGGGAGGGTGTTGCAAAGTCATCCTGTGCCCTGGGCACCCCACAACTTTTTGCTGACTGGAACTGGTGGTAACTGACTCTGACTGACCCTGGGCTCTGTTTAACCAGGCCCCAGGCCAGTGCCAAGCCAAAAGGAACACATTAGAACACAGTTAAGACACCCAACCTACACTAGGGTACACTTTAGTATGGTGGGGTACCCCTGTAGTTGGCATGACCTACCACCTAAGCCCCTAGTATGTAATAGGGCAGGGGATTGAAACTACCTAGAAGTCTCCAGTATTCTGGGACAGGGCAGTTTAGAGGCCAGCAGATTCTCTGCACCAGCATGTGTGCAGTGCTGAAGCCTGAGGTCAGTTTAAAAGCTGCACTGGTGGCCAGGACAGTTGTTTAAACCATAAATTGTGCCCAAACTCGACTTTGAGGGTAGGGGCCCTTAAAAATTAAAAACCTACCATGTTTTTGCATATTAGGGACCCCCAGGGTCACCCCTAGGTATCCCAGGGGTGGGGGGTCAGTTATCTATAAGGAGCGCCCTTATAAAATGAGTTTTTAGAAGCCTGGTAAAGTGAAATTTTACATTTCACTCCCCACATTGTCTTAAAGAGGTGCTCAAATTCGACTTTGATGCTGGAGGAATTGGGTAAGGGTGATCTGCAATATTTCTGCAGATTCAGAACCCCTGAAGTCTCCCCTAGTTGCACAGGGAGTGGGGGTTCAGTAGAAATTAGGGAAATACTTATAAAATATGGTTTTATAAGCCCTGGTGCTACAAAAGTGGTGCAAGTCATTTTCCCCATTGCAAACCCCATGGCCCATAGGTTAACATGGTAGTAAGTGATTGATTAATAAATATTGATAGGAGAGGACTAGCCGGACCATTCAAAGACTTCCCAGAATGGTCGTATTAAATCCAACGATATTATATTGTTGAATTTCTCCTAAAGTGTACATACAATAAGTTATGAGACTTTCTTGTTTGTAAGTCCAAATTCAGCCTTTCAGTGGTCTGCCCTGATTGGTCAGAGTTAAGTGGATTATCCAGGCTGATGGGAGGGCAGTGATCTGTTCTATAAGAATGCCAGGCCAGGAGGTGGCGTCTAAACTACGCTCTTCAAAGGCAAGAGGGGAGGCCTGGGTTTTAGTCCACTTTGACAGTTGTGACCCAGAGTCAGGACTAGGCTTAAGAAAGGAATTTGCAGATGTTACTGGGATGGTCCATGGAAATGAGATATCCCAGGGGGTGTGTTTAGCCAGCTCTTACCTCCTTGCTGGAAAATCAGCCATTATGGATTTGGAAGGATGATGCACTCTGGGACAAACTAATGCCACACTCCACAGGATGTGGTCATTACCATGAGGAGTTGCCCTGCTCTCATTGGTCAGCAGTGACCTGGTGCTTGACCCAGATAATTTTGAATAAGTATCTGAGAGGGGCAGAGCCCTCCAGATCTGCTGCTTGAAACTGAATGAAGCAAGAAGTGCCCTGCTGAAGGTTTTGCTGTGTGCAAGGAACTCTAAGGCATGACCTATGAAGACTGCACCCTCTGAAACTACAGCCCTGGGGATTACCTTGCTGCTAAAAGACTCAAGAGTGGAAACTCCCTGCAAGCTCCAGGTTAACAGAGCTCACCTGGACAGCCCCACAAAGAATTCAAAGCCTGGAGCACAGTGGATTTGTAAGGGGTTTTGTTCCAGTGGATTGCGGAATTGAAGTTTCACACTTTCAAGGACCCTCTTGGAGATTCCAGAACCTTGGATTGCGTGTTGGATACTTTGGGACCCGCAAGCAGAACTTCAGGAAGGAGTTCTAACGGGACCCCGCTTGCTGAAGAAGGCAGCCCACTACAGTGGTGAGAATTCTTCAGAACAATTTATAAAGCTGTGTCCCTGACAGAGAAAAGAAAAAGACTTAAAGGGGCGCTGTGGTTTCTAAGCACTAGAAAGTGACTAATCTTTAAAAATTCATATCTCTTGTTCCCTACAGTGGATTATTTTCATTTTGGTGTCATTTAAAAGATACAAATATGACCTATTTTTATAAATTGGTGTTGGATTTTTATTTTGTGTTGTCTTAATTATTTACTGAAATGGTGTTTTTAAATGCTTTACATACCTGTCTTTGAAGTGAAGCCTGTCTGCTCGCAGCCACGTTACCAAGGGTTGAGCATAGGAATAATTTCCTAAGACCTATGTTGAGTCCTTTCATGTGTTAGTGGCCTTGTTGCCAGTGGCAGACCTACATTGGCCCCGACCAATAACCCACTTTCCAACAGAGAGAGTACAAAGGTCTGGATCTGGTTGGGAGGCGTGAACACACAAACATTTCAGAAAAATCCCAAGGCCAGATATACTAAAGAGGACAGGTGCCCCTTCCTGCACAAAGACTGTCCTTAGCACAACGCAGACACTCCGGGGCAGATTTACGATTCCTGGCGCACCCCTGCAAATCAGCAGGAATGCGCCAGGAAAGATGCGTGACGCAAGTTTACCCTTGCGCCGCCACAGATGTGCCGCTTTCACAATACCGTGCATCATGGCGCAAGGATAAACAGATGCGTGTCGCATCTGCCGGCATAAGGTTGGCGCAGTGCTGGAGTTGTGTCGCGGGCGCGACGCAAGCCAGCACTGTGCCAGCCTGGCCTATCTTCAACATGACGCGTCACGCCTTACACCTGCTTCAAGGAGGCGCAAGGTTTTGACGCAGCGGCATCGGAAAAGTGACTGAGTAAAATCTTGTACATTTCACTCAGGCACTTTTCCGAGGCGTTCCTGCGATGGAACGCCCAGCCTGCGCCGGAACGCCCACATGAAACCTGACGCAGTTTCATGTGGTGCAGGGCTTTACAACGTTACGTGACGCATATCCCTAGATGCGCCACTTTGTAAATAGTGGGCAACCTGGCACATGGTTTACGCAGCTGCTGCATCACAAAAGTGACGCAACGGCGGCGCAAAATTGGTGCACGGGGCTCGTAAATCTGCCCCTCAGACGGCAGGACACAAGGTTGACTGAGTTGGCGCTAGGATGCACAAGTGCGCTAACGCAAGGGGAGAGGAGAAGTGCTCCATGTCTTACTAAACATGGCGTATGTCTGTCTGCTGCAGCGCAGTGCGGCAAGCGCCAAAGCTGTCCTGCGTTACAAGGAGGTTTAGTAAATCTGGGCCAATAACTGCCGAGATATGATGCTCTGCTCTCTGCCGAAGCGGATGTACTTTGAGCTGCCGTGCGCCAACGCGCACAGCCTTACGTCACTGTGCAAAGGAGTTACTTTCTATAAGGAACTACTTTTGTACTGGAGTTGGAACTTACCAGTACAAAAACTATCCTTTACCACGGTTTCTGCTTTGTGTGTGTGCTGTACGATTCAAAGCAGGAGAAACAAAGACATGTCTCCTCGGTGAGCCTGCCGCAAGCAGGCGTGGGACTTTGGAGCAGATCCGGTTCTGCGATCGTTTGTAGATGGGCATTTGTATCAACACCCAAGGAACGCCCCCTTCATGCAAAGTAACGCAAAGCAACACCCATGGAACGCCCCCTTGATGCAAAGTAACGCAAAGCAACACCCACGGAACGCCCCCTTGAAGCAAAGGACACAAAGCAACACCCACGAAAACCCCCTTGAAGCAAAGGACAGAAAGGTACACCCATGGATCGCCCCCTTGAAGCAAAGGACACAAAGCAACACCCACGGAACGCCCCCTTGATGCAAAGTAACGCAAGGCAACACCCACGGAACGCCCCCTTGATGCAAAGTAACGCAAAGCAACACCCACGGAACGCCCCCTTGATACAAAGGACGCAAAGGTACACCCACGGAACACCCCCTTGATGCAAAGTAACGCAAGGCAACACCCACGGAACCCCCCTTGATGCAAAGGACACAAAGCAACACCCATGAAACGCCCCCTTGAAGCAAAGGACACAAAGCAACACCCACAGAACTCCCCCTTGATGCAAAGTAACGCAAGGCAACACCCACGGAATACCCCCCCTTGATGCAAAGTAACACAAGGCAACACCCAAGGAACGCCCCCTTGAAGCATAGGACACAAAGCAACACCCACGGAACGCCCCCTTGATGCAAAGTAACGCAAGGCAACACCCAAGGAACGCCCCGTTGATGCAAAGTAACTCAAGGCAACACCTACAGAACGCCCCCTTGATGCAAAGTAACGCAAGGCAACACCCACAAAACGCCCCCTTGATGCAAAGTAACACAAGGCAACACCCACGGAACGCCCCCTTGAAGCATAGGACACAAAGCAACACCCACGAAACGCCCCCTTGATGCAAAGGACACAAAGCAACACCCACGGAACGCCCCCTTGATGTAAAGTAACGCCAGGCAATACCCACGGAACGCCCTCTTGAAGCATAGGACACAAAGCAACACCCACGGAATGCCCCCTTGATGTAAAGTAATGCCAGGCAACACCCACGGAACGCCCCCTTGAAGCATAGGACACAAAGCAACACCCACGGAACGCCCCCTTGATGTAAAGTAACGCAAGGCAACACCCACAGAATGCCCCCTTGATGCAAAGTGACGCAAAGCAACACCCACCGAACGCCCCCGTGAAGCAAAGGACACAAAGCAACACCCACGGAACGCCCCCTTGAAGCAAAGGACATAAAGCAACACTCACGGAACGCCCCCTTGAAGCAAAGGACACAAAGCAACACCCACCGAACGTCCCCTTGAAGCAAAGGACACAAAGCAACACCCACGGAACGCCCCCGTGAAGCAAAGGTCACAAAGCAACACCCACGGAACGCCCCCTTGAAGCAAAGGACACAAAGCAACACCCATGGAACGCCCCCTTGATGCAAAGTAACGCAAAGCAACACCCACGGACGCCCCCTTGATGCGAGTAACACAATGCAACACCCAGGGAGCGCCCCCTTAATGCAAAGTAATGCAAGCAACACCCACTGAACGCCCCCTTGATACAAAGGACACAAAGGTACACCCACAAATCACCCCGTTGATACAAAGGACACAAAGAAACACCCACGAAACGCCCCCTTGAAGCAAAGGACACAGAGCAACACCCACGGAACGCCCCCTTGAAGCAAAGGACACAAAGCAACACCCATGAAACGCCCCCTTGATGCAAAGTAACGCAAGGCAACACCCATGGAACGCCCCCTTGAAGCAAAGGACACAAAGCAACACCCATGAAACGCCCCCTTGATGCAAAGTAACGCAAGGCAACACCCACGGAACGCCCCCTTGATGCAAAGTAGCGCAAGGCAACACCCACTGAACGCCCCCTTGATGCAAAGTAACTCAAGGCAACACCCACGGAACACCCCCTTGAAGCATAGGACACAAAGCAACACCCACGGAACGCCCCCTTGAAGCAAAGGACACAAAGCAACACCCACGGAACGCCCCCTTGATGTAAAGTAACGCAAGGCAACACCCGCGGAACGCCCCCTTGATGCAAAGTAACGCAAATCAACTCCCACAGAACCCCCCTTGATGCAAAGGACACAAAGCAACACCCACGGAACGCCCCCTTGAAGCTAAGGACACAAAGAAACACTCATGGAACGCCCCCTTGAAGCAAAGGACACAAAGCAACACCCATGAAACGCCCCCTTGATGCAAAGGACACAAAGCAACACCCACGGAACGTCCCCTTGAAGCAAAGGACACAAAGCAACACCCACGGAACGTCCCCTTGAAGCAAAGGACACAAGGCAACACCCACAGAACGCCCCTTGATGCAAAGTAATGCAAGGCAACACCCACAGAACGCCCCCTTGATGCAAAGTATTGCAAGGCAACACCCACGGACCGCCCCCTTGATGCAAAGTAACACAAGGCAACACCCACAAACGCCCCCTGGATGCAAAGTAACGCAAGGCAACATCCACGGAACGCCCCCTTGATGCAAAGGACACAAGGCAACACCCACAGAACGCCCCTTGATGTAAAGTAATGCAAGGCAACACCCACGGAACGCCCCCTTGATGCAAAGTAGCGCAAGGCAACACCCACGGAACGCCCCCTTTATGCAAAGTAACGCAAGGCAACACCCACAGAACGCCCCCTTGATGCGAAGTAATGCAAGGCAACACCCATAGAACGCCCCCTTGATGTAAAGTAGCGCAAGGCAACACCCACGGAATGCCCCCTTGATGCAAACTAACGCAAGGCAACATCCACGGAACGCCCCCTTGATGCAAAGTAACGCAAGGCAACACCCACAGAACGCCCCCTTGATGCAAAGTAACGCAAGGCAACACCCACAGAACGCCCCCTTGATGCAAAGTAACGCAAGGCAACATCCACGGAACGCCCCCTTGATGCAAAGTAACGCAAGGCAACATCCACGGAACGCCCCTTTGATGCAAAGTAACGCAAGGCAACACCCACAGAACGCCCCCTTGATGCAAAGTAACGCAAGGCAACATCCACGGAACGCCCCCTTGATGCAAAGTAACGCAAGGCAACACCCACAGAACGCCCCCTTGATGCAAAGTAGCGCAAGACAACACCCACTGAACGCCCCCTTGATGCAAAGTAACGCAAGGCAACACCCACAGAATGCCCCCTTGATGCAAAGTAACGCAAGACAACACCCACTGAACGCCCCCTTGATGCAAAGTAACGCAAGGCAACACCCACAGAATGCCCCCTTGATGCAAAGTAACGCAAGGCAACACCCACAGAACGCCCCCTTGATGCAAAGTAGTGCAAGACAACACCACGGAACGCCCCCTTGATGCAAAGTAACGCAAGGCAACACCCACAGAACCCCCCTTGATGCAAAGGACAAAAAGCAACACCCACAGAACGCCCCCTTGAAGCAAAGTAACGCAAGGCAACACCCACTGAACGCCCCCTTGATGCAAAGTAACGCAAGGCAACACCCACAGAATGCCCCCTTGATGCAAAGTAACGCAAGGCAACACCCACTGAACGCCCCCTTGATGCAAAGTAACGCAAGGCAACATCCACGGAACGCCCCCTTGATGCAAAGTAGCGCAAGGCAACACCCACGGAACGCCCCCTTGAAGCAAAGTAACGCATGGCAACACCCACGGAACGCCCCCTTGAAGCAAAGTAACGCAAGGCAACACCCACAGACCACCCCCTTGATGCAAAGTAATGCAAAGCAACATCCACGGACGCCCCCTTGATGCAAAGTAACGCAAGGCAACATCCACGGAACGCCCCCTTGATGCAAAGTAACGCAAGGCAACACCCACAGAATGCCCCCTTGATGCAAAGTAACGCAAGGCAACACCCACTGAACGCCCCCTTGATGCAAAGTAGTGCAAGGCAACACCCACTGAACGCCCCCTTGATGCAAAGTAACGCAAGGCAACACCCACAGAATGCCCCCTTGATGCAAAGTAACGCAAAGCAACATCCACGGACGCCCCCTTGATGCAAAGTAACGCAAGGCAACATCCACGGAACGCCCCCTTGATGCAAAGTAGCGCAAGGCAACACCCACGGAACGCCCCCTTGAAGCAAAGTAACGCATGGCAACACCCACGGAACGCCCCCTTGAAGCAAAGTAACGCAAGGCAACACCCACAGACCACCCCCTTGATGCAAAGTAATGCAAGGCAACACCCACAGAACGCCCCCTTGATGCAAAGTAACGCAAGGCAACACCCACAGAACACAACTTTGAGTTACTTTGGTAAATTATCCCCCGCAAATCCAGATTTTCCGTCGAGGTTGCATTGCAAACGTAACAGAAATTGATTGTAAATTGTTAATACATTTGGGCCATAGGTTGGAGTTCTTTTTCTGCTGGTCTGATTCTTGGATTTGCTGCAGGTTAATTCCACGTTTGTCCTCAGGAGTAATTCAGTAATGAATAAAAGGTGTGAACATATGAGAGGTGGTCGGTTTGTGAGATGGTGGGGCAGCTTCCACCGAGTCGACGGTGGTTACCCGCCTTGGAGGGGGGCGGCTGGGTGCCCCCCCTCATGTTACTGCCTGCATCCACAGCAGATCAGAGGTGGGTGCACAATACCTCTGGGCTCATACATATGAATGAGGCACGAGTTTCCTTGAGCTTCTGCAAACTCGATGCAACTGGCGATGATCAGTGATGGTGCACTCCAGTCGTGTGGCAGGAACTCCGACTGAACCACAAATCCAGGTTAACGCACCTTTTTTCACGTTCACGTTTTTCGTAAAATACCCCAAACGTTTTTACAAAAAGTAATAAAACACTAGAGGGCAGATTTACAAGCCCTTTGCGCCACTTTTGCGTCACTTTTAACATTGGAAAAGTGACGCAAAAGTGGCTCACGGGGCTTGTAAATCTGCCGCTAGGTTTTTGCTAGAACCAAAAAGCTTTCTGTGTTTTGTCATGTCTGTCTCTTCATGTTGATATATCCTTGTAGTCACAGCACATTCTACAGTAAACATTAAAGTCCCACCATACTGTTATAGGTTTAATTTAAAGGTGAATGACCATAACACGTGGGGGCGTGCGGCCCCCCACAGCCCCTGGGACCACCACCTCCCCGAGCTATGACTTGCAAAGGAGGGGCGCCGTGTAGCCCCCCCCTCCCGCAGCCATCGATGGCCTTAGGGACCACCACCCCCCAGGGCTGGCTCCTGCTGCGTCCCGAGGTGCCCACCCTCAGGAGGTAGCTGTTTGCTATGGCATGGGGGAGCTTACCGCTCCTACCAAGCCCTAACAAATGCTGCTCTGCTTTCAGCAGGTGAGAGCATTGAAATGCTGTCTCTTGCTGAAAGTGGAGCAGAATTGCTTCTGGACAGAGGGTGCTCTATGTTCAGCAGCACCCTCTGTCCGAAAGCAATGCTGCTCCCGCGGGACACGGGGAACGAGCAGGGACCGCGGGGGCCTTCAGGCTCCCTCCGTTGTCCCCAATGTGAGAAACTGAGTGCCCTGGGTGGGACCAGGGTACCGAGTATTGTGTACAAAACAAAGTGAGAACAGATCATCCACCTTTTTATGATTTAGGGGCATATGTATCAACATCGAGATTTGCGAATCTCAAATAGCGATTTTCTAGAAATCGCTATTTGAGATTTGCAAATTGGTATGTATGTAGAAAATCGCATTTTTTTGGCGATTTCTTAAAATTCCTTAATTGCGATTAGCAAATTGCGAATCGCAATTAAGGAATAATTTCCCATTCATTTCTATGGGCCAGGAGGCCCATTGGAATGAATGTGAAGTTATTCTCAATTTGCGATTCACAATTTGGGAATCGCAAATTGAGAATAATTTCAAGTGTGCAAGGGTGTCATAAGGGCACCCTGATGCACCCCTGAAATTCACATGTGTACGCATATGGCGCTCATACATGCCCTAAGGGCATGTATGTGCGCCACATGGCACCTTCACAAATGCAAAAAAGTGCTTTCGTGAAAGAAATCGGAAATTACCACCAACTTCAAGTTGGTGGTAATTTGTGATTTCTTAATGAGAATTCGCACAACTTGGGTGCTTCATACATTGCATTTAAGGAATCGCAAAATTTGCGATTCCTTAAATGCAATCGCAAAATAAGGAATCGTAAATTTGCAATTCCTTATTTTGCACTCAATTTTACTACATACAAACATACCATTTAGCGAAAATGAGTTCTCAAACGCCGACATTCTGTGAATTTCGGCGTTTGCAAACTCATTTGAGCTTCATACATCTGCCCCTTGGTGACTTCAAGTTGTTTTCCTTCCGTCCCTTCTGATGTGGTTTAGGGACTTGGAACCGACAGGGTATTTAAGAAGAACGCCCACTCACCCACCTGGTAGGTGACATGCTTCAACATTGGGTTTGAAGACTTAAAGTAACAAAATCATAAACAGGTGGATAATCCATTCTCACTTTGTTTTGTATTTATTTTGACTGGGAAGACGAACGGACACAACTTCTCTCTTTTTTTAAGGTGTACCTACTACTGTTGTCAGGCCCCCCTCCCATGTTTTATAAAAATAAATACAAATAAAGGGCAAGCCGTGGGGGATGGGTACCCCAGGGCCAAAAATGGACCCATGGAAAGGGAGCCATGTTGACCCCCTTCCTTTATTAAAAAATAATATTTATAAAGAAAAAGCCAGGCCCCAGGGGATGGGGTACCCGGGGCCACAATCGACCACGGAAAAGTGGGCCATGTGCCCTCCTCCTGTAATAATTTGTTTTTTAATTTGCGGGTCTCGCAAGTTCAGAGAGGTCGGCCCCCATTCTCCACCTCTCTGAAAATGCCCCTTCTGATGCCCTGCTGGTTGGGGGTTGAAGCCCCCTTGGATGCTGAGGGTCCTTGGGGTTCAACATCCCCTCCTGTTACCTCCCGTAAGTTCCACAGATTGCTGTGAGCTGGTCAGATGCCCCACCCCTTTCCCCACTATTCTATCAACGCGCCTCCTGGCACACTACTGGTTGAGGGATGAAGTCCCCTTGGTTGCTGAGGGTCTTTTAGGGCCAAGAGCCGCTCCTGTCACCTCCAGTAAGTGCCACACAGCACATTTCAGGGACGTTATAGTTAGGAAATAGAATTTTAAAAACATTGGAAATTCACTGAATAAAACAAAGGTTAGATGGATGTTATAGTCAGGCAGACATTTCACTCGTACTAAATGAGAGAAATTAAGCAGTTAAATGTAGTCCCTGTAATGCACTGCTTATCGCCTCACTTATTACATCACTCATGACATGGTCAGTGACATCACTCATGACATCACTCATGACTTCTCCCCTGGAGGAACCACGAGGCATTATCCCAGTGTCTTATATATGTACTGCATAATTGCTGATCTAGGTGAATCATCAATTAGGTGGTAATTGTATATTTGTCATTAAGCATGCACGGTGTGTGCATATAGTAAAAACAGCAAGAGTGGGCCCAGGAAGTTCGTTTCCCTAGGTCCTGATGAAAAGCCGTAGGGGCACGGCTTGAAACATGTTGACCTCGTAGGAAGCAGACTCATCATTCCTCCTCTCCTACCTTCCCCTCTTTGAGCATACCGACTAGGGGTCGGATTAAATTGGTCATACCCACTAGCCAGGCATTTTTAGACTTCACTCAACCCTCACACTCCTATTTCACAACATCTTTTTTATCATTATACAGTCAATGATAGTGCCCACACGTAGTTCATAGGTCGCAGTATATTTCGTTCTGCAGCGGAACGTGATGGAGCCGATGATGAAGTATACCCTGGTGGGTGCGGGTTTCACAAGAAAACAATTGTTTCCTCCAGTGGAGGGTCGACCTTCTGGACATAGCTGTGTTCCATTTTTGTGAAGTAAGACCCATAAGGTCCCTCAGTAGCCAACGGGACTTCACCCCCCAACCATCATAGCACCCAGAGGCGCGTTTGCAGAGTGGTGGAGAAAGGGGGCGGGCCTCCGGCAAGTGGTCAGCGTTTTATTTTATTTTTTCTATTTTTTAGGAA
Organism: Lissotriton helveticus; assembly: GCF_964261635.1. Taxonomy (NCBI): domain Eukaryota; kingdom Metazoa; phylum Chordata; class Amphibia; order Caudata; family Salamandridae; genus Lissotriton; species Lissotriton helveticus. The sequence goes on from NC_136070.1 coordinate 12,678,859, forward strand.
AGGGGGCTGCGTGGCCCCCCTTCCCTGGACGGTTTTGGGCCACGAGGACCCCTTTCACCGAGACCTGCCACTTTTAAAACTTCAGTTGTATATTTAACAAATCTTTCAATTTCTCAGCAACTACTGAACAAAAAGGGTGCCTTCTGGACCAAGAGTTATCTTTCTACTGAATTTGGTGTAATTCCGTTCAGCAGTTCGGAATGCAGCCATGTCTAAACTTTCCTATGGAAATTAACATGGAGAAAAAACATTTTGGGACCCCCCTCCCCCGTTTTCCCTGCTCCTGCTTAACAGATCATCGCGAAATTTTCAAGACAGCAGTTGATGTGACCACCCCATTAGTTTTGAAAATGTTGCCGAGATTCATCAAAAAAATGCCAAAGTTATTGGCAAATGAAAAAAGGCTTTTCTATGGAAACTACATCTTAACTATAACTACCTACTGGAAACCTTATCTTAACTATAACTACCTACTGGAAACCTTATCTTAACTATAACTACCCACTGGAAACCTTACCTTAACTATAACTACCTACTGGAAACCTTATCTTAACTATAACTACATACTGGAAACTACATCTTAACTATAACTTCCTTCTATGTTGCTCATAACTTTAGCTCCGTTTGACGAATCTCCACAAAACTTCCCTAAAGGGTGCTCCTTTTGACTCGCTTCAGCGGGGTGTTTGGGGTGTAACACCCCTCAAATGCATTCTTGGTTCGGTAATTGGGACTCGGAGTCCTGAGTCCAGTCTGCTATGTATGTGTCTTTTTTTCTCTTTGTTTTTAGCTTGTTCATGTTTTTTTATCAGGGTTTTAAATATATATCATGACCTGTTGACCAAAAAAGTAGTAACTCTGTACCGAATAGAAGTATTCTTCGAATGGGTGCAAGTTTACAACTTGGTGGAATTCACACTCATTGACAGTAGTGAGCTTGGAAAGATGTCACACTCTAAAGCTTCTAGGCACTACTGTAAATCAAACAGCCAAAGGCTGATGGGATGAATCCTCGCACATAGCCTGACCAGTGGCCTTCGCTCGGAGAAGCATTCCAAGCCATCGTTTTGTGCCCACTGTGCCACTCTGGGCAGAGGGCCACCTCCTGCAGACCTTTACTGACCCCATTCCTCATGGAAAGAATCCATCCGACCCCTGGACACCCCACTCTCCCACCTGCACCCCAATGCTTGTTAGTAGGAATACTTGAGGTTCACATCCCTGAATGTTTCAAAGCCACGCCCCTGACTGGGGGGGGGGGTGTGAGGGGCAGAGAGGAGCTTTAGGACAGAGAGGGGGGTAGAGTCCTGTGAAGAACAGAGAGGAGCTTTAGGACAGAGAGGGGGTGTGAAGTATATGGCCAGTGTTAATGGGGCAGAGTGCTGTGAGGACAGAGGGGGCTGTGAGAGAGGGAGGGGTGTGAAGTATATGGGGCAGTGTGAAGGGGCAGAGTGCTGTGAAGGACAGAGGGGGCAGTGAGAGGGGGGGGTGACATATATGGGGCAGTGTGGAGGGGCAGAGTGCTGTGAAGGACAGAGGGGGCAGTGAGAGGGGTGTGTGACATATATGGGGCAGTGTGGAGGGGCAGAGTGCTGTGAAGGACAGAGGGGGCAGTGAGAGGGGTGTGTGACATATATGGGGCAGTGTGGAGGGGCAGAGTGCTGTGAAGGATAGAGGGGGCTGTGAGGGGGGCGGTGTGACATATATGGGGCAGTGTGGAGGGGGCAGAGTGCTGTGAAGGACAGAGGGGGCAGTGAGAGGGGTGTGTGACATATATGGGGCAGTGTGGAGGGGCAGAGTGCTGTGAGGACAGAGGGGGCTGTGAGAGAGGGAGGGGTGTGAAGTATATGGGGCAGTGTGAAGGGGCAGAGTGCTGTGAAGGACAGAGGGGGCAGTGAGAGGGGGGGGTGACATATATGGGGCAGTGTGGAGGGGCAGAGTGCTGTGAAGGACAGAGGGGGCAGTGAGAGGGGTGTGTGACATATATGGGGCAGTGTGGAGGGGCAGAGTGCTGTGAAGGACAGAGGGGGCAGTGAGAGGGGTGTGTGACATATATGGGGCAGTGTGGAGGGGCAGAGTGCTGTGAAGGATAGAGGGGGCTGTGAGGGGGGCGGTGTGACATATATGGGGCAGTGTGGAGGGGGCAGAGTGCTGTGAAGGACAGAGGGGGCAGTGAGAGGGGTGTGTGACATATATGGGGCAGTGTGGAGGGGCAGAGTGCTGTGAGGACAGAGGGGGCTGTGAGAGAGGGAGGGGTGTGAAGTATATGGGGCAGTGTGAAGGGGCAGAGTGCTGTGAAGGACAGAGGGGGCAGTGAGAGGGGGGGTGACATATATGGGGCAGTGTGGAGGGGCAGAGTGCTGTGAAGGACAGAGGGGGCAGTGAGAGGGGGGTGTGACATATATGGGGCAGTGTGGAGGGGCAGAGTGCTGTGAAGGACAGAGGGGGCAGTGAGAGGGGGGTGTGACATATATGGGGCAGTGTGGAGGGGCAGAGTGCTGTGAAGGACAGAGGGGGCAGTGAGAGGGGGGTGTGACATATATGGGGCAGTGTGGAGGGGCAGAGTGCTGTGAAGGACAGAGGGGGCAGTGAGAGGGGTGTGTGACATATATGGGGCAGTGTGGAGGGGCAGAGTGCTGTGAAGGACAGAGGGGGCAGTGAGAGGGGTGTGTGACATATATGGGGCAGTGTGGAGGGGCAGAGTGCTGTGAAGGACAGAGGGGGCAGTGAGAGGGGTGTGTGACATATATGGGGCAGTGTGGAGGGGCAGAGTGCTGTGAAGGACAGAGGGGGCAGTGAGAGGGGTGTGTGACATATATGGGGCAGTGTGGAGGGGGCAGAGTGCTGTGAAGGATAGAGGGGGCTGTGAGGGGGGCGGTGTGACATATATGGGGCAGTGTGGAGGGGACAGAGTGCTGTGAGGACTGTCTATATTGGGGTACCTATATGAAACATAACAGGACAGAGGGGTGTTGTTAATAATAGAGGGGTGCTGTGGGGGGTTTGGTGCTGTGAAGTACTGGGGGCAGTAGTAGACGGGGGGGGAGAGGCTGTGAAGGATAGAGGGTGTTGTTTACACTAGAGGGTCCCCTGAAGGACGGGGGGGGGCTGTGAAGAATAGAGGGGTGCCGTGGGGGTGCAGTCCTGTGAAGGAGGGGGGGCTGTGAAGAACACAGGGGTGCCGTGGGGGTGCAGTCCTGTGAAGGAGGGGGGGCTGTGAAGAACAGAGGGGTGCCGTGGGGGTGCAGTCCTGTGAAGGAGGGGGGGCTGTGAAGAACAGAGGGGTGTGGGGGGGTGTCTTGGGGGTCGCGCGGCGCCCCTCATCCCTCCATGCACTATATTAAGATGGAGAGACACGAAAGAGTCTGCGTTGCCATGGCGACGGGACCAGCCCCCCCCCCCCCCCCCCCCCCCCCCCCGAGCCCCATTCAGCCAGGGCGGCGAGGACACGGGTTTAATTAAAGCTATAAAAAGGGGTTTTGTGCACTTCTCCTCACCCGAGCAATTTTAAAATACTTAATCTCGACTCCTGCTGCCTCGGAGCTGCGAGCGGCGCGGGCAGCTGTGGGTGCCACCGCCTCTGGCAGGGGGGAGCGAGGGAGGGTGCGTGGGGGTGCGGGGTGCGTGCAGGCAGTGTGCGTGGGGTGTGCGGGGGGCGTGCATGCAGTGTGTGTGGGGTGTGCTGGGTGCGTGCATGCAGTGTGCGTGGGGTGTGTGCATGCAGTGTGCATGGGGTGTGCGTGGGGTGTGCGGGGGGCGTGCATGCTGTGTGCATGGGGTGTGTGCGGGGTGCGTGCATGCTGTGTGTGTGGGGTGTGCAGGGTGCGTGCATGCTGTGTGCATGGGGTGTGTGCATGCAGTGTGCGTGGGTTGTGCGGGGGGCGTGCATGCTGTGTGCATGGGGTGTGTGCATGCAGTGTGCGTGGGGTGTGCAGGGTGCGTGCATGCTGTGTGCATGGGGTGTGTGCATGCAGTGTGCGTGGGTTGTGCGGGGGGCGTGCATGCTGTGTGCATGGGGTGTGTGCATGCAGTGTGCGTGGGGTGTGCGGGGGGCGTGCATGCTGTGTGCGTGGGGTGTGCGGGGGGCGTGCATGCTGTGTGCGTGGGGTGTGCTGGGTGCGTGGGGTGTGCAGGGTGCGTGCAGGCAGTGTGCGGGGTGCGTGCCTGCAGTGTGCGTGAGGTGGGCATGGTGCGTGCATGCAGTGTGCGTGGGGTGTGCGGGGTGCGTGCATGCTGTGTGCGGGTGTGTGCATACAGTGTGCATGAGGTGTGCAGGGTGCGTGCATGCAGTGTGCATGGAATGTGAAGGGTGCAGGGTGCGTGCATGCTGTGTGCATGCAGTGTGCGAGTGCGTGCATGCTATGTGCAAGGTGCGTGCAGGCAGTGTGCTTGGGGTGTGTGGAGTATGTGCATGCAGTGTGCATCGGGTGTGCAGGGTGCGTGCATGCAGTGTACGTGGGAGTGAAGGGGCAGGGTGCATGCATGCTGTGTGCATGCAGTATGCGAGTGCGTGCATGCTATGTGCAGGTTGCGTGCAGGCAGTGTACTTGGGGTGTGTGGAGTATGTGCATGCAGTGTGCGTGGGATGTGCTGGTGCGTGCATGCAGTGTGAAGTGGGTATACAAGGTGTGTGTGATGACTGTGCATGGGTTTTGAAGGATGATGTACGTGGAGTGGGCATAGGGTATGCAGGGTGTGTCCAAGGAATGTGCATGGGGTATGCAGGGTGTGTGTATGCAGAGCGCAGATGGTATGCAGGGTGGTGCATGCAGGGTGTGTGAGGTGTACAGGGTGTGTGCATGCAGTGTGCAGTGAGAGGGCAGGCTGTGTGCAGAGAGAACGCTAGGTGTGAACAGACAATGTGCAGCTCATGTGCAAAGAGTGTTCATGGTGTGTGCAGGGAGGTTAACTCATCAACTGATTCTGAATCCCTCCAAAACTGACTTCCTCCTCTTCTCCTCTTCAATCTCTCCTCCCCCGGTTCAATCTTGGATGGATCAGATTAATCTGCTGAACAATAAACCCATCATTGTCGACACCGCAAAACCCCTTGGTGTCATACTCGACACAAAACTCAATCTAACTCTCCCACATCAACTCCATTGCAAAGTCTGCTCGATACCAACTGCGCCTTCTTTGGGGGATTCGTCACTTCTTCCCGGAGCAGGATCTTATAACCCTGGTCCAATCGCTGGTTCTCTCTGGATTGGACTACTGCAATCTCTTCTGACTGGCCTCCCCAAATCCCACCTGTCCCCCCTTAAGTCTGTTCTCCATTCAGCAGCTCGTTTCATTTATGGGGCCAAAAGAAGCGACCACATCACACTGATGTTATCCACCCTCCGCTGGCTTCCCTTCGAGGCTAGAGCTATCTACAAGACCGCTTGTATCACCCACAAAGCCTTGCACTCCTCCTCTCCTCGCTACCTGGCGAATAAACTGAAACTCTCTGGAGGCTCTAGACCATCACGAAATGCGGAAAATCTACTGCTTGAACCTCCCACTTTCAAGAAGGAAAGATCGATGGCCCAATCCTTTTCAGGCAACGCAGTGAGAATCTGGAACTCACTTACGCCTCAGCTCCGGACCACCTCCTCCCCCCAGGCCTTCAAAACGGAGCTCAAAGTTCTCCTCCTCTAAAGACACTTCCAAAGTTAATTCACACCCTCTCTATTCCCTGAAGGAAGTTCTTCCACTATAGGAAATTCTGTACTCCAAGCCTATAGAAGTGCCTTCCCAGTGTGTTATTGTGTTTTGAGTGTCTGTCATTTATTGCAGTTTTATACCTCTACTTGTATTTTGTACGCTTATGTAATATGCACACGTCACTTTTTCCTCTTGTAACGTATCGTTTGCTACCTCTTGTATTTTGTTTGCTTTTGATACATGCACAATTGTCACCTTTGCCTCATGTAATGTAACGTTTGCCTTTGTAACATGCCCACTTGTAATTTTCTCCTCAGGTAACGCTACTGTTCCTATTGTGAGGCGCTCTGAACCCTTCGAGTAAAGTCCGCGCTATATAAAAACGCATAAAATAAAAAAATAAAAAATAAAATAAATGTAGTGTTCCTGCAGAGAGAGGGCAGGGTGTTTCATGGTGTAAGAAAAACCAAAGGTGGTGATGGACGGAGCGTTGACAATACAAACACTCACCCCCAGTCAACTGATCTGGGTTTAATCCATCACCGTTCTTCAGCCCACTCTGCCACCCCAGTTCAGACATGGCCATATGCAAATCAGTCTGACCCTGTGCCTCATGGGAACAGTCCAGCCCGAACTGCCAAGCCATGTCTTCCCTGGACCGGAATCAAGCTTCCCATGGTGTAGACACACAGTGGGCAGGGTGCAGAATATGTACAAATGATATGCAGCGTTTGTGCAGAGAGTGGACAGGGAATATGCAGGGAGTGCTCGGGGAGTGCACAGAGTCTGACCGGGTCATGCGCAGAGCCTGACTATGGTATGTGCAGCGTCTAACCGGGTCATGCACAGAGCCTGACTGTGGTATGTGCAGCGTCTAACCGGGTCATGCGCAGAGCCAGACCATGGTATGTGCAGAGTCTAACCGGGGTATGGGTAGACTCTGAACAGTGTGTGCAGAGTCTGACAAGGGCAATCACAGAGTCTGACCGGAGCATGTGCAGAGCCAGACTGTGGTGTGTGCAGAGTCTAAGTGGGGCATGAGCAGGGCCTGGCTGTGGCGTGTTCAGAGTCTAACTAGGCCATGTGCAGAGCCTGACCGTGGCGTGTGCAGAGTCTAACCAGCGTAGTGACCCCAGGGGTAATTAGCCCATTGGCTATTACCCTGCACACCCATAACGCCCCTAATTCTAGTATTTAGGGGAGGCCGTGGCACCAGGAAATCAGATCCTGCTGACCTGAAAGAAGAAGACGGACACTGAAGAGTTGGAAAACGCATAAACAGAAGACCAGCAACTGACTTGGTGCCAACCCTGCTGGCCTGCCTGCTGTCCTAGACGATTGTGCCAAAGACAACTTGTCTTGCAGCTGCGGTGTTTCCAACAGCCTGGGAGGACTGCCAGCACTTCACCCAAGACCCGGGGACTCCTGTGGAGTAGCGGAGCGGCTCCCCTGCATGCTGCTGCACCCCAAGAGACCTGTGAGGACTCCGGACCGCCAAAACCTGCACCGTGCCCCCTAGCCCAAATTGAAGTGGGCCAACAGTGCCAGAGTGGGCTCCCAGCCCTCCAGAGACAAAGCCCACCTTGGATTTGCCACCTGTGGACCTGTGGAGTCTGCGTGCAGGCCCCCTTAACCACGACTGTCTCCGGTGACGGGAACCCGACGCCGCTAAACACATCTGCACCAAGCCGCCCCAGATTGACGAGAAGAGGACCAAAGGTGTCCCCACGTCCCTGAGCCTCGTGAGACCTGAGCCCCCTTGTTGGTTCAGCCCGACCGACCTCCCAGTTCAAACCCGCAGTCTCTTTTCAACCAGACTGATCCCCATTGACTAACATTGGGCACCTGACGCGGTATTGCGCCCCTGCACCCGACCTCCTTATTACCACCGAGGTGACCTGTTCGAGGTGCCTTGGACCTTGCCCCAGACTTTCCTTAAGTCCAATATACTGGTCTCATAAGTCGCTGTGAAGTACCTTATCTTATCTTATCTTGACTTATAAAGCGCCTAGCTACCTTAAAGCTTCTCAGCACTGTGATGGTCAAAGCGAGCACCTATGGAACTACAGAATGCATAAATGTGCTGGGGGACGAGCTGAGCTAGTCATGACCAGCGCGGCGCTCACACGCGGGGATAATTCCCCTGCTGTGCTGAGCGTTCCACGAAAACGGCGTGGTCCTTGTCATGAGCACAGCGCCACCGTGCAGCGTGGCGAGCCGAGCTCGTCACAAGCACAGTGGCGCTGCGTGCGCCGCCCTCCCCCCAGCGCTGCTGGGGAATTAGCCCAGCAGCAAAGGGGTTGAGACACTTTTTGAATCTGGCTTTGTCCAAATCCATCCTCAGATTGATTGGCATTGAGTTGCATAGTTTGGGGGAAAGGTAAGCGAACGATCTTCCACCCCATTTGGCCTTATAGATCCGTGGAACTGTCAAAAGACCCGTGTGAGAGGATCTTAGCGTCCTGGTCTGGGCCAGAGCCGGTCAATAGAGCCCTGACCATATGTATGTGTATGTACGTATGTGTCTTGTAAAGCGCACTGCTGCCCTGAGGTGTCGTGGCGCTGTAGACCGCTGGGGAACCCGTCCTGGCTTTCCCTGTGAGATGGTTCCTTCTGGGTATCTCCAAGGTGAAACCAGGCATCCCCGGACAATGTGGGGGGCCGTTGTAGAGATGAGGCAAGCTAATGCCCAGAGTTGCCGAGTGGGACCCCTGGTTAGAGTTGGCACCGAGGCGAGAATTGTCGAGTCCGCTGACCCTGGTCCACGACCCTGCCGCGTCGGGAATTGAACCCTGGTCCCGGGCCGTTCTCTGCTTCCGGGTCTGCTGCCTCTAACCAGTGAGCCACACCACTCCACTGAGGAGATAAAACTCATCCTAGTCCATATGAGGGACGTTGCCATTTAACGTCCTGTGTGTACGACACAGAGCTTAGGATGTGATTCTCTGCTCCGCCTGAAGCCAATCCAAGGAAGTCAAGGCTTTCTTGGAAGATCATTTTTTAGGTATTTTATAGTTAACTCTGGCCCCGGCGTCTTGCAGCACCTGGAGTCTTTTTGGACTGCTTTAGGGGGACACAGATACAGGGAGTCTCCATAGTCCATGCGTGAGGAAATCAAGGCCTGGACTGCCACTCTTCTGCATAACATTGGCCATAGTTCCAGAATTTTCCTCAACATCCGCAGCATGACAAAACATGCACTGGCCAGTTTTGTGGCTTGGGTTTCCATTGAAAGAGAGCTGTACAGCCACATTCCCAAACTTTGAATTGGGGGGCGAAGGAACTGGCTGAGCCCCTAGACCACCTGGCCAGCCTGATGATGTTATTGAGGGAGGGTTGTTCGCTAGGACCATTAGTTCCGTTTTGTCCCGTTTCATTTCAAAGAGCACCTTGCCATCCAGTGTGCCACCTTCTCCAGGCAAGAACCTAACCGAGGCTCAGCTCTGTCACTTGAAGAGAAGGAAACGACAAGCTGTGTGCCATCAGCATAGGATACAAATGAAACTCAAAATTCTTTGACAATAGAGGCCAGCAGTCTTACATAAATATTAAAAAGAGTGGGACTGAGTGCTGAGCCCTTCGGAACATCACATTTCAGAGGGACCGTCCAAGAATAGCAGGGGGGGTTCAAAAATCTAGAATGCTCTGTCTTTTAGAAAAGACACTAGCATTTCTAAAGCTGAGCTCCTTATGCCAATTTCCCTCAAAGTGAGTGCCAAGTCTCGTGGTCGAATGTATCGAATGCCATACTCAGGTCGAGGAGGATCATGGCCGCCACTCCTCCTTCGTCTAGGATTAGTTTTAACTCCTCAGATACCACAAGTAGCACCGACTCTGTACTGTGCTTTGGACAGACTCCATTCTGAGAGTCGTCCAAGAGCCAATTGTCTTCCAGATGTTTAGACACATGTTGATTGACATATTTCTCTAAGACTTTCCCGAACACCGGGGTCATCAATATCGGTCTGAAATTCCGTGGACACGTGGGGGTTAAGATTGTATTTTTTCAACAAAGGCTTGGCCACCTCATGCTTCTGTTCTTGTGGGACTATTCCAGTGGATTTCACTTTCCCAACCGCCACCTTGTTTTAGAAAAATGCTGCTACTTCATGACAGAGCTCTTCTGAGGGGTTAGGCAGTGAGTTCCTGCTTTTAGGAGCAGTTAATGATTTTACAATGAGAAATAGCTCTTTAGTAGCGTTATCCGCCTTACCTAGTAGTTCTTCATAGCATACCCTTTTATCTCAGAATGATAGTGCCGGGTGGCTGCTCGGTAGGAAGGCTTTGTACTATGGTCATATTTAAGTCTCCATTTCCGCTCCAATTTTTTACATCCCTTTTTCAAAGAGATTAGAGCCTCGTCAGGTGCTGATTTCCCTTTACTTCCCTTTTTAGAGTCCCTTTGGGACTCAGCGTGTCATGGGAGGTATTGATCCACCAGTCACTGTGTGATTGGCCGCCTGAGGATCGTTTCTCATGCCTGTCTGGAGTCGGCAAGCGTTTCTAGGCAGGAGTCTTTCTTCAGTTTTGACCATTTCCGGCCTTGACTAACAGGCGGTTCAGCTCCTACCTCAGAGCTTGCACTGTGTTGATTTTTCAAACCTGTAAACATTCATAACTCGAAATGTACTAACCTGATTTTGATGATCTTTGACGCCAAAAGATATATATAGATAAGAGTTATATTTATAAATTGGCGTGAATCTCCTTATTGAGCGTTGTGCATCATTTATTGACTGTGTGTGTATTTGCAGATGTCTAACACTCCTCTCTGATAATCCTAACGCTGCTCAATCACACTACCACTACCCCTAGCAGAGCACCTTGGGATTGCAAGAGCAAGCCCAGTCCACTTATAAGGGGATACAGTATACCTCTTCTTGGTATACTATAGAAAGAGCCAGGTTCCTACACTGACTACATCAATATACCCTCACATAGTGGTATCAGGACCTTGATTATGCAAGAAAGAAAGTAAATGTATTATGTGCCTCAATGCTGTAAAATATGGACTTAATTCAGATGCCGAAATGCATCACTGGTTGCTCTGAGTTTTCCAGAGCTGGATACCACTTGCATCGTACGTGCTGAAACAGTCATTCAAGTCTGCAAACCCATGTATACGTCCGCACATTCGGAACATTTTTCAATGCACTGCACAATGCTCCCTGCACCGCACACAAGCAATATTCTTTCCTGAGGGAGGTTTCACCCTCCACCCTACGGATAATTAAGAAAGATTCTAAGTATTCACCAGTGCTTTTCATCGCTCCTGATTATAGGCAACTTGTGGTAAAACAAGGAAGACACGTCCACCACTACCTTGGCTGCACACAACTGAAGGCTGTGTGCAAAATGGTTTACACTCCTGTCATCTACGCGCTGAGGGATTTGGAAATTAAGTACATCACAAACAAAACATGAATTTAACTGAAAAAAATACAAACTGAGTTATGCCCAAAAACACCGACATTGAAGAGTTATGGTTAGTAAGACACACCACAGCTTAGCTTTCTTTTTCTGAGCGGTCAGAAAATTGTTGTTTTGAGCGTCGCAGGTGGGGTAAGTTGTGGTGTGTGTTGCGAACATTACCAACCACAACTAGTCAATATCAATGTTTTTGAGTGGTTTTTATCCTGAACCATAACTGTGTTTTTTTCAGGGAAAGTTATATACCTATATATATATATACATATATATCATCCCTTGGCAAACTGGTAAAACCACAACTGCAGTTTGGTCATGACACGTGAGGCCGGTTCACCCCCGAAGTACAATGGAACAGCAAAGGAAGATAGTGGTGACAACGGAGAGGGTCGGATGAAACTCCGCTTGTGGCAGAAATCCTTACCTGAGACCTGCCCTCCCCTACGGAAAAGAAGTGCTATGGAGGCGGGCAAGGAAAAGGTATTTGCCAAGTGGTGAAACGTGGAGAAAGCGGACATTAGTTTTGTTTTTTAAAGTTGCCCGGACCGCAATTAAGAACTGCCAGCAATTTAAAGGTTTGTCGGTTTTTATTATTAAACATTTTGGCGCAGTGTGTTTTAATTTTGCCAGTTCCCGATTTGTGACATATAGGGCCCGATTCACAGAACTAACTTAAGACAAAATCCTAAACTTACTACCATTTACTCATTTTGGTATTCACAGAAGGCACTTACTCGTTTTTGTATTCACAGAAGGCACTTACTCATTGATGAGTAAGTGCCTTCTGTGAATTCCAAAATGAGTAAGTGAATTCTGTGAATACCAAAATGGTAGTAAGTTTAGAATTTGTCTTAAGTTAGTTCTGTGAATTGGGCCCATAATAATGACACCTGTCAAGACAGTGCAACATTTAAATGGGGAACAAGAGCGTGCACATTACCACAGGGTCTAACTGAGCACACGCGCTACTCCTTTCAGTTGAGAAAGGCTAATGGAAAAGCCGAAACGCGTCATGAGTGCTGGCTTGAAAACAAAACTGCAGTATCTCTGTTTTAGCGCAGACTTTTCTCTTAACTTTTGAGGATTCAGTGGCAATATCAATATATAAACCAAAGGATTAGTTATAGTTAGGAAGGTATCCTATAAAAAAAACATAAACTACACAAACTGTAGAAATTAAAAAGTTATAGTTACAACTTAAAGTTATAATTTCTGCCCCACACAAAATCTTTGCTAATTCCCGCTCCTCTGTACAGAGTGTTGTAAACTCGCTCGGCTGAGTAAACAAACCGTAACTCGCCCCTCAACCGTGCACAGTGTTCTTATAAATTATGTAATTTCAGATGTCGCGAGTCTTCTAATGAATGCTATTATTGAACATGCTATAAGTGATGTAGTATGAAAGGGTATAAGGAGTGCACGGTGAAGGCATGAGTTATAGTTTATTTACTCTGCCTAGCGGGTTTAAAACACTCTGGACGGATGGCTTGAGTTAGAGAAAGTTTAAGGTGGGGCCAAGATTATAACTTTAATTTATAACTTTCTCATTCTAAGGTTTGTGTAGTTGAAGTTTTTTCGATAGAAATAATAAATACATTTGTCATAAATATACCTCATTCTAAACCTTTGTTTTATTCATTGAAGTTCTAAGAAAAATAGTTTCCCAATCATATAATGTTGTTTATTTAGGCATTAATTTTTTCAAATGTGTATTGAATTGTACAGAGGTACTTTTGCGACAATTTCTTGTGGAGTGGCAGAGAGTGGAGTAGAGTAGAATAGAGTGTCTTAGAGTGGAGTGGAGTAGAGTGCAGTGGGATAGAGTACAGTGGCGGAGAGTGAAATGGGTGCAGAGCCGACCAGAGTGGTGTAGATTGCAATGGTGTATAGTGCAGTGGTGTACAGTAGAGTGGAGCAGAGTAAAGTAGAATGGCATAGAGTGCAGTAGGGTGGAGTGGTGTAGACTATAGTACAGTTGTTTAGAGTTCAGCGGTGTCGAGGGCAGTAGCACAGAGTGGTGTGACGTGGCGTAGCGTGGAGTGAAGTAGAGTGCCATAGAATGGAGTGGAGTAGAGTGCTGTAAAGTTGAGAGGCATAGAGTATAGTGGTGTAGAGTAGAGTGGCATTGGGCAAAGTGGGTTAGAATGAAGTGGGGTAGAGTAGAGTAGACCACAGTAGAGTACAGTAGAGTGGCGTACAGTAGAGTGGCGTACAGTAGAGTGGTGTAAAGTAGAGTGGTGTAGAGTAGAGTGGTGTAAAGTAGAGTGGTGTAGAGTAGATTGGCATTGGGTGAAGTGGGTTATAAAGAAGTGGAATGAGTAGAGTAGACCACAGTAGAGTAGAGTAGAGTGGCGTACAGTACAGTGGCGTAGAGTGAAGTGGGGCAGAAGGAAGTGTGGTACAATGAAGTGGGGTAAAGTACAGTGGCACAGAGTAGGATGGCATAGAGTGATGCAGGGTGGAGTGGGGTACAGTGAAGTGGCACAGAGTGGTGTGGAGTGGCACAGACTGGAGTGAAGTTCAGTTGCTTGAAGAGTTAAAGAGTACAGTGGCAAAGCGTTGAGTGGCGTAGAGAAGGGATGCATAGACTAGAGCGGCATTGTGTGGAGTGAATTGGGGTAGAATAGTGTAGAGTGGCACTGTGTGGAGTGGAGCGGCATGGCGTACACTAGAGTGGCATAGAGTGCAGTGGCATAGAGTGCAGTGGCATAGAGTGCAGTAGCATAGAGTGCATTGGCCTACAGTAGAGTGGTGCAAGGTAGAGTAGAGTGGGGTAGAGCGCATAGGCTTATACTAGATACAATTCCGTAGAGTGCAATGGCATACAGTACAATGGTGCAGAGTAGAGTGGTGCAGAGTAGAGTGGTGCAGAGTAGAGAGGCGCAGAATAGAGGCACAGAGTGCAGTAGCATAGAGTGCAGTGGCATAGAGCGCAATGGTGCACGGATGAGTAGAGTGGCGTAGAGTGCAGTGGTGCAGAGTAGAGTGCAGTGACGTAGAGCGCAGTGGCATGGAGTTGAGTGGTGTGGCACAGAGTAGAGTGGCATACAGCAGAGTGGTGCAGAGTACAGTAGAGTGGCGTGCAGTGCAGAGGCGTAATTATTTGTACATTTCAAGAGTACTGCGGGTATTGTGGAGTGGCGTGTTATATAATGCCCTTTGTCATATATATATATATATATATATATATATATTGCTTGGATCAGGTTGAGAAATCTGAAAGGGGAGGAGATCTAGTAAAAAAGTTACGCACACTCGAATCCAAGTATAACATTAAACTGCAGCCTAAGGCACCGAGAGGATTAAACAACGAGGAGGAAATGTGTATCTTTCCTAATATTGACTGAATTAAGTAATATGTACATAATGCAAGGACAGCTTTGTATATAGATCTAAATAGAAACAGGCGCGGTTGTGAAACAGCCCATAAGGGGAATATTGTATCGAAGTTGGTGGTCGATTGGACATTTGATGAGGGGATTCCATTATGAAATGAATTACAATTCCCCAGTATTTAGTACCAAAGCAGAAAGGAGGTAATCATTCCCGCTAGTAACATTGCATATGGGTATATTGAAAAAGTAATATAACACCCGATGAAATGTAAATATGCATATAATGCTGCTTGTGGTGAAAACGTGCGCAATGCTTCAGATTTAAGTATGAGAATGTAACACTGTATGGTAAATAGTGCATTGTTTACCCGGTCTTTCCTTTTCCAATATGGCCGACACAGAAATTAATTTCTTTTATTTTTAGTTTCATTTGGGATCACTGAGGCACTTTCTATGTCATTGAATTTTTTGTATAGCACTTCTTTATTTAAACATAGTATTCAATCTGGTTTGTTAACACTGACAACGCGTTTGTTGACAATCTGCAGAAATGATGCAATAAATTAATTTAAACTTTGGCAACGTCAATGGCTCTGGAGTGCGCTCTATTGAGAAACGGTTCAACGAACTGAGGAATCGTGGTTGTGGAATTTATCGCGTACCCCAATGTGTGCTGAGCAAGCACCCGCGGCAAAGAGGCCCAACGGCTGGTGGACTAGTGTTGTTGAAAAAATATATATATATATATTGATTTTCAGAAGTACTGCTGTACTTTCTCAAAAATAAAGCTGCACTCCTTAAACCTTAATTTAAAAAAAATATAGATATATATCAATAAAATATTTTTTCCTACCTCTACAAAGTTTGCTAAACTAACTCAGGTCTTCCCATACACTAGAAACATAGTAATAATTTAGATTTCACTTTAAATCAGACAACACACACAAAGTATGGTCTTTACCAATTTGGCTTCCTTTTTCTTTTTTAAAAACTTTCATTATCCAGTAGTATACTGTTTTGTCATCACCATGGTCGTGTTATAATGCAATATTTCTACGGTATACTGCAGCCCAATATATCACTACGCTTTTGGTCTTCTTTATTTAAAAAATACTGAACCAATTTACATCAAACACCAAAAAAGATCCTTTCCACACAATAATCTATATTCCTACCAAATTATATTCAAATCTGTTCAGCCTTTTCACCAGTACGTGTGTAAAACGTCTGTGAAAAATGCATTTGTCGAGATTCGCCAACCACTGGCAAAGTTATCAACAAGCAAAAATCCAAGGCAATCCAATGTCTGAGAATCCATCCTAGCTATATTATATATATATATATATATATATATATATATATATATATATATTGCTTCAGCTCCCTCACATTCGAAGGAAGGGCGCACTCACAAACCAGTGATTTGGGGTTTTATTTCTTTATTTTCAGTTTGCAGCCTGACGCGTTTCGGGGTATCTTTCCCCTTCCTCATAGGCAAAAAATTGACATCACGGCAAAGTTTACTCCCAGCGTTCCCTGCATGCTTTTAAATTCATTCGCCTCCAGTGTGCCTCACTCCTGATTTTCTTTCAGGTGCATGCTGGAACGTGAAGTTATTTCGTGGGCTCATTAATCCCCTCCAGTGGGTGCTGTGAAATTCAATTGTCCATGTTCATTAAAGAAACGTTTTCCTTTTTTGCTGTCTGTGTTGTCATTATTTTTTCAATTCCGGTTTGTTCCAACATAGCCCCCCTTCCAGGCTAATCAGGAAAACTACCTCGATGGTTCGAGGCGGCAACCAATGCTCCTTATTGTCTCTCAATCCACTTCCAAACTCGGTCCACTTCGGAGTATTGTGGCGCTCTTTCTCGGGCGGTGCATCCATCGGCGGGACCAAGCCGGAAAATATTGCTTCAGCTCCCTCACATTCAAAGGAAGGACGCACTCACAAACCGGTGATTTGGGGTTTTATTTCTTTATTTTCAGTTTGCAGCCTGACGCGTTTCGGGGTATGTTTCCCCTTCCTCATAGGCAAAAAATGGACATCACGGCAAAGTTTACTCCCAGCGTTCCCTGCATGCTTTTAAATTCATTCGCCTCCAGTGTGCCTCACTCCTGATTTTCTTTCAGGTGCATGCTGGAACTTGAAGTTATTTCACGGGCTCATTAATCCAAGGCAATCCAATGTCTGAGAATCCATCCTAACTATATTATATATTCACTGAAAAAACCATAGGTTTCACACCAGTTATAGTTAGCTGGAAATTTTACTGACATAAAACCATTGAAATTCCCACGTTATAGTTAGTTGGACTCACTATAACTCGCGCGCCCGCAATGCACTGCTGATGATGTCACATATTACATCATTCATGACATGGTTAGTGACATCACTGATGACATCACTGATGACATCTCAAATGACATCACTGATGACATCACTGATGGCATCTCAAATGATATCACTGATGACATCACTGATGACATCTCAAATGACATCACTGATGACATCTCAATTGACATCACTGATGACATCATCCAGTGTCTGTGTGTTTCTGTAAAGTTAAAATATGTTTTACATATTGAAGAGTAAGTGTATGTCTGAGTGTCTGGATGAAGGATTTAGTAGGTGCGTGACTGACTGTATGAGTGAGTGATTAAATGTGTCTTAGTGAATGCATGGGTTAGTGACTAAACTTGCCTAAACTTGACTAAAGAAGCCTTGGCATTCTCATTGGAGATCCATGACACCTTTGTCTTCTCTGGGGCCCTCATTTACCGTCCTCCGGGCCCATCTTCGAAATTCTTGGAAACAGTAGGTGACGCTCTGAGTGAATTAGCACTCAGATTTTCCCATTTTGCAGTATTGGGCGATTTAAATCTGCACCTAGAGTCTCCTAATGACCCCGGAGTAGGCTGCTTTATGGAAATCATGGAAGTACTAGGACTTTCACTTCTGAATCATGAGCCCACCCACCAGGCAGGACACCTATTGGACTGCATATGTTCCAATTCTCCCAATCTGAGAGTTAAACCTCCCAGTCCTCAGACATGGACGGATCATTATTTTATTCCTTTTAATATTGTATGGAATTTGAAATCCATCACTAACCCTACAACTCGGATAAATAAAGTCCAAACTACATCTACCCCTGATTGGAAATCTTTAACCAATAGACCTGATGTAATGAATAAACTTAAAGACAATCTACCAGTTCTAACTGACTCTACCCCAGTAGATAATCAGAGCTTCTGTGGTTGGATTGCTAGAGCAGGACTTCTGTTAAGTCCGCTTAGAAATAATAATTCTAAAACCAGCAGGATTAAAAAGAGTGCCCCTTGGTTCTCAATGACTCTGAAACTTGAACTGGGTAAGGTCAGAGTATTAGAACGAAGATGGCGTCGAAATTATGACACCACCGCACGTAATATCTACATAATAGCAAGACGAAAATATCATGCAGAAATAAAATCCGCAAAAAAAACCTATTATTTACAGGCTTTGTCCACAGCGGGCCAGGAACAAAAAGCAATCTTTAAGATTGTCAAGGATTTTATGAATCCTTCAGCTTTATCGCAGGAGATTCCACCATCTCAGGATCTCTGTAATGCGATATCCAACTATTTTGACAACAAGATTCTTGCCATTGTAAACACCTTTCCATCAGGAGAAATGACAACTGTGGAAATTGAACAAGGTAGCGAAATGACGACCTCCCCCTGCTTTGAGGAGTTTGCCTTAGTGTCCCTTGAGGATACCTCTAAAGCTATCCTGGCTTGCAAATCGGGTTCCCCTTTCGATCCTTGTCCCCCCCCGGTGTTGCATACTTTGGTCGAGCTGGTTAATCCTATAATTAACAGGATTATCAATTCCTCTCTAGCCACGGCAAACATCCCCAATGACTGGAAGCTGACAGCTGTCAAGCCACTCCAAAAAAAAGCACTGGCCGACCCTACTACCCTGTCTAACCTGCGACCTATTTCCTTACTACCTGTCCTGTTTAAACTGACCGAAAAATTTGTCAAAAACCAACTGACTAATTTCTTGGAGAAGAATAACATTCTCCATCCTCATCAATCAGGATTTCGGTCAGAACACTCCACTGAGACGGCCCTACTTTTCACCGCAGAAACCTTACGGGCAGCAATGGACCAAGGAAAAAAGGCCGTCCTTATCCTACTCGACCTGTCGGCAGCCTTCGATACGGTTTCACATAACATCTTAGTGGACCGGTTGGCTGCCGCAGGAGTAGGAGGCCAGGTCTTGGCATGGCTCAGGAATTTCCTCAGCAAAAGACGCCAAGTGACAGTGTTAGGCCAATACCAGTCTGAAGCCAAAAACGTCAGCTCAGGGGTTCCGCAGGGCTCAAGATTGAGCCCTGTCCTCTTCAACTTGTACATGGTACCCCTTGTGAAACTGATCGCGTCATTCCAGATCAGTTCCATCTCATATGCTGACGACACTCAGCTCATACTGGTTCTGGACAGAGAACGACCAGGCGCAGAGGAAAATCTTAAGGAGTGTTTGACAGCCACATTTAGATGGATGACAAACAACACCGGCAAAACTGAAATTCTTCCTGTTGGGAGCCATAACTTGTTCTCACCAAAAATGTGTTGGCCAACGGAGGCAGAAGCTCCCCCCAACACAATTGCATCTGCCCGCAACCTGGGCATTAAATTTGACAACCAATTATCCTTTAAGCCCCAGGCTATAGCAGTGGCAGGCATGTGCTTTCAGATCATCAAAGCACTGAGGAAGTTTTTCAATCTGCTCCCACTGTCAGCGAGGAAAACAGTCGCAGTGGCCTTAATAAGTTCTAGGCTAGACTATTGTAACGGAGTATATGCTGGAGCCAACAAAAGCGTTCTCCATAGGTTACAAATGGTCCAAAATGCGGCAGCCCGCCTCGTACTACGTTGGCCACGGAGGTCGTCAGCTTCAGCAGCACTTAATACTCTCCACTGGCTGCCTGTAAGCAAAAGAATTTTGTTTAAAATTCTTTTAATTACCTTTAGGGCATTCCACCAGCGTGGCCCAAAATACCTACTTCATGGGTTCAAAAGATACCATCCGACGCGCTGCCTGAGATCCACCAGTCAGAACCTACTCACTCTTCCTCGGTTCAAGCTGGCTACAAAAGGGGGCAAATCCCTTTTTGTACTGGGCACTAAGGCCTGGAATAAGCTTCCCCTATCTTTACGTACTTTCTCTTTAGAAGCCCCTTTTAGGAAAGCATTAAAAACCTGGATCTTCTCTCTGCCCGATGCTACATGTAGAACTCTGGTGTAACTGTGGTGTATAATGCAGAACATCCTTTCCTTCCAACTCTTCCACCTGAGGTGTGTGAGCGCCAAGATACTCCTTGGAGTGAAAGTGCGCGGTAGAAATGTCCCTTACATTACATTTACATTACATAAACTGTCTGAATGTGTACATCATTATGTTTGTTGTTGTGTAAATGACTATATATAACAGCCTGTGATTGCATAAGTGACTGTATCTATCAATATGTACTTGTATCAGTGATTGTAAAAGACAGTAAGTATGTGTTAGTCTATGTTTAAATAAGCAAGGTTTTGTGTGTTTAACTGTATAGTCGTGGAAATGGGAGTGTGATTGATTCTTTACAGGACTGACTAGGTGTGTGAGTAACTCCATGGATGAGTGGCAGTGTGTGAGTCTCTGTATAGGTGTATGAGTGCATATGTTGGTCTTGTATTGATGAGTGACTGTATGTATGAAAGATTGTATGGGTGAATGAGTGGATGTGTGTGTAGACCTAGAAATCAGTGAGTGCGTATGTGGTAAGTGGTTTTACTGTGTCAATGGTTTTAGGAATGGTAGTTTGTATTTAACACTGGGTGTATCATAGGTTAGATTAGAGTGTGAGGAGGTGTATCGTATTATCACATGGATGATGTCATCAGTGATGTCATCAGTGATGTCATTTGAGATGTCATCAGTGATGTCATTTGAGATGTCATCAGTGATGTCATCAGTGATGTCACTAACCATGTCATGAATGATGTAATATGTGACATCATCAGCAGTGGATTGCGGGCGCGCGAGTTATAGTGAGTCCAACTAATTATAACGTGGGAATTTTAATGGTTTTATGTCAGTAAAATTTCCAGCTAACTATAACTGGTGTGAAACCTATGGTTTTTTCAGTGAATTTAATAGGTTTTTTAAAATGCTAATTCCTAACTATAACTGGTGTGAAACCTATGGTTTTTGCAGTGAATTTCATAGGTTTTTTAATAGCTAATTTCTATTTTATAATGAATCCTATATTGTATATTTATGTAATACTATTTTTTATATATATATATATTTTTTTGCCCTGGAGCTCTCCCGGTGCGCGTACCGGTGCGCTCACCGGTAAGCGCATTCATGCGGCGCGCCCCGGTGCGCGTACCGGTGAGCGTCCCGTTAGCGCTATTGCCGCGAACGAAAACATCATCGTAAGGGGAACTATGTTGTACACTTGAAGATAATTTGAAAAATGTTTTCTGTTATTTATTTGCAGTCCTTCTGTTATACTAAATACTTGATGAAGTTAGTTTTATATTATGTATTACTAAAAACGATAAATGAAAGTGATTATTTTTTTCTGCAATTTACAGCAAGCAATTTCAAAATAAAATGGCTCACAATGAAGAGACCGTGGCAATTTCTTTTGAATTGTCCACTACATTGATTGAAATTGAGAGCACCAATAATGAAATATTGTCACAAGGAGGACATGACTTGTATGATTCCATTAGATTGATTGAAATGGACAGCACCAAGAATGAAATATTGTCACAAGGAGATGACTTGAATGATTCCACTACATTGATTGAAATTGAGAGCACCAATAATTAAATATTGTCACAAGGAGGAGATGGCTTGTATGATTCCATTAGATTGATTGAAATGGACAGCACCAATAATGAAATATTGTCACAAGGAGGAGATGACTTGAATGATTCCACTACATTGATTGAAATTGAGAGCACCAATAATGAAATATTGTCACGAGGAGATGACTTGAATGATTCCACTACATTGATTGAAATGGACAGCACCAATAATGAAATATTGTCAGAAGGAGGAGATGACTTGAATGATTTTTTTGATCAATCTCTTGATGGCGAATTTATCGAGTGTTTGGAGACCATAGAGTTACAAGAATCATCATTGCAGACTTTTAATGAGGAGATTCCAGATGAGATGATTGAAGAGGAAATTACTGATGAGGACATGTTACTAGTTGTTTCAAATTTAGAAAATTCTGAAGAATAAATTTATATTTAGAAATCAAAAATTGTTTGAGACATTATTTATTTTTATTTTTAATTTATGAGGTTGTAGCGAAGTGATTGTAGTATAAAATGAGACTTATAGTATAGAGTGCAACATTTTTATGTTACATGGTAAGTTTACTCATATTTACTTCCCTTCTGCCACTATATTATCTCCAATGTGTATTTGACATGTCTTCTTCATCTCCAGCCTCCTTTCTCTCACTGTGTGTCTCCGATGCATCTTATCGCTGGTATTTTGTGTAATTACAGAAGAGAGTAAAATAAAATAGTTCGGAACGTGAAAAGGGGGCAAAGTAGAGTACTCCTCACCCCCTAGGCCTTTTTAGGCGGTCCCAAAAGGATCAGTTTCTGCTTTCCTGAGAGATTATGGTATGAGTTCCATATACCACAATAACTTGCATTACAACATGCAAGATATCTATCTCCTATTACCAACTTTTGGAGATATTCGCGCTAAGCGCGAATATCTCCAAAAAGTAACACCTGCCCTGAGCAGTTCTTAGCCATGTTATCCAATGGGAGGTGGATAACATGGCTAAGAGTATTAGCTCGGTAATGCATGAATATCGCTGACTTTTTAGCGATATTCATGCATTGCGGCCGTTTATTATCGCATTTGCGATAAACCTTGATAATAGTAAGGTTTATCTTCGATAATTTCTGACGATGCTTAGTGGTAAAAAATTGGTTGGTAAGCATCGTTAGCGATAAATATCGCTTAACTTTGGTAATATGCCCCAACGTCTGTTAACGTTCGATTCGAAGGAAATGAGGAAGTGTTGAAAAACATTGTCTGCGCCATCTTGCCTTTTTTGAAATGCCACACTTTTGTCGTGCACGGCAGCCATTTTAGATGTCTTGACCAGACCCACTCTCTGCACGCTGTCGATCCTTAGCATGACTCCCCACCCTCGTAAGCATCTCCCCCAGGCACTGGTCACCACCGCTCTCTGTCTTATGCATGGGCAATAAACCTTCCCCCATCTGCGCTGCTCTTCCCTGAGAATCACTCTGTGCCCGCCCGACACCTCCCTTTCGCCCTATTCACTACCGCACCCTCTGACACTCCTCTTCCTCTGTGTCCGAATGTCCAGGCCGGTCCTAGGCTATCAGCTAGCCCTGCAGATGTAGTTTATGGCCCCAGCTGTAAAGAATCACCCCTCTTCAAAGGAGTTATAGTAGATCAAGGCCCACACCCGATGTGATCCGTCACAGCACACGCGTTCCTACTATCTGAAAACCATCCTGTATTGTGATTGGGGAGGGGACCGAGCCTGAAGCGGAAGATTCCAGGAATGACTCTTTGTACATCAAAGTTTTTACAATTATGTGTCACATTAAAAATATATAGCACTCCAACAAAGTAGTAGGAATATAAAACTTTAATAACATATAAATATATACAACAAAACAAAAACAGTAAAAACATTTAAACAACGAAGAGACCGTGGCAATTTCTTTTTAATTATCCAATAGATTTATTGAAATTGACAGCACCAATAATGAAATATTCTTGTCAGTAGCGGTCTGTTGTGCGAATAGTTCCAAGGCAGCAGAACGCGCTGAAATCTAGATGGCACGAAAGTGATGTCTAGTAAGTTGCCGCCCAGCAAAAAACGGCGTGGGGCGCCGCGGGGGTGAGTGAGTCCAGTAGGCACCACAGCTATTCTTACCGGCATTGCAGAATTACTGCTGGGGACAATGCCTGTGCTGTAGCAGGGTCACAGCAGAAACAAAAAGGATTCTGTTGAAGATGTTGTTGGTTTTCAATTTGAAAACAGTTCTGGTGTCAACTGCTATGCTAATGTAGTGGTTAATGTTTTGTTTTCTCTAGAAAATGTAAAAGAGGGGGAGGCAGTCCAAAGTTCCGTTAAAAGGGCAAAGGAAAGGATCGGTGGTTTGAACTATCAGTCAAAAAGGGGAGGGGGTGCAATAATTTTTCCTACCGGGTCACACTGTGCTTTCACCGGAAGTGAGGTCTGCAGGATTGTAGTAATTCAAAGTGAGGCTGGCGCCAGCATGGGAGCGCCGACGTCCCGCGGATACAGTTTCGTCACTCCACGGGCGATCATGGCAGTCATTCCCCATCGGGGGTCGGAGACTCCCGCGGCTCCTCTAGAATCTTCAAGGTCGTGGAGGACTACGGTGGTGGAGTCAACCAGTGACCGGGCCATTTCTTTATGTTGGGCCCGCTCTTGCCAGGTCGACCGCCATTTTGAGAGTTCGGCAGCTACCGGCGATCGCGGGGTCACATGAGCGGACGGGCTCCACCCTGCCGGGCGAGACGTTGCAGCATGGCCACAGTGGAAGAACCGTTATCTAGGTCGTTCCGAAACTGTGCAGCACTGTAGTTGTTAGGATGCCACCGCCTGGAGCGCTGAGGGTGCAGCTGGGAAGCCTCCACCTGGGGAGGCGGGAGAGGCCTGTTCGCACCGTCTCTCCCTCCCAGTGCACCCCACGGCGTCTCGCTTGAGATTTGTTATGGCCGGACCAGGCGATGAGGACGAGGGGGGGGTCGGAGGCATGTGCAAGACATCCCCCTCCAGTGTTGTCGCAGCCATTATAAAAGAAAGAAGTGTCCCGTCCGTCTTCGGGCCGGGCTTCCGGTGGATGTCGGCCGGACGCCCCTGGCTCTGGCCCCATGAACGGGTTTCTTGGTTTATCGGCTGCAGCCGGATCCCGTCGGCCTCGGCCCCCCGACCGTTGGTGGTCGGACCGGAAGAGCATGTGGCGGGACTACCTGCAACTCTCAAGGGCCACCGCGGCCGGACTGGGAGAGAGAGGGGAGGGTCGAGGAGACATTCCCCCCCCCTGCAACTGTTCAGCGTTGTAAAGGCAATCCCCTGGCCGGGTCCCGCTGGTCTCGGCCTCTCCTCCGGCTACACCCTACGTTAGGATCTCCTGGCCGAGGCGTGGCAGCAGGACCTGCCTTATATGGGCTGCTCCCGGCTGGGCGTAGCCGGAACCCTGCCCCACCTTGGAAGTTTCCAGAGTGGGGGTGGATGTTCTACTGACTTGCATTTTCCCTAGTCTATCGATTTTTTTGGCGTGGCAGGCGGTGGGACAGCGAGGGGTGATTTGGTTTCTCTTACTGTTTTTCTGGTCTCTCACCACTGGCATATTTTAACGTTTTCTTGTTTCAAGGACATTAATAGGTTTTATCATTACGTTATGTTATCGTTTCTTTGTTCGTTGTTTAATAAAAGTTCATGTTCATCAGTGGCCTACTGATTTTCGTTTTCCTATTTTTTTCTTTCCAGGTTGTTTCATGGTAAAGTTTCTGTTAACAGGATACAGTGATCACTTCGTTATTATTGCATATGTCCTTTTCACTAGGGGTGCTCTCTGGTCGGGCCAGATGACGTATCTCTAGTAAATGGTCCGGGTGAAAAAGGTGCATCAATCAGTGGGGAGTAGATAGGCATGACAGATTACAACGGGGGAGAACGGTCCGCATTACGTACCCTTTCACTACTTGCAAAGATTTTCCTACGTTTATTTGCAAACAGGGAATACCTCCAAAAAGAACTAATTCCCAAACAGTCAATGTTCGGACAATCAATCAATCAATGAGGAATGAAATAGGTACGACGTGTTAAAGGCTTGCGTTACCTACCCTTCACTATCTGCAAAGGGAGATAGAATATTCCTATTCTTCCTCGTTTGCAGGTAGAGAAGATCGTTAAGAGAATTAACTTCGAACAATTCAATGCTCGATTGAAACAATCAACAAGGGGTACTGTGAACACAAATGAACGCCGCTTATATACATACGCATTGCTATTTTCAACAGGTTGTTCCTAATGTTTCTATTTTAGCGAGGTCAAAAGAGATCCCATTAGTGGCCTACTGATTTTGCTCGATTCCTTTTGTTTTTTTACACGATTTTTCGCTATCTGCAAAGACTAAACAGAGTATTGCGACTCTGTGCTTGTTTGTAAATAGAGAATGAACCAAAGAGAACAATCAATCAAATGGAGAGAGAAGCAGGCACGACGGATTACAAAGGGGGAAAGGGCTGCGTTAACTACCCTTCACTATCTGCAAAGAGAGAGTACTCCTAATAGAAATGAGGGGTGGGGGGCAGCAATCAAAGCAGATCAGTGTGCATAAACACGAAAAAAAAAATTCTTACCACGTACTTGACATTCGACAGCTTATGATATTTGCTATTAAAAAACCATTGAAATTCACTGAAAAAACCATAGGTTATAGACCATATATAGTTAGGAATTAGCATTTACAAAACCTTGAAAATTCACTGAAAAAACCATAGGTTATAGACCATATATAGTTAGGAATTAGCATTTAAAAAACCTTATTTTACTCACACAAAACCATTGAAATTCCATATATAGTTAGTTGCACTAACTATATATTGCGCACCCGCAATCCACTGCTGATGATGTCACATATTACATCATTCATGACATGGTCAGTGACATCACTGATGACATCACTGATGACATCTCAAATGACATCACTGATGACATCTCACTTGACATCAATGATCACATCACTGATGATATCATTCATGTGACAATACAATGCATGTCCTCACATTTTAACCTCATAGCTGCGTCGAACATTCAGCACCCAGTGCTGAACGTTCGAATAACGAGCGCTGGCCCGTCGGCCAACGGTCGTGCGCAGCACTGGGGAGGTAGTGCTCGTGACGACCGTTGGCCGACGGCAGCGCTTAAGGGGTTAATATAACCTCTGTTTCACCCAGTGTTAAAAACAGAGTATAATTTTTGAAACCATTGACACACCAATACTAGTTACTACATACGTACTCACTGATTCCTACGTCTACACACACATTCACTCATTCACCCATACAATCATTCATACATACAATCACTCATGTTTACAACACAATCATATGCACTCATACACCTATACAGACCCTCACACTCTGCCACTCATCCATGGAGTTACTCACACACCTAGTCAGTCCTGTAAAGAATCAATCACACTTCCATTTTCTACTCTATACAGTTAAACATAGAGCACCTTACGTTTTCAACCATATACTAACACATACTTACTCTCTTATACAATCATTGATACAAGTACACATTGATCTGTACAGAGTCACACACCTCCCATCCAGCCACACACACACTCAGTCTCCCATGCAAATACTTGGGCAATCAATCAATAACCCATATAGTTACTCATATAGCTACTGATCAACACATGCAGCAGTTTACAGAACAACAGACATAATGATGCACAAATTAAGACAGTTTAGTCACTAACCCATGCACTCAGTGAGACACATTTAATCACTCACTCATACATTCAGTCATGCACCTACTAAATCCTTCGTCCAGACACTTATACATCCACTCATTCTTCAATATGTAAGACATATTTTAACTTTACAGAAACATAGTCACTGGATGTTGTCATCAGTGATGTCATCAGTGATGTCATTTGAGATGTCATCAGTGATGTCATCAGTGATGTCACTGACCATGTCATGAATGATGTAATATGTGACATCATCAGCAGTGGATTGCGGGTGCGCAATATATAGTTAGTGCAACTAACTATATATGGAATTTCAATGGTTTTGTGTGAGTAAAATAAGGTTTTTTAAATGCTAATTCCTAACTATATATGGTCTATAACCTATGGTTTTTTCAGTGAATATATATATATATGTATCTATATATATATATATATATTTCCAAACAATGCAGGTTAATTCCAGGCACGCTCTCTGCGGGTGCTCGCAAGGGGCTTAACCCTAAAGCCCAGGGCAATTTTGAAAGTACAAAGAACGCTGCACTCAGTGCCTCCTGTATTTAAATTTTAATTTAGAACTGCACTACTCCGCCAACGTGTTTCGACCTCACATGGTCTTTTTCACTGTGAGTTGGTCTTTTTTTTTATGTATACTCTCTCCATCCTCTGCCCATTATGATGCATGATGGGAGTTGTAGTTTGTAAAGAACATCATGTTATACTATTCAGAACATGGAATTTTCATTTGCATTTCTACACTGGTGTTCATGTGCACAAAAATATCTCATTGTAACTCAGTAATTAATTTATTGAGTAATTAATGACGGGGACATTATACCACAATTCGCTGATTTCCAAATATCAAGTTGTGGGTATATTTGCTAATGCCTACTTGGCGTAGTACCATCAAGAGCCTATGCAGAAAAGAACATTAAATACAATCAGCAATTTATCATTTTTATGTCAAGTAAATTTTCAGCTTGAAGTCGCTCAACCTCCATTTGGTTTAGTACCAATGGCTCTGAATACCCGATAAAACAGTTTCCAAAATTGCTTTTCAGCTTTATTTTGTCCGCTGTAATGTAAGTCCCCAATGATTATTTATAAATGCACAAAAAGTTCCTCATCCATATTGAGGCCTGCCGGTACCTTAGTTTTGAGTCATATTGTGTATCGTGAATCCAACTGTCTTAATTGTCTCGTTCTATCACGTTCATCCGGTGGCATTGAGTCTTGGCCAACGTAGCTCATGATCTCCAACCCGCATTTTGACATTGATTCAGGTGTCCCGCTGTAGCATAGTTTGCATTTTTGTTCTTGACGGCACGTATGTGCTCTAATATTTTCTTTTTCGGCATGTACGTCGTACTTTCAATATATTGCAAGCCACAATGGTATTGAATCACATATACCACATATGTGGTTTTGCATGTAATATTGTGTTTTATGGATATTGTCTGCCCATCTCTATCAGTTACTTGTTTTTTGTTCTCCCCAATTTTGCAGGGTTTGCAGCTGTTACATTCGTGAATCCTTTTCTAGCATCCATTAGCCAGTTTTTAGTTATGGTTGTTGTAGTTGATTGTAAGTTGCTTTGAACTAACTTGTCTTTTAGTGATGGTCTTGTAGCAATCTCTCACTAGTTGTATTGATTGCCTCCGTTTACTACTGGTCCACACTTGTATCCGTCTGTCGCGTTTGCTGTGTTTTCCCTTTTTGGTTCCACTGGTCTTCCGCCTTCGTTGTGCTCTAGTTCCCTGTGCCTCGCTACCTGTGTTGGCGTGTTAGACTCTAGAGATTTACTATATCCTCCCCAGTGTGCTTGTAGCAGCGTTCCGGGGCTCTTTGATGGATTCCACGTCAACCCAAGCCTTAGTATAGTAAAACACCCATACAGCCACTCACACACCAAAACTGCTACGTTTGTCTATCTATTTGTGGTTGCGACTCCTCATCAACTGCTCCTATAAACTCACCTGCACGTCTCAGTTTTCCAGCTGAGGTAGAGGTGACTTCCTGTGTAATATCAATGTTGCATGGAGTCGTCCATTGACTGCGACGAGTCCAATTAAATGCAAGCCTCTGTCCGGTGCTCGCCACTCTCCTTTTCGCTATCTCGCTCCAGAATCCAATCACCGGCAGCAACTCCATCAGGGACGGCAGGGATTTTCAGCAGGTCCACATCCTCGGAAACTGACAGTTGTGGAGACAGGTCTTAATGATAATCGCTGTAAAACGGAGCACAATAGGTAAAAATATCTGACAAACCGAATTGTTAATGTGACCGACAAATAGGTTTACTGGCTTCGTCTCCAGCATTGCATGGAGGCAAGACACACCAGCAAAACAAGGCAGACCAAAGGGTACAAGTGGGGAACTAACAGAGAAACTAAAAGAACTAAAAGGGAAGAAAACAATAAAGTGAAGGACGGATACAAGTGCAAAGAGGGGCATATCTGGAGAGCCAGTCCAACTAGTGACCTGTTACCAGACCATGAACCAAAACAAGCCTTAAATAGGGCTCTGCCATCATTAACCCGGATGTGATCACAGCCCCAGGAAGTGGGAGAGTCGCCATGAAGTTAGCGGTCTAGTCTTCCCATTCTCATGATTTCCGTTGAGCTGCTTTCCATCCTTTCCAGTACTGTAAGCTGCCTCCTTTGTCCTGGATCCTGACAGGCATAGGAACTTATCCTATAATCTAAATAAGATTAAATGTGAGGCATTGAAAGTAATAAAAGAGGACGAAAATGTAACAGTAAAAACAATCCAATATAAAGGGTGAGGGGGTCTTTTTAAAACTCTGAAGTATAACAATGATTTTTTATAAATATTGCAAAGTATAGACAACACTTCCCCCGATTACTAATCCAACAAAAAATACAGAATGACATGATAGGACTGGTACAATTAGGGCATTAAAAAAAGGGGGGGGGATTCATGAAAGACTCAATTTCTTGTGAAGAACCCCACATTCATACAATGTAGGTACTACTGAAGGTGCACTGAGATACTGAAAATCCCCCCTTCTGTCCAATGGTGTTTGGGAGAAATTCCTTCCCTGAACCACCGAGCTACTCTATTAATAGAGTTTTTTAAGACCACGTGCAACCATATGTAAGGAAGGCTTTGATTGTGATTAATAAGATAGAAGAAAATCCTTTTGTGAAAGATACATATATATTGATAACAAGTGACAAAGAAGCATTATATAGGAATATTCCCAAAGATAATTCATTAGAAATTTATGAAAAGTTCTTCATTTCAGACCAGAGCAGGATAGAGAACCAAGTGACTTCACTCTAGAATGAGTGAGATTAACATTGACTGAAACATTCTAGTATTTAAGCATGTCCTTACAAACAGGAGAAAGGTACATGCATGGGGGCTACCTTCGCCCCCCACGTAGCCAACTATGTGGCAGCTTTTGAAAAGCACTACATCTTTGAAGGCAGGAATCCCTTCAAGGGGTTTCTATTTGGGATTATTTTATTGATACCTGTTCAGAGGGATCAATCAGATGAAATTCTAAAGACTCAAGGATGGGCCAAGGTGATAAGTGTGCTGCACAAAACTTCTGATAAATAATGACTTTAACTGCGGGTACCTTTTATTGCACTATTAGGTGCACCTGTTTACATGCTACCATATCATTTGTGCGGCTGTTATATCACATATTTCTGCCTTGAAACACCCAAACACTCACAGGTTCCATCGGTTCTGCTGAGTAATATCAATGTTTTATATATGCACAGGACAACACCTCACCTTCTCTTCATTCAATACACTGGCTCGTTGTGACTCATCGCACTCGTTTGAAAGTTATGTACCTAACACATTGAGGCACCCATGTATGTGACCTCTCTTCCTTCGACATCTTATACAAACCTATCACTAAGGTCCGCAGCTTTGTTCAAAGTTGGCCCAATCCCTGCCTAGTCCTTCTTTCAGTAATTCTTGCGCAGCAGCGCTCTCTCTGTTCACATGGCCGAACTCTTTAACTCAAATCCTGTACAACATGAATATTTGGTAGCCACTTGGAAGAGCGGTAATAACCATGGTATATCCAAACACATGATGACTCTGTGGGCACTCATGACTATTGAGATGCACTCGTGTGTCCAACACTCTTTGTTTCACACATTTCCTCACCGTGTCGGGCTGATGCCAGTGGTATGTTTTCACAACATGCCTGGTGGCAGTCTTCGAACCTCACACACTGCACACACTGCACCCAGTGCTCTTCAAGAAACATCGATCCGAACGTACACTCCAAAGGATGTCATGGGTTTCTGACCACCATGGTAGTGACCCGTGGCCTCCACAGAGATAGGTAGCGCTATCTGAATGCTGCACTGCACTCAAGAGTTATCCACTGATTTCAGATGTATCTGTTTAATCACACATTGTTCGTACATGGGAATGCGCCCCTGCCCTCAGTGCCCCCAGTGCATGTGAAACTATCACCCTGGCTTTTACCAGCCCAGCCCAGCTAACACACTAACCTAGCGACCTAGGCCTATCCCTGGAGACCTGTATAAAAATAGACATTCTTCCAGATCAGATTGTCCGGAAGCTTACGGCACCATTGCAGAAGACAAGTAATCTAGGCCTTTTCATGAGACGGACCATCACAACAGCTTGGGGATTCCATTCTTTCATTGCCATTAACCACTTGAAGGGTTTGTGATCTGTCTGAACCCAACAAGTACGGCGGGAACCTCCTCATGGCCCACATGGCCCACATGGGCACAGAGAAATCCTTTCCAGTGACGGCCCAGGGCTGTCTTCTAGGAAGCAGCGTGGAGCTAATGACTGCCAGGGAACACTCTGTTCTTGTTGTCAAGCTGAGCCAGTGGCCTCCACCTCAGGTGTGTTGGCAGGGTTCTATCTAGCTATACCATGGGATAGATGCAGAAGTACAAGTCTGTTCTTTTTTGTCCACAAAGACAGGGGAGGATTGGTGGCTGTGTGTGGACTACCGGTTCTTGGTCGCTGGTTCACCAGCTCAGGGCCAATAGAGGTCGGCACAGCCCCTCCTGGTCACTACAGATGGGCTATGGACCAGCGAGAGGGTGCCTGGTGACTTATCACCTGTTGTATGGTTCCCGCCCTCGCGTATTGCTTACTGTGTGTCCTCGACTCCTGCTGTGCTTCTCTTTCACCCTGGTTGTCTTACCTCCTGTCCTGCACGCTTCCAGTGCTTCGTGATCCTTGCCTGCTTTGGTCCAATCACAGCTGCTGCTTTGCCTGAAGCTCCTCCGTGCCATTGGGGCTCTAGCTTTTCCTGGTGCCTTGGGGCTCGATTCTGCCATCTGCACAGTACCGGGCGAGTTCCATAGGCTTCCTTGCCTGGGTATCCTTTCATGTGTGATTCCCGTATAGATATATTTATGGTCATGGTAGCACTTGTTTCAGGGCTTTCTGTCCTGACTCCGAGACATTTTCAGGCAATGGTCAAAATGTTCAGTTTTTCTTCGCTCAGTGTGAACTTAAACAGACTCCGCCTAAATTTACTTTCATTCGCTCTCATTATTATTATTATTATTATTATTATTATTATAAGTTCTTATATAGCGCTCGATTACCCGTAGGCATCTCGGCGCTTGCCTTGGGAACCCGTCCTGGCTTCCCCAAGGTGAAAGCCAGGCATCCCGCCGCGGGGGGCCGTAGTGGAGATTAAGCAGGCTAATGCCCAGAGCTGCAGAGTGTGAACCCGTGATTCGAGTAGGCACCGAAACGAGAATTATCGAGTCCGTGGATATTTGGGCTCAAGACCCTGCCGCGTCGGGAATTGAACCCTGGTCCCGGGTCTGACCTCTGCTTCAGGGTCTGCCGCTCTAACCATTGAGCCACACTTCTCATTGGCCCCTAGACGCATTCGCCTGGCCCGGATTACTACAAACTGTTCTGGCTCTCTTCAACAACTCTCCGGGGTCACTTCCAGAAAACAAAAGGTGCAGGCCGCTCATAGTCATCTGCTCACCTGAAAGCAGGTAACCCAAGATGAGCAGGTTTTACCTACTATAGGCGAGAGGTGGAGGGATGCAACCGCCTTACACTGGCTTAGAAGACGCGTTGGTGGTCCATTGACCAACCACGAAGAAGGCCTTCAGAGAATGAATGCTGCACAACAATGCAAGAAGAGGGTGGGCTGATGTTCAGGAAAATGAGGTTTCTTCATTATCAGAGGAAAAAGCAGTGGCATCTTTGCAGAACAGAAATCTACAACCACTCTGTACTGCTCAGTGTATCTGCCATGTGTAGATACGCGGGAGGTAGGATTGTGTGTAGCTGATGTGGAATACTTGTGTAGTGTCTCTCAACACACTCATCAAGATGGCGGCTATTTGGGTGATTTCAGAAATTTTGTTTCTCTTAATTTTTACGCGTGAATTGCGCTGAGGATTTTCCTGCACTAGTATACCAAAAAATAATATCACAATGATTTGGATTGAGTACTTACAAGTCGATTACAAGCCTTCACCTTCAGGGCACTCAAGCATTCCTGAGGATCAGGAGGAGATTGCTCAACCTTGGTTCCAGAAATGATCTCTTCTACGCGTCTTCATCACTGGACGCAAACAGAGGTTTATCCATGGCGACACGGACAACATCTTTCAGACTGAAGGACTTCTGGTTGTTTATTAATGATCCTCTCTGTCGTGGAACTCATAGTAGAAAACTTAGATACAAACGTAAATCCTGTTTTTACAGCGCGTTCATATTTTTTAGTAAATCAATTCTCGTTGTTTTACTAATCCATTCTCTACTGTTTGAAATGACATTTTCTGGGTATCCCCAGGTTATGGATCTTCTTTTATCTTCACCCATAATGTTCATGATTTGATTAAATCCTTTTACCTAATGGACAGAGAGTTAGGAAGATGTGTTTGCAATGAACCTGGTGAGAGCTGGGGAAGTGCCATCCATTGTTTCTGTCATGATTTCCTAAAAACATTGGTAGTAAGTACGGTATCTTCTACTGTTACCAGCACATCCATAAATGCAGGGGCATATTAACAAGGAACAAGGAAAATTAACGCTAAAAGTACTTAGCGTTAATTTTTTTAACACCCGCTATCGCTGGATAATATCGCCTGGTTATCGCGTTATTAACAACGCTAACCGCCTAGGCGATAAAAAAATCCAGCGATAGCGGCATTTTGGGAGGTTATCGCCGGTAATGCAGCGATAAAACTACGAGGATAGGGATATCCTTGTTGATAGCCCATGGAGGACTTAGCCATGTAATCCACCTCCCATTGGATTACATGGCTAAGTCTGAAAATTAGCAGACCTAAAAAAGCAGCGTTAACCGTGGTTAGCGCTGCTTTTTTTGTCTCTAACAGGGTTAGCGTGAAGTTTGATAATAGGAGAAATGTCGCTTAGCGACATTTCTCCCATTATTTAGGTCTGGAACGCCTACTTTGCATCTCATTAGAGATGCAAGGGGAAGCGTAGAGAAAAAGGGTGCTAACATGCGGTTTTGCTGTTAGCACCTTGTTGTTGATAGGGCGATATTTTTATCTCCGCTTCTTTGGCTTTTAAAGCCAAAAAAGTGGAGATAAAGCCCTTGGTAATATGCCCCCACGTTTGAGAGTCATCAATATGATGTCGGAATTTTAATTTTATGGTTTAGAGTTTAGTCTTTTAGCGAAGTGTCCCACAAGATGAAGATGTCATCTACCCATTGAGGTTGAATGAGATGCTTATAAGGCATACATGAGAGGTGAAATTACCAATCCAGCTAGACGGCATGCTAGAGCGGATAGGTAAACAAACTATAGAGGGTAAGATCAAGAATATTCAGGGTAAGTTGCAAGCTAGTTGTATAAAGCCAATCGACACACACTGATCAGTATATATGCATAATGGATGCAGTCACAGCGTTCAACTCATCAATCGCTGAGTTTCTTCTGAATTTGTACTCACACCTCAGTATATTATTCCAAGTTTTGGACTCCACAAGTCATTTATTTGCTTATTCACAAGGTTGATACTTTACAGTAGCCAACACGTGTTTCGTAGAGAATTTCGACTTCATCAGGGCTTATATTCTGAGTGGATTGACATTAGCGGTATAGTCTTGCTTTTGTTAGAAGCCACTGGTTCACCCTTTCTTTTTCAAACAGACACTCCAAATGAACGAGTGACCATTCACACGTGTCCATAGTCCAATGTTAAAACCCGTCTATTCAACCGCTATCCCGCTATCAGCGTGAAGAGAGCACGCTCAGCAGTCATCGATATTGAGAAACTAGGGCTTAACTTGACCCGGGGCCTACCGGATTTAAATTATTACAGTCACATAACTGCCACAGGATAGCAGCAATGGGACATAAAATCAATTGCACATGTGATTTCTATAAGAAGTGAGTCCCAGGCATAATATGTATCCATCGTGTAAGCCATGATGGTTACCATATTGCTCACTCTTCGTAAATATCGTCATCCGTGTTGCCAATAAGTCCTCGATATATCTGGAAGGTACAGTATTAAGGGGGGCTTAGTACTCAGATTGCAACAGTTACTAAGTCCCCCTTAATACTGTCCCTTCGAGAAATATCAAGGACTTATTGGCAACACGGATGACAGTATTTACGAAGAGTGAGCAATATGGTAACCATCATGGCTTATACGATGGATACTTATTATTAGAGAGGACACCTATACGTTGATAAGCCTTGAAAAAGCCCCGACTTGAAAGCCAAGGGCGAAACACGTGTTGGCTGATTCATTTTCTTAAGTAGCTGTCCAATGGCTACAGCATGAATTAAAATATGATTTAAAAAAACCTCAAAAGAATGTTTGGATGTTTATGCCATTGAGAAAGGAAAAACTGCTACACATTGGAATCGAATCCAGACATTCACTATTCTGCCTGTTGCTCAGGAAACCTTCACACATATCTGCAACTCATTGGGTAAGGGGTTTCCTACTGCCTAGAACAACGGAAAAGAGATAAAATCGTCTTGAAGAATTGAGGACAATGTTTGGATCCTAAATACCCCCTTGTTCCTTCAGTGGCATGTTATTAGAAATGGTTAACAATATACATGAATATAATTTAAAGTTTACAAAAATCTAACAATTGTACATATTTTTCTCCAAGCTTGTGCAGGAAGCACGTACGGGCAGATCTACAAGAAAGTGTCGCAGCGCGGCACCGCAAGCCCTTTGGCTGCGCCACGCTGCGGCACTTCCAAAGCACAGGGATGAGACATATCTACAATGGTATGTCGCATTCCTGTGCTCCCCCCTGCGCTGGTGCAGAAACAGCTGCCATGTGCTGGTGAAGACACCCTTGCACCATGGTGCACGGATGCCTGCGCCATGTGGAGAAGTGTGGCTCAATGGTTAGAGCGGCAGACCCTGATGCAGAGGTCTAGCCCGGGACCAGGGTTCAATTCCCCGCCTCGGCGGGTTTTGGGCTCAAAAATTCCACGGACCTGATAATTCTCACCTCGGTGTCTATTCCAATCATGGAGTCCCACTCTGCAACTCTGGGCAATAGCTTGCTTAATCTCCACAACGGCCCCCACAACGCTAAGGATGCCTGGCCTCCACCTTGGGGGTGCCCAGGAGTGGACACCTCACAGGGAAAGCCAGGATGGGTTCCTCAGCGGTATTCGTACAAGCGCCTTGAGACCCTTGCGGGTGAGTAGTGCGCTATACAAGTATCAATTTACAATTTTTATTTATGGGGATATTGTTTTTGTGCAGGAAGGGGCCCCTTCCTGCATAAAAGCAGCCACTACAGGCATTTTCCTCTTAAATACCTGCTGTAGAATTCAGCACGCACTGAAAGAGGAAAAAAAGAGATTTCTCCTCGTTGCGCTTGGCTACGCCACCCCTACGGTGTCGCAGCAAACTGACAATTTTCCAGGTTAACGCTTTCTCGTAAATTTGGAAATGCATCAGTGGACATGGCTGTTGCGTGGGAACACCCACAGCAACACCCATGTCCCGCCCCTAACACGCAAAGTGCTGCGTGAACAGGGGTGATATTTACAAGCACAAGCTAAGTCACGCAGGGTGTCTTTACCTGTGCTTGTAAATATCCCTTAGCACTCTGCGTCACCGGTGCGTCACGCAACGTGATGCACCGGCGGCGCACGGGGCTTGTAAATCTGCCCCAAAGTGTCCAAATGTTGACGGTGTGAAAGTAAAAGAAGATGAAGTGCTTAGAGGTGAGCGTGAGGTGGGAGGGACCGTGCAGGGTGGGGGGGGGAGGGAGTGAAAAGAGGGAGCAGAAGAGGGAGAAGACGGGGCGAGAGATGAGCAGGTGGAGGATTTTAGAAAGAAGTGGCGCGAAGATGGCGTGAGTGACTTACAGACGCAGAGGAGAGTGAGGGGAGGGGGGGCTGGGACCCTGACTTACAGACGCAGAGGAGAGTGAGGGGAGGGGGGGGCTGGGACCCTGACTTACAGACGCAGAGGAGAGTGAGGGGAGGGGGGGCTGGGACCCTGACTTACAGACGCAGAGGAGAGTGAGGGGAGGGGGGGGCTGGGACCCTGACTTACAGACGCAGAGGAGAGTGAGGGGAGGGGGGGCTGGGACCCTGACTTACAGACGCAGAGGAGAGTGAGGGGAGGGGGGGGCTGGGACCCTGACTTACAGACGCAGAGGAGAGTGAGGGGAGGGGGGGCTGGGACCCTGACTTACAGACGCAGAGGAGAGTGAGGGGAGGGGGGGGCTGGGACCCTGACTTACAGACGCAGAGGAGAGTGAGGGGAGGGGGGGGCTGGGACCCTGACTTACAGACGCAGAGGAGAGTGAGGGGAGGGGGGGCTGGGACCCTGACTTACAGACGCAGAGGAGAGTGAGGGGAGGGGGGCTGGGACCCTGACTTACAGACGCAGAGGAGAGTGAGGGGAGGGGGGGCTGGGACCCTGACTTACAGACGCAGAGGAGAGTGAGGGGAGGGGGGGGCTGGGACCCTGACTTACAGACGCAGAGGAGAGTGAGGGGAGGGGGGGGGGGCTGGGACCCTGACTTACAGACGCAGAGGAGAGTGAGGGGAGGGGGGGGCTGGGACCCTCGCTTGTCATGAATCCGTGTCCGGTTCAGAGCCCTACAACCGTCACCTCCCACACAGACTTAAGTCGAGGGTAACACACTCGGCAGGAGGAGGGTGCCTCCTGTGTCCGAGGTGCCGGGGTTCTGGGGTGATGCCCCCCCCTAAGGCATGGGGGGCGAGCGAGGGGGTGTTCTACAGGCACTGACAGCCTGCACTGACACACTTGACACTCAGTGCTTGCTTGCGTTGTGTTCACAGCGCTTGGTTTGTGTTATGAAGCCTTCAAGCTGCTTTTAATTAATTCGGGTAATTAAATGATTCTGTTTTCTTTCTCCCCCTTCGGGCAGTTTTCTAACTCCCTTCTGGCGGCGGCGTGCCATCTTTACTCTGGTGGGTGCACTCCTGAAGTCGTTGAGATTTCACCAAAGGAAATATCCTTTCTCTCCCCCCCCCCCCCAACTGACAGCTATTCATTAGTATCGGGGGCCCCCGCCCCCCCGGGGACCAGCTGCCACCGTCTGCTCCCAGGCTGCCCGGGATTAGCTCCATGTGTCGGGGCCCTTGACTTGTGGGGTGAAGGGGGGGGGGGGGCCGGACTCCCAGGCTGCATCGATCCCAGCAGCACAGGGAAGGAGGGGCGAAGGCCCCCCTCTTACAGGGGGGTATCTTCAGCCCTGGACACCACTCATATAACAAAGCAGAGTTTGATGCAAGGAATTCAACCAGCATAATGCAGGGTAGCAGGACCCAAGAAATGATCAAATGATCCCTTCCCTGGTCTGCTGTGAGTCCCAGGGTACTATAGAGAGCGAGCCCCAGAGATGCAGAGATCCCGGGGTGCATCGATGATCGACCAAATAGATACAGAGATCCTGGGGTGCATCGATGATCGAGCCCAAGAGATGCAGAGATCCCTGGGTGAATCGATGATCGAGCCCCAGAGATGCAGAGATCCCGGGGTGCATCGATGATCGAGCCCAAGAGATGCAGAGATCCCTGGGTGAATCGATGATCGAGCCCCAGAGATGCAGAGATCCCGGGGTGCATCGATGATCGAGCCCAAGAGATGCAGAGATCCTGGGGTGCTATAGTGATCGAGCCCAAGAGATGCAGAGATCCCTGGGCGAATCGATGATCGAGCCTGTTGGACAGGCCGCATGGTCGGGCTGCCCCCCCTCCCCGCAGTAGGACCTGGACCCTGGCTCTCCCTGCATCCCCAGCCAGAGTCCCTAAACAACCACCCGAAGTACCCTGCAATCCCTCCACTACAAGACACCAGCCCCGGACCCAGCTGGCCCGGGTCACCATCCACACCCCGACATCGAACCGGCCGCCATCTTGGGGCACTGCAGCACGAGGCCGCGTGGCCTCAACTCGACCCTAACCCTGGGCCCGGCCGGCCCCGACATCGGGGCACCAACCTCCCCCCAGGAGGCAGAGTGACCACTTGGCAAATCAATGGGAGAAGGAATCGTCAACGGCTCCCCTCCGCCAGGTGTCGATCACCCCCGGCCGCCCTGGGCGCTGGCTCCACCCCCCTGCTGGGTGTCTGGACTCCCTCATCCCGGACCTCCCGGCCCCCAGGCGCGAGGGTCCGGACATCAAAGGGGACCAGACCTATAACTGGGGCAGTGCCAGACCAGGAAGGCAGTTGTATCCTGGAGTCGAGAGACCCGTGAAGAACTCATCCGTGACTGGCCTGCTGGCGCTGCCGCGGCCCTCTGCCTCGTGAACCCATCTTGGCCTGCTGGCGCTGCCGCGGCCCTCTGCCTAGTGAAACCATCTTGGCCTGCTGGCGCTGCCGCGGCCCTCTGCCTCGTGAAACCATCGACTTGGCCTGCTGGCGCTGCCGCGGCCCTCTGCCTTGTGAGACTACCATCTTGGCCTGCTGGCGCTGCCGCGGCCCTCTGCCTCGTGAAACCATCGACTTGGCCTGCTGGCGCTGCCGCGGCCCTCTGCCTTGTGAGACTACCATCTTGGCCTGCTGGCGCTGCCGCGGCCCGATCCACAGACCCTCCAGCTCGAGGATTGTGAGCTCGCCCCTTACCACTACCTGTACCGATCCGGTACCAAGACTGTCCCGCTACCCCCTTTCCCTACAGAGACTAGAAGTGAGAGGACCCCCGGGTCCGAGATATCCTGTATCGCTGATATCCTTGCCTTAAGAACCTTATATAAAGCATTGAACTCGACTTGGTGTGGTGCCTGTTTGTGGGGAGGGAGGTAACTTGTCTGTACGATCACCGGAGACGGTCCCCCTCGGGGATCTCTCCCTCAGTATCCGGCCGACCCTCAGGGTCCCCGTCTAACATTGGTGGCCAGCGACGGGATCCGAACCTACGCATAATCGTACAGAAAGTCACCCGACCCACGACACACGACCACCATGACAACAGAGAGCGGAACAACGGAGAAATTCCAGATGGAAAAATTGGAAGACTACAACCACCGAGAACTGAAGCAATATTGCATGGAACTTGGTCTCCCAACCACGGGTCTGAGTACGAAGGAAGACTTCAAACGAGCCCTAGAAGCCTGGGCGGAAACGGGTACGGCCGTACCCCGAACACAAACGACCGAAACGAGCCCCGCACCAACTAAAGAAAGAGCGGGTCTCTCCCTGGAAGAGATCCGAGAAAGAGAAAAAACCAGACTCCACGAATTAGAACTAGCCCGACTTCGCTTGGATGGAGAACTCAAGCTGGCCGAACAAAAAATAACCCTGGAACACTTACGGCTCAAGGAAGAGCGAGAAGACAAGCAAAGACAGAGAGAGCTAGAGGAAAAGAAACTAGAGTACGAACATGAGCGCGATCTCAAAGCACTGGAGATCCAGAAACAGAATAAAGACCTCGGGCTCCCCGAACGACCGACCCCGTCTGCCTCGACCGAACCCAAGGTTCACATCCCCAAAGATGTCATCCGGGAATACCACAAGAACGATGATATACAGCAGTGGTTTAAAGCCTATGAGGTGGCAATGACCTCCCACCGGATTCCCCGAAGCGATTGGGGAGCCGGATTATGGGGGAGGTTTGTCAACGAAGGGCGGGACGCCCTGCTGCAACTCCCGGACCAGCTGATGACCTCCTACGACCACATGAAGGCCGCCCTCCTCACTCGATACGGGCTCACACCTGAGATGTACCGCCAACGGTTCCGCGACTGCAAACGGATTCCGGGTACAACTTGGGTGGAGTACGTGAACTTTTTTAGCCGAGCCTTCGAGGGGTGGATCAAGGGCAACAAAGTAACCACCTACGAACAACTCTTTGACCTTATCGTCTGGGAACACCTGTCGAACAACTGCTTCGTGGAGCTCCGGCAACACCTCCTGGACAGTAAGCTAACCGACCCTCGACAACTCGCCGTCGAAGCCGACCGGTGGGAAAGCACCCGAGTTGGCCGGAACGCACCCAGCGAATTATCCAGACCGTATCGCCCCCGAGGGGGAGGAGGGAGTCAGGGTCGGGGGAGAGACCCCGGCCCCTCGTCACCCCCCAGAAACCCCTCGACCCCGGTTGGCCGAGGAAGCCCTGCCGTCCGGGCCGGTTTCCGGGCCAACATTACGTGCCACAGGTGCCAGCGACCCGGCCACTACGCCAGTGATCCCAACTGCCCAAAGAATCCGAACACTACCCCCCGCCAAGTTGCAGCGGCGGCCCTAGGGGAAGAACTAATCCCGGAAGACCAAGAAGAGTACGAGACCGATCCCTCTGAATGGGCGCCCGCCGCCATGGCACTGGTCTGCTTAGGGGAGAGAGACATGATTCCGCGGGCCCCCCTTCCCGCCAACACCCAGAAGTACGGTCAATGGGTCAACATTAATGGCCGCCGGGCGGAAGCCCTCCGCGACACCGGGGCCAGTGTAACGGCGGTCCGACGCCACCTCGTCACTCCCGACCAAATCTTGCCGAACATTCTTTGCCCTGTCCGATCAGCCGACAACTCCGAAAGCCTATGCCACATGGCCTGCGTCCCCTTCGAGTGGGGAGGAGTAACAGGGATGTTAAAAGTAACTGTCCGCGATGATGCCCCCGTGGACTGCCTCCTAGGAAACGACCTTGAAAGCTCTCCATGGGCAGCTGTCGAACGGAGGGAGCACCTGGGGATGCTTGGCCTCCCCGAATGGGTCTGCGTCACGACCCGGTCCATGACCGCCCGCGCGGTCCCCAGCCCAGAAGAGCCCGAGTGGCCAGAACCTCCTCCCGCGCTCATCCCAGAGGAGGCCGCCCCAGGAGCCAGTCCATTGACCCAAACCGAAGAAGGATCCGACCAGCTTCGGGACGTCCCTGACCTGGCACAATGGCGGCAGGAGGGAGGCCCCACGCAGGAACAATTCCGGGCCGAACAGAAAACCTGTCCCTCTCTCGAAGGACTCCGGCAGCAAGCCCTGGCCCAGAGCACCGGGGATACCTCGGGGGCCCACTGGATCTACTGGGACCAAGACCTGCTCTACAGCGAGCAGAAAGTGGCGGAACTAGGGGCCAGTCGGGTGCTGGTGGTGCCCCTTCGCTTCCGAGACTTCCTCCTGAACTTAGCCCACGATGTCCCCCTTGCCGGACACCTGGGGCAGGATAAAACCTACGACCGCCTGGTGACCCATTTTTTCTGGCCCCACATGCGAAAGGATGTCACCAACCACTGCAAGGCCTGCCCCACCTGCCAGGCCAGCGGAAAAAGTGGCCGAAAAATCAAAGCACCATTGCAACCCTTTCCTGTCGTCACCACCCCGTTTGAACGAGTGGGAATAGACATTGTGGGGCCCCTCGACCCTCGAACAGCCCAAGGACACCGGTTCATCCTGGTCCTCGTAGACCACGCCACTCGCTATCCCGAGGCCATCCCTCTTCGGACGGTGACGGCCCCCGTGGTGGGCCGGGCCCTGATGGGGATCTTCTCCCGGGTGGGGTTCCCCCGGGAGGTCGTCAGTGACAGGGGCACGAACTTTATCTCCAGATATATGAAGTCTCTTTGGCAACAATGCGGGGTCACCTACAAATTCACGACCCCCTATCACCCGCAAGGAAACGGACTGGTCGAGAGGTTCAACCGCACCCTCAAGGGGATGATTATGGGCCTAGAAGAACCCCTTCGACGCCAGTGGGACGTGCTACTTCCCTGCCTCCTGTTTGCCTATCGGGAGGTCCCGCAGAAGTCCCTCGGCTTCAGCCCATTTGAACTCCTGTACGGGCACCCCGTCCGGGGCCCCCTCAGCCTAGTCAAGGAAGGTTGGGAGCAGCCTCCCCAGAAAACTCCCCCGGACATCTACAGGTACCTCCTGGCTCTCCGCAACCAGACCCGGCAGTTCCGAGACACCGCCAAAGCCAATCTCGAGGCCAGTCAGGAGGACATGAAGAGGTGGTACGATCAGCACGCGTCCTCCATTGAGTTCGAACCGGGACAACAGGTCTGGGTGATGTCCCCGGTTGAACCCTGTGCACTCCAAGACCGATGGTCCGGGCCCTTCAAGGTAATCGAACGCAAAGGGCCCGTCACCTATTTAATCGACATGGAGACTGCCCGGAACCCCCTACGGGTCCTCCATGCCAACAGGCTAAAACCCCATTTTGTGCGATCCGAGCTCAGCCTCCTGATGGCTACCGATAATGGGACAGAAGAAGACTCCGAACCCCTTCCGGACTTACTGAGGGCCTTCGAGCAGGATGGCTCAGTGGAAGGGGTCCAGCTCTCCGAGGCCCTGTCCCCGGAGCAACGCCAAGACTACCAAACGCTCCTGAGGCGGTTCACCTCCCTGTTCTCCCTCACCCCCGGAGTCACCCCCTGGTGCCTCCACGATGTGGACACCGGGGACAGCCCTCCTATCCGACACCGGGCATACCGCGTACCAGACCGGGTACGAGCCTGCATCCAGACCGAGGTGTCCAAAATGCTGACCCTGGGAGTGATCGAACCCTCAGACAGCCCCTGGGCAAGCCCAGTCGTCCTGGTTCCCAAGGCGGCCGCCCCGGGCGTTGCCCCTGAGCTCCGGTTCTGCGTGGACTATCGGGGGCTGAATGCAGTTACCAGGACCGACGCTCATCCCATCCCCCGGGCCGACGAGCTAATTGACCGGATGGGGGCCGCCCGCTACCTGAGCATCTTCGACCTAACAGCGGGCTACTGGCAGATCGGCCTCACCCCTCGGGCCCAAGAACGATCCGCCTTCTCTACCCC
The DNA here is from genome assembly GCF_964261635.1 of Lissotriton helveticus. Lineage (NCBI taxonomy): Eukaryota > Metazoa > Chordata > Amphibia > Caudata > Salamandridae > Lissotriton > Lissotriton helveticus. The sequence goes on from NC_136070.1 coordinate 12,723,038, forward strand.
AGACGGGCACTACCACTTTAAAGTCATGCCCTTCGGCATGAAAAACGCCCCGGCCACGTTCCAACGGCTGGTAAACCAGGTACTGGCGGGCCTGGGAGACTTCAGCGCCGCCTACCTGGACGACATTGCTGTGTACAGCCACCAGTGGACCGACCACCTCCGCCACCTGCGGGAGGTTCTACACGCCCTCCAGCAAGCCGGGCTCACCATCAAGGCCAGCAAGTGCCAGGTTGGCCAAGGGTCCGTGACCTACCTGGGACACCAAGTGGGAAGCGGGCTAGTGGCTCCTCTCCAACTCAAGATTGCTGCCATCCAGGCCTGGCAACCCCCTACGACCCAAACGGAGGTCCGGGCCTTCCTGGGGCTCACCGGATACTACCGGCGGTTCGTGAAGGACTATGGCAGCATCGTGGGGCCCCTCACAGAGCTCACCTCCAAAAAGGGCCCCAAAACCGTCAACTGGACCCTGGACTGCCAATCGGCCTTCGAGAAACTAAAGACCGCCATGTGCACGGCCCCCGTGCTCCAGGCTCCCGACTACAGCCGGGAATTCATTGTGCAGACGGACGCCTCCGATCATGGTGTGGGGGCCGTCCTCTCCCAACTCAACGCCGAAGGGGTCGACCATCCGGTGGTCTTCATCAGCAGACGCCTCTTGCCCCGAGAACAGCGCTGGAGCACCATTGAGAGAGAGGCCTTCGCCGTAGTCTGGGCACTCAAGAAGCTCCGGCCATACCTCTTCGGCACCCACTTCCGGGTGCAAACAGACCACCGACCCCTGCAATGGCTGATGCAAATGCGGGGGGAAAACCCGAAGCTGTTGCGCTGGTCCATCTCCCTGCAGGGGATGGACTTCACGGTGGAACATCGTCCAGGCCAGGACCACGCCAACGCCGACGGCCTGTCACGCTTTTTCCGCCTCAGCGAGGAGAGTCCCCAGGAAGATGGCTGACTCTCCCCGCCTTCAGCTGGGGGGGACGCATGTTGGACAGGCCGCATGGTCGGGCTGCCCCCCCTCCCCGCAGTAGGACCTGGACCCTGGCTCTCCCTGCATCCCCAGCCAGAGTCCCTAAACAACCACCCGAAGTACCCTGCAATCCCTCCACTACAAGACACCAGCCCCGGACCCAGCTGGCCCGGGTCACCATCCACACCCCGACATCGAACCGGCTGCCATCTTGGGGCACTGCAGCACGAGGCCGCGTGGCCTCAACTCGACCCTAACCCTGGGCCCGGCCGGCCCCGACATCGGGGCACCAACCTCCCCCCAGGAGGCAGAGTGACCACTTGGCAAATCAATGGGAGAAGGAATCGTCAACGGCTCCCCTCCGCCAGGTGTCGATCACCCCCGGCCGCCCTGGGCGCTGGCTCCACCCCCCTGCTGGGTGTCTGGACTCCCTCATCCCGGACCTCCCGGCCCCCAGGCGCGAGGGTCCGGACATCAAAGGGGACCAGACCTATAACTGGGGCAGTGCCAGACCAGGAAGGCAGTTGTATCCTGGAGTCGAGAGACCCGTGAAGAACTCATCCGTGACTGGCCTGCTGGCGCTGCCGCGGCCCTCTGCCTCGTGAACCCATCTTGGCCTGCTGGCGCTGCCGCGGCCCTCTGCCTAGTGAAACCATCTTGGCCTGCTGGCGCTGCCGCGGCCCTCTGCCTCGTGAAACCATCGACTTGGCCTGCTGGCGCTGCCGCGGCCCTCTGCCTTGTGAGACTACCATCTTGGCCTGCTGGCGCTGCCGCGGCCCTCTGCCTCGTGAAACCATCGACTTGGCCTGCTGGCGCTGCCGCGGCCCTCTGCCTTGTGAGACTACCATCTTGGCCTGCTGGCGCTGCCGCGGCCCGATCCACAGACCCTCCAGCTCGAGGATTGTGAGCTCGCCCCTTACCACTACCTGTACCGATCCGGTACCAAGACTGTCCCGCTACCCCCTTTCCCTACAGAGACTAGAAGTGAGAGGACCCCCGGGTCCGAGATATCCTGTATCGCTGATATCCTTGCCTTAAGAACCTTATATAAAGCATTGAACTCGACTTGGTGTGGTGCCTGTTTGTGGGGAGGGAGGTAACTTGTCTGTACGATCACCGGAGACGGTCCCCCTCGGGGATCTCTCCCTCAGTATCCGGCCGACCCTCAGGGTCCCCGTCTAACAGAGCCCAAAAGATGCAGAGATCCCGCAGTGCATTGATGATCGACCAAAGAGATACAGAGATCCCGGGGTGCATCGATGATCGAGCCCATGAGATACAGAGATCCTGGGGTGCTATAGTGATCGAGCCCATGAGATACAGAGATCCCAGGGGTGCATCGATGATCGACCAAATAGATACAGAGATCCCGGGGTGCATCGATGATCGACCAAATAGATACAGAGATCCCGGGGTGAATCGATGATCGAGCCCAAGAGATGCAGAGATCCCTGGGTGAATCGATGATCGAGCCAAAGAGATGCAGAGATCCCTGGGTGAATCGATGATCGAGCCCAAGAGATGCAGAGATCCCGGGCTGAATCGATGATCGAGGCAAAGAGATACAGAGATCCCGGGGTGCATCGATGATCGAGCCAAAGAGATGCAGAGATCCTGGGGTGCATCGATGATCGAGCCCAAGAGATGCAGAGATCCCGGGGGGCATCGATGATCGAGCCCCAGCGATGCAGAGATCTCGGGGTGAATCGATGATCGAGCCCAAGAGATGCAGAGATCTCGGGATGAATCGATGATCGAGGCAAAGAGATACAGAGATCCCGGGGTGCATCGATGATCGAGCCAAAGAGATACAGAGATCCTGGGGTGCATCGATGATCGAGCCCAAGAGATGCAGAGATCCTGGGGGCATCGATGATCGAGCCCCAGAGATGCAGAGATCTCAGGGTGATTCGATGATCGAGCCCAAGAGATGCAGAGATCTCAGGGTGCATCGATGATCGAGCCCAAGAGATTCAGAGATCCCAGGGTGCATCGATGATCGAGACCAAGAGATTCAGAGATCCCAGGGTGCATCGATGATCGAGACCAAGAGATGCAGAGATCCCGGGGTGAATCGATGATCGAGCCCAAGAGATGCAGAGATCTCGGGGTGAATCGATGATCGAGCCCAAGAGATGCAGAGATCCCGGGGTGCATCGATGATCAAGCCCAAGAGATGCAGAGATCCTGGGGTGCATAGATGATCGAGCCCAAGAGATGCAGAGATCCCGGGGGGCATCGATGATCGAGCCCCAGCGATGCAGAGATCTCGGGGTGAATCGATGATCGAGCCCAAGAGATGCAGAGATCTCGGGGTGAATCGATGATCGAGCCCAAGAGATGCAGAGATCTCGGGATGAATCGATGATCGAGGCAAAGAGATATAGAGATCCTGGGGTGCATCGATGATCGAGCCAAAGAGATACAGAGATCCTGGGGTGCATCGATGATCGAGCCCAAGAGATGCAGAGATCCCGGGGGCATCGATGATCGAGCCCCAGAGATGCAGAGATCTCGGGGTGAATCGATGATCGAGCCCAAGAGATGCAGAGATCTCAGGGTGCCTCGATGATCGAGCCCAAGAGATTCAGAGATCCCAGGGTGCATCGATGATCGAGACCAAGAGATTCAGAGATCCCAGGGTGCATCGATGATCGAGACCAAGAGATGCAGAGATCCCGGGGTGAATCGATGATCGAGCCCAAGAGATGCAGAGATCTCGGGGTGAATCGATGATCAAGCCCAAGAGATGCAGAAATCCCGGGGTGCATCGATGATCAAGCCCAAGAGATGCAGAGATCCCGGGGTGAATCGATGATCGAGCCCAAGAGATGCAGAGATCTCGGGGTGAATCGATGATCGAGCCCAAGAGATGCAGAGATCCCGGGGTGCATCGATGATCAAGCCCAAGAGATGCAGAGATCCCGGGACGCATCGATGATCAAGACCAAGAGATGCAGAGATCCCGGGGTGCATCGATGATCGAGCCCAAGAGATGCAGAGATCCCGGGGTGCATCGATGAGCCCAAGAGATGCAGAGATCCCGGGGTGCATCGATGAGCCCAAGAGATGCAGAGATCCCAGGGTGCATCGATGAGTGAGTCCAAGAGATACAGAGATCCCGGGGTGCATCGATGATCGAGCCCAAGAGATGCAGAGATCCCGGGGTGCTGTAGTGATCGAGCTCCAGAGATTCCGGGGTGCTATAGTGATCGAGCCCAAGAGATGCAGAGATCCCGGGGTCAATCAATCAATCAGACAATTTATATAGCGCGCTACTCACCCGGTAGGGTCTCAAGGCGCTGGGAGGGGGGTCCGTTACTGCTCGAACAGCTGGGGTGCTATAGTGATCGAGCACAAGAGATGCAGAGATCCCGGGGTGGTATAGTGGATGAGCCCAAGAGATGCAGAGATCCCGGGGTGCATCGATGATCGAGCCCAAGAGATGCAGAGATCCCGGGGTGCTTAAGTGATTAAGCCCAAGAGATGCAGAGATTCCGCGGTGCATCGATGATCGAGCCCAAGAGATGCAGAGATCCCGGGTACCCTTAGGGACCAGTCACCAGCACAGCTGGGCCTTCAGGGGCCAGTCGCCAGTGCCTGCTGGGCCCTGGGGGACCAGTCACAAGCGCCTGCTGGGCACTGTCACCAATGCCTGCTGGGCCCTCAGGGACCAGTCACAAGTGCCTGCTGGGCTCTGTCACCAGTGCCTACTGTGCCCTCAGGGACCAGTCACCAGTGCATACTGGGCCCTCAGGGACCAGTCACAAGCGCCTGATGACACCTATCACCAATGCATACTGGGCCCTCAGGGACCAGTCACAAGCACCTGCTGACACTTGTCACCAGTTCCCGCGGGCCCTTAGGGACCAGTCACCAGTGCCTACTGGGCCCTCAGGGACCAGTCACCAGTGCCTACTGGGCCCTCAGGGACCAGTCACCAGTGCCTACTGGGCCCTGTCACTAGTGCCTGCTGGGCCCTCAGGGACCAGTCACCAGTGTCTGCTGGGCCCTCAGGGACCAGTCACCAGTGCCTACTGGGCCCTGTCACCAATGCCTGCTGGGCCCTCAGGGACCTGTCACCAGTGCCTGCTGGGCCCTCAGGGACCAGTCACCAGTGCCTACTGGGCCCTGTCACCAGTGCCTGCTGGGCCCTCAGGGACCAGTCACCAGTGCCTACTGGGCCCTGTCACCAGTGCCTGCTGGGCCCTCAGGGACCAGTCACCAGTGCCTGCTGGGCCCTCAGGGACCAGTCACCAGTGCCTACTGGGCCCTGTCACCAGTGCCTGCTGGGACTGTGCCTGCTGCGCCCTCAGGGACCAGTCACCAGTGCCTGCTGGGACCTCAGGGACCAGTCACCAGTGCCTACTGGGCCCTGTCACCAGGGCTTGCTGGGCCCTCAGGGACCAGTCACCAGTGCCTACTGGAGGCACGAGGCAGCAGGGCCCGCGGGTGCGGGTGTCGGGGGTGGGGGGGTCACGCTCTTGTTTTGACTCGGGGCTCGAGGTGCAGAGAGGTGGATCAAACCAGAGACGGAGGGGGAGAGTGAGTCTGTGTGCGAGAGGCCGCCACAGACCCCCCGCGGCTGCAGACAGACCCCGACAGGCCGCAGCTTCAAGCGGAGCCAAAGTAAAGCCCCTCTGGGCCGCCGGCTGCACAGAGACATGCCAGGGGTGGGGGCAGCCCCCCCCCCCGCGGGGGGCAGACATGCCAGGGGTGGGGGTGGGTGCTGCCCCCACCCCTGGCATGTCTCTCCTACGTGGGGGGGGGCTGCGCTGCTCTGCCTCCCCCATCCCTGGCATGTCTGCCCCCCGCGGGGGGGGGCTGCCCCCATCCCTGGCATGTCTCCCCCAAGTGATGAACACGGAAATCAGAGTTAACGGGGTAGAAGTGTGGCCCGCAGGGGCCCCGCACCCCCCCCCCCCCCTGCAGCGGATGATTCCTCGGATACCGGAGCCAAGACAGGCGCCGGTCACAGCCTCCTCACACCCCAGACTACACGACCCATGACCTTTAAACGGCCACTAACATCAGTACATTAATGACCACACCTGGACCTCCCAACTTATCCACAGCTTCTGGGCAAAGCACTACGCTACGCTCACGTAGTTTGCACTACTTCGCACTACGCGAACTGCACGTAGCACAGTGCAAACACGCGAAGCCTAGCGTAGTGCAGCGGTCATTTTTTGCTGTCTCGCGGTCCTCAACGTCAAGTTGGCGACCGCGAGCGAGCAAAATGACATCCCGGTGAGACTTTTTCCTCATTCGCGATCAGCAACATCAAGTTGCCGATCGCGAGCGTGGAAAATAAACCCCCCGGCGAGATTCTCAATGCAGGGAGGTCAGGTTGCTCATTGCGAGTGATCGCGTATGCTCGTGACCGCTGGCACTGTGCAAGATGCCGTTTTCAATGATTGCACAGTGCCAGATACTTGTCCGCACTGGGCAATCATTGAAAACGGTATCTTGCACAGTGCAAACAGGGTACTCCGTAGCTCGCGTACTGCACTTCGCGTAGCTACGCTAGCACTACTTCGCGAACTACTCCCAGCCCTAATCTTCACACCACAGACCTCAGCCCTCATAGAACCATCACAGACCTCATAGTACTCTTTAATTTGAGGTGGGGTCACTCCAGCTCCCAGAAAACTGAAGAGGTTTCGGGGAACCAGACCTCAAACACCGATGTTTCTTTATTGGGTCAGCCAACGGACGAGAAGTCGGAGTGCGCTTCAACTTCTTGTGTTTTTTGTGCCTCTTACCTGAGTGCCCCGAAGATTGCGAGTGGGACGTAGAAGACTTTGACTCCTGGAACGGTTCTGAGACCTTCCTCTCGAACAGGACCTTGACTTCTGTGGAGTCTCATGCCAGGCAGCTAGCAGCCTCAGGGAACACTCCCTCAAAGCCTTCGGTGCCATGGCCCGGCAGTCGGAGCACGACTTGGAGTCATGGTCGTACTCAAGACCCCACAAACACACGAGGTGCGGGGCTGTCACCGACATGGCGCGGTGAAAGATGCCAGAGGTTTAAAACCTGTCTTCCTCTATAAAATCCTTGACACACCAAGAGCAAAAAACCTCAAAAAAGGTCAACAAAATGTCACAAAAACACTTGTAAAATAATTGACAGAGGCGTAGCTCTTCTCTCAGATCAGCGCCAGCGCTGGCTGGCACGGAAAGAAAAGAACTGACGTCAGAGCGCTGTGGTGGCACCTATAGAGGTGACGCGGATGTCACATCTGGCACGAAGCTGCTGCGTGAAGCCAATCGATATCACCTACCGGCGCGCAGAGGTTCAGCTCACAGGAAACCTCCCGGTTCCAGTCTGATCAGAGCTGGACTGGGAACTGACACTGGCCCTGGCAAACAGCTCGGCCGGACCTGAGGGGGTGATAGGAGCTACTCGAAAGCACCACCCCCATCTCACCGCTGCTGCTTTTGTTACAGGGGGCCAATATTACACCTATGCTACAAAACCGGCTCCGGGTAACAAAAACAGCCCCCAGGGGTCCAAAACCAGTCCCCACGCCCGGAGCCTGCTACGGCCAGTCCAGCCCTGTGTCAGATTTCATCTAGGCATCGAAGGAGACTGCGAAACACCTGCCATGGTAGCTGCTTGATCGCAAATGGACTGGGGGCAGACCCCCTCACCCTACCCCACCCAAAACGAAGGGTTGGGATGTCATCTGGGAGAGGTGAAGATCAGAGGAATTTGGTCTCCGGCAGAAACTTGCCTTCCGGTCAATTAGCTGCAGCTGTGACCGATTCACTTGGCACCGAAGGTGTTCCTCCTGACCATTAGAGGGTGGGACCAGGTACAGGTGTTCACAGACAACACAACTGCTGTGTGGTACTGCAACAAACAGGGCAGTGTGCGGTTGTGGGTCCTTGCCAGGAGGCTCTACGTCTCTGGAGGTGGCTGAACATTCAGGGCATATTCCTGACCGCTCAACAGCTGGCAGACTCACCAGGGCAGACAATCTGAGCGGGCATTGCCTAACGAGGCATGAATGCCGGGTACACTTAGAGGTGGCACAGTCTGTCTTCTGCCAATGAGGAAAACTCTGGCTCCATCTATTCATCACCACAGAAAACATGTAGTATAATACTACGTGTTTGAGTGTTGAGTTCGCGAGGCAGCCCTCTCGAGGGGGCTTTCTGCCTTCAGTGGGTTTTGGGGCTCCAGCCGCTCCTGACCAGAGCACCGAAAAGGATCAGAAGAGACTGTGCCCAAGTCATCCTGGTACCCGGAACATCTGGGCATTAGCATTTGTCCTCCAATCCGGAAGCCTCTTCTTGAGGTTCTCCTGTCGCAGCAGGTTGGGGTCCTGATCCCAAGCCTGCACAACCCACACCTCCATGTGTGCGGATTGAGGGGTGACACTTGATGGCTTTCGATCGTCCCCCCCAAAGGAGTGGGTGTCATTCTGGCAGCCAGGCGTCCATCTGCCAAAACTGTATGTGCATGACGCTGGGAGTAACGTCTTCCTCAAACATACAAACCCTGAATGCTGAGTTATGGGATGTTCTCCTGTTCTGTTTGTCGTTGGCCCAGCAAGGCCTTGCCATGGCAGCAGTTACAGGTTACCTCTCATTATATCTGCTTTTTGACGGTCGCCTGACCAGCCATCCCTCTTCAGTCACCTTTGTGATGCGTTATTGAAGGGACTGGTTCATGTGTTATCACCGATTCGATGTCTCGTGCCGCAGTGGAACCTCAACCTGGTACCCGCCTTTTCGATGGAAGCTCCTTTCCAGCCCATGCACAGTTGTCCTCTTCACCTGTTAACCATCAAGAGAGTTTTTCCCATCGCCATAACATCGTCTAGGCGAGTGAGTGAACTGTAGGCGTTGTCTGTGATGCCAACGTACACTTCGTTCTCCCCAGAACAACCGGTCCTTTGGACAAAAGCAGCTTTCCTGCCCGGGGTGCTTACGCCCTGTCGTGTGGGGCAATCCATCCCCTTGCCAGCTTTCCATGCACCGTCTCATCCCTCTAAGTGGGAAGAACGGCTCCACCCTCTTGACTCCAAAGGAGCTCTCAGCTTCGATGTTGACTCCACACTGAATATCGACAAGATGACAAATCTTCAATGGTTTTTCTGGAGCTAAGAAAGGGAATGCGGTGTGAATGGGTTGTATCAAGATCAGCTATGGGCGAGGCAGAAAGCAACCGTCTGAATGTGTGTGTGCTCACTCCACCAGAGCAAAGGCTGCTACCACTGTGCCAGTGCAGGGAGGGCCGGTCTTAGACATGTGCCAGGCTGCTACATGGGCGTCCCTCCATACCTTCACGAAGCATTACTGTCTGGACAGCGAGGTCTGACAGGATGGACATTTACCCGATCTGTCCTGCAGGACGTCCTGCTCTGAGACCTTCCACAGACCCACCACCGGGCGGTTCGGCTTTGGTAACTATTCACGAGGTGAGGAGTCAGCAGTTAGACCTAGCCATCAGAAGAACGAGCTACTTACCTTCGTCTTTTCTGGTAGAGACTCTAACTTCAGATTCCTCACTGACGCTCTCATCCTCCCCGTCTTGTGGAATGGACTCCTCCTGCCCATATATGGTTCCATCTATTGAAAACATCTGCACAGTGTCACTTGCAGGTTTCTATCAGCGCCACATCAGTTGGTGCAAACAGAGTTCAGAGAGAAGCTGACATCAGCCCACGGAGATGGCGCATATATAGAGGAAAAAGAAACAATGGAAGGGCGGAATGCTGGACAATGCAAACATTCACCCCCAGTCAAGAGATCTGGGTTAAATCCATCGTTCATTTGCTCACCACACCACCCCAGTGTGGACCCAGCCATATGCAAATCAGCCTTGACCCTGTGCCTCATGGGAACAGTCCAGCCCGAACTGCCAAGTCAGGTGCTCCCTGAACCGGAAACAAGCATCCTGGGACCAGTTTCTGGCTAATCAGCCATCATCAGCCAGGCTAGCTTGGATCCAGTGGTGTAGTGAGCACGGGACCCACATCTGGGCATACCCTGCCAACTTAGGGCGATATGTGCAAAAGAAACAATTGATGGACGTAATGCTGGACAATGCAAACATTCACCACCAGTCACCAGGATCTGGGTTTAATCCATCATTCATTTGCTCACCATGCCACCCCAGTTTGGACCCAGCCATTTGCAAATCAGTCTTGACCGTGTTCCTTGTGGGAACAGTCCAGCCCAAACTGCCAAGCCAAGTCCTCCCTGAACCGGAAAGAAGCATCCTGGGACCAGTTTCACAGCATCACCCATTATCAGCCAGGCTAGCTTGAATCCAGTGGTGTAGTGAGCACGGGACCCACGTCTGGGCATAACCTTCCCACTTAGGGGGATATATGCAAAAGAAACAATTGATGGACGTAATGCTGGCCAATGCAAACATTCACCCCAGTCACCAGGATCTGGGTTTAATCCATCATTCTTTTGCTCACCACACCAGCCCAGTTTGGACCCAGCCATATGCAAATCAGTCTAGACCAGAGGTCTTCAAACTTTTTGATGCTGAGACCCCCTTTTTTGGGTCTAAGGACCCCCTTCTGACAAATGTCTAGAACCTGGTACCTCATCATCAACAACTATCAACAACCATAAACTCCCCTAATTCCCACAGCAAACAATATTTACAGTGGGGAAATATTAAACAGTGTTTAGCAAACCAAAGGTCAGTGAGCGTGCGCGTGAAGTCAAAGGTGTCGCTAAAAACAAAGAGACTCATTTACGATGAATTGGCATAGGGGTCGCCGCACGTCTTCCTGCTGCGCTGCCCTATGCCTCGGTGAAACAGGCGGGAATGAAATACGGTGCACTCCTCTCCTTTCCTTGCGTAGGTGCACAGATTGCTTCCTAGCATTAAAATAGGCAGGACTATTTTTGTGCAGCAAGAGGCACCTTCCTTCACAAAAACCATCCAGAGGCGCGCTTTCCTCTTTCTTTGCGAGCTGCAGAATGCAGGAAAGAGGAAACAACGAGGAGAAATGAAAACATTCCTCCTTGTTACGCCTCCGCTGGGGAGGCGTCTGTTTTTGGAGCTGCCCCAGGTGTTTTGTAAAAATGGGGCAGCCTCAAAATCCATGGGCGATGCATGGAAACCCCACGCGAATCCCATGGAACACCTCCGTGACGCAGAGTACGGCAACGGCGTGACTTGCGCTGCTATGTCTCACTCTATATCTACGAGGCCATTCACAGTCATGCTGAGTGACTGAGCACTGCCTCATAGGTATGACTGCTTTCTCAGCCAGGCTAGCTTGAATCCAGTGGTGCAGTGAGCACGGGACCCACGTCTGGGAACATCCTGCCCACTCAGGGCGACATATGCAAAAGGAACAATTGATGGACGGAATACTGGACAATGCAACCATTCACAAGGTTCTGGGGGCGAGCGTCTGAAAAGTATCAGAGCTCCGTCCATCATCTCCTTGTGTTTGCTTTGTTCGCGCTATGTTGGCAGGGTATGCCCAGATGTGGGTCCCTTGGTCACTTTGCCGCTGGATTCAAGCTAGCCTGCCTGAAGAGGGGTGTTACCACGAAACGGGTCCCAGGATGCTTGCTTCCGGTACAGGGAGGACCTGGCTTGGCAGTTCGGGCTGGACTGTTCCCATGAGGCACAGGGCCCAGACTGATTTGCATATAGGTGTGACTGAACTGGGGTGGCGAAGTGAGCTAAAGAATGATGATGGATCAAACCCAGATCTGTGACTGGGGGTGGGTCTCTGAAAAGTTTCAGCGCTCCGTCCATCATCTCCTTGTGTTTGCATATATAGAGGACCCAATGCCATATCCGGGGTGGGACAGGTCCGTTGCAGAGCTGCACACTGCCACCTACTGACGTGCAATGAATTGCTACAAAAGTTTGCAGATCCATTGTGACTGCTTGCGATATTCTCAAGGTAAGAAATCTGCAGTTAGATAGCATCTCTACCAGAAAAGGCGTTAGTAAAGGTAAGTTGTTCATTAAATAAAAAATACGAATGTTACCCTGAGTAGAAAGTGTTTGAAATTATTGTTTAAAACATATTATTTGTAAATTAAATACATATATTTAAATTAGTCATATAATACATATTTAATTTGAGTTAATGAGTAGTAATATTTTATTAGTTGTGTGTCAATAATAAATATTTTACCTATATTAATACTCTTTAATAATAAGAGTGGTTAACTGTACATTTGGCCATTCTTTTGTGAGGTTCTACGGGTAGCCCATTGGGGCCCGGAGTCTTTTCCGATTGCGGGTGTGTGAGGACTTAACCTACCTCATACCCTGTTATTCCCTCTTCCAGGGTCTGTCGGTGTTCTGCAGATAGGTGTCGGGTTGAGTAGTCCGATACAAACTTTATTAAGTCCCTTAGCTCCTCATTAATTTTTAATGACAGAAATCCTAGTCGAGCTCTGCAAATACTTCTGCCGCAGCCAGGCCCTCCCTCACCCTACTGCCTGCCGGTGTGTTCATTTCTTTTATGTGATGCAGTCCCTCTGCTCAGCTGTTACGGCAAACATCTCCCGGCTAAGGCTCCTACCTCGCACAGTTTCCTTCGTTTACCCAGGCAGTGTGTCCAGATTGCATTAATGATTATTGATTTGTCTTTCTTTGCCAATATCTGCCCCACAATCCACTTTGAGGTGAATAATTCATGCTCTTCCTCTGATTGTAATATTTGTTACCCTTGTGTGGTTGTCTGTCGTTCTAGTCACGTCCTCTACTTCCCCTGAAATCAGTCTGCCTCTTACCACGCTTTAGAGGCATCCCATGTTGTTTGGGTACTCTCGAATGATCCTTCACTCTTGGAAAAGTCACTTTCGTTGCCATTATTAGTTTGTCTTCCACTTTTGGGTTCACCAAATGCAAGATACCATTTGCCAGACTCCATATTGTTTGTTTATTGACGTGGATTGTCACCACGAGGGCGATTGGTTAGATAGACCCTTGATTCACATTCCAAGTCAAACAAGGGTAGGGATTGTACCCAAGCGGTGGGTTAAATCTGGCTGCACGACTTGGATTAGTTTGAAACTTACGGCATAAAGTTACCCTAGCTGCCTCTCCACCCAACTTCATCATGAGATGGACTTAAGACGGCTGCCCCCTGAGCAGGACATGCCCCTCACCCAAACATTTGATCTTTATTTTTCCGCTGGTTTCTCAACCTTTTGGAGGATTCAACTTTGCATTTGAGCTCCATGGATCTCCAGAGCTGGGTGCACCCTAAGGGATATTAGTTCCACCAGGGAAGGTACTTCCAATGGACGGCTCGTCTGTGGTACTCTTGTGGCTGCTACGGTAACAAGGGGATGGGGGACCCCCCCATAACTGGCTCTCCTGTGTAATCTCCTGAATTAGCCAATGGCATTGACTTTTGTCAGGCGATTCTTTTAGATGTTTGTGAGGTAACACAGATGGACCCACGGTATACCGTTCATTAGTCTCTGATGAATTTCAAGTAGGCGCTTGTGTCATTGTTGGCTGTGATGGGGAGGATCGGTGAACGGAAGTCGTGCTTCTTCTGGGGTCTGCACAGTAGTCGGAGCGCATTGATCGTTGTTTTACGGAGAAGGGTTTAGGGGTCTCCTAGAGATTTGGCATGGTCATCGTTTTCATGACTCTCTCCGGGCTTCCATTGATCTGGTTTCTGAGTACGAGGATTGAGGTCTTTGGTGATTCACTCTCCCATCCAACAGTGGGTCGCTCCTCAGCACATCCCAGCTGCCCCAGGTGTATTGAACAATAATGTTTTGGATTGGAAAAGATGAATTAGTCTGGCTGAATAGAGCAGCGTTTATTGCATGGTCGTGGTTCTAGTTTCTGCTCAATGGATTTCCTTTGTAGTTGCACTGATATTGAGTAGTCCAGAATGACCAGGATATGTCAAGCTGCAGAACCACTTTCAAGACCTCATCCCTGTCCTTGTCCCTTAAGATGCGTGCAGTCATGGTTCTGGGTGGACTGCCAGGAGGTAGCCTTTCAAACAGGGCCTGATACGACTTCTCGACAATGAAGCACTGGGAGATTCTTTCCACTGGGATTACTTTTTTAATCCAAGGTCCAATAAGTGCTTGGGTGATATTTCTTTACTCCCTCAGGGAAACCCAAGAGCCATAGATTGTTTCTCCAGGCCTGTCTTCCAGAGTCCTAGAGGACGCCCTCTATCGAGTGACTGTAGCCTGAACCTCTCTTAGGTATCTTCCAGCTCTGATATGTGACCCTTTGCCTCGGACTCCCTGTTGCAAGCATGGCACAAGCCCTGCTGAAATGAGGAAATGAGGACACATCTGGATTGAGTTGACCAATCTTTGTCTCTAGGACTGTCATTCCATGGATCCCACAAAGTTCCTCAGTGCAGGTGGCTCACTCACCGCAGTGGGAGCATTTTAAGTACTGAATGCAAACTGATGTTATTAGCATTTTTACCCAGTTCTCCCTGTTTGAAAATGTGTCTCATTTTGTCACCAGTTGGACTTGCTTCTCCAGTCCAAGATGTGCCCCTTGGTGAGGGAAGGTGGCACAACAAGGTGGGTGATGCCAGTGGTGTCCAGTAGGCAGCTGCGCACATTCTCCATGGCCTTGATGGATGCATATCCTAGGAGACTGAAGGATGCGGGCTTTGTGCAGATGACCGCGGCTGCAGTTGCTTTTTGTGCTGAAGACTAGGATGGTGTCCAGTGGATGAAGATGGGGCAGAACATGAGGGTCCATGTGGCTTAAAAGGGATAGTGGAGTAACAGGAGCTTGAAGAATTGTATGTCAACCACATCGACCATCATGATCATCCACTATCGATGCGGGTCGAGCAGGTAAGACACGCGATGTGTAGTCTTATGGGACCAGGACCTTCAGGATGATTGTGATGGCAGGAGAAACCAGATCTCAGTAGTAAGGTTGGCCTCATGGTCATCTGTGGTGGTGCACACTGCTGCAGACCAAGAGGGAGTGGAAAGGCTGCTCGTCCTGAGCTGCAGGAGGTCCTGAGTGAAGAGTTGACGGGTGTGTTGGGTGCAGCTGAGTAGTGACCAGGGCTGCGACTGCTGAGATAGTGCGTTGCGATGTGGAGTATAGATGTGCGACCCAAATAAGGTTCCTGACCCTGGCTAGTCCCTTGAATACGGGACCTGGCTCATCAGAAGAACCCAGGCTGGCATCCCAGACACCACTGTTTTCTTCCTTTTGCATTTTTTAGAAACAAAAACTTTCAAGTGAAAGAGACACGGGCGAGAAGATAAAATCCACAATAGTGAATTTTGGCTTGAACTATGAGCCCTTCAATCATATGCATGCGACACTGTCTGCAGCCGAGCTCTGCACTGAAGGTGTCTCACTGGAGACTTTTAGTAACAGAAGAGACTCTTCTGGGGGTTGCTACCAGTTTTTATTCTACCTGTAATTGCCTTCACTGAGGTATTGAACTCCTACTGAATTGGTCCTTTAAGTCAGAGGAAGAAGTGATATTAACATGCCAATAGAATCGTGCCTTCCCTCAACTTTCTACCTTGTAAAAGATTGAATTAAGGTGAGGTGAGTGTATTTATCCAGCTCCACGGAGAAGTGAGCTAAAACCAGTGTCATCTTGAACAGGATAGAGAAGATATCAAGTAGCTAAACGGAACAATGTGTAACCATGACGCCTGGGGTGAAACCCTGCTTTACCTGCCAGACCCAATGATGTGATTTTAGCCAAATTCCTCTCCTTCCTGGTCTCATTTTAATGAGCATCACTATTGAGAGCACTTTGAGGTCCGTCAGTTCATGGTGTTCCCTTGATCAAGCCTCTCGTTTATAACTTTGAATGTGGCTTTATCGAGAACAACAATATTCCGCAATATCAGAGACAGAACCTATCGACTGATTGACACGACCAGAGTAGACCTCTAGAGTGGGACCTTTTTAGATGGAAAAGAGTCAGTTTCATGAACGGGGAAGTTTCAGGGTCGGTGAGGAATCTGCGGTTAGGTGGTGTATCTACAAGAAAGAGCATTACAACAAGTAACTTGTTCTTCTGATGGATACTTCTAACCGTCTTGTGACGAGAAGCCAGAGCGGTACCTCCAGCGATGGTGGGTCTGTGAACTGGCTCGGACTTCCCATCTCAATGGGCCGGACTTTTGAGGCAGTAATGCTTCATGAGCTAGTGTATCGACTCTCACATCGCCGCCTGACAAGTATCCAGTACAGGCACGTCACATGCCAACTCCGCGGTGGCAGCTTCGGCTGTTGTCCAATGAGCCGTTGCAAAGCCGATCGTTGACACAGAGAGATCTATCTGGAGATGGTTCGCTTCTGCACTGCCTTTCCCTTCTTTGCCCTAGAGAGCTTTGCCATAAAGAGCTTGTCCACTCGATTGCCTTTGGTGCGATCTATATATATGTGCAATCTATATAAAAGATCAGTGTCCTTTTAGGGTCCAGATCTTCCTCTTTAGAGTGATGAAAGGGGCAAAAAATGCCGGAAGGGTGATAGCTTGCCGACATGAGATGGAGCGACCACTTTTGGCCCAAAGGAAGCTTGTTGTTTTTAGAAGCTGCACCCTTGGCCACAAAAGGGCCGAAAGGCTTGCTGTGCTGGTGGGGGACACACTCTCACAAAACTGAAACAATCTGCGGATGCCAACCTATCTGGGAAAAATGTTGTATAAGGTTGGTTACAGGCAGAGCCTGCAGCTCGCTCACATATGTAGATGATGTTATAGAGATAATAAATACAGCTTTTAATGTCAGAAGGCCTTAATGTACAACTGTGCCGAGGGTCAAAAGGGGTGCACATAAACAAACAATTAGAACAAAGTTCACATGTCACTGTGGCATCACAAAGGGTGTTGGCAGAAACAAGTACTGCAAACATTTAAAAAATCTCATCACTACAGGTTATTTAAATAAAGAAGGCCGATCTTGCAAAGGCAAATAACAGAAGGTGGCATAGCAAGATCCTGAGGTGCCTGTCACCCACAGGGGTGTAAGTCTGAAAACACCACACAGGAGGTGGAAGACTGAGCACCACACACGCATCACATCTCACCTCCACATCCCTGGCCCACAGGAAGCCCATCAAAGCCCCGTTAGCTCCTGTATACACAGGCTGTCAGAACCTGACTTGCAGAACCCCTGCAGGTGCTCGGCAGTGGGTAGAGTGCAAAGGACAGAGCTCCTGTCTGGAGTCCAGTGCTGCAGCGAGCGGCCCGGGGTAAACTCTGAAATTAAAGCCCTGCTGTTCCTTTCTGATGATGCTTATTCTGGAATGTCACTTATTCACACCTGACTACCCCACCCTTTCTCCCTAGCTGCAACCGGACCTGACCCTCCAAAACAGAAGCTTCAATCAATGCAATGCACTTGCAGGAACGCAGGCTCGCTGTCGCAATATCCGATCATAACGTAATGTCTCGCAACCGCTGCACCCTAAATACAGCAGCAGCCTCGGCCCTACCACAGAGAACAAGACGTGATTCATTGTGATATTATATATAATATTTATACAATCTATGATTTTTAGGTGAGCCGCACCAATACTTCATAGACAAAAGTTGCAGTTGAGCTCTTTTTGCTGTTGCTGTTCATATTTAATTTCCTGCGCAATACGGTCCTCTAAGTTGTTTATCGCCACGCAATGTCCGGTTTTGTTTAGCATTACTCCATATCGACATAAATAAAACATTCTAGTCCCCTCTAACCATTCCAAGCTTCAAATCGGGTAAACTGTGAGAAAAGGTGGTGAAGAATGTTCAAGGCAACAGCAATCCAACCCTCTCCCTTCCAGCCTCCTGAGAAATCCCCAAGTTAAGCAGCTACAAATGTCTTCAAACAGAAACAGCGCTAATTCACCCCTTTGCCGAACGATGAAGTGGCCAGGCAGCCAGAAGATAACTGTGGGTGCACTAGTGTAAATTGTGTGAAAGGGGCACAAAGTGTGTGCGAAAAATGTGTGTGCAAGAGTGTGATAGTGGTATTTTTTTATTGGGCCGAAACACAAATAATATAGCGTGCATTGTTTACATTCTGCTGTTTTATTTAGTTTTAAGCTCAAAAGAACAATTTTTGGAAGAAGTCAAACTCATTTTAACTCCGTCAGTCGCCGTGAGCCCTGGAGCCTGGAGGTTCTCCAAGCAGCTTGCCTGAAGAGTGTAGTATTCATTTGATGTTGCCCTGTGTTGGCGGGGAAGCAGTGCGGATGGAAACTGCCACATGAAACGTGGCACAGTCCGGGCCTTAGAGATGAATGCATTACATTTTAAATATCTGTGAGTGTTCACACACAAGGCCTGTCTGATGATCATTCAACAGCGTGATTTACAACTGCGGTTACTACAAGAATGGAGATGCTAGAGCCAGGAGTCCTACGGTGGACCAATTTGCGCTAGAAACACAAACATAGATAGCCTGCAGGAACGTCTGTCCATACGTCCGTCACTGGGTTCTGCCTAAAACTTGTACTGCAGCTGCAGACAAGTGCTGTAACCGCCCTTTTTCATTTGCAGTTTCTGCAAAAAGAAAAACATGCTGGTTTACATTTGCGGAAAAGCACTGTCACTGGCAATTTACGCTGGTAACCCATAAATTGGGAGGTCAGGTGTGGCAGAGGAAAGGGGCCATTGAGTCACGAGGTGCTGAGCTTGAAAAAGCAGAGTTGACAGTTAACTTATACATTTATTTGCTACAAAGAAATTGGTGAAGAGGACACACAATACTAAATCTGTTCCAGATTAATTAATAGCGACCTGTTGTAGTACTATCTACTACTCTCTTACCTGTGACCTGCAGTCTCCTTGGCACTGGCTCCATTAGATCACTGGCACATAATGTGTTTTGGTGGCCCCCGGGCCAGAGCATCAGCATGCAATGCAAATGACAAGTCAAAAGGAATCATTTATGGCTGCTTCTGCTGGGATTTCATTTCAGGGCATGCGAGTTGTTAACAGAAAGCAGCTACGCACTTTTTTATTACTACGACGATGTCGCATTAAGTTTATTGCCGAGACTGGTACTTTCCAGGACCCAGTCTGCCTTGCCCGCAGCTCAACCACCAGCCCGCCCTCAACTGTAATAATGAACCAATGCGAAAGGAAATGCTCCTTGAAAGGCAGGCGTGCACTACTGACATCAGTAACGTGATGCAGTCATCATGCCTGGACCTGGAGGGCCATCCTGCAGGAAGGACGACACAGGACACAGGACAGGTAGGGACATTTCTTTTTAATAAATATTGGGCTCATCTCACTGGGGCCCTGTTAAAAAAGTGCCGGTGCTTAGCACCTGAAAGCTCCTACACAAATTAAGCACTGGGAGGGGTGGGGGGTGGTGGGGTGCACGAGGGCCTGACACCCGGCTGGGCCAAAAATGGGGGAGTTTGTTGGAAGCCCTGGATCGGCCTGCTCCGGCCCCTAATGCTGCCCAGAGTTTGAGAAGAGAGACGTGGGGTAGATAGGGACCCCGACCATTCCTCAACAGCTGGGGCCCATGGATTGCTCCAGGGGTCGATTGCTGTTTTGGTCTGGGGCCATATGCACAACGCAGGGGCGGCTACTGCCGGGAGCAGCGCAGACGTTGAGATCTCCCCCTCACGGTGGCGAGGTAAGCTGCAGTGAGCCTTGCCACAGGAGTGGGCATCGTGCTCGCGAAGGGAGCTGTGGATGGAATCGTTGGCCAGCATTACTCCTACGCATGCGGAGCACTTGGTGCCTTACACAAAGCAGGGACATTGACTTTCGGGCAGGAGGAGGATCTGACACCTTGACCCTGGGAGTGTGGCGGCGCGGCCTGTCCGCTGTGCCTCTCCCCCGCTAGTCCTTGATCCAAGTCACCATACTCAGCCCCGTGGGAACAGCTCCATTGAAAATAGATATCGCACGCTGGCAGCGCTGAACGTCACTGCTTTCCTACTGCCCGGTGCGCATACTCAACAAAACGGCTTAGCCATGGCTGGGGGTCGAGGTACAAAAACAGCGGTCTAGGCCAAGCTAAATTAATTTGCATGGGACAAGGCCCCTGGAGTGAGCCCGGAAGCAGGGGCAGCCATAACGGAGAGGCAACAGCCCGGAGAGGAGACAAGAGAATCTACTCTGCAGGACATTCTCATGGCCATCACTACTGTCCGTACAACGTTGGAATCGTGAATTGACTCTGTGGCCACGAAGTATCCCTTATCCGGGCGGACATGCGCTCCATGAATACGCAGCTGAAGGAAGTCGAACTCAAAACAAGCTCCCTGGTCGAGGACACCTCCGAGTTAAAGTGCAGGGTGGAGGATCTTCAGGCTCATACTACTAAGCTAGAAGCGCAGCTTGAAGATTATGAAGGGTGCTCCAGGCGCAACAACGTCCTCATCCTGGGGGTGCCAAAAAGGGCAGAGGGACCAGCAGCGGACTTGTTCGTCGAGGACTTGGTTTCAACCTACCTCAAGCCCAGTGGTCTATCCAACTTTTTCTCAGGGGAAAGAGCGCATCGAGTACCAGGCGGAAGACCGAAACCGGGACCTTATTGGCCAGGATTTTTAATTTCAGGAATAGAGACTTCATCCTGAAGGCTGCCCAATCTGCGCCCCCATTGGAAGTCCAAAACAGATGCATCACCTTTTTCCGAGACTTCACCCTCAAGGTGCAGCGACAGAGGCGCAGTTTCCTCGACGTCAAAAAGGCACTTCGAGAGCGAGACCTCATATATGCTGTGCTTTTCCCGGCCAAGTTCAGGGTTGAATCGGATGGAAAGGCTTGGTTCTTTGCCACCCCTGAGGAGACCTGGGACTGGTTGGACAGTTGGCGCACTGCAGAATGGAAGAGCAATCGAGTCCGGGGGGCGAGAATAGAGAGGGGTACTGAAGAATCCTCCAAAGGCTCCCCAGCTGGCGAGCAAGAGGCAGCAACAGGAGGGTCCAAATACCTGGTCCGTAAGTTACTCCTAGCATGGGAGTGGCTATTTGCCTCTTTGCTGACTGAATGGGGTGGGGTCACTGCCCTCCTGGCGATCGAACTCACTATGGAACTGTGGTTCTAGGACTTCTTATTACTGGACACACTGTGCACTGGACATTGGGGTGCCATAGTATTTCCTTCTTTGGTCTAACAATATGTTTACCAGTTGCCTTAGTCTTAGGGATGGGTGCCCGGTTGGACGCATGCACCCACAAGTTTAAGGGGTGGGTGATAGGCGCTCTGCAAGTTCGGGTGGGCGGGAGGTTTTGACACCGCCATGCAGGGAGGCGGGTTCTGTTTTTTGGCTTTTGGGTGTTGGGTTCTTGTGCCATGAGTCGAACTGCTGTGATACAATGTTTGATCGTTATTCTGTTTGCCTTCTCTGGCGCAAGTGGGGGGAAGGCTTTGCTCAGTTTTGTTTTGTATTATTGTTTTTTTGGTTCACAGGTATGACACTTGTGATTTGCTCTCTACAAGGGCAGTAACTGGTTGCATGCTTTTGGTACCCTGGTTTCTGCCGGGGAAAGGGTCTGCTGAGGTGTTTCCTCCTGGGAGGCTCGTGGGTGGTTCTCCAACGATTATCGTTCACCACTCAAGACAACATGGGAAGACGATTAGACAGGGGTTAAAGCTGCTATCGTGGAATGTGAACGGGCTGGGAGACAAGATCAAGAGGGGCATAGTGCTCCAGTTGTTGAAGCGGCACTCCCCCGATGTAGACCTCATGCAGAAGACACATTTGCTAGGAAATGCTTGCAAGGCCATGTCACGTTAGGGTTTCCTGCTGGTGGCACACTCGGCATTCGGATCTGGCTCCCGGGGAGTAGTTATACTGGTCCGCAAGTCATTCCCCATGACTATTGACTCGATCCACACTGATGTCCCGGGTAGATATGTCGCAGCCTCCGGTACCTGGGAGGGACAAATACGCAACCTTCTTTCGGTCTACATTCTGCCGGGACTGCACACTCAGGCTTTTGCTGACCTCGGGGATCTCCTCTTAGATTTGCCGGATGGCAGAATCCTAATAGGGGGCGACTTTACTTCTATTGTCTCTGATTCCCTCGACCGGTGGCCACAAAGGGCCCTGCGCCCTCCCTCATGAGCTTTCACTGTTTTCTGGACGCGATGGGCCTGGTGGATGTCTGGAGGGTACTCCATCCGACTGAGCAGCAATACACCTTCTACTCAGGCCCACACCATAACACTAGCACTGACACTAGCACACCAACTCCACAACATAAAAGAAATACAGCACCCGGCCAGGGGTATCTCCGACCATTCGCGTATTTTGTGCCGCCTCGAAGTGGGTGAACCCTCGGTGGGCCGCATTGCCCCGATAAACTCCTGGTATCTCACAAATCCCAAAATCAGGGACACAATCCTGGGTGAGTGAGACCTTTACTTTCAGGAGAATGTGGGGTCGATAGGCTCTGTGGTGACTCTTTGGGAGGCCTACAAGTGGTCATGCGGGGGTGGCTTTAGCCCAGATTGCGGGACAGCGCAAGGAGAAGAGGGCGGGTCTGACTCGCTTAGAGGGGGAAATCTTAAACTTAGAGAACGCACTTTGGATCCACGACTCGGCGGAGATACGTCAGAAAATGCGCATTATAGTCAAGGAATTCACTGATATGGCTACAGAGGCTGCTAAGGCTCACTATAGGGCCACACTTAGTAGGGTCTATGACATTGGTGATAAGCCGGGCAAATTGCTGGCCTGGCTAGATCGCAGAGAGCAGGCCCGGTGAGTAGTGGTTGAGATAGACACAGACTCCCGCTCTCGCCTCACTGCCCCCCACGATATTGCGGACGCATCCGGCCATTATTATCAGACCCTTTATACTTCCCATACACCGCATACGGAGGTAGAGGCTTCCTCGCTTCTATGCAATATTTCCTTGCCATCTCTCACTGAAGAGGAGCGCTCTGATCTCGACTTGGATATCACAGCTGCGGAGGTTGAAAAAGCCATTCCCGACTTACGTGGGGGGAAGCATCGGGCCCTAATGGCTTGCCCATCGAGCTGTTCAAGCAAACAGCGGACAAGACAGTGCCCTATCTCACGGGAATGTTCCGTGAAAGTAGGGAGAGGGGTATCTTGCCCGAGGATCAGAAGCTCGCCAATATTGTAGTCATCCATAAAGCGGGTAAGCTGGCCAATAGGTGTTCCTCATACAGACCCATCTCGTTGCTTAACTGTGAAGCCAAAATACAAGCGAAGGTTCTTGCCTCCTGACTGCTCAGAGTCCTCGCCCGGCTGGTCCATCCGGACCAATCGGGATTCATGCCTGCCAGAAACACCTCCCTAGAATAAGAGAAGACGCCATCGTTGTATCCCTGGATGCTGCTTCAGCATTCAATACCATCGAATGGCCTTACATGTTCGCAGTCCTCCACAAACTGGGTTTTGGCCCTGGGTTTACCAGCTGGGTTCGGCTTCTATACCACCAACCACTTAAGAAAGTGGTAGTCAATAACAGGAAGTCCACAGTTTTCACGCTCAGTATGGGCACAAGACAGGGTTGTCTCTGGTCTCCGCTTCTCTTTGCCATGGCCCTTTAACCTCTGGCATTTCTAAATAGAACCACATATGTCCATTGTACTTAACTGTTGTGGTATCTATTTTTGGTCAAAACTTGCTGTTATTTAAAACTGAATGCAGGTGGCCAAAGCTCAAAGTCTTTGCCTGTATTTCTGTTTTGGTTCGATTGTTTGTATGGTTACCCCATTCCCCCACACTTCCCGTCCTTTAAAGGTACAGGCTTGTGCCTCACTATTTATGCTGTTCTAAGTATTTCTGACTTTATTTTCTCCATTGTAAAAATAAAACTCCATTGTCCGGCTGGACACTGGGTGGCTAGAGTAACCCATTGTTGGTTACACTCTAATTATTTTGTGTACATTATTATTTGCTTAGGACCTTTGTTCCTTGAAATAGCCTTGAACCTCTGGCAGCATGGGTCCGCCAGGATCCCGTTTTAAGGGGCCTCAAATGGACGTCTGGGTGGGAAGACCGCATTACGTTATATGCGAACGATATTTTGCTCTACCTAGCCTCCCCGGCTGCTACCCTTAACGTGGTCCTGGACATACTTCAGGTGTTTGGTAGATTTGCGGGTTTTTCAATAAACTGGACTAAATCAGTGCTTTACATCCTCTGTGGCAAGCGGCCGGCACGCCCGCGGGGCTGTCAATTGAAAGATACCGAGGACGGTTTCAAATACCTTGGGATCTGGGTCTCTAAAGACCTGTCCAGATTCCATGATCGTAATCTCCTGCCGCCTCTTGAGCGTCTTAAATCAGATGTCCTACATTGTAAGTCACTTCCGTTGTCCCTCTTGGGGCGTGTGGCCCTATTCAAAATGTCCCTTCCCAGATTTCTATATGTGCTACAAAACATCCCATTGGCTCCGCGTACTTTAGAGACCTCGACGGTATCTTGCGGGACTTGTGGGAGGGTAAGCCACCTCGTATTGCAACACACAAACTTACGCTGGGATGGTTTGATGGGGGTATCGGACTCCTGGATATAAAGAAATACTACTGAGCACCACACCTCGCTGCCATCAACCAATGTACATATAGGCTGCAGGGTGACTTGGCATTTCAGATCGACAGGTGGGTCCTCCCGGGGGGAAGCTTTGACGGAGCTCTTTTTGCGGTCGCTGAAGCCTGCTCTGACAGGCCCGACCGGACATGCGGCACAAATGTGGAAAGCGGCTACCAAAAGCCTGGGTTGGGATTCTCACACAGGCCACACCACTCCGGCATAATGAGTAGCAGGGTAGACTGGTTCGTTCAAAGGGCTTCGATCGCTGGGACCTCATAGGTATATCTAAGGTGGGTGACTTGTGGAAGGCAGGTGGGGTGGTCCCATTTCCAGTGCTGCAGCAGGAGTACAAATTAGCCCAGTCTGAACACTTCAGGTATCTCCAAGTCAGACATGCCTTGCTTGCGGTTCTTCCTAAGGGTAGTACACTCCCCGAGTCCTCCCCGCCGGAAGACAGGATTATAGATGGCGGCCTACCAGAAAAGGCCGTATCACTTATTTACCAAAAGTTAATCAATAACATGATAGATCTCCTGATTCGTTTGAGGGCTAAGTGGGACCACAGCGTGGCGGGACAGGACGACGAGGAGTGGCTGGCTGCGGTGGCCTCCCATTGGGAGGTGGCCATCTTGTCCAGACTCCACCTGGTGCAACTAAGGCTTCTCCATAGATCCTATTTGTCTGTACTCCTGATGGTCACCATGGGGTACAGTTCAGATGGAGGCTGTGCTCGACAATGTCGGCTGGAGGCACCTTTATCCACATCCCTTGAGAATGTACATTTATGCAGAAATATTGGGAGGCGGTAGAGCGCTTCATGGAGGAGGCGTTGGGGCAGCAGATTGACTGCAATATAAAATTGGCTCTCCTGAATATGTGGGGCCCCACTGACCTGAATTCCAGGGAGTGAATGTGGGTTACTTTGGGGCTGATGGTGGCGAAAAGGAACATTGCAAGACTGTGGAGGGCT
Organism: Lissotriton helveticus; assembly: GCF_964261635.1. Lineage (NCBI taxonomy): Eukaryota > Metazoa > Chordata > Amphibia > Caudata > Salamandridae > Lissotriton > Lissotriton helveticus. The sequence goes on from NC_136070.1 coordinate 12,748,425, forward strand.
CGGAGACCACCAAACATTGTAGACTGGGGCAAGGATATGGACTGGTGTATGGTCACGGAAAGGTTGATATATTAAGCAAGGGGGTGCCCGAACAAATGGATGCAAATATGGGGTTAATGGAATGTTCACAGAGGTGAGATTTGTGAGCCGCCGAGATTGAGAGAGAACATTCCGGAGTGACAGAAAATCCTCCCAAAGCGGCAGCTTGATCAGAGGTCAGATGCACATGCCCAGGAGTCGAGGATCACCCACCCTCATGGCCCAATCTGGTGCCACTAAGATGACTGGGCCTGGTTGTTCTTGATGTTCTCCAGAAGTCGGGAAAGAAGAGGTAGCAACGGGATGGAATACAGGAGTCCCGAGATCCACTCGAAGCAGAATGCATCTAAGAGAGATAACCTTCTTAGGAACTCCAACGTGCAGAAGTGTTGACACCGTGCATTCTTGGCAGTGGCAAAAACATTGAGCCAAGGTTAATCCCATGGATAAAAGATACACTCTGGGTGTAACTGCCATTCATGGTCTACTAAGCGTCCGTGACTGAGTTCACCCTGGCATTTAGAGATCCCGCTGGTGGTTCACTCTCACAGAAATCCCCTGGCGGTCAAACAACTTCCAGAGGCAAGAGTCTCCTGGCACAGGCACAAAGACCCTACTCGCCGTGCTTAACTGTTCCCATGAGGCACAGGGTCAGGCTGATTTGCATATGGCCATGTCTGAACTGGGGTTACAGAGTGGGCTAAAGAACGGTGATGGATCAAACCCAGATCTGTTGACTGGGTGTGAGTGTTTGATTGGTTCAGATACTCCGTCCATCACCACCCCCTTTTGTACTGCTTGTTGCAGGAGCACATGGCAGTGGTGCTGTCCGTGAGCACCTGTAGCAGCCTACCTCTGAGAGCGGACAGGAAGGTCTTCAACGCTAAGTGAATCACCCTCAGCTTCAACCAGCTGATGGAGTTCAGCTTCTGCCAGAGACCAGAGGACTCTGATCCCTATCTTTCCCAGATGCGATCCCCAACCCTAAAGCGATGCATCCGTGACCACTGTAGAATCTAGGTGAGGACGAGAGAGGGGTCTGTCATCGACCCAATCGAGGTCCAGCAGCTACCACTGCAGATCTTTTGAAGTCTCCTCCAAAATCTGGATACAGCCCGACAGATTGACATGATGCTGTGTCCAATGGGACCTCATGTCCCACTGCAGAGCCTGCATCTGCCATCTGGCACGTGTCACTAGCAGGATGCAGGAAGTTGATACCAGCAGCCTGAGATCCACCCGCCCTGAGAGCCAAGACAGGCTGAAACAGCAGGATCATAAGCCCAATGCCCTAGACTCCAGTTCCAGGGAAAGGCATGAAACGGAACCGCATCTAGAACAGCTCCTAAGAGGGGGAGCGTCTGCTGAGAACTCAGGTATGACTTTGGCAGATGGAGAGTAAACTCCAAAGACAGGAGAAGGTTTGCGGGAAGTGGGTTATGACTACCTGGGATAAGCCTGCCTCAAGAGCCATTCGTCTAGGAAGGGAAGACTGCTAGCGCCAACCTCCGAGGATGTGCTGTGACCACCGTCATCAGTTTCATTAACAACTATGGGGCACCTGTGAGGCCAAAAGGGAGCACAGCAAACTGGCAGTGCTCCTGGCCCAGGGTGAACTGCAAGTAGCGCCTGTGGGCCGCAGGACAGGGATATGGAAATAAACCCTTTGCAAGTTCAACGCCACCATCCAGTCTTGGGCATCTAAGGCAGACAAGTCCTGGGCTGGCGGGAGCATCTTGAATTTCTCCAGCACCAAGAAGTCCCGGGAGTAACACCTGGTTCCTACTTCCGATGCCGGAACACTCTCTATGGCCCCTTTGACCAAATGTGCCTGTACGTCCGACTATAATATGGACAAGTGGTTATCTATCATCCGCCCTGGTGGTGGTGGAAGGTGTGGCGGGATGGAAGGTAATGGGAGGCTTAGTCATGGTGTAGCATTTGGAAGACCCACCTGTCTGAAGTAGCGGCTTGCCACCCCTGGAGGATGTGTGCCGACGAGGACACACTAAAGAGGCCACGTGGCTGCGGATTTTGGAGGAGAGGGGGACTGAGTGCCACATTCTCCCTGCTTCCCTGGGCGTGGTTTTTAGAAGCTGCGCCACTGGGCACAAAAGGGCCATAAGGCTTGCTGGGCTGGTGGCAGGCGCACTCTGGCAAAACTGAAACACTCTGCCATACCCACCAAGAGGGCAAAGCTGTTGGAACGGTCTGATGGGGGCAGAAAGACTTAAGGAAGGTTTTGTGTCCCAGTTTTCTTTAAACCACTGTAGGTCTGAATCTGTTTTGTTCCCAACAAAGCGAGCGCTATCGGGCGGCTTATCCATCGAAGATGCCAGACATCCCTGGAGAAACCCGTTGACCTCACCCAGGTGTGGAGTTGAAGTGCCACAACCCAGGCTGTCGATGGTGTCCAGACCAGATTATGAACTTTGCTGGGTTGCGGCCATCATTGATAGCTTGGCTCAGGGACACCTGGAAGTCATCCTGAACTGAAGGCAACACTTGAGACACTGTGTGCCACAGGGTGCAGAACTAGCAAGCTGAAGTTTCTATTCTTTTAGACTCGCGATCAGGTGGGGTGGTGGGAAAGGTACTGAGGCTTCCCTTACTGCTAGATGTCTGTAGCACCAGACTCTCTGGCGTAGGACATTGTGCAAGAAAAGCAGGGTCTCCTGCTGCTGGGCAATGGCGCCATGTGACCTGCCTAGTCACGGGTCGTCCTGAGAATGGCTTTGCCCGAGTGCCCACCAGGGTATCCGTAAGGGCGTCATTAAACAGCGATAAAGGTTCTGTAGCTGCTTGATCAGGCTGGTGCACCTCTGTCAAAACATTAGCTTCTCTTGGGACTTACCTGAAGACTTTGACTGCGACGGCAACGACTCCGGGAACGGGATCTTCCTTTCGACTTCAATAGCTCACTCCGTTGAGTCTTCCGATGTTTGGCCACATGCACCATCGCCGCATGGTCCCTGTGCAGCCTTCAGATAAATCCGAGCACCGCCATCGCAGCCCTTGGAAGCGAGCTCCAAGCCCAGGCACTATGCGCATACTTTGTGAGGGTTCGTCACAGACATCTGTTTGCAACAGTCCATACATGGTTTAAAGCTTGCTGTTATCTAGGGCGGTTGTGCACAAATGTTGTGGTCTGAAAGACCAGGGTGTAGCTCCAGATCTTGTCTGAAGGTGCAGAACAAAAGGAACTGACGTCCGCGTGGATGCGTAGCACTTTATGCAGCTCCGCTCAGCACTTTCAGAGCAGAAGTACATGGAGCTGCCAGATGCCGCCTGCCCGTGCACAGGAGAAGCGCCTTAAAGTTTCCGGATCCAGTCTGATGCCTGGAGAACATTCCCAAGGTGAGGAATCCGCAGCAAGAGGTCTCCATCCAACATTGGGATGCTTCCCTCTTAGCGCCACAACAATACAATAGGAGCCAAAGGGGGAAAAAAGCAAGACCGGGCCGCCCCCCACTCAATGCATTATAAACAACAAGTGGCCGGACCTGCAGTACACCCAATCCTGAAAAAGCAACACTTAAAGGGATTCTAATATTTTTCTCACGTCCCTAGAGTGCGTTCCCTATCACTACTCAAAGTGTCGTGGTGTATCAAAGTAAAAATGTCATAAAAACCATCATAGCCTAAATCCACCTAAGAATGACCGAAAAAAGTGTGGGAAAGGAGAGAGGGCACCTCACGGTAGTAACACCAAGGGGGTGGCCGGCTGGTACTCGCCAGCATGCCCACTTATCATAGGTCGCTCTCTCTCCGTGTAGAAAAAAGAAGAGAGTGCATTGCCTTTTTGAAAGAATCTCAATCCCAGTAAAGTAAAGAAAGACAGTAAGAACTCAAACGTAAGTAAAGTATCGGTGCCTAGTGCTTTTATAAGTGCCCATTGGACCCCTGTGAGAGTATGAAAGTATAATTCTCACCGTTAAAAACCGATGAAGCTTACTGGCGTGACATAACTTTATTGAATGCTGTGCTGTCCCAGCTTGGCTCTTCCATGCCTAATAGAGAGGGTAGGTCTTTGGTATGGAGGGTTCTGACTTTTAGGCTTTTACTTTTTAGCTGTGGCCCAAACTGAAAAGTTTAGTCATTATTTTCCCTGAGGTTTAGACTCCTAGTTTAGGTGAGAAAAATCTCCCTGCTGATTTCCTTCCTCCAGTTTAGGTTAAAATGTTTTTGCTGTGATTGGTTTGAGGGCAGAGAAATGTTACTTGTTTGTGACTGGCTTTCAGTTAAGACATGAGCATTTTCCTTGCTTTTTTTCAATTTTATATCGCAAACATGGCAAGGGCATCACACCGCTTTACAAGAGAATCCGATGTTACGCGTGTTCAGGCGCCAACGCCCAGATGTGCGAAGCTTACCGTTCGCAGTTATTAAATAGCGACTCCGTAGGGATCGCTATTCAAGAAATGCAAAATGTGATGTACTAAATCCACGATTACCCAATAGCGATTCTTACAAAGTGGGAATCGCTATTAGGGCATCGTAAATAGGAAATGACATTGCATTCCGGCCTATGGGCAAAATAGAAAATGGATTGCATTTCCTAAATTGCGATTTCCAAATAGAAAATCGCACTTTAAGAAATGCAAAGCCAAGGGTGCCTCTGGGCTTAAGGCCCCCCCTGGAGGCACCCCGAATTTCCTAGTGCACATGTAAGTGCACATATGGCTTAGGGGCATATGCGAGCTTCATGCCACATTAAAAAATGCATTTTAAATATTTTTTTTATTTTCCACAAGGTTAACATTGACTTCAAGTCGATGCTAATAGCATTGCGTAAATGCTAGACTCGTATTTAGGAAATGCTACGTATATGTGCTTTGGGAATTGCAAATAGGTAATCTCTATTTGCGATTCCTAATTGCGGTCACAATTTGCGAGTTTTGGGCCTTTTGTACAACTGAAAAGGCCATTTAGCATTTCTTACTGGGCCGAACAGCGAGTTGGCCCTTTAAGAAATGCTAAAGGGCTTTGTACATCTGGGCCGAGGTGACGAGGGGGGGGGAGACCAGAATCACAGGATACTTCGATGATTTGAACCAGTTGCAAGGTGGACAGCTCTAGCGGCTTGACCACGTCTCGATGTGATAACAGCCCACATGACCAGCCTCGTCCCCAACAGCTAGGAAATTTGTGCAGAGATGGCCTGAATGTCCCTGGCTAGTGATGCCTTGATGACAGGACACCATTCCTTGCTTGATATTGGCTTCCAATTTAGGTGGAGACTCTTCGAGGTGCTACTGGGGAATTGCTCTACAGGACCTCAACGCCTAGGAGACAGCGGGCGCACCCAGGTGATTTGCAGCCCCTCCCACGTCCAGCAGCCCATTACCACAACCCGCGCGTGTCCCGCTAAGCCCGGGCAAAGGGCGGGCCTTCTGTGGCCGTCAGGGGTAGACAGAGGCAGGGCTCCTTTCCGCCCCGGGCAAAGGGCGGGCCTTCTGTGGCCGTCAGGGGTAGACAGAGGCAGGGCTCCTTTCCGCCCCGGGCAAAGGGCGGGCCTTCTGTGGCCGTCAGGGGTAGACAGAGGCAGGGCTCCTTTCCGCCCCGGGCAAAGGGCGGGCCTTCTGTGGCCGTCAGGGGTAGACAGAGGCAGGGCTCCTTTCCGCTCCGGGCAAAGGGCGGGCCTTCTGTGGCCGTCAGGGGTAGACAGAGGCAGGGCTCCTTTCCGCCCCGGGCAAAGGGCGGGCCTTCTGTGGCCGTCAGGGGTAGACAGAGGCAGGGCTCCTTTCCGCCATGAAACGGATTGACATCACTGCCAGGACTGGTAAGAACTGCGCCCTCACGACCAGCGGAACTATTTGTGGCTGACTTAGTTCTTATATTCACATGTTATCCATCTATTGAACAATGTCGTCGTATTTTAACTGTGGGCAACTATTATTTTATATTCTGTGTTGTTGAATTTTTTTCTAGAGCCCCAGCAATCTTATAAATGGAATCGAAATTTTTAAATTCTTTTCTAACGAACCCTTTACAGATGGAGAAACGAAAAAGTGTCGCGGGCACTCTTGATGCTTCCTTCATCAGGGCAGGATCCCTCCTCAACCACGAAATAATTCTAACTGAGCGCGGTCTCTCACTCGACCCCCTTCAGTTTCCCTTGACTAGGGAGGAGGTACACATTGGCACGCCAACCCCAAAGATAGTGATCACCCAAACTCCCTCTCCCCCTTCTCCGCCCAACCAACCGCAAAGTACCAGAACTCAAGAGAAGGAAGCAGAACATTCTACCATGGCAGGGAAAGGCCCCCAAACAAGGAAACAAACTAAACAACTAAAAGGGCGGCTAACGGGGACCAGACAGAAGGGTGGTAAACAGAGTTATGAAAAAAGACCAAAGGACGGTTGTGCCCCTAGCTCGTTGGGAAGAGTCGCTACTGTAACACAAACTGAGGAATCACCTGCCCACTTTGACGGACAGTCAGGTACCCTGACTAACAACCCTCAAACAGCCCAACATGAACTAGGGGTATTTATAGAGGGTCTCATAAAAAATAGTTTGGAAGTCAAGTTTAAGGAGATGACTTCACAACTGACTAACTTCATTGAAGAAAGATTTGTCCGCATTGAGAATAAGGTAGAATCATTGAAGCACGAGGTTGACCAAATTAGTGCTCGTCTGGAACCTTCCATAACGTCTACAAATAATGTAATCCCTTCTACACCCCACAAGAAGTTCTGCACACAATCGTCCCTAGCCCCAAAGCCCGTCCAACTGAAGATCCCTCAACTAGTTACATCAAATACCCCAGTAAAAGAGGGTCGCATAAGAAGGGTCACTGCCAGGGTGGAAAACCCGCACAACCAAGGGGAGGAAAATACTAGCGGCAATCCTCCCAATCCTGTTGCCCAACATAATACTGACATTCTAAATCTGCCACCTGCATCATGTCCTTATGTTTCGGTATTAACGGGGTTCCATCCCTAAAAAAAGGACATACCGAATCATGGCTTTCCCTACGCAATAAAGTAGTGGATTGGTTGGTGAAATACAATAATTTTAATTCCCACCACTCAAATCAAATTTTGATGGCCCGTAGAGTTGGGTGGCTAGGTTTCTTTCCCAAATCCATTCAGTGCGATTGTATCGTTATTAAGTTCAGAACGCCCAGAATGGTACACTCCCTTTTAACCCATAAAGGGGAACAATCCATTATCCCCACAGCGATTACGGCCCTCCCTCTTGGCTTTTTTTACAAACCCGACCCCAAGCCTAGCGCGAAAACAAATGGCTCTATAATAACTTCCAACAGATTTGAGTTTTTATCACAATTAGAAGAGTTAGACTGACAATCAAAAGCAACAATGGGTTCCTCATCCTCCTCAGTAGGGAGAGTTCGTAGGGAAGGACTCCATGTCCCAAAGAGCACTTACCCTCTGGTAGCTGTACACGACACAACTAATTTGATTCACCCTTTCAATCCAACCCTGGTCCCTCACGAACAAGCACAACAATCCCCTGTAGATAATCACTGCACTGAACTTCAATCACCAGGCCCGCTGCAGGGATTAAACCATCTAGATTCAGCCCAGAGTTTGGCTACAGATAATGTTATGTTATGTTATGATTTTATTTCTATAGCGCACAGCTACTCAATAAGAGTGTCCCGGCGCTTTATTTAGGCAGCTCAGTAAAAAGAACATAACACCGTAAAAGAACAGACACAAACAGGGAAAAGACAAGACGTCCTACAGGTTAAAAAGCCAGGTCTTTAGGCCCTTCCTGAACAGGAGCAAATTAGATGTACGCCGCAAGGCCAGAGGGAAGGTGTTCCACAGCCGAGGGGCCCTCAAACTAAAGGAGCGCCCCCCCGGTACGGGCCTTCCTTACTCGGGGAACCACGGCCAAAAACAAAGATTCCGACCGCAGAGATCGAACCGGGCGATAAAAGACAAGCCTGCGCTGTAAGTACTTTGCTCCAGAACCAAAGAGAGCTTTGTGAGCCAGGGTCAAAGCTTAACATGATCCGCTTCCGGATGGGCAGCCAATGAAGCGACTGCACCAAACCGGACGCTCTAACTCGCCTATGGAGGCCTAAAATGGCGCCCAATCGTAACTGGTCACGCTACAGCAGGCCTCCACACTGACACTAACTCTCCAACAGAGGCATTTCTAACTATCCTATATTGGAACATTGCGGGCCTTTGGTCCAAGTCGGCTCAAGAAGAATGGCCCACCTTTGCGCGGTCCTACGATATCCTCTGTTTGCAGGAGACGTGGGCCGTGCAACCCATCCACCTGAGCGGCTATAAAACATTTTTCTCATCCACTATTCCCTCAACATCAGGGCGAGCAAAAGGCGGGCTGGTGGTCTATATTTCAAATTTAATTAAGGTGAGAGACATTACCACCCTTAAGAATGAGGAGAACTATCAAATAATCTCTCTAGCCACTGATAACCCTGCCCTTCTAGTGCAGGTTAATTTTGATAACAATCTACAGGACGTAAAGTTCATAGAGATCTTAAAGATAATTCGCTATTTCCTTCTAGACCTGAATAACTCCAACCAAGAGAAAAACTCCACAATTTTATGGGGTTGCGACTTCAACTTACCACTCTGTGAAAGAAATGATAACATCACATGCGGAGTGGTAGACGAGCTTGAAAACAACATTACCGATTTTCCCCAATCTCAAAGCGGGACGTGTATGAACGAGACAACTGCGCGACTTCAGCTTGCATTGGCAAACAAACTCTTGTCTCCCTCTGTTTCTCCAAGCCCAACATTTAACGGCCGAGGAGCTTCGAGCTGTATCGATTTTATTTTTGTGACAATAAGGACCTCCCTCTTTATAACAAACTTTGAAACTCGCGATTGTGTTTATAGCGATCATTTTCCAATCTTTGTAACTTTCTCCGCGCAGATGGTACAAGGGAGACACAAGACGTCGAGCCTTTACAGGGAGGAAAATCTAACCTTGAACAGACGGAATGGCTACTCTATAAAATGGGCACGCATAGACCCAGTAACAACTGAGAAGGTTGTCAGAACTTCCATCTCCGCAATTAGTTCATGCCTGGCGGATTGTTCCTCCCCGCAGGAGATATTAGACAACTTCAAGGTAATAACGAAATCTGTGAACGAAGTCCTGACCATCATACCGAAAGGCAAAAGAAAAAGTAAGGTTGGTTGGTTTAACTCTTCATGCACAAAAGCCTATTCCAACCTTAAAAGTGCTCTTAAAAAAACAAATAGAGATAAGATAAGGCTAACCATGTCAGAAAATTATACAACAAGGCCCTATGTCAAAGAAAGTCTGATCTAAAGGAGGAACTATGGTTAGCCCTTCACGCCAGCTGTCAAACCAATGACAGCGCAGCTTTTTGGGAAGTTATAAACATTTAAAATTTTAAAAATTAACATGAAAAAACTTTGATCATGACCTCAGGTCGGAGCTCAAGGAAAGGAAAGGACATATACATAAACAAGTCCAGGTTTGAACATACATCCACCTATCCCTACCTAGGAGTCGTAATCGATCAAAAGGGTACTTGGAGTAGAGCCATAGAAGTAAGAAAATTGATGTTTCTAAAAGCCACAATGGCATTAGTAGCCTTCACGCAGCGACTGGGAGAATGCCCCCCGGAAGAGATGCTGCACATCTACCAGGCCAAATACGTTTCAACAGCTACTTACGGAGCTGGGGTGTGGGGGTACGCACAGGTAGAAGCCATTCAAAAGGTGGAAAATGGTTTTCTACGATTCTTACTCGCAGTCCCCCAAAGTACGTCCACATTCAGCTGCCACACAGAATTGGGCGTGCCGTACATTTCAGACATCATCAGGACGCAGCCAATTCTTCTGTGGCACAGTCTTTGGACGTCAAACAAGCTATCGTTCACACAATCTGTAGTGACAGATTGTGTCGCTCTGGAAAACGTAAATAAGATCAAGTGGCTACAATATGTTAGAAGGTTTCTATCGGACCTCGGGCTCGAGAAATACTATCACTCCCCGACAGAACTGGCTATGATACCAAGGAAGATGCTAAAAACCCATTGTCTAGCACACTTAGCAGGGCTTTGCTTGCTGACTGAAGCACCTAAAACTTCTGTGCAGCATTCTATGCAAATACAAACATCCCTTACAATCGAGCCATACTTAACTTGGAATCTATCCAGTTTTGACAGACTTCTTTTGACTAGATTTAGACGTAATATCTTCCATCGTTCTATCACATTTCCAACGCTTAACGATTGGTCTCATTCCCTAAGTCACTGCCCCTGCGACGGTTCATCCCCTCAATCCCTTCTACATATCATCCTATTTTGCAAATTTGACATTGAACCAAGAAAGAGATGGCTAGTACCTATCCTAAAAACCCTGGGCATACGCGAATGTCTACCCGCACTCTTGGTTCTCCAATTTCTGGAATCAGATCTTTTTGCTTTAAACATAGCTAGGTTCCTAAATTTTTGTATTCGACACAGAAATAATTTGTAATAATCTGATTTGAAGTATTTTAAAAAAAAAATCTTTGTTATATGCTTTTTTAAATGAAAAAGATTTGTATGTAAATTTTAACTTCTAATATGAACTACTCTGTGGATTTTAACAATCAATTAATGAATTTTCATGTGACATGTTTTTAGATGTTTATACTTTTATGGTTTTCTTTGTTCAAAAGCGAATAAAGCAATCAATCAAACAGGTGGCAATATGTTATTGGCTTTGGTGCCAGATGAAGTGACCCACCAGGTGCTCAGCTGTATTACGATGCATGCAAAGGCTCCAACCTGGAGGTGGATTAAGCTTCCAGTTGAGGCGGGGGAATGCTACTTTCTTGTGGTGTGCTTCCAGTTATAGCAGGAAAATATTATCTGCTTTTGATTGGTCAGTTTGCGGAATAATGTCCCTTGCTTGTGATTGGACAGGTTGCAGGATAATGTCCTTTGCTAGTGATTGGTCAGTTTGTGGGATAATGTCCCTTGCTTGTGATTGGACAGTTTGTGGGATAATGTCCCTTGCTTGTGATTGGACAGGTTGCAGGATAATGTCCTTTGCTTGTGATTGGACAGTTTGTGGGATAATGTCCCTTGCTTGTGATTGGACAGGTTGCAGGATAATGTCCCTTGCTTGTGATTGGACAGGTTGCAGGATAATGTCCCTTGCTTGTGATTGAACAGGTTGCGGGATAATGTCCCTTGCTTGTGATTGGACAGTTTGTGGGATAATGTGTCTTGCTTGTGATTGGACAGGTTGCGGGATAATGTCCCTTGGTTGTGATTGAACAGTTTGTGGGATAATGTCCCTTGCTTGTGATTGGACAGTTGTTGGGATAATGTCCCTTGCTTGTGATTGAACAGGTTGCGGGATAAAGTCCCTTGCTTGTGATTGGACAGTTGGTGGGATAATGTCCCTTGCTTGTGATTGGACAGGTTGCGAGATAATGTCCCTTGCTTGTGATTGGACAGGTTGCGGGATAATGCCCCTTGCTTGTGATTGGACAGGTTGCAGGATAATGTCCCTTGCTTGTGATTGGACAGGTTGCAGGATAATGTTCCTTGCTTGTGATTGGACAGGTTGTGGGATAATGTCCCTTGCTTGTGATTGGACAGGTTGCGGGATAATGCCCCTTGCTTGTGATAGCACAGGTTGTGGGATAATGTCCCTTGCTTGTGATTGGACAGGTTGCAGGATAATGTTCCTTGCTTGTGATTGGACAGGTTGCGGGATAATGCCCCTTGCTTGTGATAGCACAGGTTGTGGGATAATGTCCCTTGCTTGTGATTGGACAGGTTGCAGGATAATGTTCCTTGCTTGTGATTGGACAGGTTGCGGGATAATGTCCCTTGCTTGTGATTGGACAGGTTGCGGGATAATGCCCCTTGCTTGTGATAGCACAGGTTGCGGGATAATGTCCCTTGCTTGTGATTGGACAGGTTGCAGGATAATGTTCCTTGCTTGTGATTGGACAGGTTGCGGGATAATGTCCCTTGCTTGTGATTGGACAGGTTGCGGGATAATGTCCCTTGCTTGTGATTGGACAGTTTGTGGGATAATGTTCCTTGCTTGTGATTGGACAGGTTGCGGGATACTGTCCCTTGCTTGTGATTGGACAGGTTGAGGGATAATGTCCCTTGCTTGTGATTGGACAGGTTGTAGGATAATGTCCCTTGGTTGTGATTGGACAGGTTGCGGGATAATGTCCCTTGCTTGTGATTGAACAGGTTGCGGGATAATGTCCCTTGCTTGTGATTGGACAGTTTGTGGGATAATGTGTCTTGCTTGTGATTCGCTTCCAGTTTACGGAGGACCGTGTTCCTAGATAATGAAATGATTCTGGTTTTGCAGGACATTTTCAAAGTTTGCAATGGTGAGACATGCTCCTTGCTTGTGACTGACTTCTAGTTTAGGTTTTGGTCTCTGAAATGAGTAGATCCAAGCCAGAAGGGTGAGTCCAAGAGACGTTATTTATACAAAGGAAAAGCAACCACAACCGTGGATGTCCGACACCTGTAGATCTCCGCCAGAACTGAACGTTGCGGGAGACCCACAGTTGACGAGCCGCCACCGAGCGTGGAACATACATTAAACCACAACAGGTTTGTCCCCGATGGGAGTTGCAAGCACCTGCCTCGCGGGGAGCGGGGCAAGCATCATAATATATTTCCCCCTTCAACAGACAGTAGTAAGACACCAACAAAATGAATAACTGAACTTGTAATGCATTACAGAGGTATGCAGAATACAACCAGAAGATCATAAAATAAAATAGCTTGGCAGCCTATGATGTGAGTACACATGGTTTGTACAGTACATAATCCTTGAGTTTACAAGGTCATTTTCTCAAGCAAATATTTTCTTTGCTAGTTGTCACTTTGTTCAAGGAAGTCCCTAGGAAAGAGACCTCTTGGCGAGAACTAGAACCATCTGTAGACACGGTAGAGCCAACGACTGGATCAGAAGCAACATTATCATGTAACCAACTGTGGGGCAGCATACAGTCTGCATTAGAAGCAGCACGAGTCAAAATGATGGCTGCTTGTGAATCGGCGACAAGGACCAAAGTCGTTTTATTCCACCAACCCCTATTTTCTAGGAGAGCCGAACCTTTGCTTACCTGACTGACCAGCGCAGGTGAAGAGAATCTAGATACACCTTACACTACCTTTTTTGGATTTTTGATTACAACTCAATCATCGGTTTGCAAAGTTTCACTTTTAAAATGTTTGCCAGAATCAAAATGAAGTTTCCTAGCATTCTGATTAGTTTCAACCCTAGATCTAATTGAATCCAGAGTTTCAACTTCTTGGCCAACCTTGCTAGACAGCCAGGTGGGACACATGTTAGAGTGCACTTTTCTTCCTCTGAGCAAAGTGAAAGGTGCAGCCCCAGTGGTACAATGAGGTGTGGTACTGTAGGGCCAAACCTTATCCTTCGAGAAGTCTCGAACATCCAAACCTGACGATGCAGCAGTTTGCACACCCTCCTTGATTATGCTGGTACCCCTTTCCACTAGGCCATTGGAAGAAGGTGAGTAAAGAGCTACTTTGAGACGTTGGATATGATGGTGCTTTAAAAACGTACACATTCGCTGGGAAACGAAATGAGTTCCGTTGTCTGTGACAATTGATTTAGGTGGTCCCACCACTTTGAAAATATGTTCTAAATATTTCATGGCATTGTTGGTAGTGGGACCATCACAAAATCAATAAAACATCCACCTTGAAAAATAATCTACTATTAAAATTAAGAACCTGTTATCAGTAGGCAAAACTTCATTAGGATCAGAAAAATCAAGACCAACTTTATCCCACAGGCCCCTTAAAAAAAGGTACAGGATGTAGTAGTTTTTTGATGGGGTTCCACCTTTTATCAGAGAGTACGCTATCATCACAACTTTCAAAGGTTGGCTTAACCGGACTCTCCAGAGAAGGCCAACAATAATATTCTTTAAGGCGCTGACAAGTTTTTGTGATAGCAAGGTGACCATGATTGGCTGACTGAACAACTCATGATGCATCACCATCTCGCCAACAACCGAAAGTTCACTGGCCACAAAATATATATTTTTTTTATCTCACCAGAAAGTGTCCTACTCTCTGGCCAACCGTTAACAATAAATTCTTTAACTTTTTTGAGGTTTTCATCTTTGGCATACTCTTCTCTCCATGTGAATTCAGAAATGGGGGCACATTCCATTACAGCATCCACAGCTGCAGCAACACATTTAGTAACTCCTTTATAATTTTCTTTACACTCTAAGGACATGAGAGATAAGCAGTCCGTTCTCAAATTCTTCCCACCAGGTAGATGTTTGATAACAAAATGATACGCTTTTAATGTCAAAAGTAAGCGCACTAGCCTGGCAGACGCCTTGTTTGAACCACCGCCATTGAGGATGTACATTAGTGGTTTGTGATCTATAAACATATCAAATTCACGACCCCAAATGTACAATCTAAACTTGTATATCGCCCAAACACATGCAAGAGCTTCTCTTTCAATAGTACTGTAACGTGTTTCTGTAGGTTGTAATGTTCTGGAAGCAAATGCAATGGTGTGTTCTCTACCACCGGCCCAAGTACAGCACCCAATACGCATAAACGTGCATCTACATTCAGTCAGTCAAAAAGCTTTATTATCGGTTAAAAACGATAAAAGCACATAAATACACAATACAAATAAAAACAAGTCATAGGGCAACAGTAAGATACATTCATAAAACGGCCTATACGCATAAAAAGGTTAAAAGGATCCAATGATGCAGACATAGCAGAAACCTGTGCAATTCAAGAAAGAGCAATCGATGGACAGTCCCAGGACAATTTATTTGTAGGGTACCTTCTGTGTTGCAGTATTTATGCTAACACGGGAAGGGCAGTTTGACATTTTTTATTTTAGCGCCTCTAGTGCACCACATAGACAGTAAATATCTAGCAATCGCAAACACAATCGGGGGGTGGTGTCATATTTTAAGATTCTAAATACCTCCCTATAATCCCTGAGACCCCTGGACTTTAATGATCCATTTAGCTCGTTCTTTGGAGTAGGAGGGGCAGAAGAGCAGAACGTGCAGATCCGTCTCTTCACCATCACACCCCAGGCAAGAACTCGATGTATGAGGAGCGTTTGATCACTTGCTTGTCACGGCCCTTAATGGCAATGTTCCATGTCTGAACTGGACATAAAGTTTCTTAGCCAGGAGGGGCCGGATATCATCCAGGAATTTCTCAAAATGGGTAATAACCGTGATACCCAGAAAGGTATTAGTCAGCCTACCCAAAGAGCAATTTGTTAGTGTGAGTTCCGTTCGATATCGCTTCAGTGCGAGGCTCATCGACCTCTTGGAGGCACAGGTTTCCTCAGGAGAGGACCACACGTCTCCCCTACCAAGTACGTGGCAAAGCTGTTTAGTGTACTTTAGCCAGGGGATTTTTCCCACCCCCCTTATGGACAAAAGGTCCCTTAGGTCCTCCCTGTAGCTCGAGAGCTCGGGGGTGGACCAAAGTCGCCTCCAGTACAGCAGGGGACGGTTTGAGATGATCTCCTGTATAGGAGCCAAACCTAGATCTAACCGTAACGGGGTCAGAGGGGTACTCTGGGGAAGTCTCAAAAGGCGCCTGATAAAACTATTCTCAGTAGAGGATAAAGCGGTGGTGGAGACGTGGCCCCAAAGATCTGCACCATAGAGCGCTCCACCCCTCGCCTGGGCTTTGTAGATTTCCACGGGCGGTCCCAATGGTTTAAAGAGCTCTCATTGTACACCTTTACGATACCGCCAGAGGATTGGGCCAACTTCAGGTTTGCCTTAGCCATGTGGGACCCCCAATCCATTCTATCATTCAATGTTACCCCCAGGTATTCAAAGGTGGACACTCGTTCCAACACTGAGCCATCCAATTGGGGGTGGGGACAGTTGGATGATTTGGCGTTGTAAACCATAAACTTAGTCTTGGAGAGGTTAATCTCCAGATTCCTCGATCTACAAAAAGAGCAGAACGCCTCCAATGTTCGCTGGATACCCATGGAAGTTTTTGATAACAGAAGGGTATCATCAGCGAAAATCAGGGCAGGTATATTGCGGCCTGCTAAACTGGGTGAATCTAGATCCCTCACTCCCATTAGATGTTCAATCAGCCCATTGAGGAAAAGGGAGAAGAGCGTGGGGGCCAGCACGCACCCCTGCCTCACTCCCTTTTCCACTGGGAATGGATCAGAAAGCTCCCCATTCCTCCCGAACCTCACCCTTGCATAGGTACCTTGATGCATACGTTTAAACAGATGGCACAAGTAAACCAGAGCACCCATCTCTAATAATATAGCCCAAAGCTTGTCCCTCTGGACCAAGTCGAATGTGGATCGAAGATCCACACAGATCAAATACAAACTACCTGCCCCCAAAGATAGCGTCTTCCAGTAAACCAACTGTAATCTAAACAGTTGGTCAATGGTGGAGACCTTCGCTCGAAAGCCCGCTTGGAGGGGTGTTAAGATGTGATGTTCCTCCATCCAACTCTGCAACCTCGATAGTAAAAAGCGGGCAAATAGTTTCTGGAGGACATCGATGAGACTGATGGGGCGGTAGTTGGCCGGGTCGAGAGGAGAAGCCTTTTTGTGGATGGGGATGATTTCTGCACCCAACCAGTATTGAATATTAGATTACGGAGTGAACATTACCAGCGCCATCTTGTCCCATTTTAGGCCCTTACGAGCGCGTAAACGGCAGCCATTTTAGAACTATGGCCACTCTTGCAACATTGTTGATCGCTTGCACGTCTCCCTGGCCTTGCGATCATCCCCCGCGCGCTGGCAACCCCATGCATCTGTTGAAGCCATAAACACCGCCCCAGTGCGACCCAGCCCCGAAGCCACATCCCGTGCGGAACCCACATACCCTTTCATCCCTTTCACGCGAACGCACCCTTTGATAACCCCCTTCCCCTGTGCCCGATTGTCAGAGCTTATCCCAGGCCATCACCTAGCCCTGCGGATACGGTTTATTGCCCCCTACAGTAGAAACTCTCCTCTCTTCAAAGGAGCTGAAATTAATCAAAGTCCTCGCGCCACAAGATCCGACCAATCACACATATTCCTGTTCCCAGTAGAATGTCCAGCTGCGCGATAGCCATCATGCTGAGATAGGGGTGGGGACTTCTACTGTAGGTATGTGTGGGAACGGGCCTGGAGCGGGGATTTTGGGGATGTCTTTCCGTACATCAAAGCATTGCCAAGAATGTGTTGTATGTAATAAAGCAATAAACCTGTGTATAAGAGGCCAGGCCTCAGAGATGCGGTTAGAGCACCTCAAGAAGATACCCCTGTTGGTCTGATCTGACGTGTTCTGTTCTGGAGCGAATTAAACTCTGTTTCCTGCTTTCCAATTTCCAGCGCCTGCCTCTTTGTTTGATAAATCGTCGAGTGGTTGAGAGGCGACTAACGCCAAAGCAGCGGTTGAAAAGGTTAACCAAAGTGGTTGTTTTTGAAAGGCGTCTAACGTCAGAACAGCGGTTGAAAAGGTTAACCAAAGTGGCTGCTTTTCCACAATTTGGCGACCCAAACGTGGGGCCCATCAGCGACACGTGGATCCAGTGGGAGAGGTCCTGACGACAGAGTGAACGACTGCAACGATCGGGAAGAGCTCCCGCCTGATAGACCCTCGTCTGGCAGCCGATCATCCGAACTTCACTGGTTCCGAAGCAGACCTCTCTCTCGAGTGATCTACGGTCCTAACTGGGGACCCTCAGAAGTGCCGGGGCAATAACGGAGAATAGAGGACGATCGGGCGCTGGAAGTGGAAGATGAGAAACTGTCCATCCGGTCCGGGTAAGGTCGTGCAGCACGACTCTCTTTGTTTGTTTGATTGATTGTTTGAAAATACTAGTTAATATTTATTGATTGAATCTCTTAAGCTCAGTTGTTAAGCGACATTGTTTCTTCTTGAGATATTCCCTGTTTGCAAATAACAAAGAATAGGAATATTCTGTCTAGTCTTTGCAAATAGCAAAGGATAGGTAGTGCGGACCTTTGTCCACCATTGTTTGAAATACTTTTTATTCGTTATACGTCATGCCTATCTTCTCCCCAATGATTGGTAGTTGGTTCAGCCCGGACCGTTTATTAGAGGTAGATCATCCAGCTCCACTGGAGGGAACCCCTAATAAGGACATGTTCACGAAGTATGGATTAGTCGCCATAGCCTACAGCAAGCTATGGCATAAAAATACCAAGAAAGATCGAGAAAGTCAGTGGCCACTGATGGGATCTTTTGATATAAATAAAATAGAAGCACTAGAAATAGCCGTTCTTAAACAGAAAACCACGCCGACCATGCTCGATAGCCTCGGCATGTGGCGATAAGAAGCAATGCAGAGGAAAAAGAGAGACAAAGCAAAGATGGAAAAAGAAAAGCGAAAAGCAGCCCACCTGGCTGGTCAAAAACTAGAAGAAGAGATTAGGGAGAGAGAGAGAATAAAGAAAGAGCGAGAATCCGAAACATCGGGCCAATGCCCTGTTAGAACACCCTCTGTACTCTACCCCGAGCTACCATCGAAGCAGAAGGCGAACGATGATTTGCTCCTGGGTCCCCCAATCATTTATATGCCCCTCCATATGCCTCCTCCCATCCCATAGCTCAGCACCAACAGCCCCCAAGCCATATTGAAGGTAGTGCCGGGGCCTCAGTACCCATGGCCTCCGCGCCGACCGAGCCTCTCGCACTAAATACCGCATCAACTGAAGCTCCAAATCAGCCTGAAGCTGTAGGAAAGGAGATCACGAGGGAAAGCCGCTTGAACAGCTATAAACGAGCGGGTATTGACAAAATTGTGAGAACGTTAATAGAACGGAAAGAAACAGAGAAATATATTTCAGATATCTGTGACACATATACTAGCAGCCATAGGCAACACTTTATTGTACGTTTTTGCTACCATACCCTTACAGCCTATGAGGAGAGATACCAGAATAAGAGGCCTGAACGCCTTGCAAACTTGTACCGAAAGGTGGATGTAGGAGATGAGAGCGAGTGTGACGTGACGGAACTCCTCTCGCGTACGCTGGAGGTCTTCCGCCACCTCACTGAACAAGAACCGATAGCTAAAAACACGGCTCCTGTAACGACCGAACCCCCAATAGAAAAAGGTGATACCATGATGCCGATAAAGGAGGCCGCTCCCTACTGGGTCCCCCCACGAGGTCAGGGAACTCATGACAACATTAACCATCAGGACGCAAAAGGAAGGGTGGTTTATAACTGGGTATACCAACCCTGGGATCGACAGGACATCCTGACATTCCGAAAGACCTTACCGGACTTACGAAAGAACCCCACAGCCTTTTATACAGAACTAGGTACGGCCCTAGGTTCCACAATCATGACTTTAGCAGACATCGACTTGTTTTTCGGGTTATGTCTACCAGCTGATGTGTGGAAGCAAATCCGGAAAGTCAACCACCTTGAGCTGTTTGAACATACCTGGAAACAACTCGATGACATAGGTAAACAACGAGATCCCGGACAGAAACCCTTAAAAGCTATTTTAGAACTCCCAGACAAAATTGTTCAAAAGCTAAAGACATTGATCCCTGAGAAAAAGGTAGACTGGTCGATCATGACGGCTTGCCGTCAGAAACCCCAAGAAGATGTCTCCGAATACTTTTCTCGATTCGAGACAGTGTTTTCTGACTATAGTGGTCAGGATATGACCACTGCGACCGGACATCACCTATTCGTCCAAAATTACGTTAAAGGTCTGCTACAGGAAGTCTCACAGAAACTACAGACTAGCGAGAGTAGTTGGGCGGCCTCCAAACCCGCGGCTATCCTTCCGATGGCCCAATACTATGAGCACCAAAAGAATGAAAACGATAGAGCGTCAGAAAAGAAGAAGAAAGACCTAAAAGAAAGAGTTATGATTGCGCAGTTGCAGGGAGTGACGATAGGAAGGGAACCCTATAAAGGAAACTACCAATCGAATACCCCTAGAAACCCACCTCCTAGAGATAACGCACCCACACCCTATGCTGGACGTAGGGATCTGACCGAAAACCAGTGTGCGTTTTGTAAAGGGATCGGACATTGGAAATTCCAGTGCCCGATTCTGTTAGAAATGAACAGGAATAAGGAGATGGGGGACTCCATGAACGAACCAAATAGAGGACGTGGGCGAGGGTACACGAATGACAATAGCAACGAAAGGCCCGGTAAAACGAACACATTTGACCGTCCCCGACAGAACCAGTGCCAACAGTCTGATCACGACAACACATACGACTTTGCATAGGACTGCCAAAGGCAAGGGAGGGATCCAGTCGAGCTATATGTTGACCAGCAAGGCCCTTATGTCACCGCTAAGGTCCTAGGCACGAAGTCTCCATTTTTGGTAGACACAGGAGCAACACGTAGTGCTTTATCTAAACGACTGATCCCAAGGGCACCCTTGTCTGGCTCACATGTAACATCGATAGGTTTCGACGGAACGCCCTCCACTAATCCCTTGTCCACACCAATCCCTTTTGCTTTGGAAAACCACGCTACTGACACGACATTCTTGCTCTCCTCCAACACCCCCAAAGCCATTATGGGTCTTGACCTATTGAAGCATTTCCGAGCCACCATTAGGTGCTCGCCGGACGGAGTCCGAGTCATTTTGTACGACAATCCCGACCAACCCAGACTTTGTCCCACACGACACATGCTCTCTGTGACTGACGCCGACGTATCATTGCTTGACACCTTGCCCCTGTACTTATGAGCAAAAACCGACTCAGACGTAGGACGAATGATGATTGACCCAGTACACATAACCGTACGACAGGACGCGACGCTCCCAATCCTCCCACAATACAGGATATCTCCCGAAGGCGAGAAGGCACTGGTAGAGATTATTCAATCCTTAGTAGATGCAGGAGTGGTAGAGGAAGTGGTCAGCAACGTTTGTAACAGCCCTATCTTACTTAGCATCAAGAAGCAAGGAGAGGGAGATGAGAAAGCATACCGCTTCAACATCGACCTACGAGGTAGTCGTACCACAATACCCCGTGGTCTCCGACATCACCACCATCCTGATCCTGTCCACCGCCACCACATTCACTGTCATTGATCTCAAAAACGCTTTCTTCTCTATCCCTATCCACCCAGACAGCCGCTACCTTTTCGGGTTTACCCTAAAATCCCGCTCGTCCAGATTTTGTCGAGCACCCCAGGGGTACACCGAAAGCCCGAGTATCTACAGCCAGGCCCTCAAGAGACAGCTAGACGCAGTCCAGTTGCCGGATGGGGTGGTGTTGATACAATATGTGGATGACATCCTCCTTGCAGCCGACACCACTCCCCTTGCAGTCACAGCCACCATCCAGCTCCTACATTTCCTTGCAGATAATGGCCACAAGGCTTCCAGGAAGAAATTGCAGTTTTGCCAACCCCAAGTAACATATCTAGGCCACCTTTTGTCCTAAGAAGGGAGGAAACTTATGCCAGACAGAATTCAGACCATTTTGGAAACTCCCGTCCCTAAAACCCAGGAGCAAGTCCGCTCCCTGGTAGGTCTTACCTCCTTCTGTTGACAGTGGTTACCGAACTTTAGCCTCATTGTTAAGCCATTACTTTCCCTCCTAGCCAAAGGTGTCCCCTTCCCACTCCCTTGGACCTCCGAATGCCAATCCTCTTTCAAGGAATTACGAGATGCCCTCTGTTCAGCTCCCGTCCTGGGAACCCCAGACTATTCCAAGCCTTTTTTTCTCTTTATACTCACAAGAGGGAGGGATGCGCTTTATCTGTCCTGACACAATCCATTGGTTTCAAACAACGCCCTTGCGCCTACTTCTCTGCCACTCTTGACCCTGTAGCCAGAGGTCTACCTGCCTGTCTTCGAGCCGTAGCTGCCGCTGCGGTCTCTATACGACAGAGTGAAGGAATCGTACTCTCTAATTCCCTCACCGTGCTGGTACCCCATTCCGTTGACACCCTTCTGAATCAAACCAAAACCCAGCACCTGACTAGCGCACGACTGACTGGGTACGAATTGACTTTACTGGCACCTCACATTATTTATTTATTTCATTTGTAGGTTTGTATAGCGCTAGAATCACTCCAAATGGAGTATCTCCGCGCTTTTGGAACCGGTAAACAGCAGGCGTGAAAAGAAGAAGGTGAGGTTAGAGATCATTTTTAAACAGGATGGTTTTTAAAAGTTTCCGAAATATGAGATGTTCTTTACATTGTCTCAGTGACAGAGGGAGTTTGTTCCACAGCTTGGGACCAGCAATGGATAGGGCTTTACCTCCATGTCCGGACTTCTTAGCACGGGGAACTACCAGAAGGAGGTCTTTGCTCGATCTGAGGGAACGAATTGGAACGTAGGGAACAAATTTCTGTTCGAGATAGACGGGCCCTTGTCCGTTCAGGCACTTATGGATCAAGCAGCAAATTTTAAATGTGGCTCTTTGTCGAATTGGGAGCCAATGCAGCTGTTCAAGTAGGGGCTTGGAGGCAGTTCTCGGGGGGGCATTCAGAACAAGGCGAGCTGCCGTGTTCTGAATGACTTGTAGCTTAGCCAGTACTCCTTCGTTTACAGAGAGCAGCAAGCCATTGCAGTAGTCGATCCGACTAAGGATCAGTGCTTGGACGAGGGTTTTCTTAACCGAGTCAGGTAGTAAAGGGAAGACTTTGCGAAGCAGACTGATGGTATAGAAGCATATCCCTGAGATGTAACTTGTGTGTTGTTTCAGTGACAGATCGTGGTCAAACCGAATTCCCAGGTTCTTCACGACCTGTTTAGGTTCAGGGACTGCTCCTAGGTCTGACGGCCACCATTCGGGAGTCCATAGAATTTTTGCCTCCCCAAACAACATAACCTCCGTTTTGTTTACATTACATTGGAGGTAGTTGGTAGACATCCATTTTGCCACTGCCTTCATGCCTGACGAAAAAGAGTTCCTAACCTCAGCGGACAGAGTTTTAAAAGGAAAGAGGAGCTGCGTGTCATCTGCGTATGATACGGCGATGAAGCCGTACCTACGCAGTACTCCAGCCAGGGGTGCCACATAGATATTAAAAAGGGTTGGGCTCAAACAAGAGCCCTGTGGCACCCCCTAGAAATCTCTGTTTCCGCTGAGCGATATGCACCCATGGTGACTCTCTGGGTGCGATCAGCTAGGAAGCTCTTTAACCAGTCAAGGGCTTTATTCTTAATACCAGCGTTCGACAACCGTTCAGTCAAGATAGAATGTGACACGGTGTCGAACGCTGCAGACAGATCTAATAGGACCAGTATAACTGAGAGGCCCTTGTCCTGGTACATGTGAAGGTCGTCAGTGACAGACAGGAGGGTGGATTCTGTACTATATTTGGGGCGGAACCCTGACTGGGAGTAGTCCAGGGCGTTGGCGAGTTCAATATGTCCGGATAGATGGCGGTTCACATGCTTCTCTATAAGTTTCCCCAGAAATGGAAGTAGGGAAATGGGTCTTAGGTTGGTTAGATCAGACCATGGAGTGGCAGTGTTTTTTCTTATCGGTCTGACAAGAGCTCGTTTCCACTCCCTGGGAACAACGCCTGAGGTAAGTTAGAGATTCACTAATTCAGTAATCTTTGGGCAGAGTTGTTCTGCCAGTACAGGCATTAACCTGGCAGGGATGGTGTCATCTGGACTCCCACTCTTAATCTGCTTTATTAGTATAGATGTTTCTTGTAATGAGATTGGAGGAAGGATATCCAAGGAGTATTTATCCAATCTAGTTTCTGTTTGTGTCTGAGGGAATACTAAGTCTATGGGAGTGGCCTGGTTTGTACACACTATTTTATCATAGATAGTATTAATTTTTTGGGTGAAAAAACAAGAAATTTCATCACACAGCTGTTGGGAGGCCATCTCAGGGGATTCGCATGCAGTAGGTTTAGCGAATGTTTGAAGGATTTGAAAAAGAACCCTAGGGGAGTTCCCTGCCTCTTGTATTTGTGACGCAATATGGGTTTTTCGCGCTGTGCGAATCGCTTTGTGGTAAAAGGATAAAGCGTCCCAGTATTTTCTTTTATCCTCTTGAAGATGGGTCGTTCTCCATCTTTTTTCTAGTTTCCTTGCTCCTAGTTTCAATGTTCTTAGATGATCAGAAAACCAAATTTCTTGCTTTTTAGCTGGCCTAGATTTGAAATGCTTCAATGGGGCAATTTGATCTATGGCTCTCTTTGTTTCTCCTTCAAATCTTTTAAGAGCAGTTTCAATAGTATCCTGAGGTAGGAGAACCGGGGAATTACATTTTTCACCAAAGGTGAAGTTAGTAACTTTATGCCACTGTCTGCGGACACTGGGTAGCGAACTGGGGCATGAAGGGGTAGGTGCCTGGTAGGGGGTACTAAATTCTACGATAAAATGGTCGGTCCAGCTCACCTGAGTAGCCGGTGGGCAGGAGACAAGCGGGACGTTGGAAAATATCAGGTCTAAGGTATGACCCGCCTGATGCGTAGGTCCACAATTCCTTAATATTAATCCTAAGGATGATAGATCTGCTAGTAGGGATTGTGCTTCCTTGCAGTCTGATTTCTCACTGTGTACGTTAAAATCTCCAACTAGAATGAATGTACAATTATAGTTGATATGTGGAGCTAGTAGTTCAACCAAAATATTAGAAAAGTTGTTGTAGGGACCAGGCGGACGATAAACTAAAGCACCTTTATAGTTTTCTTTAGGGGATGTGTGTATTGTGAAAACGAAAATTTCAATTTCGGAAGACATGAGTTCGTCTAGGACCGAGATGGTCAGCGCATCTTTATAAACAATAGCAATCCCACCGCCAGTTTTCGCTGGACGGTCTAGCCTAAGTATTTTATAGTTGCAGGGGATTCCTAGAGTTATGGCTGGGGTACTGTGTGGTTTAAGCCACGTTTCCGTGAGGTAGCATACCTCAGGTTGTTTGGAGGAAATTAGATCCCAGACCTCAGCAGTATGTTTAGAAAGAGATCTGATGTTACACAGGATGTTAGTACACCCTAATGGAAGGTCAACAACAGCTTTCGAAATAGAAATAGGGGAAGACAAAGGATTGGGGCAACTTCTATATGACATATTTCTCATATGCGTAGAAAATTGCGTGTGGCACAAACAGCAAGAGAAAGGTCCTTCCACCTCTGGTAGTACGCTGCAGTTTACGCCAGGTGTATAGTGCGTATTTAAACTCAGCAGTATCTGTGAAGTGTAAGTCAGCCTTTCCTGGGTGGATACGTAGGGCACAAATATAGAGTCCTCCATGTCCCCTGGCCCGTTCTGGCGCGGACGGGCGCAGATGGGCAGGTCTTAGGCTAGTCTTTGGCGCCGTCGAAGGCGCCCCTCTGCGCGCAACCGCTGCGCGCTTGGGCTGACGACTGGCTAAATAGTCCTTCTCAAGTGGTACTGCTAGAGCGCTAACCGCTCGCCTACCACGGGGTTGCTGGGCGTGTCTGGCTCTTACCTGCCCCGCCCTCCGCTCAACGGTATTGGATACCGAGTCGGACCAGGGCGGGCAGGTTTGAACACTGAGCACAGACCGGAAGTCAGCCCACGAGCCCCTTACAGTTTTGGGGAGTGATTCCTACGTGCACAGAGGTTGAGTGTTTAAAATTTGTGATCAATTCCAGACACAAAGTGCAATATTTAAAAGGTTTTTCAAGTGACATGCGGCGCAAGTGAATGCTTTAAAATTCTTAATCAATTTTAAAAATGATTCGTCTGCTCACAGTGAGTGTTCCGCTCTGATGGAGTGATTACCTGGCACCAAGCGGGGTCGGGAGACACTGCCACTGTCCAACCCTTACCGCAATGAGCCCAGGCTTCCTCCCGCCTAAATAGTCCTTCTCAAGTGGTACTGCTAGAGCGCTAACCGCTCGCCTACCACGGGGTTGCTGGGCGTGTCTGGCTCTTACTTGCCCCGCCCTCCGCTCAACGGTATTGGATACCGAGTCGGACCAGGGCGGGCAGGTTTGAACACTGAGCACAGACCGGAAGTCAGCCCACGAGCCCCTTACAGTTTTGGGGAGTGATTCCTACGTGCACAGAGGGTGAGTGTTTAAAATTTGTAATCAATTCCAGACACAAAGTGCAATACTTTGAAAAGATGCACCACTCTGAACACAGCAACCCTACTACCCTTACCGGAGAATGACCCCAATGTCGCTCCCCTCCATGACTGTGTAACCCTCACTGACGAACAAACGAGGAGCAGGATAGACCTCGGAGATACTGCTTTCCCAGAGCCTGACGGTGAACTGTGGGTGGATGGTTCATGCATTAAACTCCCCGACGGTACCACTTCCGCTGCATATGCTGTTACTACAGCCCGAACTGTTGTCGAGACAGCTCGCATCACACAACGATCCGCACAAGCAGCAGAATTGATTGCCCTTACACGAGCATGCATCATAGCAGAAGGGACTACCGCTAACGTATACACGGACAGCCAGTATGCCTTTGGGGTGGTTCATCACTTTGGGATCCTTTGGAAAGAGAGGGGATTCCTGACCTCACACGGCACACTGATTCTACATGGAGACCTAGTCTCTGCCCTGACCGAAGCAGTCCTCCTCCCCAAACAACTGGCGGTAATCAAGTGCCAGGCACACAAGAAAGTCACTGACATTGTAGGACAAGGGATGCACTAGCCGACATCACTGCACGAACTACAGCTGAGAATAGGACGACTACCCGCATGTACGTTACCCGGTCTCAAGGAGAGAAATGGAAGGACACTAGAGAGACCATAAAAGACATTCAAACGACTAGCACCCCACAAGAACTGACTGAATGGGCACGGGTGGGACTAAAGGACGATGAAGGCTGCTGGCGAACAAAAGACACTGACAAATGGTTGTTGCCCAATTCCTTTCTGATCCCCATACTGACCATGGCACACTCCCCTGCACACATAGGATCTGCCCCCATGACTGAGCTCGTCTCTAAAGTTTGGCACAATGACAAGATAGCTGATGCAGCAAAACGCCTGGTTCAACAATGCCTGATATGCCTACAACACAACCCGGGGAAAGGGACTGTAGTACCCCGGGGAGGGTTTGAGGTCCCCGACCACCCCTTCGAAGTCCTCCAAATGGACTACATTCAGCTAGAAAGGTGCCATGGTCTAAAATACGTATTGGTCATTGTGTGTGCGTTCAGCAAATGGGTGGAAGCCTACCCCACTCGAGACAACACCGCCATCACCACTGCTAAGGTGTTGTTGAAAGAATTCTTCCCCCGCTACGGCCTTTGTCGAATTTTGTGGAGCGAAAACGGCCCCCACTTCGTAGCCGAAGTTATCCAACTCATACTGAAAGGGTTGGGTGTAAAACAAAAGTTCCACGCGGTCTTCCACCCCCAATCTGCAGGCCTAGCGGATCGACATAACGCCACACTGAAATTCAAACTAGCAAAGATAGTTGCCACCACAGGACTGAAATGGCCAGACGCTCTCCCACTGGCACTGCTATCTATGCGCTCCACTCCTACCAAGCACCACTTAACCCCCTATGAAGTTGTCTTCAGCCGACCTATGAACATCTGGGCCGCGCCGAAGCCGACATCCATCCATGATGTCCCAGACATCCTAATGTCTGATTATCTGCATAATCTAACAAAAACACTAACTGTTATCCACCAACAGGTGCAGCAAGCCATTCCAGACGCGTCCAGGGGCCCCGGACACGACATCCAACCTGGAGAATTTGTTCTGGTGCGGAACTTCCAGAGGACGAAGAGTCTAGAACCCAGGTGGACGGGCCCCTGGCTAGTCTTGATCACCACTCGAACTGCACTCCGGGTGGAAGGCAAGCGCAACTGGCTACACGCACATCACTGCCGACGAATCTCACCAACCCTAACGACGAGCGAAAATGTGGACACCCAAGAAGAGCTCCTGAAGAAAGACAGACCAACCCTGAATTGCTACTCTGACCCAGAGACACTTGAACTGACTGAGTCTCCCGACCCCACTGTGCCATCCAGGGAAGGGTACAACTTGCGACGAAAGAGGAAGGTTCCGGCAAAGCAGGCCACTAACTGAGTCAACAGTCTCACAACGGTAGCTAACACTACAAAGGCTGCCAGGAGAGACGCCGACAAAGTGTGTGGTTCTGCCCGCTACCGGTCCTTCCTGAAAGTGATGGAAGCCCTTAACATGAAGATGATGGAAGCAACAGGATGTCCGAAGATCAACTACAGAAATCCAAAGACTGAAAAACTGCACCAAACAAGGACAATTGCCCTCTTCATTTCCTTTCTCTTCTGCCTCCTTCTCATGGCCGCCTTCCGGATAGTGGAAGAAAATGTGCCGGCCCACGAGCCTTTGATACCTACTGTGCAGCCCACCATCAAAAGAGAAAACAATCTCATTTCACTTCCATCCCAACTCCGAGAAAGACGTAAGGAGTTCTGGAACAATTCTTTTGTGCAATTGCTACATCAGCACAACCTCGCTGCCAATGCCACCAACTGCTGGATCTGTGGGCTGCTGCCACATGCAACTGAACATTCTATCCCTTTCATCCCTTCGCCTTTCTCCGTTCATGGGTCCTGCCTTGCCTGGTTGATGCTTTTTCAAGAGAGTTACAAGAACAATGCAACTTCTAGCGAAACCATTTCACACTTCTACGATGGGTTCTGGCCAGGCAAAACTGGAGAAGCCTCCACTCCCTTTTGCCCTCAGACTTCAAATGCAACACTTCAACTGAACATTCCGGAGAAAGAACGACTCGAGATGCAGGTTTTCAACAACCCAGCCAGACCCACCTTTTCTTATCTGCGCAAACGGACTGCTGCAACTCTGACTGTGGCCCTATCTGTAGTGAATGTCTCTGGCCTTGTCTGCATCGAGGGCCATGGGACCAAAATCGTGGGCCACAGCTCCTGTCCCATCAAGAGAACTTTGAACACTGCTGACCCCCCTTCATTTGTAGCATCTCCCAACATGTACTTCGTCTGCGGCACCAGAGCCTACACCTGGCTCCCTAAAGGCTGGGGAGGCACGTGCTACATCTCCTTTGTCCTCCCCCCCACCTATGTGGCACCGGCAGCATACCACAGGCAGAAACGCTCATTGGACATAGAACGAGCAGATTCCACCTCTTCGCAGTTCCTTGATGCTGCGAAGGGACTCATTCCTTTCTGGGGTCCGATGTCAAACAGTCGAGCCATCCGACATTTGACCCAAGCAGTCGAAACAGCATTGAACGTCACAGCCGGCATCCTTGCTAACAACACAGCTGAGCAGCAGGCGGTCCGCCTCGTGACATTACAGAACCACCTTGTACTCGACGTAGTACTGGCGGACCGCGGAGGAGCATGCCGCATCATCGGTGCCAGCTGTTGCACCTTTGTCCCGGACTATTCACCTTCTGTCTACAAAGCGATAGAACACCTCCACAGACTATCTTCCGAAATCCACCAGGAACAAGACAGCTGGACACTCGGAAACTGGTTTTGGACCACTTTGAAAGACTGGGGCTGGAAATTATTGATAATTGCATTGGTGCCAATTTTTGTTTTATGTGGGTGTTGTCTGGGGATACAATGCATACCACCCTTGTGCTCTCTATTTGCAAATTCGTTGTGCCCTAAGACTTTGGACAATAAATTTGAGCACATGAAAGTTTTGTACGAAACAGAGATCCATCACATAATGAACATTGACATAAATTAGCAAGATGTCGGGGTATGTTCAAAGGGTACACTGTTGAATATTAGAGTACGGAGTGAACATTACCAGCGCCATCTTGTCCCATTTTAGGCCCTTACGAGCGCGTAAACGGCAGCCATTTTAGAACTATGGCCACTCTTGCAACATTGTTGATCGCTTGCACGTCTCCCTGGCCTTGCGATCATCCCCCGCGTGCTGGCAACCCCATGCATCTGTTGAAGCCATAAACACCGCCCCAGCGCGACCCAGCCCCGGAGCCACATCCCGTGCGGAACCCACATACCCTTTCATCCCTTTCACGCGAACGGACCCTTTGATAACCCCCTTCCCCTGTGCCCGATTGTCCGAGCTGATCCCAGGCCATCACCTAGCCCTGCGGATGCGGGTTATTGCCCCCTACAGTAGAAACTCGCCTCTCTTCAAAGGAGCTGAAATTAATCAATGTCCTCGCACCACAAGATCCGACCGATCACATATTCCTGTTCCCAGTAGAATGTCCAGCTGCGCGATAGCCATCATGCTGAGATAGGGGTGGGGACTTCTACTGTAGGTATGTGTGGGAACGGGCCTGGAGCGGGGATTTCGGGGATGTCTTTCCGTACATCAAAGCATTGCCAAGAATGTGTTGTATGTAATAAAGCAATAAACCTGTAGGATGGCATTAAAGTATAGCCAGATTTAAGGGGCCCATACCTTCTGTTCACTCAGGTATAGATCTCCAGGGATCCTATCTAGGCCCGGAGCTTTCCCAGGTGGCAAACTTTTAAGGGCCGCCTGAATTTCAAGCAAGGTACAGGGTGGGCAATCAGGACCCATTGAATCCAGAGAATGTACTCTTTAGGGGAGCTACATCTACTGGAGATGCTGGGTCGGTGAGGGAGTTGAGGGGCTTAAAATGGGCTAGCCAAACCTCTTCTCTTAGGTTAGGAATTATGGCAGACGTCCCTTCTGCTGATCCTGATCTAACTAGATTCCAAAAGGCCCTGAAGTCGCGTCCGTCCAGAGCTACTTTTATGCTTTCCCAACTTAGAGCCTCCCACTCCGACCTAGCCTCCATAATCATTCTTTTATAAATTTGTCTAGCCATTCTAATGCTCGACAGAGATACAGATTTTAACCTACTTTACAAGGGCGTTTTTAGCCGCCCTACAATTTTTGTTGAACCAATGGGCCTGATTTTTTACCCGTGGCCGCTTATTATCGGTGGTATAGAAATAATCGGCCAAGGTAGAGTTGAGCTTAATATGAATATGCTGCAGGTCCTGAAAGTAGGGCAGGTCATAGTTTGGACCCAAGAGGTCACAAGCCTCAACTAAAGAACATACAACGTGTTGGTATAACTCGGCTAGTTTATCTGGGGCTAGCGCGACCTTCGCCCACCTAATGCGTCTGCCACCCGCCAATGTAACTAGATTCGAGTTAGTAAGAGTCTCCAATATCCCCAAGTTCATTTTGATGTCCCAATGTACTGTTTACTTCTAGTGACAAAAGGTTGTGGTCACTATCTACCCTTGGGATAACAGTAACGGCTCTCATTTGGGCCCAGAATTCCACATTAACCAAGATGTCATCAATGGTTATGCTTTCCCTGGTCTATTATAGGTAGATGAACCCGGTACATCGGGAGGGAGTCTACCATTACAGGCCCTGAGGGAGTGGGTTACTGCCAGCTTATTAATCTGGAAAGCCAAAGGCGATATACCCTTTACCGGGTACATGGTGCACTCCTGAATATGCCAGGTGGAGTCCTCATCTGAGGTTACAGACGGCATCCCGGCAAACGGTTCAAAATGACGATTAAAATCACCCCCAATAATTTTAAGGGTCGGTGGGGGAAATAAAAGAGGAAGTTCCTCGAGGGCCTCTACCATAGATAAACCCAGCTGGTGTGGTGTAGGACGTAGATATATGTTGATCACTACCACCATCGAACCATCCAGAAATTTAAGTGCAATACAGAGAATGTCCGGGGGGTGTGAATCTATTACCTTGGCTGAACACCCCAAGTGTGAGGCAACCCAGGTGCACAACCCCCCCGATGGTCTTCCCCTGGGGCCCTGCACAGCCGGTGAATAAAATGTTGCAAAGCTCACCCTAGCAGGGGCAGACAACAGCCAGGTCTCTTGGAACAAACACAAGTCGAAGCTATCTATCAACTCTCCCCAATCTGAATTGTCTAGCTTAGACCCCATCCCAGCTACATTCCAGGACCAGATTGAGGATCTACGAGTCTCAGCTCTAGCGGTGATGGTTGTAGTAGGCAGAGGCACATTAAGGGGGGGGGGGGGGATCCAATATAAGTATGAATATCTAACTCCCTACCAACTCCTGTATATCTGGTATTTGGGGTTTGTGGGAACGTTATCATAGCATCACCTCATCACTCACACCCTCCTCCACAGGGCTCCTGGCTGGATTAGAGACCGTTTCGTCGGGCCCCAATGAAAGGGGTAGTCAACCCACGTTGTTCAAAACGCTATAACCATTGGATACGGGTATTTTGTATTCTAATTCCTGATCACCCTGCTGTAGGTGGGATAGGGCAAACCCGCCCGGTGGTGGAACTCGTGAGTAAAAATACCCCAGGTGGAGAGTGTTAATTGTATCCGTGTTGAAGGGGCCTCCATATTCTAGGATGTGGTTAACCACTGCAGGATCCCTGAAATTAACAATTACACAGTCCCCACTGATATCTTTAGGTCGTGTCCCTAGCCAGCTAACTCTTCTAGCGAATAAAATGTCCCCCTGGCCAGCACCCATTAAGGGTCTGTGTCTGTTCAGCCAGAAGGTAATTTTATTCTTTAACTCAGGGAATGCTTCACCTCGCTCACCAACCAGCAGAGGAACTCCAGTTAAAACCACCACGTACGGAGATGCTTCCGGTGATAGCTGGGGGCAAGGAGGGGATTTTTGGGTTACATTTTCAAAAGATTTTGAAGCGGGATTATATAGAGCCCTACCGGGTTCTGGTCGCTGTTTTCCAGGGGCTTTAGCGCTAAGAAGTGAAACTCGGGGGTTCAAGCCAGCTGTATCTGGAAGCACCTTGGGTAGGGTAGCTGTTCGAGAAATAGTCTTGGCAGTGGTACTTTTCTGCACATTTAGAGGGACCAAATCCTGTGCTGGGTTATCTAGACAGGCGCCTTCACTTGAGCTGTGATTTTTAGTGGCCTGCCTAGTTGACCCTAAAGCCGTTTTCACTGTGTTATTCCCAGTTGAAGTCGATGGCTGTACTCCACCTGGACCTCTGTTATTTATCAATGAAACTAGTTTATCAATTCTACATAGCAAGGCTTTGAAGTTAGAGTTGATGAGCTGTTCCATTTGGGCCTGGAAATCTATTAATAAATGGGTAGCCCAGACCAGGGGTGCTAAAGTGGAGAATAAGGGGCCTGGCTCTGGCTGTGGAGGATCAGACATAGGTACAGATCTCTTAGGTACTTTTTTAGCAGGTTTCAACTTTTTAGTTCTACAACGGGGTTTCGGTGCCTTTCTGCCTACCTGGGGAGCTGGGGACGATACAAGATCGATAGGGACATGGACTCTGTGGACATGGTAACTCAACAAAAGAGGACATTAATATTGACATTGTATCAGGAGAATTAAGAGTGGCTAAGGAAATATCCCCAGTAGGCAAGGGGGTGCATAGCAGGGGTGAGTGAAAGGCGTCTTTCAGTATTCTCTATAGCCGACGCGACCATCCCTATTGTCTTTTGGAGCATTTTATCAATGGCTGTTAGGCTCGGCACTGGATGGCTCATCGCCGCTTTTTGCCTTGTAAAGGGGCGAGAAGTTGGGGGGGTGGATTTACCCATAGTGCTCGACGTAAGTTCTTGATGGATTATATTTTCAAACACTCAGATTTAAAATGAGGGTTAGTAAAAAAAAAAAAAAAAAGTAAAGTAATCAGTAAAAGGTAATGGATAATAGGGCCCTACAGCAAGTTCCTATAGACGGGCTACAAAATGCAAAACACTATAGGGCCAAGCTTGACTGAATGAGATAGTAATAATAACCACATCAGTGAAAAAGGGGAGTACCAGTTTTTCGCTTCCAAGAAAGCCAAATGAGGTGGCCCAGCCTGGCCTCCTTTGGCCCCTGACGGCCCGCCCTTGCGCCAGGCTTCTCCCGGGCACCGTCCGCGCGCGTCCCGCGTTGCCTGGGGCGGGAGCACTTTTGTTGCTGCAGGGCGTCGCTGCTGTGGCGCCGAGCAGGGGATTCTGGGGGCTGTAGTTCTCAAAAGCCGTTCCCCTCACAGCGTCGAAATGCCTCTCTCTCCGGTCCGCTCCCTCCGCTTCTATGAGAACAGGGAAAGCCGTTTCCCTCTCTGCTGGTGAAGCAACTGGCAAATAACACCCCAGGTGAGCGTGTGTGCAATGTCACGTTTCCAAAGTATCAAAGTCGCTCAGCGGTCTAAAGAGAGCGTGTCGAGGAAAAACACGATGTATACGTCGTACAGGAGTGCGAAATGTGCCCAGCAGGCCTTAAAAACATTTACATTCATCCTGAAATGGTTGTAATGCCGGAGCATGCTCAATGATGACTTTAACTCTGTCAAAGGTGCTTTGTAACTCTACATTCCATATAAATGTAGCACTCTTCCTAAGTAATGCTCTCAAAGGTTCCACTACCTGAGCATACCCATGCACAAAACGAGCATAATATTCAGCCAACCCTAAAAACAAACGTAAGGCATCCCCATCTTTGGGAGGCAAAGCATTACGAACAGCATTGAGTAAAGACAATTTAGGTTTGATTCCTTCGGGGGAGAGTGTGTATCCTAAATAATCAAGTTCTTGAACACCACGTGTCTAATGGTCATACCCGCTGTGATAAGCTTGGAGAGAACTTTGGACACAGTGATGTTGAGTGCCTCATGACTACTAGCATGCACCCGAATGTCATCCTGGTAAACTTGAACTCCAGAAATTTCTTCAAAAAGTGTGTCCATGAGCCTCTGGAACAAGCTCGCAGTGGATGCTAAATCAAATGGAAGTCTGAGGTACTTGAGCACACCAAATGGAGTTACATAGATGGTGAGTTCCTGAGATTCAATGCTAAGGGGAATGTGGTGATAGGCGGAATGCAAATCAATGAGGGAAAATAATTTTGAACCACCAAAACCAGCCAAAAGGTTGTGGATTCTGAGGAGGGGATAACAGTCTACAATGAAAATCCTAATTAAAGAGCACAAGTCAGCACAAAGTCTCACCTCCCCAGATTTTTTTGGACGACAACAATGGGAGAAACCCAAGACGAAGATTCACATGGAACAATGATTCCTTCCGAATAAAGATTGTTCAGGACTTTTTTTAAATCATCCCTAACGCTCAGGGGTAGAGGTAGAACTTATGTAAATCAGGTTGAGCATTAGGTTTTAGCCTAATTTGAGGCTCAAAATCTAGCACAGTACCTATTTTGTCAGTAAGGACCGTAGGAAATTGGCTAATAATGGTTACACTATCTGAAGAGATATCTGGAAAGGAAAGTTTGTTAGCATCAATTATAGTATCAACATTGCATGGGTCATCTTCTACATAACCTTCTGGTAGGTCACCCAGTACAATAGGATTATCCAATCCTGGTTTCAAGGAAATTCCCATTTTTGCTACATCTTGCAAACCTACAATATTTCTACCTTTGATGGCAATATTTACTTTGGTGGTGGTATGACAACCTAGTTTTGATTTGAAATAATCAAGCATGTCAATCTCAGTTTCCCCAAAAGCTCTGGGATTGACATCAGATTGAGATACAGGCATGTCACTCTATTGCCCTGAAGATGATCCTACTATTTATTTAAGGGATCGAAACGCCCTGGACAAAATGTACACCATATACATTCACTAAACAGCTATGCTAAAATATGTAATGGTGTCTCTACGATATACTGTCTGTTTCATTTGTATCAAACTTGTATACAGACGCGTTTTCTTTGCCTGAACCCTCTACCTAATGTGGTTTGTCTGTTCATGTCAGTAGGACGCAGGTTGTGTCCCACTTGGATTTTTTCCCCTACTTTATGTTATACATTTATTATATATTAAATACCTGTCCGGCTGGACAGAACTATAGCACTGATCAAGTCTATATTAATTTGTACTGTACTAGAATACTGTCTAGGGACCATTGTCTTTAGAAATAAATTAAACCACATGTCTGTCGCCGAGGACGTTGCATGTGCCTGTCTCGCGGTGATGAGGCAGGCATCATATTAGTCTATCATATTCCTGCTATTGTTTGAGAATGCATGACAAGTCACACGACCAGCCTCGCTGGGAGCATCAGGCTGATTGGTGGACAGTCAGTCTTTCAGATTTCAGTTTAGGAAGCACCTGTGATGTTTGTCACTAGCTTCTGGTTTAGGCAAGAAAGATATCCTTCTTTGTGCCAGGCCCGGGTGGGCTGGGTGAGAAGTGGGTACCTTACTTTTGCTTGCCTCAAGTTATACAATGAGCGTGGACTGTGACCAGCTTGAGTGGGACTTGCAGGCAGGTTTGCAGGCTGCGATTGGTGGACTGTGAGAAGTGACCCATTTCCGGGTAAGCTTCTCAAGACCATTATCAGCCACGGACATACCGCACAGTGCCGGGTACTCGTGGCTGTCCCTATATGAAGAACAGCGTTATTCTCTGTGGAAAGTGGTTAGCGGGTGTGCTCTTGCTGTCACTTATAAAAACAGAGTACAGGAGTAAACACGTTAACCCAGGTGAGCCCGGGTGGAGTATGTAACAAAACAACAGTGTCTCAAATGGAAATCATTAAGGAGAACAATTATAGAGATAGAATAAATTGTGGTCAATCAATTCAGTCTGAATCGGAATACTTACTTTGTACAAATCTATATTGTATCATTGACCATATAATGACTCATTTTAATTATTTTTTCACCGCTCACGCTGTTATCTCACCCCTATGTCACTGAGCCGTTCACCGTCACTAGCACGTTCAGTGCACACTTGTGTGTTATGTTTCCTGTATATGAAATCGTACTGTAGCGTTGATACAACTACTTACAAATATTACTCTATAGCCTACGAAATCACTATGTGGCCTCCCTTTCTTCATTCTACCCCTCCGAGTGATTTATACTATCTCTATAATGGTTTTCCTTAATCATTTCCAGTTGAGACACTGTGGTTTTGTTTCTTGATGTCACTTCAAGTTCATTCTTGCTACCAGTCCAACACACGCTTTACATTAAAAGAAATAGTCCTTTATTCTACATACAGCTCAATCCTACATATAAACATTAACATGAGGAAACACCGAAGAGTGTAAACCAGGCTACACACAATAAATAATTCCTGCATATTGCTCTGATACAGGGTTTTCATACTCAATATGCTACTGCTGGTTGCCTTCAATAAGCCCCGGTCTACAGGCTTTGACACAGGGTTTCCATAGGCGTTGAGCCACCACCTGTCGAGTCCTTTCCGAGCGCCAACGTCCTCCTGCGCGGTATAGAGAGCAACAAGCAATCCAGCTAGAAGCAGCAGGCGTGAGTGACTACTGGTTACTATTCGGGCCTCATGGGTACCACAGGTAACTCATCTCAGGAGAGTGAAGGAACTGAGGCCGCCATCTTGGTATTCTGCGGCTGTCTCGCCTTCGGAGACACTCCGCGAGCCACGGAGAGAGGTTTTCTCTCCAGGACCACTCAGATGAATGCTTCCACTTCTGAAGAAACCCCCTGCGGATCCGGGCACCCTGCGGCATAGATCGCCCCTGCCTTTTGCTGAAAGTGAAGGAAAACGTTGGGAAACAAGAGTTGCCTCTTTTCACGAATGCCAACATCCCAGGCCCCTGTAGGCGGGATGTGTCTGTGCATAGGAAGGATGTGGCTGCACTCTTTGGGGTGCTCCTGGCTGGTACCACTCTCACATCACTGGACACACCAGCAGCTTCTGACACTGTGACCCCAGCGTACCTGACTCCAGACCCCCTGACACTGTGACCCCAGCGTACCCGACTTCAGACCCCCTGACACTGCGACCCCAGCGTACCTGACTCCAGACCCCCTGACACTGCGACCCCAGCGTACCTGACTCCAGACCCCCTGACACTGTGACCCCAGCGTACCCGACTTCAGACCCCCTGACACTGTGACCCCAGCGTACCTGACTCCAGACCCCCTGACACTGTGACCCCAGCGTACCCGACTTCAGACCCCCTGACACTGTGACCCCAGCGTACCTGACTTCAGACCCCCTGACACTGTGACCCCAGCGTACCTGACTTCAGACCCCCTGACACTGTGACCCCAGCGTACCTGACTCCAGACCCCCTGACACTGAGACCCCAGCGTACCTGACTCCAGACCCCCTGACACTGAGACCCCAGCGTACCTGACTCCAGACTCCCTGACACCGCGACTCCAGCCTACCTGACTCCAGACCCCCTGACACTGTGACCCCAGCGTACCTGACTCCAGACCCCCTGACACTGTGACCCCAGCGTACCTGACTCCAGACCCCCTGACACCGCGACCCCAGCGTACCTGACTCCAGACCCCCTGACACCGCGACCCCAGCGTACCTGACTCCAGACCCCCTGACACTGCGACCCCAGCGTACCTGACATCCAGACCCCCTGACACTGTGACCCCAGCGTACCTGACTCCAGACCCCCTGACACTGTGACCCCAGCGTACCTGACTTCAGACCCCCTGACACTGTGACCCCAGCGTACCTGACTCCAGACCCCCTGACACCGCGACCCCAGCGTACCTGACTCCAGACCCCCTGACACCGCGACCCCAGCGTACCTGACTCCAGACCCCCTGACACTGCGACCCCAGCGTACCTGACATCCAGACCCCCTGACACTGTGACCCCAGCGTACCTGACTCCAGACCCCCTGACACTGTGACCCTAGCGTACCTGACTCCAGACCCCCTGACACTGCGACCCCAGCGTACCTGACATCCAGACCCCCTGACACTGTGACCCCAGCGTACCTGACTCCAGACCCCCTGACACTGTGACCCCAGCGTACCTGACTTCAGACCCCCTGACACTGTGACCCCAGCGTACCTGACTCCAGACCCCCTGACACTGTGACCCCAGCGTGCCTGACTCCAGACCCCCTGACACTGTGACCCCAGCGTACCTGACTCCAGACCCCCTGACACCGCGACCCCAGCGTACCTGACTCCAGACCCCCTGACACCGCGACCCCAGCATACCTGACTCCAGACCCCCTGACACCGCGACCCCAGCGTACCTGACATCCAGACCCCCTGACACTGTGACCCCAGCGTACCCGACATCCAGACCCCCTGACACTGTGACCCCAGCAGACCTGACTCCAGACCCGCTGACACTGTGACCCCAGCAGACCTGACTCCAGACTCCCTGACACCGCGACCCCAGTAGACCTGACTCCAGACCCCCTGACACTGTGACCCCAGCGTACCTGACATTCAGACCCCCTGACACTGTGACCCCAGCAGACCTGACTCCAGACCCGCTGACACTGTGACCCCAGCGTACCTGACTTCAGACCCCCTGACACTGTGACCCCAGCGTACCTGACTTCAGACCCCCTGACACTGTGACCTCAGCGTACCTGACTCCAGAACCCCTGACACTGCGACCCCAGCGTACCTGACATCCAGACCCCCTGACACTGTGACCCCAGCGTACCTGACTCCAGACCCCCTGACACTGTGACCCCAGCGTACCTGACTCCAGACCCCCTGACACTGTGACCCCAGCGTACCTGACTCCAGACTCCCTGACACCGTGACCCCAGTAGACCTGACTCCAGACCCCCTGACACTGTGACCCCAGCGTACCGGACATCCAGACCCCCTGACACTGTGACCCCTGCGTACCTGACATCCTGACACTGTGACCCCAGCGTACCTGACATTCAGACCCCCTGACACTGTGACCCCAGCAGACCTGACTCCAGACCCGCTGACACTGTGACCCCAGCAGACCTGACTTCCAGACCCGCTGACACTGTGACCCCAGCAGACCTGACTCCAGACCCCCTGACACTGTGACCCCAGCGTACCTGACTCCAGACCCCCTGACACTGTGACCCCAGCGTACCTGACATCCAGACCCCCTGACACTGTGACCCCAGCGTACCTGACATCCAGATCCCCTGACACTGTGACCCCAGCGGACCTGACTCCAGACTCCCTGACTCCGCAACCCCAGCAGACCTGACATCCAGACCCCCTAACACTGTGACCCCAGCGTACCGGACTTCCAGACCCCCTGACACTGTGACCCCTGCGTACCTGACATTCTGACACTGTGACCCCAGCGTACCTGACATCCAGACCCCCTGACACTGTGACCCCAGCATACCTGACATCCAGACCCCCTGACACTGTGACCCCAGCGTACCTGACATCCAGACCCCCTGACACTGTGACCCCAGCGTTCCCGACATCCATACTCCCGGACAATGTGACCCCAGCAGACCTGACATCCAGACCCCCTGACACTGTGACCCCAGTGTACCTGACTCCAGACCCCCTGACACCGCGACCCCAGCAGACCTGACATCCAGACTCCCTGACACCGCGACCCCAGTAGACCTGACTCCAGCCCCCTGACACTGTGACCCCAGCGTACCTGACATCCAGACCCCCTGACACTATGACCCCAGCGTACCTGACATCCAGACCCCCTGACACTGTGACCCCAGCGTACCTGACATCCAGACCCCCTGACATTGTGACCCCAGCGTACCTGACTTCAGACCCCCTGACAGTGACCCCAGCGTACCTGACTCCAGACCCCCTGACACTGTGACCCCAGCGTACCTGACATCCAGACCCCCTGACACTGTGACCCCAACGTACCTGACATCCAGACCCCCTGACACTGTGACCCCAGCGTACCTGACATCCAGACCCCCCTGACACTGTGACCCCAGCAGACCTGACTCCAGACTCCCTGACACCGCAACCCCAGCAGACCTGACATCCAGACCCCCTGACATTGTGACCCCAGCGTACCGGACATCCAGACCCCCTGACACTGTGACCCCTGCGTACCTGACATCCTGACACTGTGACCCCAGCGTACCTGACATCCAGACCCCCTGACACTGTGACCCCAGCGTACCTGACATCCAGACCCCCTGACACTGTGACCCCAGCGTACCTGACATCCAGACCCCCTGACACTGTGACCCCAGCGTACCCGACATCCATACTCCCGGACACTGTGACCCCAGCAGACCTGACATCCAGACCCCCTGACACTGTGACCCCAGTGTACCTGACTCCAGACCCCCTGACACCGCGACCCCAGCAGACCTGACATCCAGACTCCCTGACACCGCGACCCCAGTAGACCTGAATCCAGACCCCCTGACACTGTGACCCCAGCATACCTGACATCCAGACCCCCTGACACTATGACCCCAGCGTACCTGACTTCCAGACCCCCTGACACCGCGACCCATGCAGATCTGACTTCCAGACCCTCTGACACTGGGACCCCAGCAGATCTGACTCCAAACTCCCTGACACTGTGACCCCAGCAAATCTGACTTCCAGACTCCGTGACACGCGACCCGAACAGACCTGACTTCCAGACTCCTTGACACAGCGACCCATGCAGACCTGACTTCCAGACTCCCTGACACCGCGACCCATGGAGAACTGACTCCCAGCCTGACACCGCGATCCTTGCAGACCTGACTCCCTGCCTGACACCGCGATCCTTGCAGACCTGACTTCCAGACTCCCTGACACCGCGACCCCAGCCAACCCGACTCCAGACTCTCTGACACTGCGACCCCAGCAGATCTGACTTCCAGACCCCTTGACACGTGACCTGAGCAGACCTGACAGGGTATTTACCATCAAAAGAGCGAGTAACACCAAGAAGTGTTATATGAAAGTAACAGACACATTAGCTCTGGCCAATCAGTATTGTATGAAAGTAACAAACAAATTACCTCTAGGTAGGCAGTATTATATGAAAGTAGCAGACATGTTACCAATGGCGGCCAGGCAGTATTATATGAAAGTAGCAGACATGTTACCAATGGCGGCCAGGCAGTATTATATGAAAGTAGCAGACATGTTACCAATGGCGGCCAGGCAGTATTATATGAAAGTAGCAGACATGTTACCACTGGCCAGGCAGTATTATATGAAAGTAGCAGACATGTTACCCCTGGCCAGGCAGTATTATATGAAAGTAGCAGACATGTTTCCACTGGCCAGGCAGTATTATATGAAAGTAGCAGACATGTTTCCACTGGCCAGGCAGTATTATATGAAAGTAGCAGACATGTTACCACTAGGTAGGCAGTATTATATGAAAGTAGCAGACATGTTACCACTGGCCAGGCAGTATTATATGAAAGTAGCAGACATGTTTCCACTGGCAAGGCAGAATTATATGAAAGTAGCAGACATGTTTCCACTGGCCAGGCAGTAATATATAAAAGTAACTGACATGTTACCACTGGACAGACAGACATATTACCACTGGACAGACAGTATTAAATGAAAGTAACAGACATATAACGACTAGGAAGGTAGTATTATATGAGAGTAATGGGCATGATACTACTCACCGGGTACTACTGTATGTAGCTAACACACATTGTGCTACTGGCCCAGGAGGGCTGCATGAAGGTAATATACTCTGTGCCTCCAAGCAGGCGGTACAAAGTAAAGGGAGCCGACACTGAGCTGTTAGCCAGGCAGTATTATATGAATGGAGCAGACACTGAGCTGTTAGCCAGGCAGAACTATGTGAAGGGAGCAGACACTGAGCTGTTAGCCAGGCAGTATTATATGGAGGTAGCAGACACTGAGCTGTTAGCCAGGCAGAACTATGTGAAGGGAGCAGACACTGAGCTGTTAGCCAGGCAGTATTGTATGGAGGTAGCAGACACCGAACTGTTAGCCAGGCAGTATTATATGGAGGTAGCAGACACTGAGCTGTTAGCCAGGCAGTATTATATGAATGGAACAGACACTGAGCTGTTAGCCAGGCAGTATTATATGAATGGAACAGACACTGAGCTGTTAGCCAGGCAGTATTATATGAATGGAACAGACACTGAGCTGTTAGCCAGGCAGTATTATATGAATGGAACAGACACTGAGCTGTTAGCCAGGCAGTATTATATGAATGGAACAGACACTGAGCTGTTAGCCAGGCAGTACTGTATGAAGGGAGCAGACACTGAGCTGTTAGCCAGGCAGTATTATATGAATGGAGCAGACACTGAGCTGTTAGCCAGGCAGTATTATATGAAGGGAGCAGACACTCAGCTGATAGATAGGCAGTACTATATGAAAGTAGCAAACACTGAGCTGATAGCCAGGCAGTACTGTATGAAGGGAGCAGACACTGACCTGTTAGACAGGCAGTACTATGTGAAGGGAGCAGACACTGAGCTGATAGCCAGGCAGTATTATATGAAGGGAGAAGGCACCGCACTGCTGGTCAGGCAGTTTTTTTAATGAAGGTAGCAGACAAGGTACTGCAGCCATGCAGTGTTGATTGGGCAGTACTACGTTAAGGTAAGAGACAATGTGCTGTAAAAACTGCAGCACTGGCCAGGCAGAAATGTGAAGCTGACACACACTGTGCTGCTGGGCAGGCAGTACTATATGAAGGTAAGAGATACTGAAACCCTGACTAGACAGTACTATATGAAGGCGACAGGAACTTTGCAGCTGGTCTGGCAGAAATATACAACAGAGGGAAGTCACGCTAAACTGTCTGGACAGTACTATATAAGGTAACCGACTC
The DNA here is from genome assembly GCF_964261635.1 of Lissotriton helveticus. Lineage (NCBI taxonomy): Eukaryota > Metazoa > Chordata > Amphibia > Caudata > Salamandridae > Lissotriton > Lissotriton helveticus. The sequence continues at coordinate 12,791,831 of NC_136070.1, forward strand.
TGCAGCACTGGGAAGGCAGTACTATATGAAGATGGCACTGCAGGGCTGGCGGGCAGTACTATATGAAGATGGCACTGCAGGGCTGGCGGGCAGTACTATATGAAGATGGCACTGCAGGGCTGGCGGGCAGTAATATATGAAGCGGGCCCTGCTGCATGCCGGGCAGTAACATATTTAGAGACACAAGTTCCACTCGCAGGGACACGTGCCGGGTGCTTCTGATCACAAGGGTTCACAGTGAAAGGGTGCCCTCCATTATTCACAAAACTGAAGAAGGCATGTGTGCCGAGTCTCATGATGCCTTCCAGTCAGGCATTCGAAGTCAACGCCCTAAGCGCCATCAGATCATAGTCCGCAGTGTCCCGGTGCCAACCTTCTTCCTGAGCACGTCCACCAACCGCTCCAGCCTGGGTACAGGAGAGAGAAAGAACGGAGGAAGAGTGTTAGCAATTCTCTGGCAACAGACAATGGATGTATGCAAAGCTCACAGGTATATGCATGACGGGTACGTATGTGCATGATCTACTGGCATGTACAGGATGCTCACGTCTGTGCAGTGTCTGGGGACTTCTGCAAGGGACAACAAATACATTGCAAGGGGCCATAGGCTCGAGTTTGTGTAGATTCTGCAGGTATGTGCAGGTTTCATAAATGTGGGTGGGTGGTCTGTGAGGTGAAGGAAGGCCCGTGAGGTGGCGCGCGGCCCGTGAGGTGGCGCACGTGGCCCGTGAGGTGGCGTGCGTGGCCCGTGAGGTGGCGCGCGTGGCCCGTGAGGTGGCGCGCGTGGCCCGTGAGGTGGCGCGCGTGGCCCGTGAGGTGGCGCGCGTGGCCCGTGAGGTGGCGCGCGTGGCCCGTGAGGTGGCGCGCGGCCCGTGAGGTGGCGCGCGGCCAGTGAGGTGGCGCGCGGCCAGTGAGGTGGCGCGCGGCCCGTGGCCTATAGCTTCATGCAGGGACTCTGGGGAGGAGCAGGGGCCCTGCTAACTAGTGCTGGAGCTGAGGTTTAACCTTTCTTCCCTCAGGAAGGAAGATTCTCTACATTCAAGCCTGCTTTAGGCTCATTGGGAAGGAGTTTGACTTTGGCACTGATGGACCAAGCGGTATTTTTGTGGCAAAGGTAAACAGAGCTAAGACTGTTCTGGGCCATGAAAGCGACCCCAACATTTATCAGCAGGAGCCCAAGCAGTAAGTGTAGAAAGAAACTAGTAGAAAAATATCACAGCCCTAAAGAGCCCTTCTAGAATCCACATAGGTGGGTAACCGGTCAGTGGCATCACTAGCAGCCCACCTGAGAAACTGCATCCCCAAGAGTACCCCTGCCAACTGGCATCTCCAGCAGCCAAACAAAGAAACAGCATCAGTAGGAGCGCAACCAACAACCAAAGCCAAACCATGAATCAGCAGGAGCGCAACTGACAACCAAAGCCAGACCATGAATCAGCATCAGCAGAAGAGCAACTGACAACCAAAGCCAAACCATTAATCAGCAGGAGCGCAACCGACAACCAAAGCCAAACCATTATTCAGCAGGAGCGCAACTGGCAACCAAAGCCAAACCATGAATCAGCAGAAGAGCAACTGACAACCAAAGCCAAACCATGAATCAGCATCAGCAGAAGAGCAACTGACAACCAAAGCTAAACCATGAATCAGCATCAGAAGAGCAACTGACAACCAAAGCCAAACCATGAATCAGCATCAACAGAAGAGCAACTGACCAACCAAAGCCAAACAATGAGCAACTGACAACCAAAGCCAAACCATGAATCAGCAGAAGAGCAACTGACAACCAAAGCCAAACCATGAATCAGCAGAAGAACTGACAACCAAAGCCAAACCATAAATCAGCATCAGCCCAACTGACAACCAAAGCAATACCATGAATCAGCAGAAGCGCAACTGACCACTAAAGCCAAACCATGAATCAGCAGAAGAGCAACTGACAACCAAAGCCAAACCATGAGTCAGCATCAGCAGAAGAGCAACGGACAACGAAAGCCAAACCATGAATAAGCATCAACAGAAGAACAACTGACAACCAAAGCCAAACCATGAATAAGCATCAACAGAAGAGCAAGTGACAACCAAAGCTAAACCATGAATCAGCATCCAAAGAAGAGCAACTGACAACCAAAGCCAAACCATGAATCAGCATCAGAAGAGCAACTGACAACCAAAGCCAAACCATGAATCAGCATCAGAAGAGCAACTGACAACCAAAGCCAAACCATGAACCAGCAGAAGAGCAACTGACAACCAAAGCCAAACCACAAATCAGCAGAAGAACAACTGACAACCAAAGCCAAACCATGAATCAGCATCAGCCCAACTGACAACCAAAGCAATACCATGAATCAGCAGAAGCGCAACTGACCACCAAAGCCAAACCATGAATCAGCAGGAGATCAACTGACAACCAAAGCCAAACCATGAATCATCAGAAGAGCAACTGACAACGAAAGCCAAACCATGAATAAGCATCAACAGAAGAACAACTGACAACCAAAGCCAAACCATGAATAGGCATCAACAGAAGAGCAACTGACAACCAAAGCCAAACCATGAATAAGCATCAACAGAAGAGCAACTGACAACCAAAGCCAAACCATGAATCAGCATCAGAAGAGCAACTGACAACCAAAGCCAAACCATGAATCAGCAGAAGAGCAACTGACAACCAAAGCCAAACCATGAATCAGCATCAGCAGAAGAGCAACTGACAATCAAAGCCAAACCATGAATCAGCATCAGCAGAAGAGCAACTGACAATCAAAGCCAAACCATGAATCAGCAGAAACGCAACTGACAAGCAAAGCCAAACCATGAATCAGCATCAGCAGAAGAGCAACTGACAACCAAAGCCAAACCATGAATCTGTAGGAGTGCAACATACAACCAAAGCCAAACCATGAATCAGCTGTAGCGCAACAGACAACCAAAGCCAAATCATGAATCAGTAGGAGCGCAACAGACACCAAAGCCAAACCATGAATCAGCATCAGCAGAAAAGCAACTGACAACCAAAGCCAAACCATGAATCGGTAGAAGCGCAACTGACAACCAAAGCGAAACCATGAATCAGTAGGAGTGCACCAGACAACCAAAGCGAAACCATGAATCAGCAGAAGAACAACTGACAACCAAAGCCAAACCATGAATCTGCATCAGCCCAACTGACAACCAAAGCAATACCATGAATCAGCAGAAGCGCAACTGACCACCAAAGCCAAACCATAAATCAGCAGAAGAGCAACTGACAACCAAAGCCCAGCCATGAATGAGCAGAAGAGCAACTGACAACCAAAGCCAAACCATGAATCAGCAGGAGATCAACTGACAACCAAAGCCACACCATGAATCAGCAGAAGAGCAACTGACAACCAAAGCCAAACCATGAATCAGCAGGAGATCAACTGACAACCAAAGCCAAACCATGAATCATCAGAAGAGCAACTGACAACGAAAGCCAAACCATGAATAAGCATCAACAGAAGAGCAACTGACAACCAAAGCCAAACCATGAATAAGCATCAACAGAAGAGCAACTGACAACCACAGCCAAACCATGAATAAGCATCAACAGAAGAGCAACTGACAACCAAAGCCAAACCATGAATAAGCATCAACAGAAGAGCAACTGACAACCAAAGCCAAACCATGAATAAGCATCAGAAGAGCAACTGACAACCAAAGCCAAACCATGAATTAGCATCAACAGAAGAGCAACTGACAACCAAAGCCAAATCATGAATCAGCATCAGAAGAGCAACTGACAACCAAAGCCAAACCATGAATCAACAGAAGAGCAACTGACAACCAAAGCCAAACCATGAATCAGCAGAAGAACAACTGACAACCAAAGCCAAACCATGCATCAGCAGAAGAGCAACTGACAACCAAAGCCAAACCATGAATCAGCAGGAGATCAACTGACAACCAAAGCCACACCATGAATCAGCAGAAGAGCAACTGACAACCAAAGCCAAACCATGAATCAGCAGGAGCGCAACAGACACCAAAGCCAAACCATGAATCAGCATCAGCAGAAAAGCAACTGACAACCAAAGCCAAACCATGAATCGGTAGAAGCGCAACTGACAACCAAAGCCAAACCATGAATCAGTAGGAGTGCACCAGACAACCAAAGCGAAACCATGAATCAGCAGAAGAACAACTGACAACCAAAGCCAAACCATGAATCAGCATCAGCCCAACTGACAACCAAAGCAATACCATGAATCAGCAGAAGCGCAACTGACCACCAAAGCCAAACCATAAATCAGCAGAAGAGCAACTGACAACCAAAGCCCAGCCATGAATGAGCAGAAGAGCAACTGACAACCAAAGCCAAACCATGAATCAGCAGGAGATCAACTGACAACCAAAGCCACACCATGAATCAGCAGAAGAGCAACTGACAACCAAAGCCAAACCATGAATCAGCAGGAGATCAACTGACAGCGAAAGCCAAACCATGAATCATCAGAAGAGCAACTGACAACGAAAGCCAAACCATGAATAAGCATCAACAGAAGAGCAACTGACAACCAAAGCCAAACCATGAATAAGCATCAACAGAAGAGCAACTGACAACCACAGCCAAACCATGAATAAGCATCAACAGAAGAGCAACTGACAACCAAAGCCAAACCATGAATAAGCATCAGAAGAGCAACTGACAACCAAAGCCAAACCATGAATTAGAATCAACAGAAGAGCAACTGACAACCAAAGCCAAATCATGAATCAGCATCAGAAGAGCAACTGACAACCAAAGCCAAACCATGAATCAACAGAAGAGCAACTGACAACCAAAGCCAAACCATGAATCAGCAGAAGAACAACTGACAACCAAAGCCAAACCATGCATCAGCAGAAGAGCAACTGACAACCAAAGCCAAACCATGAATCAGCATCAGCAGAAGAGCAACTGACAATCAAAGCCAAACCATGAATCAGCAGAAACGCAACTGACAAGCAAAGCCAAACCATGAATCAGCATCAGCAGAAGAGCAACTGACCAACCAAAGCCAAACCATGAATCTGTAGGAGTGCAACATACAACCAAAGCCAAACCATGAATCAGTTGTAGCACAACAGACAACCAAAGCCAAATCATGAATCAGTAGGAGCGCAACAGACACCAAAGCCAAACCATGAATCAGCATCAGGAGAAAAGCAACTGACAACCAAAGCCAAACCATGAATCGGTAGAAGCGCAACTGACAACCAAAGCCAAACCATGAATCAGTAGGAGTGCACCAGACAACCAAAGCGAAACCATGAATCAGCAGAAGAACAACTGACAACCAAAGCCAAACCATGACTCAGCAGAAGCGCAACTGACAACAATGCCAAACCAAAATACAGCATCGGCAGGAGCGCATGCGACAACCAAGGCCAAACCATTAATTAGCATCAGCAGAAGAGCAACTGACAACCAAAGCCAAACCATGAATCAGTAGGAGTGCAACTGACAACCAAAGCGAAACCATGAATCAGCAGAAGCGCAACTGACAACCAAAGCCAAACCATGACTCAGCAGAAGCGCAACTGACAACCAAAGCCAAACCATGAATCAGCAGAAGTGCAACTGACAACCAAAGCCAAACCATGAATCAGCAGAAGCGCAACTGACAACCAAAGCCAAACCATAACTCAGCAGTAGCGCAACTCACAACCAAAACCAAACCATAACTCAGCAGTAGCGCAGCTGATAACTGCATCACCAGGAGCCGAACCAAGAATCCACATCAGCAGGTGTGCAACATAACCACGTCAACCAGTAACCTAACCAAGAATCAGAATCAGTAGGAGCACAACGGACACAACTAGCATCACCAGAAGATGAACCAAGAATCAGCATCAACAGGAGAGCAACTGACATCACCAAAAGATGAACCAAAAATCAGCATCAACAGGAGTGCAGCTGACAACTGGCATCACCAGAAGATGAAACAAGAAATAATGTCTAGAGTCAGGGTGCCCCCCAAAAGGCACCACACACATCCCTAGGGGCAGCGTGGACCAGACAGAAGTAATGTCTAGAGCCAGGGAGGCCCCCTACAGGCACCCCACACATCTCACGGGAAGCCTGGACCAGACAGAAGTAAAGTCTAGAGCCAGGGAGGCCCCTACAGGCACCGCACAAACCCCTAGGGGCAGCGTGGACCAGACAGAAGTAATGTCTAGAGTCAGGGAGGCCCCTACAGGCACCGCCCAAACCCCTAGGGGCAGCGTGGACCAGACAGAAATAATGTCTAGAGTCAGGGAGGCCCCTACAGGCAGCCCACACATCTCAAGGGGCAGCCTAGACCAGACTGAAGTAATGTCTAGATCCAGGGAGGCCTCCTACAGGCACCCTACACATCCCAAGGGGCAGCGTGGACCAGACATACGTAATGTCTAGAGTCAGGGAGGCCCCCTACAGGCAGCCCACATAACCCTAGAGGCAGCCTGGACCAGACAGAAGTGATTTCTAGAGTCAGGGAGCCCCTACACGCACCGCACACACCCCTAGGGGCAGCGTGGACCAGACAGAAGTAATGCCCAGAGCCAGGGAGGCCCCCACAGGCACCGCACACATCCCAAGAGGCAGCGTAGACCAGACAGAAGTAATGTCTAGAGCCAGGGAGGCCCCCTACAGGCACCCCACACACTCCTAGGGGCAGCGTGGACCAGGCAGAAGTTATGCCTAGAGTCAGGGAGGCCCCTATAGGCACCACACACACCCCTAGAGGCAGCGTGGACCAGACAGAAGTAATGCCCAGATCCAGGAAGGGCCCCTACAGGCACCGCACACATCCCAAGGGGAAGCGTGGACCAGACAGAAATAATGTCTAGAGCCGGGGAGGCCCCCTACAGGCACCGTACCCACCACTAGGGGCAGCGTGGACCAGACAGAAGTAATGACCAGAGCCAGGGAGGCCCCTATAGGCACCACACACACCCCTAGAGGCAGCGTGGACCAGACAGAAGTAATGCCCAGAGCCAGGAAGGGCCCCTACAGGCACCGCACACATCCCAAGGGGAAGCGTGGACCAGACAGAAGTTATGCCTAGAGTCAGGGAGGCCCCTAAAGGCACCCCACACACCCCTAGGGGTAGCGTGGACCAGACAGAAGTAATGTCTATAGCCAAGGAGGCCCCTACAGGCACCGCACACACCCCTAGGGGCAGCGTGGACCAGACAGAAGTTATGACCAGAGCCAGGAAGGCCCCCTACAGGCATCGCACAAACCCCTAGGGGCAGCGTGGACCACACAGACGTAATGTCTAGAGCCAAGGAGGCCCCTACAGGCACCGCACACACATCTCAAGGGGCAGCGTGGACCAGACATACGTAATGTCTAGATCCAGGGAGGCCCCTACAGGCACCCTACACATCCCAAGGGGCAGCGTGGACCAGACAGAAGTTATGCCTAGAGTCAGGGAGGCCCCTACAGGCACCACACACACCCCTAGAGGCAGCGTGGACCAGACAGAAGTTATGCCCAGATCCAGGGAGACCCCTACAGGCACCACACACATCCCTAGAGGCAGCGTGGACCAGACAGAAGTTATGCCTAGAGTCAGGGAGGCCCCTACAGGCACCACACACACCCCTAGAGGCAGCGTGGACCAGACAGAAGTTATGACCAGAGCCAGGAAGGGCCCCTACAGGCACCGCACACACCCCTAGGGGCAGCGTGGACCAGACAGAAGTAATGACCAGAGCCAGGAAGGGCCCCTACAGGCACCGCACACACCCCTAGGGGCAGCGTGGACCAGACAGAAGTAATGACCAGAGCCAGGGAGGCCCCTATAGGCACCGCACACACCCCTAGAGGCAGCGTGGACCAGACAGAAGTAATGCCCAGAGCCAGGAAGGGCCCCTACAGGCACCGCACACACCCCTAGAGGCAGCGTGGACCAGACAGAAGTTATGACCAGAGTCAGGAAGGGCCCCTACAGGCACCGCACACATCCCTAGGGGTAGCGTGGACCAGACAGAAGTTATGCCTAGAGTCAGGGAGGCCCCCTACAGGCACCACACACATCCCTAGGGGTAGCGTGGACCAGACAGAAGTAATGTGTAGAGTCAGTGGAGAAGTGTGGCTCAATGGTTAGAGTGGCAGACCCTGATGCAGAGGTCTGACCCGGGACCAGGGTTCGATTCCCGCCTCGGCGGGGTCTCGGGCTCAATTTCCTCGTAACTGTTAATTCTCGCCTCGGTGCCTATTCTAATCATGGGTCCCACGCTGCAACTCTGGGCAATAGCTTGCTTAGCCTCCACACCGGCCCCAACAGCCCTGGGATGCCTGGCTTCACCCTGGGGGTGCCCAGGAGTGGACACTTCACAGGGAAAGCCAGGAGGGGTTCTACAGCGGTATGAGTATCAGCGCCAGGAAGCCGATTAGGCGACCCCACAAGGTGACCGTCTGGTGACAGTGCGCTCTATAAGTACCATGACATTTACATTTACATTTACAGGGAGGCCCCTACAGGCACCCCAAACACCCCTAGGGGCAGCGTGGACCAAACAGAAGTAATGTCTAGAGCCAGGGAGGCCCCCACAGGCACCCCACACACGCCTAAGGGCAGAATGGACCAGACAGAAGTAATGTCTAGAGCCAGGGAGGCCCCCACAGGCACCCCACACACTCCTAAGGGCAGAATGGACCTGACAGAAGTAATGTCTAGAGCCAGGGAGGCCCCCACAGGCACCCCACACACGCCTAAGGGCAGAATGGACCTGACAGAAGTAATGTCTAGAGCCAGGGAGCCCCCTACAGTCACCCCACACATCTCACGGGCAGCGTGGACCAGACAGAAGTGATGCCCAGAGCCAGGGCCTCTCCCTGCAAGCAAGGGGAGCTTATGCCAAACAGGCCTGGCTCTGCCAGCCGCGCCCTTCCTGCTAGATAAGAAGGCTCACTCTGGGACCTGCTGTTCCACTGGCTTCAGGAGGTTTGTCCTGTCGTGAGGTTGGCCATAAAGCCCTCTTGGGACTTGCCAAGTGCTCTCATCCTGGTCACCAGGAAGGTTTGCTCTTTGGGAGGTTGGCTTGAAGGCCCTCCCAGGACTGGCTGTGCCACCTGTCCTCCCTCTCCTCCGCCCTCTGCCATGGCAGCCTCTTCCAAACCGGTCGAGCTACTTTCCAGTGTGGTTTATGAGCTCTGCTAATGCACAGCTCAGCCTGAGCCATCCAGCGTCTGAATCCGGCTCCAGGAGAGAGCAGGAGACCTCAGGCACAGAAACCGGATCTTTGAACCAGGAGCCCTGGCGGGCAGAGCCAGAGACGAGCCTCTGCCCCAGCCGGAACTGGGGACTGGGCAGGAGTGTGGTGTACAGTGGGCCAGAACCAGCAGCAGACGCCAGCTGGATCTAGAGAGAAGCTGGAGCTAGGGCCTAGCTGGATCCAAACGCCAGCTGGATCTAAACGTGAGCTGGATCTAGAGAGTAGCTGGAGCTAGGACGTAGCTGGATCTAAACACGAGCTGGATCTAGAGGGTAGCTGGAGCTAGGGCGTAGCTGGATCCAAACGCGAGCTGGAACTAGAGGGTAGCTGGAGCTAGGGCGTAGCTGGATCCAAACGCGAGCTGGATCCAAACGCGAGCTGGAACTAGAGGGTAGCTGGAGCTAGGGCGTAGCTGGATCCAAACGCGAGCTGGATCCAAACGCGAGCTGGATCTAGAGAGTAGCTGGAGCTAGGACGTAGCTGGATCTAAACAAGAGCTGGATCTAGAGGGTAGCTGGAGCTAGGGCGTAGCTGGATCCAAACGCGAGCTGGAACTAGAGGGTAGCTGGAGATAGGGCGTAGCTGGATCCAAACGCGAGCTGGGTCCAAACGCGAGCTGGGTCTAAACACGAGCTGGATCTAGAGGGTAGCTGGAGCTAGTGCGTAGCTGGAGCTAGAGATGAGCTGGATCTAGAGGCGAGAAGGATCTAGAGGGTAGCTGGAGCTAGGGGGTAGCTGGATCTAGAGATGAGCTGAATCTAGTGGGTAGATGGATCCAGAGAGAAGCTGGAGCTAGGGGGTAGCTGGATCCAAATGCGAGCTGGATCTGAACGCGAGCTGGGTCTAGAGAGAAGCTGGAGCTAGGGCGTAGCTGGATCCAAACGCAAGCTGGATCCAAACGCGAGCTGGATCTAGAGAGAAGCTGGAACTAGGGCGTAGCTGGATCCAAACGCGAGCTGGATCCAAACGCGAGCTGGATCTAGAGAGAAGCTGGAGCTAGGGCGTAGCTGGATCCAAACGCGAGCTGGATCTGAACGCGAGCTGGATCTAGAGAGAAGCTGGAGCTAGGGCGTAGCTGGAGCTGAACGCAAGCTGGATCTAAACACGAGCTGGATCTAGAGAGTAGCTGGAGCTAGAGATGAGCTGGATCTAGAGGCGAGAAAAATCTAGAGGGTAGCTGGAGCTAAGGGGTAGCTGGATCTAGAGATGAGCTGGATCTAGTGGGTAGCTGGATCTAGAGAAGCTGGAGCTAGGGCGTAGCTGGATCTAGAGGGAAGGTGGAGCTAGGGCGTAGCTGGATCTAAACACGAGCTGGATCTAGAGGGTAGCTGGAGCTAGGGGGTAGCTGGAGCTAGAGATGAGCTGGATCTAGAGGCGAGACGGATCTAGAGGGTAGCTGGATCTAGGGATGAGCTGGATCTAGAGGCGAGGAGGATCTAGAGGGTAGCTGGATCTAGAGAGGAGCTGGATCTAAACACAAGCTGGTTCTAAAGGGTAGCTGGAGCTAGGGGGTAGCTGGAGCTAGAGATGAGCTGGATCTAGAGATGAGCTGGATCTAGAGGGTAGCAGGATCTAGAGGGTAGCAGGATCTAGAGATGAGCTGGATCTAGAGGGTAGCTGGCTATAAACGCGAGCTGGATCTAGAGGGTACCTGGATCTAGAGAGTAGCTGGATCTAGAGGCGAGGATGATCTAGAGGGTAGCTGGATCTAGAGGGTAGCTGGATCTAGAGGGTAGCTGGATCTAGAGGCGAGGAGGATCTAGAGGGTAGCTGGATCTAGAGAGTAGCTGGATCTAGAGGCGAGGATGATCTAGAGGGTAGCTGGATCTAGAGGGTAGCTGGATCTAGAGGGTAGCTGGATCTAGAGGGTAGCTGGCTCTAGAGGGTTGCAGAATGTAGCGGGTATCTGGATCTAGAGGCGAGGAGGATCTAGATGGGAGCTGGATCTAGAGGGGAGACGGATCTCAATGGTTCCTGGATATAGAGATGAGCTGTATCTAGAGGGTGAAATGAAATGAAATGAATGAAAACTTATATAGCGCAACGTAGCCCGGAGACATCAAGGCGCCTGTTAGACGGGGACCTGGAGGGTCGGCCGAGCACAAGGGGAGAGGCCTCCGGTGAGGGCCGTCTCCAGCGATCGTACAGACAAGTAACTTCCCCCCCACAGATGGACACCACACGAAGGTCAGCTTAACACCTTTTATAGGCAATTCTTTGAGTAAGGTGGTACGATACAAGGAGATCGGGACCCGATGATCCTCTCAATTCTAGTCTCTATTAGGGGAAGGGGGTAGCGGGACAGTCTTGGTACCTACAGGTACTGAGGTGAAACGGTGGTAGCTCACAATCCTCGAGCTCGGCGTTCGGACGGGTCAGACCGCGGCTGGGCCAGCAGGTCCCGAAGAGGTCGTAGGTGGCAACGGGCCGCGGCAGCGCCAGCAGGTCCCAACGAGGATGACGGTTACAACGGGCCGCGGCAGCGCCAGCAGGTCCCACGAGGATGAACGGTGCAGAAGGCCGCGGCAGCGCCAGCAGGCAGGACAATAGTTCACAAGGCAGGGCCGCGGCAGCGCCAGCAGGCAGGACGATAGTTCACAAGGCAGGGCTGCGGCAGCGCCAGCAGTCCGTCAAGGATGAGTTCTTCTCGGTGTCTCTCGACTCCAGGATACAACTGCCTTCCTGCTCTGGGGCTGCCTCAGTTATAGGTCTGGCGCCCTTTGATGTCCGGACCCTCGCACTGGGAGGTCGGGAGGTCCGGGATGAGGGAGTCCAGACACCCAGCAGGGGGGTGGAGCCAGCACCCGGGGAGGCTGGGGGCGATCGGCACCTGGCGGGGGAGAGCCATCGACACTTCTTTCTCCCATTAACCTGCCAAGTGGTCCGTTCACCTCCTGGATGGATGGTGGTGCCGGGATGTCTGGGCCCGGCCAGGCCCAGGGTTGGGGTCGAGCCGAGGCCACGCGGCCGCGTGGTGCAGTGTCCAAGATGGTGGCTGGGCCGGGCAATGGGGTTGACGGGGGCCTGGGCCCGTGGCACAGAGATATCCGGGAGCCGGCGTCCCGGAGGGGGACGGGTTGCGGGTTGCTTCTGCGGGTAGCACCCGGAGAGCCGATGTCTGGGCCCTGTCATGCGGGGAGGGAGCGAGCCCTTCGTGGGGCCTGTCCAACATGCGTCCCCCCCAGCTGAAGGCGGGGAGAGTCACCCATCCTCTTGGGGACTCTCCTCGTCGAGGCGGAAAAAGCGGGACAGGCCGTCCGCGTTGGCGTGGTCTTGGCCAGGGCGATGCTCCACAGTGAAGTCCATCCCCTGCAGGGAGATGGACCATCGCAATAGTTTGGGGTTCTCTCCCCGCATTTGCATTAGCCATTGCAGGGGCCGATGATCTGTTTGTACCCGGAAGTGGGTTCCGAAGAGGTAAGGCCGGAGCTTCTTGAGGGCCCATACTACTGCGAAGGCCTCTCGCTCAATGGTGCTCCAGCGCTGTTCTCGGGGCAGGAGGCGTCTGCTGAGGAAGGCCACTGGTTGGTTGACTCCCTCGGGGTTCAGTTGGGAGAGGACGGCCCCGATGCCAGGGTCTGAGGCATCCGTCTGGACGATGAACTCACGGCTGTAGTCGGGGGCCTGGAGCACAGGAGCGGTGCACATGGCGGCTTTCAGCCTCTCGAAGGCCGCTTGACAGTCGGGAGTCCAGTTGACGGTGTTTGGGTTGGTCTTGGATGTGAGTTCCGTGAGGGGCCGAACAATGCTGCCATAGTCCTTCACGAACCGCCGATAGTATCCGGTGAGCCCCAAGAAGGCTCGGACCTCGGTTTGAGTTACGGGGGGCCGCCAGGACTGGATGGCAGCGATCTTGAGCTGGAGGGGGGCCACCAGACCGCTCCCCACTTGGTGTCCGAGGTAGGTCACGGACCCCTGGCCTATTTGGCACTTGCTGGCCTTGATTGTGAGGCCGGCCTGTTGGAGGGCCTGCAGGACCCCTCGGAGGTGGCGGAGGTGGTCTGACCAGTGGTGGCTATACACCGCGATGTCGTCCAGGTAGGCGGCGCTGAACTCCTCGAGGCCCGCCAATACCTGGTTCACAAGTCGTTGAAACGTGGCTGGAGCGTTTTTCATGCCGAAGGGCATCACTCTGAAATGGTAGTGTCCATCCGGGGTGGAGAAAGCGGATCGTTCTTGTGCCCTGGGGGTGAGGCCGATCTGCCAGTAGCCCGCCGTCAGGTCGAAGATGCTTAGGTAGCGGGCCGCCCCCATGCGGTCAACTAACTCGTCGGCTCGGGGGATGGGGTGAGCGTCGGTTCGGGTGACAGCGTTCAGACCCCGATAGTCGACGCAGAACCGGAGCTCGGGTGTGGTGCCCGGGGCCGCAGCTTTGGGGACCAGTACAACCGGGCTGGCCCAGGGGCTGTCCGAGGGTTCGATGACTCCGAGGGCGAGCATCTTGGAGACTTCTTCTTGGATGCAGGTGCGTACCCGCTCTGGTACTCGGTACGGCCGGTGTTGGATAGGGGGACTGTCGCCGGTGTCCACGTCGTGCAGGCACCAGGGGGTGACCCCGGGTGTGAGGGAGAATAGGCGTGCAAATTGCAGCAGGAGGGCCCGACAGTCTTGGCGCTGCTCCGGGGTCAGGGCCTCGGAGAGTTGGACCCCGTCCACTGAACCATCTTTTTCCCCGGTCCCCAGCAGGTCAGGGAGGGGCTCAGAGTCCTCTTCAGCTCCAATGTCTGTGGCCATCAGCAGGCTGAGCTCCGAGCGCACGAAGTGGGGTTTGAGTCTGTTGGCGTGGAGGACCCGGAGGGGGTTCCGGGGGGATTCCATGTCGATGAGGTAGGTGACGGGGCTCTTACGCTCGATCACCTGGAAGGGCCCCATCCACTTGTCCTGTAAGGCACAGGGTTCGATGGGGGACATCACCCACACCTGCTGGCCAGGCTCGAATTCGATGGAGGAGGCATGTTGATCGTACCACTTCTTCATGTCCTCCTGACTGGCCTCAAGATTGGCTTTGGCGAGCTCTCTGAATCGCCGGGTCTGATTACGGAGGGTCAGGAGGTACTTGTAGACGTCTGGAGGGGTCTTCAGGGGGGCCATTTCCCACTCCTCCTTAACTAGGCTGAGAGGCCCGCGAACAGGGTGTCCGTACAGGAGTTCGAAGGGGCTGAAGCCGAGGGACTTCTGGGGGACTTCTCGGTAGGCGAAGAGGAGGCACGGTAGTAGCACGTCCCACTGGCGGCGTAGGGGTTCTTCCAGCCCCATGATCATCCCCTTGAGAGTGCGGTTGAATCGCTCGACCAGTCCGTTTCCTTGCGGGTGATAGGGGGTTGTGAATCGGTAGGTGACTCCGCACTGTTGCCATAGGGATTTCATATATTTTGAAATAAAGTTTGTGCCCCTGTCACTGACGACCTCCCTGGGGAAGCCCACGCGAGAGAAGATCCCCATTAAGGCTCGCCCTACCACTGGTGCTGTTACAGTTCGGAGGGGAACCGCCTCAGGATAGCGGGTGGCGTGGTCCACCAGGACCAGGATGAAGCGATGCCCTTGTGCGGTTCGGGGGTCCAGGGGCCCCACAATGTCTATTCCCACCCTTTCGAACGGGGTGGTCACCACGGGGAATGGTTGCAGGGGGGCCTTGAGTTTGCGGCCGCTCTTCCCGCTGGCCTGGCAGGACCGGCAGTGGTTGGAGACGTCATTTCTCATCCTAGGCCAGTAAAAGTGAGTCACCAGGCGGTTGTATGTTTTGTCTTGCCCCAAGTGTCCAGCCAGGGGGACATTATGGGCCCGGTTCAAAAGGAAGTCTCTGAAGCGGAGGGGCACCACCAGCACTCGACTGGTCCCCAGCTCCGCTACTCTTTGGTCGCTGTACAGCAGGTCATTGTCCCAATAGATCCAGTGGGCCCCTGTGGTGTCTCCCGCGCTCTGGGCGAGCGCTTGCTGTCGCAGTCCCTCGAGGGAGGGACAGGTCTTTTGCTCTTGCCGGAATTGTTCTTGGGTGGGCCCCCCTTCCTGACGCCACTGAGCCAGGTCCGGAAGGTCTTGGGGCTGAGCGGGCTCTTCTTGGGTCTGTTCCGGGGTGTCGGTAGGGATGGAGTCTTCCTCCGGAGCGATCGGGGGAGGAGGTGCTGGCCATGCGGGTTCTTCAGATCTAGGGATGGTGTCGGCGGCCATGGACCGGGTTGTTACGCACGCCCAGCCCGGGAGGCCTAACATCCCCAGGTGCTCTCTTCTTTCAACGGCTGCCCACGGGGAGCTCTCGAGATCATTCCCCAGGAGGCAGTCCACGGGGGCATCGTCGCGTACAGTCACTTTTAGCATCCCGGACACTCCTCCCCATTCGAAGGGGACGCAGGCCATCCGACACAGGCTCTCCGAATTGTCGGCCGATCGGACGGGGCAAAGAACATTTGGCAGGATTTGTTCTGGGGTCACCAGGTGACAACGGACGGCCGTCACACTGGCCCCTGTGTCACGCAGGGCTTCGGCCTTACGCCCATTTATGTTCACCCACTGGCTGTACTTCCTGGTGTTGGCTGGTAGGGGAGCCCGCGGGATCAGGTCTCTCCCCCCTAGGCAGGCCAGGGTCATGGCGGCAGGTTCCCACTCGGGCTGCTCCTGCTCGTAATCTTCAGGCTCCTCGGAGACTTGCTCTTCTCCTAGGGCGGCGGCAGCCACCTGGCGGAGCCCGGGGGTCTGGTTCTTTGGGCAGGTCGGGTCACTGGCATAGTGGCCGACTCGCTGGCATCGATGACACGTAATGTTGGCTCGGAACCCCGGGCGCATCGGGGGGTTGCCCCGGCCGGCCGGGGGCGGGGTGTAGTTCGCGGGAGCGGCCGGGACGGCGTCTCTGCCCCGGACCGGGCCTCCTCCTCCTCCTCGGGGACGATGATGACCTTGGTTGGGTCTGTTCTGCTCATTGGGCCCACTTCGGGCCACTCGGGTGCTCTCCCATCGGTCAGCCTCGGCGGCGAGCTGCCGTGGGTCAGTCAATTTACTGTCGAGGAGGTGCTGCCTGAGCTCGACGAAGCAGTTGTTGGAGAGGTGCTCCCACACAATGAGGTTGAAGAGCTGTTCGTAGGTGGTTACGTTGCTACCCTTGATCCATCCCTCGAAAGCTCGGCTGAAATAGTTCACATATTCTATCCAGGTTGTACCCGGGATGCGGGTGCAGTTGCGGAACCTCTGGCGGTACATCTCGGACGTCAGCCCATATCGACTGAGGAGGGCGGCCTTCATGTGGTCATAGGACGTCATTTGATGGTCCGGAAGCTGCAGCAGGGCATCACGGCCTTCATTGACGAATCTCCCCCATAGACCGGCTCCCCAGTCACTTCGAGCGATCCGGTGGGCAGTCATGGCGATCTCGTAGGCCTTGAACCACTGCTGTATGTCGTCGTTCCGGACATATTCCCGGACCACATCTTTGGGGATGTGGACCTTCTGTTCGGTAGTACCTGGGGGGCGCGGTTGCTCGGGCACCCCTAGGTCTTTGTTCTGTTTGCGCATCTCGATCTCCGCTAGCTTGCACTCGTGTTCGTATGTCAGTCTTTTTTCTTCGAGTTCTCTCTGTCTCTGCTTCTCCTCTCGCTCTTCTTGGAGCCGTAAGTGTTCTAAGTTCATCTTTTGTTCTGCCAGTTTCAATTCTCCGTCTAATTTGAGCCGTGCCAGCTCTAACTCGTGAAGTCTATTTTTCTCTCGTTCTCGGATCTCTTCCCGGGAGAGATCCGTTCTCCTTTCTTCTGTCAGGGTGGTGTTTGTTTCCGGGGCTTCGAGGTCCCGGGGTCCGGCGGTATTTGTCTCTGCCCAGGATTCTAGGGCGTGTTTGAAGTCCTCTTTCGTGCTCAGACCGGTGGTAGCAATGCCTAGTTCTATGCAAAATTGTTTTAGCTCTCGGTGGTTGTACTCTTCCAGTTTTTCCATCTGGAATTTCTCTGCAGATCCGCTCTCTCTGGTCGTCATTGTGGATTAGTCGTAGGGTGAGTTACTCTCTGTACGGTACGCGTTGGTTCGGATCGCGCCGCTGGCCACCAATGTTAGACGGGGACCTGGAGGGTCGGCCGAGCACAAGGGGAGAGGCCTCCGGTGAGGGCCGTCTCCAGCGATCGTACAGACAAGTAACTTCCCCCCCACAGATGGACACCACACGAAGGTCAGCTTAACACCTTTTATAGGCAATTCTTTGAGTAAGGTGGTACGATACAAGGAGATCAGGACCCGATGATCCTCTCAATTCTAGTCTCTATTAGGGGAAGGGGGTAGCGGGACAGTCTTGGTACCTACAGGTACTGAGGTGAAACGGTGGTAGCTCACAATCCTCGAGCTCGGCGTTCGGACGGGTCAGACCGCGGCTGCACCAGCAGGTCCCAAAGAGGTCGTAGGTGGCAACGGGCCGCGGCAGCGCCAGCAGGTCCCAACGAGGATGACGGTTACAACGGGCCGCGGCAGCGCCAGCAGGTCCCACGAGGATGAACGGTGCAGAAGGCCGCGGCAGCGCCAGCAGGCAGGACAATAGTTCACAAGGCAGGGCCGCGGCAGCGCCAGCAGGCAGGACGATAGTTCACAAGGCAGGGCTGCGGCAGCGCCAGCAGTCCGTCAAGGATGAGTTCTTCTCGGTGTCTCTCGACTCCAGGATACAACTGCCTTCCTGCTCTGGGGCTGCCTCAGTTATAGGTCTGGCGCCCTTTGATGTCCGGACCCTCGCACTGGGAGGTCGGGAGGTCTGGGATGAGGGAGTCCAGACACCCAGCAGGGGGGTGGAGCCAGCACCCGGGGAGGCTGGGGGCGATCGGCACTTGGCGGGGGAGAGCCATCGACACTTCTTTCTCCCATTAACCTGCCAAGTGGTCCGTTCACCTCCTGGATGGATGGTGGTGCCGGGATGTCTGGGCCCGGCCAGGCCCAGGGTTGGGGTCGAGCCGAGGCCACGCGGCCGCGTGGTGCAGTGTCCAAGATGGTGGCTGGGCCGGGCAATGGGGTTGACGGGGGCCTGGGCCCGTGGCACAGAGATATCCGGGAGCCGGCGTCCCGGAGGGGGACGGGTTGCGGGTTGCTTCTGCGGGTAGCACCCGGAGAGCCGATGTCTGGGCCCTGTCATGCGGGGAGGGAGCGAGCCCTTCGTGGGGCCTGTCCAACAGCGCCTATCAATAAAGAATCATAAAAGGCAGATCCCAAAACTTAGGGTAGGCTTTGGCAAAGAGCCATGTCTTCAAAGCCCTTCTAAAAGCTTGCATTGATGGCATGGACTTGATTTCACAGGGCAAAATGTTCCACCATTTCGGCGCAAGGCTGGAAAAAGCCATGCCTCCCCACTTAGCTCTTCGAACGCGGGGGACTGATAACAGGAGCTTCTTGGAGGAACGAAGGTTTATGGAGGGAACATACGGAACCAGCAGGTCTTTTATTCCTCCCGTCCCCTTCCTGGTCAAAGCCCCATAAATCAAACAAAAAACCTTAAAGGAGATCCTGGCTTCAATCGGGAGCCAATGCAGGGATTTCCTAGCGGCAGTGGCTGACGAGCGCCTGGGCACATCCAGCACAAATTGTGCAGCGTTCTGCACAATTTGTAGTCGCTGTAACAGGCCCTTGTTTATTCCTGCATATAAGGCATTACAGTAATCGAGACGGGAAGCTATTAATGCGACCACAATTTGCTTGCGGGCTTGCAAGGACAGATAGTGTCTGATCTTCCGCAGGATCTTGATAATACCCCAACAAGTGGAGATTGTCCTATTCACTTGTTGACCCATCGCAAGGGCCGGGTCAATCATGACACCCAGGTTTCAAGCCAGGAGCGTGGGTACAGGGCAAGCCCCCAGAGATGAGGGCCATCATTCCGCGGACCAGATGTCCTCCGTCCCACCGAACACTAGGATCTCTGTCTTCTCGCCATTCAGCCTCATTGAATTGTCAATCATCCATTGGGCAACTGCCTCCATACAGTGTCTAAAATTGGAGGCAGAGGAGCTGACGGACTGGGCGAGAGACACCAAGATCTGAGTGTCATCAGCGTAGGAGACTACCTCCATCCCAAACGATCTAATGAGCCTGGCAAGTGGGGTCACATAGATGTTGAAGAGGGTCGGACTTAATGCCGAACCCTGAGGGACCCCACACTGCACAGGATAGGATAGAGATAGGAACTCCCCCAACTTGACTCTCTGTTCCCTCTGGTCAAGGAAGGAGGCCAGCAGACTGAGTGCTGGCCCCTTCACCTCTATCTCCCTCAGCCGAGATATTAACACCGAGGGAGACAGGGTATCAAACGCAGCTGTAAGATCTAACAGGATGATGAGGGTGGTCTGGCCCTTGTCAACTCTGGTGCGGATGTTATCAAGCACTATGGTAAGGGCCGACTCTGTGCTATGCCCCCTCCGAAATCCGTGCTGCGAGTGATCCAGAAGACCAGAGGTTTCCAGAAAAGTTGCAAGATGCTGGTTAAGATGAATTTCCAGCATCTTTGCAGGGGCTGGGAGCAGCGAAATGGGATGAAAGTTTTTAAGAACCTCCGGGTCTAGGGTAGGCTTTTTCAAAAGGGGCTTAACCACCGCCCTCTTCCACTGGGAGGGAAAAATGCCATCCTGCATTGCCCTGTTCATAATGTCCAGTAATGGGGGCAAGAGAATTTCCTTACACTGTTTAGGAAGTTTGAGTGGGCAGGGGTCAAGGGGAGACCCAGACCTGGTCTTACTCAAGAGGACATCCAGTTCCTGAAGGGAACTAGACAAACACACCAGGGTAGAAACTCCGGCAGATACTGAGGGGATGGATTGAGAGGGGGAGAAAGATATTGCCGCCCTTTGTAACTCTAAGGCCGAATAAATTTCGACAATTTTTGAATGGAAATATTGGGCAATATCGTCACAGAGCTGCTGTGTGCCAGCAAATGGGCCCGGAGTCTGCAGGACAGTCAGCGAGTCCGCGATCCGAAACAACTCTTTCGACGAGGTAAGCGCGGTAGTGAGATTCGTAAAATACTCCTGCTTTGCTCTCATAACCTCAGTCTTATATCCCCTCAAAAGAGATTTGTGGATTTCCCTGTCCTGCGTATCCCAGCTGGCCCGCCAGAGTCGTTCCTGCTTCCTACAACCCTGTCTTAGTCTTAGTGACTCCGAGAACCAGGGGGCCGACGGCCTTTTTCTGGCAGAGTAACGTAGGGAGGCTGGCGCCAATTCATCCATAGCTACTATGATGGAGCTTTCTAACTTAAGTACAGCCGAGCACACATCCTCCTCCGTGGCAATGGCCGTGATGGGGATCAGGGGACCAAGTGAGTCATTGGTTATACTTTTAAGATTTTGCCTGGATTCCATTTTACTAGGGCCATTCCGCCTGCTGTTTGCAGAAGTAGCCACCAGTTCCAAGGGGACCGCAAAATGGTCCGACCAGGTGAGCGGGATCGGGGCATCGATAGTCAACCGACTGTCATTTGAAAAAACCCCATCCAGCGCATGGCCCGCCTGGTGGGTAGAACCCTTGACTAGCTGCTGCAGCCCACAAGCGGATAGAGCATCTAGGAGAGAGAGGGTTTCACTGGCCTCTAGATTTTCTAGATGGAAGTTCATATCTCCCAGTACCGTTAAGTGCTCACAACCGAAATAAGGTTCTAACATGCTGAGCATATGCTGACCACAATCTGCTCTAGGCCCAGGAGGTCGGTATATAAGAATGCCCATAAATGGAACAGCATATGCTGCATTGACAGAGAAATAAAGGGCCTGAAAGGGGTCATGAAGGGCTGATAATGGGGTGATACGGCAGGAGTGAGAGTTCTTATAGAGGATGCCCAACCCTCCACCTGTACGTCCCACTCTATCCTACCTAACTAGCGTATAGCCCTCAGGTACCGCATCCACCAGATCCGGTCCCGAGGAGTCTTTAGCCCACGTTTCCGTAACGAAGACCCAGGAGGGTCTTCTATCAGAGACAAAGTCCTTAAAGGCAACATTGTTCTTTATCAAAGATCTCGCATTAATAAGGAATCAATTTTCCCTCCTCGTGCTAAGCGCAGGTTTACCACTAGTGCCTGCCTTGGTGGGTCCAGATGGCGAAACAAATCCCGTGCAGCTTGTCCTAAAACACCTACACCCGGGAGAGTTTTGGATAGACTCCGGGGGGTTTGAATAGTGACACGGTAACCGAGATGGTTTAGAGGGTAGCTGGATCTAGAGGGGAGATGGATCTAAAGACAAGCTGGATCTAGAGAGTAGCTGGATCTAAACATGAGCTGATCTAGAGGGTAGCTGGATCAAGAAGCGAGGAGGATCTAGAGGATAGCAGGATGTCGAGGTTTGCTAGATTTCGAGGGTCGCTGCATCTAGAGATGAGCTGGATCAAGAGGAGAGATGGATTAAGAGGGGAGATGGATCATGAGGGCAGCTGGATCTAGAGACGAGGAGGATCTGGAGGGCAGCTAGATCTAGAGACGAGGAGGATCTGGAGGGCAGCTGGATCTAGAGGGTATATGAATCAAGAGGGGCGATGTATCAAGAGGGGAGATGGATCAAGAGAGTAGCCGGATCTAAACATGCTGGATCTAGAGGGGAGCTGGATCTAAATGCGAGCTGGATCTAGTGGGTAGCTGGATCAATAGGCAAGGAGGATCTAGAGGGTTGTAGGATCTCGAGGGTCGCTGCATCGAGAGATGAGCTGGATCCAGAGGGGAGATGGATCTAGAGGGAACGAAGATCAAGAGAGTAGCAGGATCTAGAGAAGGGAGGAGGATCTAGAAGAAAGGAAGATCTGGAGGGCAGCTGGATCAAGAGGGGAGATGGATCAAGAGGGGAGCTGGATCCAAAAACAAGCTGGAGCTAGAGGGTAGCAGGATCTAGAGGGTTGTTGGATCTCGAGGGTCGCTACATCTAGAGATGAGCTGGATCTAGAGGGCAGATGGATGAAGAGGGGAGATGGATCTAGAGATGAGGAGGATGTAGGGATGAGGAGGATGTAGAGAGTAGTTGGATCTAGAGGCAAGGAAGATCCAGAGGGTAGCTGAATCAAGAGGGAAAGAAGATCATGAGAGTAGCGGGATCTAGAGAGGGGAGGAGGATCTAGAGGGTAGCTGGATCGAGCAATGAGGAGAATCTAGAGGGCAGTTGGATCTAGAGGCGAGGAGGATCTAGTTGGTAGCAGGATCTAAATGCAAGGAGGATCTAGAGGGAAGCGGAAGCTGAATGCGAGCTGAATCTAAACAGGAGCTGGATCTAAAGGGGAGCTGGATCAAGAAGCGAGGAGGATCTAGAGGGGAGCTGGATCTAGAGATGAGCTGGATCTGGAAGGGAGCTGGATCAAGAGGGGAGATGGCTCAAGAGAGTAGATGGCTCAAGAGGGGAGATGGCTCAAGAGGGGAGATGGCCCAAGAGGGGAGATGGCTCAAGAGGGGAGATGGATCAAGAGGGGAGATGGATCAAGAGGGGAGATGGCCCAAGAGGGGAGATGGCCCAAGAGGGGAGATGGATCAAGAGGGGAGATGGCCCAAGAGGGGAGATGGCTCAAGAGGGGAGATGGCTCAAGAGGGGAGATGGATCAAGAGGGGAGATGGCCCAAGAGGGGAGATGGCCCAAGAGGGGAGATGGCTCAAGAGGGGAGATGGATCAAGAGGGGAGATGGATCAAGAGGGGAGATGGCCCAAGAGGGGAGATGGCTCAAGAGGGGAGATGGCTCAAGAGGGGAGATGGCTCAAGAGGGGAGATGGCCCAAGAGGGGAGATGGCTCAAGAGGGGAGATGGCTCAAGAGGGGAGATGGCTCAAGAGGGGAGATGGCCCAAGAGGGGAGATGGCTCAAGAGGGGAGATGGATCAAGAGGGGAGATGGCTCAAGAGGGGAGATGGATCATGAGGGGAGATGGCTCAAGAGGGGAGATGGCCCAAGAGGGGAGATGGCTCAAGAGGGGAGATGGATCAAGAGGGGAGATGGCTCAAGAGGGGAGATGGATCAAGAGGGGAGATGGCTCAAGAGGGGAACAGAATCAAGAGGGGAGATGGCTCAAGAGAGTAGTTGGATATAAACGCGAGCTGAATCTAGAGGGGAGATGGGGAGATGGGGAGGAGGATCTAGAGGGTAGCTGATCTAGCAGTGAGGAGAATCTAGAGGGTAGTTGGATCTAGAGGCGAGGAGGATCTAGAAGGTAGCTGGCTCTAGAGGCGAGGAGGATCTAGAAGGTAGCTGGCTCTAGAGGCGAGGAGGATCTAGTGGGTAGCTGAATCTAAACGCAAGGAGGATGTAGAGGGTAGCTGGATCTAGACGAGCTGGATCTAGAGGATAGCTGAATCTAGCGGGTAGCTGGGTCTAGAAGAGAGCTGGATGTAGACAGTAAATAGATCTAAAGGGTAGCTGGATCTAGAGGTGAGCTGGATCTAGAGGTGAGCTAGATCTAGAGGTGAGTTAAATCTAGATGTGTGCTAGATCTTTCGGGCACTAGAGGCAAGCTAGATCCAGAGGATGGAAGAGGAGTAGAACCACAGCAGTAAGGACCAGCTAGAATACGAGGCAGACCACAAAATAAATGAACCGGAGGCACGGTAGAACGTGAGACCGATCCTGGTCCAGACGGAACAGGAGCAGACTACATGTACACTAGAACATGGGAGAGAACTAGAGGCAGGCTAGAGTCAGAGGCAGAAAAAAACATGGGAGAGTACAAGAGACAAGCAAGAGACAGAAGCAGACTAGAATATGGGAGAGAACCAGAGACCAGCATGAGCCAGAGGCAGACCAGAACATGGTGCACCACTGGTACTCAGTAGTGCACACTGGTACTCAAGGGTATGCACTGGTACTCGAGGGTAGGCACTAGTACTCGAGGGTATACATGGGTACTCGAGGGTATGCACTGGTACTCGAGGGTATGCACTGGTACTCGAGGGTATGCACTGGTACTCGAGGGTAGGCACTGGTACTCGAGGGTATGCACTGCTACTCAATGGGATGCACTGGTACTCAATGGAATGCACTGGTACTCGAGGGTATGCACTGGTACTCGAGGGTATGCACTGGTACTCAATGGTATGCACTGGTACTCGAGGGTATGCACTGGTACTCGAGGGTATGCACTGGTACTCAATGGTATGCACTGGTACTCGAGGGTATGCACTGGTACTCGAGGGTATGCACTAGTACTTGAGGGTATGCACTAGTACTCGGTATGCACTGGTACTCAATGGTATGCACTGGTACTCGAGGGTATGCACTGGTACTCGCGGGTATGCACTGGTACTCGCGGGTATGCACTGGTACTCGCGGGTATGCACTGGTACTCGCGGGTATGCACTGGTACTCGCGGGTATGCACTGGTACTCGCGGGTATGCACTGGTACTCGAGGGTTTGCACTGGTACTCGAGGGTTTGCACTGGTACTCAAGGGTAGGCACTGGTACTCAGTGGTGCACACTGGTACTCGAGGGTATGCACTGGTACTCGAGGGTATGCACTGGTACTCGAGGGTATGCACTGGTACTCGGTGGTGCATACTGGTACTCAAGGGTATGCCCTGGTACTCGAGGGTAGGCACTGGTACTCGCGGGTATGCACTGGTACTCGAGGGTTTGCACTGGTACTCGAGGGTTTGCACTGGTACTCGAGGGTAGGCACTGGTACTCAGTAGTGCACACTGGTACTCGAGGGTAAGCACTAGTACTCGAGGGTATGCACTGGTACTCGAGGGTAGGCACTGGTACTCGAGGGTATGCACTGGTACTCGAGGGTAGGCACTGGTTCTTGAGGGTATACATGGGTACTCGAGGGTATGCACTGGTACTCGAGGGTATGCACTGGTACTCGAGGGTATGCACTGGTACTCGAGGGTAGGCACTGGTACTCGAGGGTATGCACTGGTACTCGAGGGTAGGCACTGGTTCTTGAGGGTATGCACTGGTACTCGAGGGTATGCACTGGTACTCGGTGGTGCATACTGGTACTCGAGGGTATTCCCTGGTTCTCGAGGGTATGCACTGGTACTCGAGGGTATGCACTGGTACTCGCGGGTATGCACTGGTACTCGAGGGTAGGCACTGGTACTCGAGGGTAGGCACTGGTACTCGAGGGTATGCACTGGTACTCAATGGTATGCACTGGTACTCAATGGTATGCACTGGTACTCGAGGGTATGCACTGGTACT
The DNA here is from genome assembly GCF_964261635.1 of Lissotriton helveticus. NCBI lineage: Eukaryota > Metazoa > Chordata > Amphibia > Caudata > Salamandridae > Lissotriton > Lissotriton helveticus. Next base: position 12,817,156 of record NC_136070.1, read on the forward strand.
CGAGGGTATGCACTGGTACTCGAGGGTATGCACTGGTACTCGAGGGTATTCCCTGGTACTCAATGGTATTCACTGCTACTCGAGGGTATGCACTGCTACTCGAGGGTATGCACTGGTACTCGAGGGTATGCACTGGTACTCGAGGGTATGCACTGGTACTCGAGGGTATGCACTGGTACTCGCGGGTATGCACTGGTACTCAAGGGTATTCCCTGGTACTCGAGGGTATGCACTGCTACTCGAGGGTATGCACTGGTACTCGAGGGTATGCACTGGTACTCGAGGGTATGCACTGGTACTCGAGGGTATGCACTGGTACTCAAGGGTATGCACTGGTACTCGAGGGTAGGCACTGGTACTCGCGGGTAGGCACTGGTACTCGCGGGTATGCACTGGTACTCGCGGGTATGCACTGGTACTCGCGGGTATGCACTGGTACTCGCGGGTATGCACTGGTACTCGGTGGTGCACACTGGTACTCGAGGGTATGCCCTGGTACTCGAGGGTAGGCACTGGTACTCGAGGGTATGCACTGGTACTCGAGGGTATGCACTGGTACTCGAGGGTATGCACTGGTACTCGAGGGTATGCCCTGGTACTCGAGGGTATTCCCTGGTACTCGAGGGTATGCACTGGTACTCGAGGGTATGCACTAGTATTCGAGGGTATGCACTGGTACTCGAGGGTATGCACTGGTACTCAAGGGTATGCACTGGTACTCGAGGGTATGCACTGGTACTCAATGGTATGCACTGGTACTCGAGGGTACGCACTGGTACTCGCGGGTATGCACTGGTACTCGAGGGTATGCACTGGTACTCACGGGTATGCACTGGTACTCGCGGGTATGCACTGGTACTCGCGGGTATGCACTGGTACTCGCGGGTATGCACTGGTACTCAAGGGTATGCACTGGTACTCGAGGGTATGCACTGGTACTCGAGGGTATGCACTGGTACTCGAGGGTATGCACTGGTACTCAGTAGTGCACACTGGTACTCGAGGGTATGCACTGGTGCTCGGTGGTGCATACTGGTACTCGAGGGTATGCACTGGTACTCGAGGGTATGCACTGGTACTCGCGGGTATGCACTGGTACTCGGTGGTGCACATTGGTACTCGAGGGTAGGCACTGGTACTCGAGGGTACACGCTGGTACAGTGAGAGTTGCCCATACGTCCCTGGCACACTCTAGCAGTCAGCTGTCGGCAGTGCCCCCGTGCCCACTGGCAGCAGCTGGGAGACTGGCACACAGCGGCGTGGGTGGTGGGAGTTACCACACACTCGAAGGCAGCTGTGGGTGCTGCCACGACCCCACTGGCTCACACTGCATGCAGCTGTGGGCACTGCCACCCTTGCCCACTTTCCACAAACAGTCCACTGGCACCATGGGGAAATTGTCTTTGAATCTGCGATAAATCCTGTTTTTTGGCATTTTACTCTTTCTTGACGCCAATTTTGCATTTATGTCCTTCCTTCCACCCTGTGGTAAAGCGCTCTGATATCCCTCGGGAACTTGTTCGCGCTAGATGAAACTTTATAAATAAATAAACAAGCTGTGGGCGCTGCCATCCACTGGGAGCCGAGCGCCAGCGCCGCCTCTGGCACAGCGGAAGCAGGTCCTGGGCGCTGCCAAGCATTTCCGCTGGCAGACACTCGAGGCCCTCAGAGGGCGGTGCCATCTACCCACTGGCACAACCTGGCACACATCTGAGGGCCCAAACCCAAACCAATGACACAAACAGAGACCTCTGCGGGGGGCTGCCACCCTGAGAGCCGGCTGCGGGACATGCCACCCTCTCCGCTGGCACACACTCGAGGCCATCAGAGGGCGGTGACTTCTGCCCACTGGCACAACCTGGCACACATCTGCGGGCTCAAACCAATGACACAAGCAGAGACCTCTGTGGAGGGCGGGGGGCTGCCACCCTGAGAGCCGGCTGCGGGACATGCCACCCTCTCCACTGGCACACACTGGCACTCCGCAGATGTTGGGCAGGGGCCGCTTCCAGCTGCAGGGTTAGAATTCTCTCTGGATTAAGTTTCAGACATAAGCTGGGCCGGGCGCGCGCGTTTCATGCCCGGGGCGGCTCGGGCACATTCCTGGGTCGCCACAGGAGCCCTGGGGTGTTGTGCCTGTGGGCACCGACCGTCTGAGCCGAGCCTGGCACCGGCGGCGGGGAGGGGGCAGGGATGCCCAGGTACGACCTGCCGAGGCGCGCCCTGTGCCACTCTCCGGCTTCACCCGCTCTCTCTCTTAACCCGAATAGTTTTTCCAGGAGGTGAAACTCGACTTCTTGAGCCACAAATAAGAATCAAACGAGAGGAGAATAGAACTTTATTAAATACACACCCCGGTGCCAGCACCCCCCCTGCCCCCCCCCCCCCTTCCCCCGGCTAATAACACGTCACACCTGGCCTCTCCAGTGGCCACTAGAGCACCACTGGAAGTGCCACGGGGGGGGCACTGAAGGGGCACTGGAGGCGTCAGTGGAGGCGCCACTGAAAGCACCACTTGAGGCGACACTGGAGAGCCACTGGAGGCAGGAAGGTGCCTAGAAGACAAGTGCATCAAGCACACGAAAGGGGGGGGGGGTTGCAGTAATTCTCACGCCTGGCAATGGCTCGGGGTAGCATTGCCACCTTTCGTTCTTTCGCACACCCTGCCACCTCAGTTTGGGCCCAGCCATATGCAAATCAGCCTTGATCCTGAGCCAATAGGAACAGTCCATCCCAAACTCCAGGGCCAGCCCTGCCCGAACTGGAACAAAAGCAGCCCCGGGCCGGCATTGCCCTGATTGGGGCACGTCAGTCGGGTGTAGCTTGGTTCCAGTGACCCAGTGAGCAGGGACCCACGTCTGGGCATACGCTAGCCACTCAGCAGCCCCGGGCCGGCTTTGCCCTGATGGGGGCACGTCAGTCGGGTGTAGCTTGGTTCCAGTGACCCAGTGAGCAGGGACCCACGTCTGGGCATACGCTAGCCACTCAGCAGCCCCGGGCCGGCTTTGCCCTGATGGGGGCACGTCAGTCGGGTGTAGCTTGGTTCCAGTGACCCAGTGAGCAGGGACCCACGTCTGGGCATACGCTAGCCACTCAGCAGCCCCGGGCCGGCTTTGCCCTGATGGGGGCTGGTCAGTCGGGTGCAGCTTGGTTCCAGTGACCCAGTGAGCATCGGACCCACGTCTGGGCATACGCTAGCCACTCAGCAGTCCCGGGCCGGCATTGCCCTGATTGGGGCACGTCAGTCGGGTGTAGCTCGGTTCCAGTGACCCAGTGAGCATGGGACCCACGTCTGGGCATACGCTAGCCACTCAGGGTGGCACATGAAACACCCATCAGGTGATGGGAGGCTGCCTGCACTAAGTCTCACCATGGGCAATCGCGAGGGGTAGCATCGCACCCCATCGTTCGCTGCCCACCATGCCACCTCGGATTAGTTCAGTCCAGACCGGACTCTTCTTTGATGCGAAAAACAACAACACAAGAAAGGGTTGACCTGTTTGGCCTCTTCAGTGGGGTGTAGCTTCGATGGTTCAGGGTCTCACCTTCATACAGTGCGGTGTGAGAGTACAGAGAGGGGGGCACTGGTCATGCCTTCAGGGGTACAGCAGAGTGTGAGAGTACAGAGAGGGTGGCACTGGTCATGCCTGCAGGTGTCGGAGAGTAGGATCTGCTTCTTATGGTTAAACCCACTTTTTGCTGGCGTTTCACTGTTTTTCGACTTCAGATTGACGGGGATCCAGCTATCCAGGACCCCAGCCTAGCTGCTTCCTCTCTAAAATGATTGTATGTACTTTAGGTACACTCCAGATTGGATTCTAGGGTGCCCTTATACGTCCCTAGTATATGGTATATTATGTACCCAGGGCATAGGTACCCCAGAGGCCTCCCAGGGGCTGCAGCATGTAAAATGCCACCCCTGAGAGACCACTCAACTGACACCAAAGGACTGCTACTGCAGCCTGGGTAAGGTGGTGCATGCACCCCTTACTGAGATATAGCTTCACTATTTCTATTCTATATCACCGCACATATAAACCTGTCAGTCACCCCTATGGTAGGCCTTATCAATCCTGAAGACAGGGTGCTGGGTTTCATGTGAGAGGGTGCCCATGCATGAGCAGAGCCTCTCTGCAGCCTTTAGAATCTATCCTCCGGGGTTGTTCTGTGATGCAACCATACCATAAACTCTTAAGTGCATTAAAACCTCGCGTTAAATGCCATCTTTGAGATGGCTGCAAGGAAACATATACGATCAAACTCGAATGTGTCCAAAGGGCAACCGCATTAGATGTAGATATTGAATCAAAAGAGAGGAAGAAGCACACGGAAAATCCTATTTATATGAAAATATATTTTGTATTTTATGTATCAGAAGTTGATTCAAGGGGATACAGCAAGTAAAATATCATAAGCAAAACTGTCACGAAAAGATGTATAAATCAATTAAACAAATCAGTTCATAACAAACATCAGCTCCTGGAAATGAAAAGAGAGCAACTAAAACCAACAATGGACAAATGTTTCTCTTCAGAAAATAAATCTGTTTGGAGATGATGGAGAGGTCGACGTTTCGTTCTTTGCAGCAGTAGTCTATAAGACCATCATCAGGACAATTGAATATAGCAGAGGAAGCCCCTTAAATATCAAAATGGATGCGGAAATGCACAATTGATGTGACCTCCGAGGTAGATTAACGTGACCGCAGAGTCTGTCGGTCTCTCGGAGGAGATTTTTACTAGTTGGAATCAGAGATCCAGCATCAATGATGGAAAGCTCATATGGAACGAAGTTGTCCGTATTAATTTCCGGCACGGTATTGCAGCAAACGCGATCCGGCAACCAAAAAAGTTATGGGTCTCATCCCCATAACTTTTTTGGTTGCCGGATCGAGTTCCATATGAGCTTTCCATCATTGATGCTGGATCTCTGATTCCAACTAGTAAAAATCTCCTCTGAGAGACCGACAGACTCTGCGGTCACGTTAATCTACCTCGGAGGTCACATCAATTGTGAATTTCCGCATCCATTTTGATATTTAAGGGGCTTCCTCTGCAATATTCAATTGTCCTGATGATGGTCTTACAGACTACTGCTGCAAAGACCGAAACGTCGACCTCTCCATCATCTCCAAAGAGATTTATTTTCTGAAGAGAAACATTTGTCCATTGTTGGTTTTAGTTGCTCTCTTTTCATTTCCAGGAGCTGATGTTTGTTATGAACTGATTTGTTTAATTGATTTATACATCTTTTCGTGACAGTTTTGCTTATGATATTTCACTTGCTGTATCCCCTTGAATCAACTTCTGATATATAAAATACAAAATATATTTTCATATAAATAGGATTTTCCGTGTGCTTCTTCCTCTCTTTTGATTCAATATCTACATCTAATGCTGTTGCCCTTTGGACACATTCGAGTTTGATCGTATATGACTCACTCAACGATTAAAAGTCAACAAATAACCTGAACTGGATTATAAACAAAATCCCTTGTAGACAATTTTTACACTGTACTGTTTATTGCCCAAGCCTACAAGGGTTGATTGGGTTACCCAGATTTCCTAATGCAAGGAAACATGTCGTGTTTCGTGTCAAACACCTTGGATTCATACCTCCCCGCCAGTCCTGGCACGGGAGGTATAATTCCACCCTCCTAGAGGGAGAAATATGACCACACCGGTACACCTGGTACCAGCTTAACAGAACCTGGCAACACAAAATGGATGCTGCCAGCCACAGACACGCGTCTGGCCTCCTGCTGCTGGACGAAACTCCGGCAGGGGAGGCTGGACAATAGGTTTCATGTCACAGGGATGTGTAACCACCTCCCAGACAGGCTTTAGTGTATTGTGGCTGGGTGGGTGCACTCCAAGAGTGCTTTGAAGTCAGCACTGGGGGCACATTTGGTGTCCCTGTGCATAGTCCAGCTCAAACCGGTTGCAGGAGCTACCAGCCCCTGCTCTGGTGCGAAACTGGACAAAGGATATGGGTGTAGCCACCCCTCTTTCCTGACCCTCCCATAGGTGGGTCCCCAGAGTTTGTCCAACCCCTTCCTTGGGTATAAAGTAGGAAACCCTGACTACAGGACCTTAGATTTACCTGGATGAAACTCTGCTACAGAATCCCAGAACTTCAATTATCCACACTTCGTTGGATGACTGAAGAATCTCCCTTGGAGTAAAAGAGTTACTCCCCTGCAAGGCAGGCACCAAAGACGCATCTGTCCGGTTTGCAACTACGCAGCTCCTGAAGGACTCCAAAGACTTTGCAACACAGGAGGTGGGTTTCCAAGCTTCCCCGAGACCGATCTGTGCTCCCAGCAAACCTGAGATCCAAAGCCCTTGTGGGGACTGTGCAACCCGACCCCCTGGACACAGTGACCAGTTGCAGCAGCATAGGCTTCTTGGGATCCCTGAGGCTCTGCTTTGGGATACTTGTAGTCCAGACCCCGAGCAGTGATTCCACCAAAGATTACTGGCCTACACTCTATGCGTGACCCGTGGGATGGTATTTAGTGATTCCTCTCGAGGTCCCTTCGCGATCCCATGTCTGCCAACTTGTGGGTCTCTGAGAAGGGTAATGTAAATTTGAACGGGCTTACCTGGTTGCTCCGGACGTGCCGTGACTCTCCATCGCTTGGGGAGTCACCAGGACCTTGCTGGTCCATCCCGAACCCTTTTTACTCTCACCACGTGGGTTGCTGTTGCCAAGGCTTGTTGGTCTCCGATCCGGACACCGACTCCCCGGCACTCGACATCCTTAGTGGGACAGCTCGCCTGCGGACACTGGTCATCGTCGACGTCTCCTGGTCCCCGTGGCAGCGGAGTCAAGCTTCACCTCATCGCACCTGAAACACCGGACACTGGTGGGCATTGGTCTACCGTGCCCCTGGTCACCCTGAAGTGACCCAGACTCGGTCCCCTCTGCTTTCAGGTTCTTCACAGCTCCGATCCAGGCTTGGATCACACCGGACACTTTTCCTCTTCACGGCAATAGCACTTTTCAGCATCACGCCATTCGAAAACGACGAAAATTCCCAACACCGTTTGATACCTATGCACCTGGCTTCCCTGGGTGAGGTAACACGAGTACACCGGTGCTCACATGGGTGTTGGCCTTAGAACCTTCTAAGTCTAAAAGTGTTTACTCCAAGTCCTCTCCGAAGTGTCCCTAATCTTTAAAATTCCAACCGCGACTTTCCCCATAGAAGCTAACGGAGTTCGCAGCTGTGTTCTCACACTGCACGCGTCCAAGTGGGTACCTTGTGTGACTACCTTGGGTGGTTCCTTGGGGTCCCAGCGATTCTACGGGCTTGTGTCTAGTCAAGTCGTGGTTTTTATACCACTTTCTTATTATATGGTTTGGTCTCCCCCTGGGGCTCATTGTGTATTGTGCTATTTACTTACGTTCTAGTGTGTTGATATTGTGTATCTTGGACTCTAATCTCATAAAGAGGTTAGTAGGGTGTGTTTAGTAATAAATACATATATTTTATATATATACCTGGTGTGGTTCTCCTTTCATTTGGTCATTCATGAGATTATAGACTGGTAAAACAAGCTGCTTCACATTCCCCCAAGACTTAGCATGAAGGCTGCTCTCCACAGCTACCACTAGGATAGCTTTCAATAAAGGTTGTTTTAAACCTATAATCAATAGAGGTTGTTTGGACTGGTGCAAGATGCCCACTATAACTAGAGGACATCATATACCAGGCCAAGTTCTCACAGCACGGTGTGAGAGTAGAGAGAGGGTGGGTCCTATCATGCCTGTGAGGGTACAGCACCATGTGAGAGTACAGAGAGGGTGGGTCCTATCATGCCTGTGAGGGTACAGCACCATGTGAGAGTACAGAGAGGGTGGGTCCTATCATGCCTGTGAGGGTACAGCACCATGTGAGAGTACAGAGAGGGTGGGTCCTATCATGCCTGTGAGGGTACAGCACCATGTGAGAGTACAGAGAGGGTGGGTCCTATCATGCCTGTGAGGGTACAGCACCATGTGAGAGTACAGAGAGCGTGGGTCCTATCATGCCTGTGAGGGTACAGCACCGTGTGAGAGTACAGAGAGGGTGGGTCCTGTCATGTCTGTGCAGGTGCAGCACCGTGTGAGAGTACAGAGAGGGTGGGTCCTGTCATGTCTGTGCAGGTGCAGCACGGTGTGAGAGTACAGAGAGGGTGGGTCCTATCATGCCAGTGAGGGTACAGCATCGTGTGAGAGTACAGAGAGGGTGGGTCCTATCATGCCAGTGAGGGTACAGCATCGTGTGAGAGTACAGAGAGGGTGGGTCCTATCATGCCTGTGAGGGTACAGCACCATGTGAGAGTACAGAGAGGGTGGGTCCTATCATGCCTGTGAGGGTACAGCACCGTGTGAGAGTAGCTGATTTTACTTGGACTTTGATCAGGTGGGAACCCTGGGTGGCGTGGGCAGCGGAAACGGTGTACGGATGCAGCTGGGGGCAATGGCTTCGGGCCACCTTAAGCTCGGCATGGGCAGCTGCCCGCTGGCCAGCAAGTTGGCATGAGAACGGGATTGCCAGGAAGTTGAGGGTACTGGAACTCTTTCCCATCACAGTTGCGTTCTTTATATGGGAAGAACGACTTACTGTGAGTCGACAATCATGCACTGGTCCAAGCTTTGAATTTGGGGAAAGCGCATTGCCCGATAGTGGTCCACTAGCTGAGGCATCTGGTAAGCTGCCAGCTTAGGGTAATATTGCGACGCCCTTCATCCCATTGTGAAAGTTGTTTTTGGCGGTGGTGGGCTCGTTGGTGAGGGAGAGAATCAGCTGGGTGTCATCTGTGTAGGAAATGATGTTGAGTCCGTGGCTTCCGACGTTGGCTGCGAGCGGAGCCATGTAGACGTTTAAAACCATAGGGCTGAGGGAGGAGCCCTGGGGCACTCCTCAGCTGACCTTTGTGGGTTCCAAGAGGAACGGGGGAAGTCTGACTCGCTGTGTTCTACCGGTGAGAAAGGAACGGCTCCAGTCCAGGGATTTGTCATAGATGCCTGAGTTGATGAGGCTCGTGATTAGGGTGCGGTGAGAGATGGTATCAAAGGTCGCCGAGAGGTCTATGAGGATGAGGGCTGCTGTTTCTTCCCAGTTGGGGAAGCAGCGGCTGTCGTCGGTGGCAGAGAGGCGGGCCTCATAGGTGCTGTGGTTGCTTTGGAATCCAGGGTGTGGTTAGCTTCGATGAACTCAGAGCTGGGCGTTGATGGCCGTCTCAATGACCTTGGCTGGGAAGGGGACCAGGGAGCTGGGTCTGAGTTCTTGAGGTCTGTCGGCCGGTGGAAGATTTCTTTAGAAGAGGGTTGATCCCGGCGAGATTTCAGTCATCGGGGACGGTGGCGGTCTCGATGGAGAAGTTGATGGTGCGGCGTATTTCAGGGGGTGATGGTGGTGGCGTCTCTCAGGAAGAGGTGGGCCGGGCAGGGGTTAGAGGGGTCTCTGGAGTGAATGCTCTCCACAGATGACACTCTCAAGACCATGGTGAGTTCTACAGAATTTGTTGAGGGGTGGCATCGTCTTGTGAGGTGGTGGCGGGAGTGACGGTGGGTCTTGGGTGTCGAAGGTGTTGTAGATCTGCTTGATCTTCTGGTGGAAGTGCCGAGTGTGCTGAAGGGTCTTGGGAGGGTGGGTAGTCTGTAGTCTCGCAGTGGGGTTCGGCAAACTCCTTGACAATGGCAAAGAGTCCTTTGCTGTTGTGTGCGTTGGCGTTGATTCTGACTTGAAGGGTCGTTTTCTTTGCAGTTTTGAGGAGGGTGTGGAGAGGAGGTGCTTTGAAGGCCGCGTGGGTTTCCAGATTTTTGTTGTTTCTCCATCTCTTTTAGAGCCGTCTTTAGGTGCGTCTGGACTCGTGGAGGGCGGGGGGGAACCAGCTGGCTTTTTTGGATTGTTGCTTGCCGGGTGCTAACATGAAGGGTGACAGCACGCCACGGCAGTTGGAGACCCATCGGTGGAGGTTGCGTGCTGAGGTGTTGGCGTCTGTGGATGTCGGCGGTATGGTAGTGTTAAGGGAGGCGGTGAGACGGGCCACACTCCACGCTGGTCCACGCCGGGCCACACTCCACGCTGGTCCACGCCGAGCCACACTTCACGCTGGTCCACGCCGGGCCACACTCCACGCTGGTCCACGCCGGGCCACAACTTTTTAACTTGCTAAAATTTGCACTACCTGTTGAATTTATAACATTGTGTGCTCACCTTGAGGAGTGACTAGTCCACTGTTGTTTCTGGGTCTGGGGTCACATCGCGCAGCTGTTCCAGCGCCGCCACGGGGAGAGCCCCCATCACCCACGAGACGCTAGGTCACCCCCCCAATCACCTAGCCACGCCCCTTCTCTTCCCCCTTAATTATGCACACGAATCGCAAGCGCAGCGGGCGCGCTGGCAGCGCGCCGAAGGCGCACCTAAGGCAAGCCCGTCTGCGCCCGTCCGCGACCTGGCCGCGACGAGCGCGGGACACTCTGCTCAATTCTCCGCGAGTTCGGGTTCATCACCTCCTCCTTACTCCCCGGAGACTCTGCTTAACCTAGCTGAGTACGCGCACGAGGGTCACCTCTCATTCGCAGATAGTGCTCTCCCACTGAAAGACTTTGTGATCAGGGGTCTACTATCGTGCAGACTTCTGAATGTCAGATCACTGCCTAGGCACGCCGAAGAAATTCAATTACTGGTGGACACTCATCAGTTAGACGCCCTGTTCCTCACTGAGACTTGGACCCACCTTGATTGCGAAATCGAACTGGGCTGGGCCTGCCCGCAGGATTACAAAATTTTACACCTGCCCAGACCGAAAGGCCGAGGGGGTGGAGTGGGAGTTATTTACAGAGCCTCCTGGCATATTAACACTCTAGATTTGGACCCGGTTATTGGGACTGAACTCCTTGGCCTCTCTATTGACAGCCACACAGGGCGATTTTCACGGTGATTATCTGTTATCGTCCTCCCGGGGCCTTTAGCTCCCAGCATCAACAATCTCTTCTTAACACCCTCACCAACATGGCGACCTCCCACAACAAATTGATAATCCTAGGCGATTTTAACCTTTGGCCGAATGGCACTTTGGATACTGGACTGCACAATCTTCTGCTCTCTTGTGAAAGTGTGGGGCTCCATCAATTAGTTAGGGACTCCACTCACAGAGCAGGACACTGACTTGACCTTATTTTTTCAGTCCCACAGCTGGTACATCTGGATGAAATCTTGCCCATGGGTTGGACTGACCATTTCCTTCTTAAATTCCATATTAACAGTAAGGGGGTCAGAACGCCGGCACACGGCACCACCTCTGAATTCATGTATAGAGACTGGAGAGCCCTTGACAGGCTGAGAACCACTGACGCTGTGTTCCAAGTGGATGACAGCTTCTCTCCGGACTGTCCAGTCGATGATAATTATGAGGCTTTATGTCTCAGGATTACCACGAGAGTGGACTCTCTTGCTCCACAAAAATATCGCAAGCATAAGGGCAGAGTGTCGTCTCCATGGTTTAACGACTCTTTAAAGGCTCTAAAACTTGCCTGTAAACAGGCGGAAAGGAAATGGAGGCAAGGTTACCTTGATGCCAACAAGCTACTCTGGAAAAATAAACTTTCCGAATATAAATCTTTGATCCATAAAACTAAATCTGATTATTTTTGCTCCACAATATGCACAGCCGTGAACAGCTCCAAAAGCATTTTTCAGATTTTGAAGAGCCTTACTCACCCTGACTGCTCTAAAAATTCGACCCTTCCCACACAGGCCCTCTGTGACAACCTGGCTGTTGGACTTGGCCTGTTCCCCCCAAAAATTTTCGCTTTTGACCCCCTTATCTAGATTGTCTCCCCCATGGGATTAAACCTGTATAGGCCATGAGTGGTGTGAGACATCTTGTGAAAAATGTAATTACCTGACATAATGTGAGCACTTGTAAAATCCCCCATTTTAAAACTGCACCCCCATTTTAAAACTGCACCTGATTGAAATGTATTGCTTTTAAAATGGATGCCATGGCCATGGGTTTTGCCACTGGACTGACATAGGTCAGCGGTCTAGATAATATTACCCAGCTACCCCTAGTTTTGGAGGGAAAGCCTGGCACCCAGGGTGCTCACCCCCTCCCCTAGAACCAGTTTAGGCTAGATGTGCCAACATTCTAGAAGGTCCTGGCACTGCCTGGGAGGAGGGTATAAATAGGGAGAAGTGTCACCAGAGAGTCAGTCAGCGCAGGGACAAAGAAGCGAGGGGACCTGCTGTGAGGTGCTACCGCCACATGGGCCTGTGAGCTGGGCCCTGCACCCCTAGAACCCCCTCTCTGCTGTCCCCTATGGGCCCCTGACAAGGGAGGGCCCCTGACTAGGTCCCTGTCATAGTTGGGATCTTGAACCAGGCCAGCGGCGCGCTGAAAGAGCACTGGGAAGGGAAGGAGCTAATTGGATTCCCCCCAGGAGGTGAGGAGTTTGCCCCCCTGAGGAACTGCAGTGGGACTGTCTACCCCCCTTTGAAGTGCTGGGCCATGTGGAGCCGCCTGGGGAGGATTGAGCCCCTGTGAGGTGTACCTGCTGGACGCTGCGCCCTGGAAGCGCTGTTTTGGGAAGTTGCGGCCCCCTGTGGAAGCGCTGGACTGGGAGGAGCTGCCCGGGGAGGATTGTGCCCCCGAGGAACTGTGCCTCACTAATCTGCCTCAGTCAACCGGCCCCTGGACTGCTGAACAAGCAGTGCGCTGTGAATAGCGCCATCTGCTGAGGAGAATCGCGCTGTGCATGCGCTGAGGAAACTGTGAGGAGGAATAGCGCTGAGGAGCCTACCCTCGTTCCAGCGCGCTGTCCGCTATATAATTAATTAATTAATTACAAGGGAGCCTACCCCTTATCGCCGCTGGGATTCTCCGCCGCGGTCCGGCGTGTGTGGGACCCCCCCACTGCTGAGGGCCTCGTTGCGGCGGCCCCCGGTGCCAGGAGAGGGCCGCCGAAGTGGAGTGAGGGCCGCGCTGGGCCCTGAAGCCGCCGTCTACCTCGTCACGTGACGGGGGCCTGACCGCGTCATCGGCCCGCCCCCGCCACGCACTGATTGGCCTGCGCGGCCGTGACCCATGAAGGCCGCGCAGGGATTGGCTATCGGCCGAGAAGGCCGGGAGAAGGGAAATCGAAGCCCCGGGTCCCCGTGAGGTAGGAGGGGGACCCGGGTGAAGCTCCGTTGCGGGGCCCCCGTGACGAAGAGGGAGCCCCGAGAGAAGCGACCGTCGCGGGAGGCCACCCCGCTGGTCTGTGCCCACGCGAGGGGCCGAGGGAGAAGGCGGGGCCGGGGCACGCTGTCGGTGCCGGCCCGCCAGAGCGAGGAGAGCGTCGCCAAGCCCTGGGTCCCCGTGAGGGAAGGAGACCCAGGTGAAGTGTTGGTGCAGGGCCCCCGTGCCAAGGAGGGAGCCCCGAATTGGAGCGACCGGAGCGGGAGGCCACCCCGCCGGTCTGCGGTCCTAAAGTGAGGGGCCGGGGCACATTGTCGGTGCCAGCCCCGCCCCCTCCAACGAAGCCGTCTGCAGGAGCCTTATAACGTGGGAGGAAAGCCAGGCAGGCTTCCCCCACGGGTGCCCAGACACCGTGTTGGAGCCCCAGGCCCCTCTGAGAGAAGGAGGCCCGGGTGAGGAGAGAGTGGCCGTCCAGAGGCCGTTTTGGAACCCCTGGGCCCTGGGTGACGCCGCGGAAAGGGGGGCCTCGAGGCATATTGTCGGTGCCTGGTTCCCCCCTGCAGAGGAGACCCCAAAGGACGCCCCGCAGAACCTATTGAGACTGGTGAGTGGGGCTTGGATTAATCTGTGTGGAGGTCGGGGCACAGGGTCGGTGCTCGCCCCAGGACTTGTGCTAGCCCCTGGAAACTGTACTGATCTTCATTGGCCCTATTGATCTCCTTTTTAAGCCTCTAGACTGGGCTGGGACATTACTGAGACCCCCCCCCCCCCCCGGGATTGGTAGAGGGACAAGTTAACCCCTAGCTAGGTGTCAGGCCCTGCAGAGTGAAGGGCTGGGTAACTCAGCCTGGTTGTTAATGGCTTGTTGACCCCTGAGCCCTGCAATGGTTATTTGCCATGTTCATTTCTGATCAGAATGCTGGTTGCCTAGGGTAACGCAGCGTTTCATGTTACCTGTCCAGGTGTGATGCGCCACTGCGCCTAGTGTTTATGGTCTGCTGATTACCCTGCTAATGTGGTTCTGCAAATGTTATGCCTACACTAAGGTTATTGAGGCCTAGGTATACTGTGGTTTTACACCTGATGGGTGATTGTATGCTTTTGCGCCCTGTTAGTGCCGTGGTGCCTCTATGCTGGCCTGAAGAGTTATTCCAGGCCCCTGTTATGCCCCTAATTAATGAGCCTGCCGTACTGATTTCTTACAGGTGCTCCTGACTAGTATGTGCTGTAATACTCTGTTGTTGTTTTTCTTTTACAGGGGTGGGGTGGGCGTGATTGTGCATGATATATATACCTATGCTAATGCGGTATTTTGCATTTACAACCCCCTAAGGATGAGAGCCTGAGTTGGCCCCGCCAGATTGGCCCCGGGTCTAATGTTTTATTAACCATCCTTTTTCCTTACAGCTATGGACTATGGACTATGGACTCAATCCCTTTTTGGTCCCATGTAAATAATCCCCCTCTGAAGTACTTGGCTCTGGTGCCAGTTGGCGCCGTGTTATGATGACACTGTTGATGCATTTTTGCCTTGCAGGTTGGAGATACTAAACTACTTAATTTTCCAACTCAAATTGGTGTCCTGCCTCTTCTGTGGTGTACCTGGTGTGTTGACTGAGGGTACTGCGTGAGTGCTTCACATGTCCTCCAAGTTTGGCCTGCCCGCTTGATGCCATGCTACCCCCTTTGAGACTTGGGCAACCCCCAATTCCAACACTGGCTCTGCATTTTAACGAAAAAAAAGCAGCCATCATTCGTAATCTGAACATCTCCCCCACACCGATCAGCCCCCCCTGCTCTGGGGATGGCACAATAGACATCGGAGCTGCGAATCCAGGCTGGCAGCTTGAGGATTGTCTGCTGGAGTTCCCCCTATCTCTGAGACAGACTTTGACAGACTGGCTCGCGGTATTTCATCTGGATCTCCTCTGGACCCTATCCCCCACAAAATCTGGAAGGCCTCTGGTGAGGAACTCTTCCCCACTCTCTGCAGGATCTGCAACCAATCTCTGCGTAGCGGCTCAGTCCCTGCTTCTTGGAAGCAGGCCCTTGTTTCGCCACTGCTAAAAAAAACCCTCTTAAATCCTGAGTGTCTACAGAATTATAGACCTATCTCCCTGCTACCATTCCCGGCAAAAATTGCTGAGCGCTGGGTGAGCTCATGTCTCTCCAAACATTTGGAGCAGTACCATTTCCTCGGCGAAATACAATTTGGTTTCCGCCCAGCCCACGGCACCGAAACAGCCCTTCTTACCGCCATGGAGGACCTTTGAATGCGTGCGGACAGGGGTCAGGCAGTAGCTCTGATTCTGCTGGACCTGTCTGCTGCATTCGATACGGTCAATCATGAGATTCTGTTGGAGAGACTGAGGGAGGCCGGGGTAGGTGGCACTGGCCGGTATTGGTTTCGCTCCTTCCTGCGGGACAGGAAGCAAGCTGTGTCCCTTCCTCCGTTTCAATCGGCTTTTTCCCCAGTATCTCACGGGGTGCCCCAAGGCTCGTCCATTAGCCCGATTTTATTCAACGTATATCTTAAACCATTGATTACGTTGATAAAGTCTCATAGGCTAGAGACGATCAATTACGCCGACGACACTCCACTCATACTCTCTTGGGAGGGTGAGGAATCGATCCCTTTGGAATCCTTTCATGACTGTCTAAGAGACACAGCTGGCTGGCTACACAACAACTCGCTACAGTTCAACACCTCCAAAACCGAGGTTCTGTTCTGTGCAGGAAGTCGGATCCCTCGCCCTTTCCCGGTGGATTTTTGGCCCCCTGAATCCTCGGAAAAACCCCAACCGGTCACCACTGTCCGCAATCTGGGTGTTATGATGGACAATAAACTTAGCATGGAAGCCCAGGTTGCGAAAACAGTATCCACGTGCTCGGCCCTCATTCGTTCCCTACGTAAGATCCTGCCACTACTTCCCTTACAGGCCCGGGCTTTAATAGTCAGGTGTACTATTCTTAGTCGCCTCGACTATTGCAAGGCGCTGCTACTCGAGTCTCCAGCCACACTGTTCGACTCCAAAGAGTACAATCTGCCGCTGCTAAATTAGCCCTTGGTTGGCCTAGGAGAGCATCGGCCACTGCGGCGTTGGCCGAACTACACTGGCTCCCGTTGAAACAACGAGTGGCTTTCAAGTCCCTCTGTCTGGTTTTCAAAGCCCTGCAGGGACTTGGGCCCAGCTCTCTACAAGCCCTGTTTGATTGGTACCTCCCAACCAGAGCCCTTCGCTCTACAACGGCTTGCCTTGTAAAAGCACCAAGATTCAAAAAAGTTAGGACCGGAGGCAGATCTTTCAGAGTTGCGGCTGCTAAACTATGGAACAGCTTGCCCCTAGACATCCGTCAAACGAAAGAACTCCTCCCTTTCAGGAAACGGGTCAAATCCTGGCTGTTTCCTAAAGGTTAACCTCCCAGCCACTAATCTGCTGTCCCCGTGCTTCCCCCTTCAGGAGTTACCTCAGCGCCAGGATGCCTGTAAGACGACAGCCGCGCTATACAAATGTTTTAAATAAATAATAAATAAATAATAATGCCAGTCCACACTCCACACGGGTCCACGGTCCACACGTGTCCACGGTCCATACTCCACGTGTGTCCACGGTCCATTCCATGCAGGTCTACGGTCGACACTCCACGGGGGTCTGCAATGCTTGCGGGTCCACACTTCACGCGGTCCACGCTGGTTCCACAACCCACGCTGGTCCATGGTCCACACTCCATGTGGGTCCACACTGCATGCGAGTTCAAGGTCCACACTCCGTGCAGGTCTACGGTCCAAACTCCACACGGGTCCACGCGGTTCCACACTCCACGCCGGACTACAGTCCACCCCGGTCCACGGTACACACTCCATGCGGTCCACACTCAACGCGGGTCCACGCAAGTCCACACTCAACGCAAGTCCACACTCCACGCAGGTCCACACTCCACGCAGGTCCACCTCTCACACGGCTCTGCGTGTACACGCCACGCGGGTTCACACTCCACAGGAGTCTCAGGGTGCCACCTCCGCCTCTCCAGGGCAGTGACAAGGCACGCCCTCTGGCTAAGGGAGGCTGCAGCACTGCAGAACACTGACAGGCTGGTGGATCTTGGGTATTAAAGGCCCTCCCCACAAGGGGCACTGGGGGCACAGGGGTGTGTAGAAGGAGACCCTGGGAGGTGCATGTACTGGGAGTGGCTGTTTCTTACAAGTGATACAGAGGACAGGAGGTGGGGCCCTCCTTACAAAGGATACAGAGGACAGGAGGTGGGGCCCTCCTTACAAAGGATACAGAGGACAGGAGGCGGGGCCCTTCCTATAAAGATACAGAGGACAGGAGGCGGGGCCCTCCTTATAAAGATACAGAGGACAGGAGGCGGGCCCTCCTTATAAAGATACAGAGGACAGGAGGCGGGGCCCTTCCTATAAAGATACAGAGGACAGGAGGCGGGGCCCTTCCTATAAAGATACAGAGGACAGGAGGCGGGTCCTTCTTATAAAGATACAGAGGACAGGAGGCGGGGCCCTTCCTATAAAGATACAGAGGACAGGAGGCGGGGCCCTCCTTATAAAGATACAGAGGACAGGAGGCGGGCCCTCCTTATAAAGATACAGAGGACAGGAGGCGGGGCCCTTCCTATAAAGGGACAGAGGACAGGAGGCGGGGCCCTTCTTATAAAGGGACAGAGGACAGGAGGCGGGGCCCTTCTTATAAAGATACAGAGGACAGGAGGCGGGCCCTCCTTATAAAGATACAGAGGACAGGAGGCGGGGCCCTTCCTATAAAGGGACAGAGGACAGGAGGCGGGGCCCTTCTTATAAAGATACAGAGGACAGGAGGCGGGCCCTTCTTATAAAAGGACAGAGGACAGGAGGCGGGGCCCTTCCTATAAAGGGACAGAGGACAGGAGGCGGGGCCCTTCTTATAAAGATACAGAGGAAAGGAGGCGGGCACTTCTTTTAAAGGGACAGAGGACAGGAGGCGGGGCCCTTCTTATAAAGATACAGAGGACAGGAGGCGGGGCCCTCCTTATAAAGATACAGAGGACAGGAGGCGGGCCCTCCTTATAAAGATACAGAGGACAGGAGGCGGGGCCCTTCCTATAAAGGGACAGAGGACAGGAGGCGGGCCCTTCTTATAAAGATACAGAGGACAGGAGGCGGGGCCCTCCTTATAAAGATACAGAGGACAGGAGGCGGGGCCCTTCCTATAAAGGGACAGAGGACAGGAGGCGGGGCCCTTCTTACAAAGATACAGAGGACAGGAGGCGGGGCCCTTCTTATAAAGATACAGAGGACAGGAGGCGGGGCCCTTCTTATAAAAGGACAGAGGACAGGAGGCGGGGCCCTTCCTATAAAGGGACAGAGGACAGGAGGCGGGGCCCTTCTTATAAAGATACAGAGGACAGGAGGCGGGCACTTCTTTTAAAGGGACAGAGGACAGGAGGCGGGCCCTTCTTATAAAGATACAGAGGACAAGAGGCGGGCCCTTCTTATAAAGGGACAGAGGACAGGAGGCGGGCCCTTCTTATAAAGGGACAGAGGACAGGAGGTGGGCCCTTCTTATAAAGGGACAGAGGACAGGGGGCGGGACCCTTCTTATAAAGGGACAGAGGACAGGGGGCGGGACCCTTCTTATAAAGGATACAGAGGACAGGAGGCGGGGCCCTTCTTATAAAGGGACAGAGGACAGGAGGTGGGCCCTTCTTATAAAGGGACAGAGGACAGGGGGCGGGACCCTTCTTATAAAGGATACAGAGGACAGGAGGCGGGGCCCTTCTTATAAAGATACAGAGGACAGGAGGCGGGGCCCTTCTTTTAAAGGGACAGAGGACAGGAGGCGGGCCCTCCTTATGAAGGTAACGAGGACAGGAGGCGGGGCCCTTCTTATAAAAGGACAGAGGACAGGAGGCGGGGCCCTTCTTATAAAGGGACAGAGGACAGGAGGCGGGGCCCTTCTTATAAAGATACAGAGGACAGGAGGCGTGGCCCTTCTTATAAAGGATACAGAGGACAGGAGGCGGGGCCCTCCTTATAAAGATACAGAGGACAGGAGGCGTGGCCCTTCTTATAAAGGATACAGAGGACAGGGGGCGGGACCCTTCTTATAAAGGGACAGAGGACAGGAGGCGGGGCCCTTCTTATAAAGGGACAGAGGACAGGAGGCGGGGCCCTTCTTATAAAGATACAGAGGACAGGAGGCGGGGCCCTCCTTATAAAGATACAGAGGACAGGAGGCGGGGCCCTTCCTATAAAGGGACAGAGGACAGGAGGCGGGGCCCTTCTTATAAAGATACAGAGGACAGGAGGCGGGCCCTTCTTTTAAAGGGACAGAGGACAGGAGGCGGGCCCTTCTTATAAAGATACAGAGGACAGGAGGCGGGCCCTCCTTATGAAGGTAACGAGGACAGGAGGCGGGCCCTTCTTATAAAAGGACAGAGGACAGGAGGCGGGGCCCTTCTTATAAAGGGACAGAGGACAGGAGGTGGGGCCCTCCTTATAAAGATACAGAGGACAGGAGGCGGGCCCTTCATATAAAGGGACAGAGGACAGGAGGCGGGGCCCCTCATATAAAGGGACAGGAGGCGGGGCCCTTCTTATAAAGGGACAGAGGACAGGAGGCGGGGCCCTTCTTATAAAGGGACAGAGGACAGGAGGCAGGCCCTTCTTATAAAGATACAGAGGACAAGAGGCGGGCCCTTCTTATAAAGGGACAGAGGACAGGAGGCGGGGCCCTTCTTATAAAGGGACAGAGGACAGGAGGCGGGGCCCTTCTTTTAAAGGGACAGAGGACAGGAGGCGGGCCCTCCTTATAAAGATACAGAGGACAGGAGGCGGGCCCTTCTGATAAAGATACAGAGGACAGGAGGCAGGCCCTTCTTTTAAAGGGACAGAGGACAGGAGGCAGGGCCCTTCTTATAAAGATACAGAGGACAGGAGGCGTGCCCTTCTTTTAAAGGGACAGAGGACAGGAGGCAGGGCCCTTCTTATAAAGATACAGAGGACAGGAGGCGGGGCCCTTCTTATAAAAGGACAGAGGACAGGAGGCGGGGCCCTTCCTATAAAGGGACAGAGGACAGGAGGCGGGGCCCTTCTAATAAAGATACAGAGGACAGGAGGCGGGGCCCTTCTTATAAAGGGACAGAGGACAGGAGGCGGGGCCCTTCCTATAAAGGGACAGAGGACAGGAGGCGGGCCCTTCTTATAAAGATACAGAGGACAGGAGGCGGGGCCCTTCTTATAAAGGGACAGAGGACAGCAGGCGGGGCCCTTCTTTTAAAGGGACAGAGGACAGGAGGCGAGCCCTTCTTATAAAGATACAGAGGACAGGAGGCGGGCCCTCCTTATGAAGATACAGAGGACAGGAGGCGTGGCCCTTCTTATAAAGATACAGAGGACAGGAGGTGGGGCCCTTCTTATAAAGGGACAGAGGACAGGGGGCGGGACTCTTCTTATAAAGGATACAGAGGACAGGAGGTGGGGCCCTTCTTATAAAGGTATGGAGGACAGGAGGCGGGGCCCTTCTTATAAAGGGACAGAGGACAGGAGGCGGGGCCCTTCCTATAAAGGGACAGAGGACAGGAGGCGGGCCCTTCTTATAAAGATACAGAGGACAGGAGGCGGGCCCTTCTTATAAAGGGACAGAGGACAGGAGGCGGGGCCCTTCTTATAAAGATACAGAGGACAGGAGGCGGGCCCTTCTGATAAAGATACAAAGGACAGGAGGTGGGGCCCTTCTTATAAAGGGACAGAGGACAGGAGGCGGGGCCCTTCCTATAAAGGGACAGAGGACAGGAGGCGGGCCCTTCTTATAAAGATACAGAGGACAGGAGGCGGGCCCTTCTTATAAAGGGACAGAGGACAGGAGGTGGGCCCTTCTTATAAAGATACAGAGGACAGGAGGCGGGCCCTTCTTATAAAGGGACAGAGGACATCAGGCGGGGCCCTTCTTATAAAGGGACAGAGGACAGGGGGCGGGACCCTTCTTATAAAGGATACAGAGGACAGTAGGTGGGGCCCTTCTTATAAAGATACAGAGGACAGGAGGCGGGCCCTTCTTTTAAAGGGACAGAGGACAGGAGGCAAGCCCTCCTTATGAAGGTAACGAGGACAGGAGGCGGGGCCTTCTTATAAAGATACAGAGGACAGGAGGCGGGGCCCTACTTATAAAGGTATGGAGGACAGGAGGCGGGGCCCTTCTTATAAAGATACAGAGGACAGGAGGCGGGGCCCTTCTTATAAAGATACAGAGGACAGGAGGCGGGCCCTTCTTATAAAGATACAGAGGACAGGAGGCGGGCCCTTCTTATAAAGGGACAGAGGACAGGGGGCGGGCCCTTCTTATAAAGATAGAGGACAGGAGGCGGGGCCCTTCTTATAAAAGGACAGAGGACAGGAGGCGGGCCCTTCCTATAAAGGGACAGAGGACAGGAGGCGGGCCCTTCTTATGAAGGATACAGAGGACAGGAGGCGTGGCCCTTCTTATAAAGGATACAGAGGACAGGGGGCGGGACCCTTCTTATAAAGGGACAGAGGACAGGAGGCGGGGCCCTTCTTATAAAGGGACAGAGGACAGGGGGCGGGCCCTTCTTATAAAGATACAGAGGACAGGAGGCGGGGCCCTTCTTATAAAGGATACAGAGGACAGGAGGCGGGGCCCTTCTTATAACGATACAGAGGACAGGAGGCGGGGCCCTCCTTATAAAGATACAGAGGACAGGAGGCGGGGCCCTTCCTATAAAGGGACAGAGGACAGGAGGCGGGGCCCTCCTTATAAAGATACAGAGGAGAGGAGGCGGGGCCCTTCTTATAACGATACAGAGGACAGGAGGCGGGGCCCTCCTTATAAAGATACAGAGGACAGGAGGCGGGGCCCTTCTTATAAAGGGACAGAGGACAGGGGGCGGGGCCCTCCTTATAAAGATACAGAGGAGAGGAGGCGGGGCCCTTATAACGATACAGAGGACAGGAGGCGGGGCCCTCCTTATAAAGATACAGAGGACAGGAGGCGGGGCCCTTCTTATAAAGGGACAGAGGACAGGGGGCGGGGCCCTTCTTATGAAGATACAGAGGAAAGGAGGCGGGGCCCTACTTATAAAGGTAACGAGGACAGGAGGCGGGCCCTTCTTATAAAGATACAGAGGACAGGAGGCGGGTCCTTCTTATAAAAATACAGAGGACAGGAGGCGGGCCCTTCTTATAACGATACAGAGGACAGGAGGCGGGCCCTCCTTATGAAGGTAACGAGGACAGGAGGCGGGGCCCTTCTTATAAAAGGACAGAGGACAGGAGGCGGGGCCCTTCTTATAAAGGGACAGAGGACAGGGGCGGGGACCTTCTTATAAAGATACAAAGGACAGGAGGAGGGGCCCTTCTTATAAAGGGACAGAGGACAGGGGCGGGGACCTTCTTATAAAGATACAAAGGACAGGAGGAGGGGCCCTTCTTATAAAGGGACAGAGGACAGGGGCGGGGACCTTCTTATAAAGATACAAAGGACAGGAGGCGGGGCCCTTCTTATGAAGATACAAAGGACAGGAGGCGGGGCCCTTCTTATGAAGATACAGAGGAAAGGAGGCGGGGCCCTACTTATAAAGATACAGAGGACAGGAGGCGGGCCCTCCTTATGAAGGTAACGAGGACAGGAGGCGGGGCCCTTCTTATAAAAGGACAGAGGACAGGAGGCGGGGCCCTTCTTATAAAGGGACAGAGGACAGGGGCGGGGACCTTCTTATAAAGATACAAAGGACAGGAGGAGGGGCCCTTCTTATAAAGGGACAGAGGACAGGAGGCGGGGCCCTTCCTATAAAGGGACAGAGGACAGGAGGCGGGGCCCTTCTTATAAAGATACAGAGGACAGGAGGCGGGCCCTCCTTATGAAGGTAACGAGGACAGGAGGCGGGGCCCTTCTTATAAAGGGACAGAGGACAGGGGCGGGGACCTTCTTATAAAGATACAAAGGACAGGAGGAGGGGCCCTTCTTATAAAGGGACAGAGGACAGGGGCGGGGACCTTCTTATAAAGATACAAAGGACAGGAGGCAGGGCCCTTCTTATAAAGGGACAGAGGACAGGGGCGGGGACCTTCTTATAAAGATACAAAGGACAGGAGGCGGGGCCCTTCTTATGAAGATACAAAGGACAGGAGGCGGGGCCCTTCTTATGAAGATAAAGAGGAAAGGAGGCGGGGCCCTACTTATAAAGGTAACGAGGACAGGAGGCGGGGCCCTTCTTATAAAGGGACAGAGGACAGGAGGCGGGCCCTTCTTATAAAGGGACAGAGGACAGGGGCGGGGACCTTCTTATAAAGATACAAAGGACAGGAGGCGGGGCCCTTCTTATAAAGGTAACGAGGACAGGAGGCGTGCCCTTCTTATAAAAATACAGAGGACAGGAGGCGGGCCCTTCTTATAAAAATACAGAGGACAGGAGGCGGGCCCTTCTTATAACGATACAGAGGACAGGAGGCGGGCCCTTCTTATAAAGATACAGAGGACAGGAGGCAAGCCCTTCTTATAAAGATACAGAGGACAGGAGGCGGGCCCTTCTTATAAAGGGACAGAGGACAGGGGCGGGGCCCTTCTTATAAAGATACAAAGGACAGGAGGAGGGGCCCTTCTTATGAAGCGACAAAGAACAGGACGCGGGCCCTTCTTATAAAGGGACAGAGGACAGGGGGCGGGGCCCTTCTAATAAAGATACAGAGGACAGGGGGCGGGGACCTTATAAAGATACAAAGGACAGGAGGCGGGGCCCTTCTTATAAAGCGACAAAGAACAGGACGCGGGCCCTTCTTATAAAGGGACAGAGGACAGGGGGCGGGCCCTTCTTATAAAGGTAACGAGGACAGGAGGCGGGGCCCTTCTTATAAAGGTAACGAGGACAGGAGGCGGGGCCCTTCTTATAAAGAGACAGAGGACAGGGGGCGGGCCCTTCTTATAAAGATACAGAGGACAGGAGGCGGGCCCTTCTTATAAAGGGACAGAGGACAGGAGGCGGGCCCTTCTTATAAAGATACAGAGTACAGGAGGCGGGCCCTTCTTATAAAGGGACAGAGGACAGGAGGCGGGCCCTTCTTATAAAGATACAGAGGACAGGAGGCGGGGCCCTTCTTATAAAGGTAACGAGGACAGGAGGCGGGCCCTTCTTATAAAGATACAGAGGACAGGAGGCGGGGCCCTTCTTACAAAGGATACAGAGGACAGGACGCGGGGCCCTTCTTATAAAGAGACAGAGGACAGGGGGCGGGGACCTTATAAAGATACAAAGGACAGGAGGCGGGCCCTTCTTTTAAAGGTAACGAGGACAGGAGGCGGGGCCCTTCTTATAAAGATACAGAGGACAGGAGGCGGGCCCTTCTTATAAAGATACAGAGGACAGGAGGCGGGGCCCTTCTTATAAAGGATACAGAGGACAGGAGGCGGGGCCCTTCTTATAAAGGGACGGAGGACAGGAGGCGGGGCCCTTCTTATAAAGGGACAGAGGACAGGAGGCGGGGCCCTCCTTATAAAGGGACAGAGGACAGGAGGCGGGGCCCTTCCTATAAAGGATACAGAGGACAGGAGGCGGGGCCCTTCTTATAAAGGGACGGAGGACAGGAGGCGGGGCCCTTCTTATAAAGGGACAGAGGACAGGAGGCGGGGCCCTCCTTATAAAGATACAGAGGACAGGGGGCGGGGACCTTATAAAGATACAAAGGACAGGAGGCGGGCCCTTCTTTTAAAGGTAACGAGGACAGGAGGCGGGCCCTTCTTATAAAGGGACAGAGGACAGGAGGCGGGGCCCTTCCTATAAAGGATACAGAGGACAGGAGGCGGGCCCTTCTTATAAAGGGACGGAGGACAGGAGGCGGGGCCGTTCTTATAAAGATACAGAGGAAAGGAGGCGGGGCCCTTATTATAAAGATACAGAGGACAGGAGGCGGGCCCTTCTGATAAAGATACAGAGGACAGGAGGCGGGCCCTTCTGATAAAGATACAGAGGACAGGAGGCGGGGCCCTTCTTATAAAGGGACAGAGGACAGGAGGCGGGGCCCTTCTTATAAAGGGACAGAGGACAGGAGGCGGGGTCCTTCTTATAAAAATACAGAGGACAGGAGGCGGGGCCCTCCTTATAAAGATACAGAGGACAGGAGGCGGGCCCTTCTTATAAAGGGACAGAGGACAGGAGGCGGGGCCCTTCTTATAAAGATACAGAGGACAGGAGGCGGGGCCCTTCTTATAAAGATACAGAGGACAGGAGGCGGGGCCCTTCTTATAAAGGGACAGAGGACAGGAGGTGGGCCCTTCTTATAAAGGGACAGAGGACAGGAGGCGGGGCCCTTCTTATAAAGGGACAGAGGACAGGAGGCGGGGCCCTTCTTATAAAGATACAGAGGACAGGAGGCGGGCCCTTCTTATAAAGGGACAGAGGACAGGAGGCGGGGCCCTTCTTATAAAGATACAGAGGACAGGAGGCGGGCCCTTCTTATAAAGGGACAGAGGACAGGAGGCGGGGCCCTTCTTATAAAGATACAGAGGACAGGAGGCGGGCCCTTCTTATAAAGGGACAGAGGACAGGAGGCAAGCCCTTCTTATAAAGATACAGAGGACAGGAGGCGGGGCCCTTCTTATAAAGGGACAGAGGACAGGGGTGGGGCCCTTCTTATAAAGATACAAAGGACAGGAGGAGGGGCCCTTCTTCTAAAGATACAGAGGACAGGAGGCGGGCCCTTCTTATAAAGGGACAGAGGACAGGAGGCGGGGCCCTTCTTATAAAGATACAGAGGACAGGAGGCGGGGCCCTTCCTATAAAGATACAGAGGACAGGAGGCGGGGCCCTTCTTATAAAGGGACAGAGGACAGGAGGCGGGGCCCTTCTTATAAAGGGACAGAGGACAGGAGGCAAGCCCTTCTTACAAAGATACAGAGGACAGGAGGCGGGGCCCTTCTTATAAAGGGACAGAGGACAGGGGCGGGGCCCTTCTTATAAAGATACAAAGGACAGGAGGAGGGGCCCTTCTTCTAAAGATACAGAGGACAGGAGGCGGGCCCTTCTTATAAAGGGACAGAGGACAGGGGCGGGGCCCTTCTTATAAAGATACAAAGGACAGGAGGAGGGGCCCTTCTTCTAAAGATACAGAGGACAGGAGGCGGGCCCTTCTTATAAAGGGACAGAGGACAGGGGCGGGGCCCTTCTTATAAAGATACAGAGGACAGGAGGCGGGCCCTTCTGATAAAGATACAGAGGACAGGAGGCGGGCCCTTCTTATAAAGGGACAGAGGACAGGAGGCGGGGCCCTTCTTATAAAGATACAGAGGACAGGAGGCGGGGCCCTTCTGATAAAGATACAGAGGACAGGAGGCGGGCCCTTCTGATAAAGATAGAGGACAGGAGGCGGGCCCTTCTTATAAAGGGACAGAGGACAGGAGGCGGGGCCCTTCTTATAAAGATACAGAGGACAGGAGGCGGGCCCTTCTGATAAAGATACAGAGGACAGGAGGCGGGCCCTTCTGATAAAGGGACAGAGGACAGGAGGCGGGGCCCTTCTTATAAAGGGACAGAGGACAGGAGGCGGTGCCCTTCTTATAAAGGGACAGAGGACAGGAGGCGGGGCCCTTCTCATAAAGGATACAGAGGACAGGAGGCGGGGCCCTTCTTATAAAGGGACAGAGGACAGGAGGCGGGCCCTTCTTATAAAGGATACAGAGGACAGGTGGCGGGGCCGTTCTTATAAAGGGACAGAGGACAGGAGGCGGGGCCTTCTTATAAAGATACAGAGGACAGGAGGCGGGCCCTTCTTATAAAGGGACCAAGGACAGGGGGCGGGGCCCTTCTTATAAAGGGACAGAGGACAGGAGGCGGGCCCTTCTTATAAAGGGACCAAGGACAGGGGGCGGGGCCCTTCTTATAAAGGTACAGGGACAAGGGTGCCAGAGGCCAGGCCCCTCCCTCTAAAGGTACGTGGGAGGGGGGCAGGGGCAGCTTCCTGTGGTATACCCTGCTGGCCCTTCCATTGAAAGGCCCTGGGAACAGCCCTCCATACATGTCTATAATACAATCTGCAAACAGATTAGACAGTCAGCTCCGCACAGGGAGTGTTTGCACAGAGCTGGGGGCTAGTGAGACCCCCGCCCACCTCCTCCACCCAGTGAGCAGAGGGTCTTGTCAAGGAGGCATTCCCGGGGAGGCGGGTGGCTGAGGGTCACACATGGCAGCAGCTTGTAGCTCAGTTCATGAAGGTGCTTCCCTTCTGGAAGAAGTCACTGTGTGCACTTGCTACAGACACAGGTTGATGCACAGGTCCGTGTAAAGGAGGAAGACAGCTGCGGGCACATGTGTGCACACCTGGACATGTGCATATCTGTCTCAACAGTGCATCCTACCCATGCCTGTACACACGCGTGTGCAGCGTGTCTGGTTAGGAGCCTTGATATCGGTGCCCTTACAGAAGGTGAGTGTGTGCGTGTACACCTGCATGTCCACGTGCCCGAACACGTGCTCAGGTGTCAGTCACCCCATCCTGATCCAACGCCTACATGACATCGGAATCCAAGGACACGCACTCGGACGGATCTGCTCCCTCCTGACGGGCACCGCACACCTCGGACGCCCACGACCTCGTCAGGGGGTTCCGCAGGGACCCTCCCTGAGCCCGACCCTCTTCAACGCATACATGACCCGTCTCGCCAGCATCATCCGCTCTCAGGATATCAACGTCCTCTCGCACACGACGACTCGCGGCTCATTCTCCCCCTCATGGACAAGACGCTCAGTACCCGGCTCGAGTTCAACGCCTGCAGCACTGACATCGCCGCCTACACCAAATGTCTGAAGCTGAACAGCAGGACGCCCAGAACCGTGATCTTCAGGAAAAGCACATCACCGCGGGGCTCCAGCTCGTGGCCAACAGAGCGAGGACCGACAGCCACCCCCACCACTCCCGCCAAGAACCTCAGGATCTTCGACGGCAAACTCAACATGACCCGCAAGTCAAGGCCATCACCGCCTCATGCTTCCATACCCTGAAGACGCGGAGGAAGGTTTCAATCGGCACCAAGAAAACCGTCACGCACGTCCTGGTCACAGGCAACCTAGATGATAGGAACACCTTCTATGCCGGGATCAACAAAAAACTCACCCGAAGGCTGCAGACAATTCACAACCCAGCAGCCAGAATAACTCTCAACCTCCCAAGCTGCACTCGCATCACTGGAGAGGAGTAGCCACACTCCCAATGCAGGATAAAAGGATTAAGACCAGAATGTTATCAGTACTTGTTGGACTTGGCCCTCTCTGCAGGGTCATCCCTGAACTGTTTGCCTTCCTCCAATATCCTCTCTGACCTGTTTTTGTTGGTTTAATGACTCTGGGCACTTTACCACTGCTGACCAGTGCTAAAGTGCATATGCTCTCCCTGTATAAAATGTATATGGTGATTGGATTCCATGATTGGCTTATTTGGTTTACTGTCAGACCCCAGTAAAGTGCACCAGGAGTGCCAGGGCTTGTAAATCCAAATACTGCCAGTGGGCCTGTAGCACTGGCTGTGCCACCCACAGAAGCAGCCTAGTAAAATGTATCTAAGGTCCGTCATTCCAGAATCTGCGTGCAGTCTGGTACTGTCATGCTGACTGGGCAAGGGCACCCCCTTGGAAGTCCCTAAACCTTCCCTTAACTTCATATTAGTCACCCTTATGGTAGGCCCAATGGCAGGGTGCATTGTAAGTATAAGGTAGGACATGCCCTGATGTGTGTGGCATGTCCTAATAGTGAATTACAGCCATTTTCGTTTTTCACTATTGTAAGGCTACCTGTTCTCATAGGCCAGAATGGGCTGTTAGAATTGTTACATCCTACATTCCTAACAGACTCAGGGAACATGGTAGAAATTCGAGTTTAGTATGCCTGAACTCAGCATAATAAAATACATCTTTTAGCAAAGTTTATTTTAATATTCTATGTTTGCAAATACCACTTTTAGAAAGTTGGTATTTGCTTGCAAAACCATTTCAGCCCACCTCTGCGAGGATGTGTATCTGCTGTCTGGTTTCTGTGAGTGACAGGGCTGGGGAATTCCAGGAGACAGGCTGTGCAGCCAGGTTGTGAATAGTAAGATTAAACCAGGATGGGTGGGGGGAGTGCCCCTTGACTCTGAATAGGGCTGTGCTCTGCCACCACAATGCTGGCTCCACCTCCTGTGGAGCGTCTGATGTCTCTGCCCTGCACCCTGAAAGAAGAAGTTAGAAGCATGTCCACAAAGTGCTCAAGAACTGGACTGAACTAGGCAAATGCCCCCTGGTCTGAAAGAACAAAAGATTTGTAGTATAAATATTGGAGCCCTGCTCCTAAGAAATCAGATCCTGCTTGAAACAAGAAGAACCTCTGCCCGACGAGAAGGAACTGGGAAAGCTGCAAGGAGGAGTACTGTCCCTGAAGCAAGAACAAGGGGACCCCCTCTACAATAATTATAGGTCAGGGAAAAGAGGGGAAAAAGATGCATACAACAATACAAATATATCCCTCACAGACCATCATACCTTTACATCCGACATAGTTCCTGTGTTTTTTAGTTCACTTCAAAAGTACACCAGTGATAAAAAGGATCATCTCATAGTTTTTTTTATTTTATCAAAACATTTAATTTCTTTTTATCAAAAATATTTTTTCTTTTTTTATCATATTATTTCTTTGAGTGTTTAGTAAAAACACCATCATAAATAATCGTTAATACATACAATCATTGGTACATTTCTTTTTAAACCATGATCATTGCGAATCAAATATGAAATTAGTTTGCATAACAAACATATGTAGCAAAACACCCCTGGATTAAATTAGACAGAAACAATCATACTTCAATCATACCACTTCATCCAATCTCTCATAAACTACACTCATACAATATCTGTACACTGTAGAGTTTGTCTATGACAAGAGAGAGTCTCTGCCAAGAACAGAATCTCAATGCAAAGCATGAGACTCGGCACTAGGTCGACACACGTTTTGGTGCGGTTAAAGCTGTTAGGACCACCTTCCTCAGGACCTTTCCAGATATAAAACTTTCATTTCCCAGGGGACCAAAATTGATGTTTTAATGGAGCACTGTATTAATTAACGGGAATTCCTCTCACAATGAAGATGGGGGCCGGCAAGTGAAAATATCAGCTTATTAAATCATTTTTCTTGAGGCAACGTCTCTATTCCCAATTACGGTATATTTTGTGAAGATCCTTTGATCCAAAACGGATAGCAACACAATGCCTTATTCTAATCAGTGCATTATTGCTATGTCGGCCGCCCAATAACACACAGCAAAGATTAGACCAGTACTGTCCCTGACCTGGGGGATTGGCCTCCAGTGGTTGCCTTGCTGCGAGAGGAGAAGAAAAGACTGAAAAGACTTTAATCAACTTGTGCTTCTAAAAAGATCTCCAAAGGCTTGTGAGTGAGCTTGCCCCTAAACGAAGTCCCAGGACCAGTGGACTTCAACAACCTGGAGAGAAGTTGCTGAGAGCGCCGCTTTCCCCGCAGCGCTGAAGGAGGAGCTGTGTGCGTCTCGTGAAAACTCACTGCGCACTCTGACAGACCCGTGCCCAACTGTCTGGCCCGAGCAACGCGACTTCTGCCCCCTACGAGCCGTAGCTCGCAACGTAAAGGAACGGACCTGTCAGGCCCGAGCAACGTGACTTCTGCCCCCTACGAGCCGTAGCTCGCAACGCAAGGAACAGACTCCACTTTTGGGCCTCCCTTCGCATCGTCCTGCTGGATGCACCCCCTGCCGCTGTTGTGATAGACTGAGGCGCGTAGAGCGGCTGGGTACGGCTGGTCCATCCGGAGAGTACTGCTGCCTCGCACCACGCTGAGGGATCTGCAAAAGGGCGCCCGCTCTCCAGGTACGGCGCGTATGCCGCAACGAAGTGCCCCCGCATCAACAAAGCACCGTCCCCATGAGTAACGCGACCTTGAGCCCCTACGAGCCGTAGCTCGCAACACAAGAGGAGGACACCGCCACGTGTGACGCTTGGCTCTTCACCGCAACGTCCGTGACGAATCCCCCCCATTCAAGGTACTGTGTACGACTCGCACCTTGTGTGCAGCGCATCGGACAAGAAGCCGAAAAAGACCAAGTAGTTCTCTAAAGCATGTTTCAATAAGTGAGGCTAATTGTCTAGTTGAAGACTTTGGTGGTGAACCGTGGAGACGGTGATCCCTGGTAGCCCTAAGAAGTCAGAGATCGACATGTCTCTTGCCTAGTCTGTCAACAAGTGATAGGGAGCCGGCCGAGAGGGGGTAGGACCTTCGCTGCACCCGTACCTACGGCACAGGCGCTAAATGAGGGTTCTCTCTGCCTTTACTTGAGGAGGCCTGGGAGACACCGACTTGTGTCGGCATTTTATAAGGTACACCATATTTAGGTTTTATTTGAGATTGGATTACCCCCGACACTAACCTGTCTTCCACCCGCTGACTAGACGATACCACTTTCTTCAGTCCTGAGGAATTGCCATTTGCTCTGCGCTTGCAAGGATGGATTCTTCCTCTACCTTCCCCGAGCAGGAGGCTCTCTACCAGAGTTCCTCAGCAGTAGTACAGCAGTCGATCCTTGCATGCAGGGAGTGATAGTTCCTTTGGGTTCAGCAGGAATCTCTCTCTCCATCCCCCTCCCCCGCCCCCTCCCTCCCTCCCTCCCTCCCCCGCCAGGGGTACAGCAGTCAATCCTTGCACTCAGTGAGTTCGACGTCCCGATTGTTCCGAGGCCACTTACCTCTGCACCTTCTCTTCCGCTGCCTGTGCTGCTGACTCTGCTTGCTGCAGCCTCACGTGAAGGGTGGCACTCTCGCACACCACCTGCTGGGCCTGTGCTGATAG
Source organism: Lissotriton helveticus (assembly GCF_964261635.1). NCBI lineage: Eukaryota > Metazoa > Chordata > Amphibia > Caudata > Salamandridae > Lissotriton > Lissotriton helveticus. Next base: position 12,849,174 of record NC_136070.1, read on the forward strand.
CGCCTCGTTCTGCTTCTGGGTGATTAGCGCCACCTGCTCACGGTTCTTCAGGGCTTCCTCGTAGGTGTGAATGGCGACCTGGAACTGTTCCTTCAGAATCACCTCCTGCGACAATGACTGGTGCAAACTGTGAGAGAGAGAGAGAGAAGGGGTTTAAAAGGGAGAACAGTGCTTCCTGTCACAGAACCCAATCATAAAAGAATCAAGTCCTTAGAACTTCATGTTAAATATTGCAGGGATTTGTTAGCATGAGCTGAAAGCCATTTTGTATTTCTGGCAGCCATCTTGTTTGCCATGTGCTGCCACGTGCTCACCATGTGCTCCGTCCTCCCTCAGGGTTGACTGCTCTTGTATTCTGCCTAGAAACTAACTATATTTAGCATCTTCCACCTTCGCACATGCTCAGAAGGGCCTAGCTAGTAGAATGCACCTGCCTCTCTAGTATAACTGTCAGGCTATTTTTGCTGCTGTATGGAGTAGTAACTCTCCTCCCACTTTGTTGAGCAAGCAGATCTTGCATGCCCATATTAGTCATTTTGCATGCTTACACGAGCCAGGACTGCCCCTTGGTCTTATGCGGACTATGTAACCCTAAGCATATATAAGGCCTCTGTTTTCTGTACTCCTCAGACTGCCTCATTCAGTTGATAGACTTCTGTGTGACGTAGTCTCCCTCATCTGAGGTGAATAAATGCATTCTTTTTATATTTCAGCTTCTGTGCGAATTTCTTCTTTGTTGGTTTAAAAGGACCAAGTATCAGTGGGACTCCTGAGAAGGTTTCTATGTTCTTCATTAAGGACCCAGTGCAGAGTAAGAAAGCCCAATCCTGTTTAAGGGTGGTTTTAACAAGATTGGACGCCAGATGTTAAAGGGTGTTTTTTTTACAACAGCTTAATTTGTGCCGGGTTGTCCTATCTAAAATAAGGAAATACACGTGTGAGAGGCAGGAACTGAATCAAGATTGTTTACAAGTTATTTGGAGACACAATTCCAAACAATAATGTCACTTAATTATAAAGCTACTTGGTTTTATCAAAGAACAAGTGTTAGAGACATATTTTAAAATAGTGAGTAAAACCATGCAAATTCTATGAGGCTTAAAATCTTAATAATGCAATGATAGAAATACGTTTCAGAGTACAATGAATAAAGCACAACCGTGTCAAAAATTATAGAAATGAGAACGTTAACAGGGGATCACGGAGCACGTGACTCAAGTGGATTCACGGTGCAAGGTGGTCCGTCGAGTGGACTGTGGCAGCTCTTTTATACAGATTTAATGAGGGAGAGCTTGACCACAAGTTCATCACATGACAGGTGTTAGCTGTCAATCATATCATAATGTGTACATTTATCAGAAAGGATGTGCGTCACTTCCCCGAATTTTTATAGGAAAGCAGAAGATTACAAAAGGTAAAGGTCATATTCTCACGGCTTGTAGCTTGTCTTTTAGTTAACTAAAGCTACCAAAAATACAATAATATTGAAGAAAGTGAAAGCTGGCACCTGGCCCCCACCCCAGTGGACCCCGTGTGTTCCCCTTAGCTCGAGATGCTCCCTGTTTCTGTGGTCAGTGTTCGTGAGGAGAGAACCGCACTCCGGGTACAACGAAGGAGTGGGGGCTCAGTGAGAGAAGACGGAGCTGGGGCTGGCTGGTGTCAGAGGAGATGTATTGTGATTTTATCAGTGAGGCGTAGGGCCTACTGTGTTTATAAATATTTGAAAACAGTATGGTCAATTTAACAGATACCTATATGCTGGCTGGCGGGGCCATATGAGGGTCTCATGCTTCAGGAGTGGGGCAGAATTGGCCTAAGGCATTCAAATGGTAAAACTGGACCCTGCTTCAATCCTGGCAGAGACCGCCAGTCTCCAGAGTGACAGAACCCAGTAAAGAGTAAGAGAACCCAATCCTGGGAGAGACAGCCAATCCCTAGAGTGACAGAACCCAGTAAAGAGTAAGAGAACCCAATCCTAGGAGAGACAGCCAATCCCTGGAGTGACAGAACCCAGTACAGAGTAAGAGAACCCAATCCTAAGAGAGACAGCCAATCCCCAGAGTGACAGAACCCAGTAAAGAGTAAGAGAACCCAATCCTAGGAGAGACAGCCAATCCAATGAGTGACAGAACCCAGTGAAGAGTAAGAGAACCCAATCCTAAGAGAGGCAGCCAATCCAAAGAGTGACAGAACCCAGTGAAGAGTAAGAGAACCCAATCCTAGGACAGCCAATCCCTAGAGTGACAGAATCCAGTAAAGAGTAAGAGAAACCAATCCTAGGAGAGGCAGCCAACCCCTAGAGTGACAGAACCCAGTAAAGAGTAAGAGAACCCAATCCTAAGAGAGACAGCCAATCCCTAGAGTGACAGAACCCAGTGAAGAGTAAGAGAACCCAATCCTAGGAGAGACAGCCAATCCAAAGAGTGACAGAACCCAGTGAAGAGTAAGAGAACCCAATCCTAGGAGAGACAGCCAATCCCTAGAGTGACAGAATCCAGTAATGAGTAAGAGAACCCAATCCTAGGAGAGACAGCCAATCCCTAGAGTGACAGAATCCAGTAAAGAGTAAGAGAACCCAATCCTAAGAGAGACAGCCAATCCCTAGAGTGACAGAACCCAGTAAAGAGTAAGAGAACCCAATCCTAGGAGAGACAGCCAATCCCTAGAGTGACAGAATCCAGTAAAGAGTAAGAGAACCCAATCCTAAGAGAGACAGCCAATCCAAAGAGTGACAGAACCCAGTAAAGAGTAAGAGAACCCAATCCTAAGAGAGACAGCCAATCCCCAGAGTGACAGAACCCAGCAAAGAGTAAGATAACCCAATCCCAAGAGAGACAGCCAATCCCTAGAGTGACAGAACCCAGTGAAGAGTAAGAGAACCCAATCCTAGGAGAGACAGCCAATCCCTAGAGTGACAGAATCCAGTAAAGAGTAAGAGAACCCAATCCTAAGAGAGACAGCCAATCCAAAGAGTGACAGAACCCAGTGAAGAGTAAGAGAACCCAATCCTAGGAGAGACAGCCAATCCCTAGAGTGACAGAATCCAGTAAAGAGTAAGAGAACCCAATCCGAGGAGAGACAGCCAATCCAAAGAGTGACAGAACCCAGCAAAGAGTAAGAGAACCCAATCCCAAGAGAGACAGCCAATCCCCAGAGTGACAGAACCCAGTAAAGAGTAAGAGAACCCAATCCTAGGAGAGACCGCCAATCCCCAGAGTGACAGAACCCAGTAAAGAGTAAGAGAACCCAATCCTAGGAGAGACAGCCAATCCCCAGAGTGACAGAACCCAGTAAAGAGTAAGAGAACCCAATCCTAGTAGAGACAGCCAATCCAAAGAGTGACATAACCCAGTAAAGAGTAAGAGAACCCAATCCTAGGAGAGACAGCCAATCCCCAGAGTGACAGAACCCAGTACAGAGTAAGAGAACCCAATCCTATGAGAGACAGCCAATCCCTAGAGTGACAGAACCCAGTAAAGAGTAAGAGAACCCAATCCTAGGAGAGACAGCCAATCCAATGAGTGACAGAACCCAGTGAAGAGTAAGAGAACCCAATCCTAAGAGAGGCAGCCAATCCAAAGAGTGACAGAACCCAGTGAAGAGTAAGAGAACCCAATCCTAGGAGAGACAGCCAATCCCTAGAGTGACAGAATCCAGTAAAGAGTAAGAGAACCCAGTCCTAAGAGAGACAGCCAATCCAAAGAGTGACAGAACCCAGTGAAGAGTAAGAGAACCCAATCCTAGGAGAGACAGCCAATCCCTAGAGTGACAGAATCCAGTAAAGAGTAAGAGAACCCAATCCTAAGAGAGACAGCCAATCCAAAGAGTGACAGAACCCAGTAAAGAGTAAGAGAACCCAATCCGAGGAGAGACAGCCAATCCAAAGAGTGACAGAACCCAGTAAAGAGTAAGAGAAGCCAATCCTAGGAGAGACAGCCGATCCAAAGAGTGACAGAACCCAGTAAAGAGTAAGATAACCCAATCCTAGGAGAGACAGCCAATCCCCAGAGTGACAGAACCCAGTAAAGAGTAAGAGAACCCAATCCTAGGAGAGACAGCCAATCCAAAGAGTGACAGAACCCAGTAAAGAGTAAGAGAACCCAATCCTAGGAGAGACAGCCAATCCCCAGAGTGACAGAACCCAGTACAGAGTAAGAGAACCCAATCCTATGAGAGACAGCCAATCCCCAGAGTGGCAGAACCCAGTAAAGAGTAAGAGAACCCAATCCTAGGAGAGACAGCCGATCCAAAGAGTGACTGAACCCAGTAAAGAGTAAGAGAAGCCAATCCTAAGAGACAGCCAATCCCCAGAGTGACCCAATCCTAAGAGTGACAGCCAATCCCCAGAGTGACAGAACCCAGTGCGGAGTAAGAGAACCCAATCCTAAGAGTGACAGCCAATCCCTAGAGTGACAGAACCCAGTGCAGAGTAAGAGAACCCAATCCTGGGAGAGACAGCCAATCCAATGAGTGACAGAACCCAGTGAAGAGTAAGAGAACCCAATCCTAGGAGAGACAGCCAATCCCCAGAGTGACAGAACCCAGTAAAGAGTAAGAGAAGCCAATCCTAGGAGAGACAGCCGATCCAAAGAGTGACAGAACCCAGTAAAGAGTAAGATAACCCAATCCTAGGAGAGACAGCCAATCCCCAGAGTGACAGAACCCAGTAAAGAGTAAGAGAACCCAATCCTGGGAGAGACAGCCGATCCCTAGAGTGACAGGATCCAGTAAAGAGTAAGAGAACCCAATCCTAGGAGAGACAGCCAATCCCTAGAGTGACAGAACCCAGTAAAGAGTAAGAGATCCCAATCCTAGGAGAGACAGCCAATCCCCAGAGTGACAGAACCCAGTAAAGAGTAAGAGAACCCAATCCTAAGAGAGGCAGCCAATCCAAAGAGTGACGGAACCCAGTAAAGAGTAAGAGAACCCAATCCTAAGAGTGACAGCCAATCCCTAGAGTGACAGAACCCAGTGCAGAGTAAGAGAACCCAATCCTGGGAGAGACAGCCAATCCAATGAGTGACAGAACCCAGTGAAGAGTAAGAGAACCCAATCCTAGGAGAGACAGCCAATCCCCAGAGTGACAGAACCCAGTAAAGAGTAAGAGAACCCAATCCTAGGAGAGACAGCCAATCCAAAGAGTGACAGAACCCAGTAAAGAGTAAGAGAAGCCAATCCCAAGAGAGACAGCCAATCCCCAGAGTGACAGAACCCAGTAAAGAGTAAGAGAACCCAATCCTAGGAGAGACAGCCAGTCTCCAGAGTGACAGAACCCAGTAAACAGTAAGAGAACCCAATCCTGGGAGAGACAGCCAATCCCCAGAGTGACAGAACCCAGTAAACAGTAAGAGAACCCAATCCTAAGAGAGACAGCCAATCCAAAGAGTGACAGAACCCAGTAAAGAGTAAGAGAACCCTATCCTAGGAGAGACAGCCAATCCAATGAGTGACAGAACCCAGTGAAGAGTAAGAGAACCCAATCCTAGGAGAGACAGCCAATCCCCAGAGTGACAGAACCCAGTAAAGAGTAAGAGAACCCAATCCTAGGAGAGACAGCCAATCCAAAGAGTGACAGAACCCAGTAAAGAGTAAGAGAAGCCAATCCCAAGAGAGACAGCCAATCCCCAGAGTGACAGAACCCAGTAAAGAGTAAGAGAACCCAATCCTAGGAGAGACAGCCAGTCTCCAGAGTGACAGAACCCAGTAAACAGTAAGAGAACCCAATCCTGGGAGAGACAGCCAATCCCCAGAGTGACAGAACCCAGTAAACAGTAAGAGAACCCAATCCTAAGAGAGACCGCCGATCCAAAGAGTGACAGAACCCACTAAAGAGTAAGAGAACCCAATCCTGGGAGAGACAGCCAATCCCTAGAGTGACAGAACCCAGTAAAGAGTAAGAGAACCCAATCCTAGGAGAGACAGCCAGTCTCCAGAGTGACAGAACCCAGTAAACAGTAAGAGAACCCAATCCTGGGAGAGACAGCCAATCCCTCGAGTGACAGAACCCAGTAAACAGTAAGAGAACCCAATCCTAGTAGAGGCAGCCAGTCTCCAGAGTGACAGAACCCAGTAAAGAGTAAGAGAACCCAATCCTAGGAGAGACAGCCAGTCTCCAGAGTGACAGAACCCAGTAAACAGTAAGAGAACCCAATCCTGGGAGAGACAGCCAATCCCTAGAGTGACAGAACCCAGTAAACAGTAAGAGAACCCAATCCTAGGAGAGACAGCCAATCCCTAGAGTGACAGAACCCAGTAAAGAGTAAGAGAACCCAATCCTAGGAGAGACAGCCAATCCCTAGAGTGACAGAACCCAGTAAAGAGTAAGAGAACCCAATCCTAGGAGAGACAGCCAATCCCTAGAGTGACAGAACCCAGTAAAGAGTAAGAGAACCCAATCCTAGGAGAGACAGCCAATCCCTAGAGTGACAGAACCCAGTAAAGAGTAAGAGATCCCAATCCTAGGAGAGACAGCCAATCCCCAGAGTGACAGAACCCAGTGAAGAGTAAGAGAACCCAATCCTAGTAGAGACAGCCAATCCCTAGAGTAACAGAACCCAGTAAACAGTAAGAGAACCCAATCCTAGGAGAGACAGCCAATCCCTAGAGTAACAGAACCCAGTAAACAGTAAGAGAACCCAATCCTATGAGAGACAGCCAATCCCTAGAGTAACAGAACCCAGTAAACAGTAAGAGAACCCAATCCTAGGAGAGACAGCCAATCCCTAGAGTGACAGAACCCAGTAAAGAGTAAGAGAACCCAATCCTAGGAGAGACAGCCAATCCCCAGAGTGACAGAACCCAGTGAAGAGTAAGAGAACCCAATCCTAGGAGAGACAGCCAATCCCTAGAGTGACAGAATCCAGTAAAGAGTAAGAGAACCCAATCCTAAGAGAGACAGCCAGTCTCCAGAGTGACAGAACCCAGTGAAGAGTAAGAGAACCCAATCCTAGGAGAGACAGCCAGTCTCCAGAGTGACAGAACCCAGTAAACAGTAAGAGAACCCAATCCTGGGAGAGACAGCCAATCCCTAGAGTGACAGAACCCAGTAAACAGTAAGAGAACCCAATCCTAGGAGAGACAGCCAATCCCTAGAGTGACAGAACCCAGTAAAGAGTAAGAGAACCCAATCCCTAGAGTGACAGAACCCAGTAAACAGTAAGAGAACCCAATCCTAGGAGAGACAGCCAATCCCTAGAGTGACAGAACCCAGTAAACAGTAAGAGAACCCAATCCTAAGAGAGACCGCCGATCCAAAGAGTGACAGAACCCACTAAAGAGTAAGAGAACCCAATCCTGGGAGAGACAGCCAATCCCTAGAGTGACAGAACCCAGTAAACAGTAAGAGAACCCAATCCTGGGAGAGACAGCTAATCCCTAGAGTGACAGAACCCAGTAAACAGTAAGAGAACCCAATCCTAGGAGAGACAGCCAATCCCTAGAGTGACAGAACCCAGTGAAGAGTAAGAGAACCCAATCCTAAGAGAGACAGCGGATCCAAAGAGTGACAGAACCCAGTGAAGAGTAAGAGAACCCAATCCTAGGAGAGACAGCCAATCCCTAGAGTGACAGAACCCAGTGAAGAGTAAGATAACCCAATCCCAAGAGAGACAGCCAATCCAAAGAGTGACAGAACCCAGTAAAGAGTAAGAGAATCCAATCCTAGGAGAGACAGCCAATCCCCAGAGTGACAGAACCCAGTAAAGAGTAAGAGAACCCAATCCTAAGAGAGACAGCCAATCCCTAGAGTGACAGAACCCAGTAAACAGTAAGAGAACCCAATCCTAGGAGAGACAGCCAATCCCTAGAGTGACAGAACCCAGTAAAGAGTAAGAGAACCCAATCCTAGGAGAGACAGCCAATCCCCAGAGTGACAGAACCCAGTAAAGAGTAAGAGAACCCAATCCTAGGAGAGACAGCCAATCCCCAGAGTGACAGAACCCAGTGAAGAGTAAGAGAACCCAATCCTAGTAGAGACAGCCAATCCCTAGAGTAACAGAACCCAGTAAACAGTAAGAGAACCCAATCCTAGGAGAGACAGCCAATCCAAAGAGTGACAGGACCCAGTAAAGAGTAAGAGAACCCAATCCTAGGAGAGACAGCCAATCCCTAGAGTGACAGAACCCAGTAAAGAGTAAGAGAACCCAATCCTAGGAGAGACAGCCAATCCCTAGAGTGACAGAACCCAGTAAACAGTAAGAGAACCCAATCCTAGGAGAGACAGCCAGTCTCCAGAGTGACAGAACCCAGTAAAGAGTAAGAGAACCCAATCCTGGGAGAGACAGCCAATCCCTAGAGTGACAGAACCCAGTAAACAGTAAGAGAACCCAATCCTAGGAGAGACAGCCAATCCCTAGAGTGACAGAACCCAGTAAACAGTAAGAGACCCCAATCCTAGGAGAGACAGCCAATCCCTAGAGTGACAGAACCCAGTAAACAGTAAGAGAACCCAATCCTAGGAGAGACAGCCAATCCCTAGAGTGACAGAACCCAGTAAACAGTAAGAGAACCCAATCCTAGGAGAGACAGCCAGTCTCCAGAGTGACAGAACCCAGTAAAGAGTAAGAGAACCCAATCCTAGGAGAGACAGTCAATCCCCAGAGTGACAGAACCCAGTAAACAGTAAGAGAACCCAATCCTAGGAGAGACAGCCAGTCTCCAGAGTGACAGAACCCAGTAAAGAGTAAGAGAACCCAATCCTAGGAGAGACAGCCAATCCCTAGAGTGACAGAACCCAGTAAACAGTAAGAGAACCCAATCCTAGGAGAGACAGCCAATCCCTAGAGTGACAGAACCCAGTGAAGAGTAAGAGAACCCAATCCTAGGAGAGACAGCCAATCCCTAGAGTGACAGAACCCAGTAAACAGTAAGAGAACCCAATCCTAGGAGAGACAGCCAGTCTCCAGAGTGACAGAACCCAGTAAAGAGTAAGAGAACCCAATCCTAAGAGAGACAGCCAATCCCTAGAGTGACAGAACCCAGTGAAGAGTAAGAGAACCCAATCCTAGGAGAGACAGCCAATCCAAAGAGTGACAGAACCCAGTGAAGAGTAAGAGAACCCAATCCTAGGAGAGACAGCCAATCCCCAGAGTGACAGAACCCAGTAAAGAGTAAGAGAACCCAATCCTAGGAGAGACAGCCAATCCCTAGAGTGACAGAACCCAGTGAAGAGTAAGATAACCCAATCCTAAGAGAGACAGCCAATCCCCAGAGTGACAGAACCCAGTGAAGAGTAAGATAACCCAATCCCAAGAGAGACAGCCAATCCGAAGAGTGACAGAACCCAGTAAAGAGTAAGAGAACCCAATCCTAGGCGAGACAGCCAATCCAAAGAGTGACAGAACCCAGTAAAGAGTAAGAGAACCCAATCCTAGGAGAGGCAGCCAATCCAAAGAGTGACAGAACCCAGTGCAGAGTAAGAGAACCCAATCCTAGGAGAGGCAGCCAATCCAAAGAGTGACAGAACCCAGTGCAGAGTAAGAGAACCCAATCCTAGGAGAGGCAGCCAATCCAAAGAGTGACAGAACCCAGTAAAGAGTAAGAGAACCCAATCCTAGGAGAGACAGCCAATCCCCAGAGTGACAGAATTCAGTAAAGAGAAGAGAACCCAATCCTAGGAGAGACAGCCAATCCCTAGAGTGACAGTACCCATTAAGAGTAAGCAAACCCAATCTGAGGAGAGACAGCCAATCCCTAGAGTGACAGAACCCAGTAAAGAGTAAGAGAACCCAATCCTAGGAGAGACAGCCAATCCAAAGAGTGACAGAACGCAGTACAGAGTAAGAGAACCCAATCCTAGGAGAGACAGCCAATGCCTAAAATGACAGACCCAGTAGAGTAAGAGAACCCAATCCTAGGAGAGACAGCCAATCCCTAGAGTGACGGAACCCAGTAAACAGTAAGAGAACCCAATCCTAGGAGAGACAGCCAGTCTCCAGAGTGACAGAACCCAGTAAAGAGTAAGAAAACCCAATCCTAGGAGAGACCGCCAATCCAAAGAGTGACAGAACCCAGTAAAGAGTAAGAGAATCCAATCCTAGGAGAGACAGCCAATCCCCAGAGTGACCCAATCCTAAGAGTGACAGCCAATCCCCAGAGTGACAGAACCCAGTGCGGAGTAAGATAACCCAATCCTAGGAGAGGCAGCCAATCCCCAGAGTGACAGAACCCAGTAAAGAGTAAGAGAACCCAATCCTAAGAGAGACAGCCAATCCCCAGAGTGACAGAACCCAGTAAAGAGTAAGAGAACCCAATCCTAAGAGAGACAGCCAATGCCCAGAGTGACAGGACCCAGTAAAGAGTAAGAGAACCCAATCCTAAGAGTGACAGCCAATCCCAGAGTGACAGAACCCAGTGCAGAGTAAGAGAACCCAATCATAGGAGAGACAGCCAATTCCCAGAGTGACAGAACCCAGTAAAAAGTAAGAGAACCCAATCCTAGTAGAGACAGACAATCCCCAGAGTGACAGAACCCAGTAAAGAGTAAGAGAACCCAATCCTGGGAGAGACAGCCAATCCCCAGAGTGACAGAACCCAGTAAAGAGTAAGAGAACCCAATCCTAAGAGTGACAGCCACTCCCCAGAGTGACAGAACCCAGTGCAGAGTAAGAGAACCCAATCCTAGGAGAGACAGCCAATCCAAAGAGTGACAGAACCCAGTAAAGAGTAAGAGAACCCAATCCTAAGAGCGACAGCCAATCCCCAGAGTGACAGAACCCAGTAAAGAGTAAGAGAACCCAATCCTAGGAGAGACAGCCAATCCAAAGAGTGACAGAACCCAGTAAAGAGTAAGAGAACCCAATCCTAAGAGCGACAGCCAATCCCCAGAGTGACAGAACCCAGTAAAGAGTAAGAGAACCCAATCCTAAGAGTGACAGCCAATCCCCAGAGTGACAGAACCCAGTGCAGAGTAAGAGAACCCAATCATAGGAGAGACAGCCAATTCCCAGAGTGACAGAACCCAGTAAAAAGTAAGAGAACCCAATCCTAGTAGAGACAGACAATCCCCAGAGTGACAGAACCCAGTAAAGAGTAAGATAACCCAATCCTAGGAGAGACAGCCAATCCCCAGAGTGACAGAACCCAGTGCGGAGTAAGAGAACCCAATCCTAGTAGAGGCAGCCGATCCCCAGAGTGACAGAACCCAGTAAAGAGTAAGAAAACCCAATCCTAGGAGAGACCGCCAATCCAAAGAGTGGCAGAACCCAGAAAAGAGTAAGAGAACCCAATCCTAGGAGGGGCAGCCAATCCAAAGAGTGACAGAACCCAGTAAAGGGTAAGAGAACCCAATCCTAGGAGAGACAGCCAATCCCCAGAGTGACCCAATCCTAAGAGTGACAGCCAATCCCCAGAGTGACAGAACCCAGTGCGGAGTAAGAGAACCCAATCCTAGGAGAGACAGCGGATCCAAAGAGTGACAGAACCCTGTAAAGAGTAAGAGAACCCAATCCTAGGAGAGGCAGCCGATCCAAAGATTGACAGAATCCAGTAAAGAGTAAGTGAACCCAATCACAAGAGAGACAGACAATCCCCAGAGTGACAGAACCCTGTAGAGAGTAAGAGAACCCAATCCTAGGAGAGACAGCCAATCCCTAGAGTGACAGAACCCAGTAAAGAGTAAGAGAACCCAATCCTAGGAGAGACAGCCAATGCCTAAAATGACAGACCCAGTAAAGAGTAAGAGAACCCAATTCTAGGAGAGACAGCCAATCCCTAGAGTGACAGAACCCAGTGAAGAGTAAGAGAACCCAATCCTAGGAGAGACAGCCAATCCCTAGAGTGACAGAACCCAGTGAAGAGTAAGATAACCCAATCCCAAGAGAGACAGCCAATCCAAAGAGTGACAGAACCCAGTAAAGAGTAAGAGAATCCAATCCTAGGAGAGACCGCCAATACCCAGAGTGACAGAACCCAGTAAAGAGTAAGAGAACCCAATCCTATGAGAGACAGCCAATCCCTAGAGTGACAGAACCCAGTGAAGAGTAAGAGAACCCAATCCTAAGAGAGACAGCGGATCCAAAGAGTGACAGAACCCAGTGAAGAGTAAGAGAACCCAATCCTAGGCGAGACAGCCAATCCCCAGAGTGACAGAACCCAGTGAAGAGTAAGAGAACCCAATCCTAAGAGAGACAGCGGATCCAAAGAGTGACAGAACCCAGTGAAGAGTAAGATAATCCAATCCTAGGAGAGACAGCCAATACCCAGAGTGACAGAAACCAGTAAAGAGTAAGAGAACCCAATCCTAAGAGAGACAGCCAATCCCCAGAGTGACCCAATCCTAAGAGTGACAGCCAATCCCCAGAGTGACAGAACCCAGTGCGGAGTAAGATAACCCAATCCTAGGAGAGGCAGATGATCCCCAGAGTGACAGAACCCAGTAAAGAGTAAGAAAACCCAATCCTAGTAGAGACAGCCAATCCAAAGAGTGACAGAACCCAGTAAAGAGTAAGAGAACCCTATCCTAGGAGAGACAGCCAATCCCCAGAGTGACAGAACCCAGTAAAGAGTAAGAGAACCCAATCCAAAGAGTGACAGCCAATCCCAGAGTGACAGAACCCAGTGCAGAGTAAGAGAACCCAATCCTAGGAGGGGCAGCCAATCCAAAGAGTGACAGAACCCAGTAAAGAGTAAGAGAACCCAATCCTAAGAGCGACAGCCAATCCCCAGAGTGACAGAACCCAGTGCAGAGTAAGAGAACCCAATCATAGGAGAGACAGCCAATTCCCAGAGTGACAGAACCCAGTAAAAAGCAAGAGAACCCAATCCTAGGAGAGACAGCCAATCCGAAGAGTGACAGAACCCAGTAAAGAGTAAGAGAACCCAATCCTAAGAGTGACAGCCAATCCCCAGAGTGACAGAACCCAGTAAAGAGTAAGAGAACCCAATCCAAAGAGTGACAGCCAATCCCAGAGTGACAGAACCCAGTGCAGAGTAAGAGAACCCAATCCTAGGAGGGGCAGCCAATCCAAAGAGTGACAGAACCCAGTAAAGAGTAAGAGAACCCAATCCTAAGAGCGACAGCCAATCCCCAGAGTGACAGAACCCAGTGCAGAGTAAGAGAACCCAATCATAGGAGAGACAGCCAATTCCCAGAGTGACAGAACCCAGTAAAAAGCAAGAGAACCCAATCCTAGGAGAGACAGCCAATCCGAAGAGTGACAGAACCCAGTAAAGAGTAAGAGAACCCAATCCTAAGAGTGACAGCCAATCCCAGAGTGACAGAACCCAGTGCAGAGTAAGAGAACCCAATCATAGGAGAGACAGCCAATTCCCAGAGTGACAGAACCCAGTAAAAAGCAAGAGAACCCAATCCTAGGAGAGACAGCCAATCTGAAGAGTGACAGAACCCAGTAAAGAGTAAGAGAACCCAATCCTAAGAGAGACAGCCAATCCCCAGAGTGACAGAACCCAGTGCAGAGTAAGAGAACCCAATCATAGGAGAGACAGCCAATTCCCAGAGTGACAGAACCCAGTAAAAAGTAAGAAAACCCTATCCTAGGAGAGACAGACAATCCCCAGAGTGACAGAACCCAGTAAAAAGTAAGAGAACCCTATCCTAGGAGAGACAGACAATCCCCAGAGTGACAGAACCCAGTAAAGAGTTAGAGAACCCAATCCTAGGAGAGACAGCCAATCCAAAGAGTGACAGAACCCAGTAAAGAGTAAGAGAACCCAATCCTAAGAGTGACAGCCAATCCCCAGAGTGACAGAACCCAGTGCGGAGTAAGAGAACCCAATCCTAGTAGAGGCAGCCGATCCCCAGAGTGACAGAACCCAGTAAAGAGTAAGAAAACCCAATCCTAGGAGAGACAGCCAATCCCCAGAGTGACAGAACCCAGTAAAGAGTAAGAGAACCCTATCCCAAGAGAGACCGCCAATCCAAAGAGTGACAGAACCCAGTAAAGAGTAAGAGAATCCAATCCTAGGAGAGACAGCCAATCCCCAGAGTGACCCAATCCTAAGAGTGACAGCCAATCCAAAGAGTGACAGAACCCAGTAAAGAGTAAGAGAACCCAATCCTAGGAGAGACAGCCAATCCCCAGAGTGACAGAACCCAGTAAAGAGTAAGAGAACCCAATCCAAAGAGTGACAGCCAATCCCAGAGTGACAGAACCCAGTGAAGAGTAAGATAACCCAATCCTAGGAGAGACAGCCAATCCCCAGAGTGACAGAACCCAGTAAAGAGTAAGAGAACCCAATCCAAAGAGTGACAGCCAATCCCAGAGTGACAGAACCCAGTGCAGAGTAAGAGAACCCAATCCTAGGAGGGGCAGCCAATCCAAAGAGTGACAGAACCCAGTAAAGAGTAAGAGAACCCAATCCTAAGAGCGACAGCCAATCCCCAGAGTGACAGAACCCAGTGCAGAGTAAGAGAACCCAATCATAGGAGAGACAGCCAATTCCCAGAGTGACAGAACCCAGTAAAAAGCAAGAGAACCCAATCCTAGGAGAGACAGCCAATCCGAAGAGTGACAGAACCCAGTAAAGAGTAAGAGAACCCAATCCTAAGAGTGACAGCCAATCCCAGAGTGACAGAACCCAGTGCAGAGTAAGAGAACCCAATCATAGGAGAGACAGCCAATTCCCAGAGTGACAGAACCCAGTAAAAAGCAAGAGAACCCAATCCTAGGAGAGACAGCCAATCCGGAGTGACAGAACCCAGTAAAGAGTAAGAGAACCCAATCCTAAGAGAGACAGCCAATCCCCAGAGTGACAGAACCCAGTGCAGAGTAAGAGAACCCAATCATAGGAGAGACAGCCAATTCCCAGAGTGACAGAACCCAGTAAAAAGTAAGAAAACCCTATCCTAGGAGAGACAGACAATCCCCAGAGGGACAGAACCCAGTAAAAAGTAAGAGAACCCTATCCTAGGAGAGACAGACAATCCCCAGAGTGACAGAACCCAGTAAAGAGTTAGAGAACCCAATCCTAGGAGAGACAGCCAATCCGAAGAGTGACAGAACCCAGTAAAGAGTAAGAGAACCCAATCCTAAGAGTGACAGCCAATCCCCAGAGTGACAGAACCCAGTGCGGAGTAAGAGAACCCAATCCTAGTAGAGGCAGCCGATCCCCAGAGTGACAGAACCCAGTAAAGAGTAAGAAAACCCAATCCTAGGAGAGACAGCCAATCCCCAGAGTGACAGAACCCAGTAAAGAGTAAGAGAACCCTATCCCAAGAGAGACCGCCAATCCAAAGAGTGACAGAACCCAGTAAAGAGTAAGAGAACCCAATCCTAAGAGAGGCAGCCAATCCCCAGAGTGACAGAACCCAGTAAAGAGTAAGAGAGCCCAATCCAAGGAGAGACAGCCGATCCAAAGAGTGACAGAACCCAGTAAAGAGTAAGAGAACCCTATCCCAAGAGAGACCGCCAATCCAAAGAGTGACAGAACCCAGTAAAGAGTAAGAGAATCCAATCCTAGGAGAGACAGCCAATCCCCAGAGTGACCCAATCCTAAGAGTGACAGCCAATCCCCAGAGTGACAGAACCCAGTGCGGAGTAAGATAACCCAATCCTAGGAGAGACAGCCAATCCGAAGAGTGACAGAACCCAGTAAAAAGCAAGAGAACCCAATCCTAGGAGAGGCAGATGATCCCCAGAGTGACAGAACCCAGTAAAGAGTAAGAAAACCCAATCCTAGGAGAGACCGCCAATCCAAAGAGTGACAGAACCCAGTAAAGAGTAAGAGAACCCTATCCTAGGAGAGACAGCCAATCCCAGAGTGACAGAACCCAGTGCAGAGTAAGAGAACCCAATCCTGGGAGAGACCGCCAATCCAAAGAGTGACAGAACCCAGTAAAGAGTAAGAGAACCCAATCCAAAGAGTGACAGCCAATCCCAGAGTGACAGAACCCAGTGCAGAGTAAGAGAACCCAATCCTGGGAAAGACCGCCAATCCAAAGAGTGACAGAACCCAGTAAAGAGTAAGAGAACCCTATCCTAGGAGAGACAGCCAATCCCCAGAGTGACAGAACCCAGTAAAGAGTAAGAGAACCCAATCCTAAGAGTGACAGCCAATCCCTAGAGTGACAGAACCCAGTGCAGAGTAAGAGAACCCAATCCTAGGAGAGACAGACAATCCCCAGAGTGACAGAACCCAGTAAAGAGTAAGAGAACCCAATCCTAAGAGTGACAGCCAATCCCTAGAGTGACAGAACCCAGTGCAGAGTAAGAGAACCCAATCCTAGGAGAGACAGACAATCCCCAGAGTGACAGAACCCAGTGCAGAGTAAGAGAACCCAATCATAGGAGAGACAGCCAATTCCCAGAGTGACAGAACCCAGTAAAAAGCAAGAGAACCCAATCCTAGGAGAGACAGCCAATCCGAAGAGTGACAGAACCCAGTAAAGAGTAAGAGAACCCAATCCTAAGAGAGGCAGCCAATCCCCAGAGTGACAGAACCCAGTAAAGAGTAAGAGAACCCAATCCTAGGAGAGACAGACAATCCCTGAAGTGACAGAACCCAGTAAAGAGTAATAGAACCCAATCCTAGGAGAGACAGCCAATCCCCAGAGTGACCCAATCCTAAGAGTGACAGCCAATCCCCAGAGTGACAGAACCCAGTGCGGAGTAAGATAACCCAATCCTAGGAGAGACAGCCAATCCGAAGAGTGACAGAACCCAGTAAAAAGCAAGAGAACCCAATCCTAGGAGAGGCAGATGATCCCCAGAGTGACAGAACCCAGTAAAGAGTAAGAGAACCCAATCCTAAGAGAGGCAGCCAATCCCTAGAGTGACAGAACCCAGTGCAGAGTAAGAGAACCCAATCCTGGGAGAGACCGCCAATCCAAAGAGTGACAGAACCCAGTAAAGAGTAAGAGAACCCTATCCTAGGAGAGACAGCCAATCCCCAGAGTGACAGAACCCAGTAAAGAGTAAGAGAACCCAATCCTAAGAGTGACAGCCAATCCCTAGAGTGACAGAACCCAGTGCAGAGTAAGAGAACCCAATCCTAGGAGAGACAGCCAATTCCCAGAGTGACAGAACCCAGTAAAAAGCAAGAGAACCCAATCCTAGGAGAGACAGCCAATCCGAAGAGTGACAGAACCCAGTAAAGAGTAAGAGAACCCAATCCTAGGAGAGACCGCCAATCCAAAGAGTGACAGAACCCAGTAAAGAGTAAGAGAACCCTATCCTAGGAGAGACAGCCAATCCCAGAGTGACAGAACCCAGTGCAGAGTAAGAGAACCCAATCCTGGGAGAGACCGCCAATCCAAAGAGTGACAGAACCCAGTAAAGAGTAAGAGAACCCTATCCTAGGAGAGACAGCCAATCCCCAGAGTGACAGAACCCAGTGCAGAGTAAGAGAACCCAATCCTAGGAGAGACAGACAATCCCCAGAGTGACAGAACCCAGTGCAGAGTAAGAGAACCCAATCATAGGAGAGACAGCCAATCCCTAGAGTGACAGAACCCAGTAAAGAGTAAGAAACCCCAATCCTAGGAGAGACCGCCAATCCAAAGAGTGACAGAACCCAGTAAAGAGTAAGAGAACCCTATCCTAGGAGAGACAGACAATCCAAAGAGTGACAGAACCCAGTAAAGAGTAAGAGAACCCAATCCTAAGAGAGACAGCCAATCCCTAGAGTGACAGAACCCAGTGAAGAGTAAGAGAACCCAATCCTAAGAGAGACAGCGGATCCAAAGAGTGACAGAACCCAGTGAAGAGTAAGAGAACCCAATCCTAGGAGAGACAGCCAATCCCTAGAGTGACAGAACCCAGTGAAGAGTAAGAGAACCCAATCCTAAGAGAGACAGCGGATCCAAAGAGTGACAGAACCCAGTGAAGAGTAAGAGAACCCAATCCTAGGAGAGACAGCCAATCCCCAGAGTGACAGAACCCAGTAAAAAGCAAGAGAACCCAATCCTAGGAGAGACAGCCAATCCGAAGAGTGACAGAACCCAGTAAAGAGTAAGAGAACCCAATCCTAGGAGAGACAGACAATCCCTGAAGTGACAGAACCGAGTAAAGAGTAAGAGAACCCAATCCAAAGAGTGACAGCCAATCCCAGAGTGACAGAACCCAGTGCAGAGTAAGAGAACCCAATCCTGGGAGAGACCGCCAATCCAAAGAGTGACAGAACCCAGTAAAGAGTAAGAGAACCCTATCCTAGGAGAGACAGCCAATCCCCAGAGTGACAGAACCCAGTGCAGAGTAAGAGAACCCAATCCTAGGAGAGACAGACAATCCCCAGAGTGACAGAACCCAGTGCAGAGTAAGAGAACCCAATCATAGGAGAGACAGCCAATCCCTAGAGTGACAGAACCCAGTAAAGAGTAAGAAACCCCAATCCTAGGAGAGACCGCCAATCCAAAGAGTGACAGAACCCAGTAAAGAGTAAGAGAACCCTATCCTAGGAGAGACAGACAATCCAAAGAGTGACAGAACCCAGTAAAGAGTAAGAGAACCCAATCCTAAGAGAGACAGCCAATCCCTAGAGTGACAGAACCCAGTGAAGAGTAAGAGAACCCAATCCTAAGAGAGACAGCGGATCCAAAGAGTGACAGAACCCAGTGAAGAGTAAGAGAACCCAATCCTAGGAGAGACAGCCAATCCCTAGAGTGACAGAACCCAGTGAAGAGTAAGAGAACCCAATCCTAAGAGAGACAGCGGATCCAAAGAGTGACAGAACCCAGTGAAGAGTAAGAGAACCCAATCCTAGGAGAGACAGCCAATCCCCAGAGTGACAGAACCCAGTAAAAAGCAAGAGAACCCAATCCTAGGAGAGACAGCCAATCCGAAGAGTGACAGAACCCAGTAAAGAGTAAGAGAACCCAATCCTAGGAGAGACAGACAATCCCTGAAGTGACAGAACCGAGTAAAGAGTAAGAGAACCCAATCCAAAGAGTGACAGCCAATCCCAGAGTGACAGAACCCAGTGCAGAGTAAGAGAACCCAATCCTAGGAGAGACAGCCAATCCCCAGAGTGACAGAACCCAGTAAAAAGCAAGAGAACCCAATCCTAGGAGAGACAGCCAATCCGAAGAGTGACAGAACCCAGTAAAGAGTAAGAGAACCCAATCCTAGGAGAGACAGACAATCCCTGAAGTGACAGAACCGAGTAAAGAGTAAGAGAACCCAATCCAAAGAGTGACAGCCAATCCCAGAGTGACAGAACCCAGTGCAGAGTAAGAGAACCCAATCCTGGGAGAGACCGCCAATCCAAAGAGTGACAGAACCCAGTAAAGAGTAAGAGAACCCAATCCTAAGAGAGACAGCCAATCCCTAGAGTGACAGAACCCAGTGAAGAGTAAGAGAACCCAATCCTAAGAGAGACAGCGGATCCAAAGAGTGACAGAACCCAGTGAAGAGTAAGAGAACCCAATCCTAGGAGAGACAGCCAATCCCTAGAGTGACAGAACCCAGTGAAGAGTAAGAGAACCCAATCCTAAGAGAGACAGCGGATCCAAAGAGTGACAGAACCCAGTGAAGAGTAAGAGAACCCAATCCTAGGAGAGACAGCCAATCCCCAGAGTGACAGAACCCAGTAAAAAGCAAGAGAACCCAATCCTAGGAGAGACAGCCAATCCGAAGAGTGACAGAACCCAGTAAAGAGTAAGAGAACCCAATCCTAGGAGAGACAGACAATCCCTGAAGTGACAGAACCGAGTAAAGAGTAAGAGAACCCAATCCAAAGAGTGACAGCCAATCCCAGAGTGACAGAACCCAGTGCAGAGTAAGAGAACCCAATCCTGGGAGAGACCGCCAATCCAAAGAGTGACAGAACCCAGTAAAGAGTAAGAGAACCCTATCCTAGGAGAGACAGCCAATCCCCAGAGTGACAGAACCCAGTGCAGAGTAAGAGAACCCAATCCTAGGAGAGACAGACAATCCCCAGAGTGACAGAACCCAGTGCAGAGTAAGAGAACCCAATCATAGGAGAGACAGCCAATTCCCAGAGTGACAGAACCCAGTAAAAAGCAAGAGAACCCAATCCTAGGAGAGACAGCCAATCCGAAGAGTGACAGAACCCAGTAAAGAGTAAGAGAACCCAATCCTAGGAGAGACAGCCAATCCAAAGAGTGACAGAACCCAGTAAAAAGTAAGAGAACCCAATCCTAGGAGAGACAGCCGATCCAAAGCGTGACAGAACCCAGCAAAGAGTAAGAGAACCCAATGCTACGAGACACATCAAACCTCTAGGCTGACAGCCAGTAAACACGAACCAAGGAGAGACGGCCAATACTGAGAGTAAGATGCAAATTCAGAGCGAAAGAACCCAATCCTAAGAGAGACAAACAGCCCCTAAAGGCAGAACCCGAAAGGGACAGTGATTGAACACAGCGTAGAGCTTGAGAATTTGAGAGATGTGATCCCCAATATGACACAACCAAACTTTAAGTGCCTGGGTCCACTCTGACTGTGACAGGACCCAATCCATTAAATATATATATATATTTTATTTTATTAATTAGGTAGAAAAGGTCAATAGCAAATAATTGTCATTGTTCAAAGATTCATACATATTAACATACAAACAAAATGTTTGTTTTATATCTCGCAGAAATGCATAATAAGAAAAAAGTAAATACCATTCCATTAAAGGGTGATACTCAAAAAAAGTTTACACACAACATTAGTAAGTGGCCACGACTAGAGAAACACTTGAGCCCATCAATGAACCAGTTACTTACCTTCGGTAATGCATTATCTGGTAGAGACTATTTAGCTGCAGATTCCTCACCTTTCAATTCCCCTGGAATCAGCCTGGATCTGGAAACGGTTGCTGAGCAATACCCCTTGTGTGCGGGATCGGGTGGCTCCATTCGGCTCTGCGTGATGTCGGCGGCGTCTGTTATGACGTTGCGGTGCCTATATAGGCACCGCAACGTCATAACAGACGCCGCCGACATCATAACAGACGACGCCTATATAGGCACCACCCAGGCGTGCTGATGTCAGGATATTTAATTTTCCACGCCAGAAGTGCAGAGACATGAAGTAACTGACGTAGTTCTGTGCAAAACTATGGCCCTGAAAAGGGGAGTAACCCTAGACCTACAATATTAGTCCGCAAAGCAGGGAGGCATGGGTCGGGGCTGTAGGGAATCTTCAGCTGGATAGAGTCTCTACCAGATAATGCGTTACTTGTTCATCTGATAGAAACTTATAGCTGCAGATTCCTTACCTTTGAATTATATATCCAAGACATACCATCCCGGCGGTGGGCTACGACCAATATCCTATACTAGGAAGTCCTGCAGGACCGAGAGAGCAAAGTGCCCGTCCCTGTGGAACGGACTGTCCAGGTAGTAGTGTTTTGCACACGTGTGCAAAGATGCCCACGTTGCTGCCTGACAGATGTCTTGCGCTGGGACACGCCGAGCCAAGGCCATAGTCGCAGCCTTTACCCTGATGGAATGGGCCCATAATCCCTCAGGGGGCTGCTTCTTTGCTAAGGCATAATAGATCTTGATGCACAGAACTAGCCAGTGAGAGATGGCCCTTTTCTGCACTGCCCTTCCCTTCTTCGCTCCCATGTACCCCACAAAGAGTTGGGCGTCCACCCGAAACTCTTTACTGCAGTCAAGCTAGAATGACAGCGCTCTTTTTGGGTCCAGTTGGTGGAGACGCTCCTCTTCCTTAGAGGGAAGCGGAGGACCAAAGAAGGTGGGCAACGTGATGGGCTTACCCAGATGGAAAGAGGTCACAACTTTCAGTAAAAAGGATGCCCGGGTGCGAAGCACCACTTTGTCCGGAAAGACATAAGATAAGGAGGCGAACCTTCAGCTCACTCGCCCTCTGGGCCGATGTCCACCTTGGAAACTCCAGCGCACAGTACTGCTGATACTACACATTCTCTTCGGAGGAAAACAAATCTAACTAAGGTTCTCCCCACTGCTGAACGAGCCCTTGCGTCATCTCGGACTAAAGACGCCATTTGTGAACCGCTAGGCATCGACGGCTGAGTTTGTCCACCCTGGGGTTCAGAGAACCGGCCAGGTGTTGAACCACCAGGATTATGCCCTGCTGTTCCAGCCATGTCCAGAGAAGCAGGGCCTCTGGACAAAGGGTCCACGACCCCACCCTGTCCTGTTTGTTGCGGTACCACATGGCGGTGGGTTTGTCCGTGAACACCTTCACTAACTTCCCCTTGACAGAGGGAAGAAATGCTTTCAGAGCCAACCGGATCGCTCGAAGCTCCAACAAATTTATGTGGAGGCCCGTCTCCGCCGGAGACCAGTGTGCCCTGATCTCCACCTCTCCCAGATGGCCACCCCACCCCAGAAGGGAAGCATCTCTCATGACTAAGCTATCTGGTTGGGGAAGGGAGAGGGGTCTGCCACTGACCCAATCGCAGTTCGTCAACCACCACTGCAGATCTCTCGCAGTTCCTTTCGAGATCTGGACCATGTCGGTGAGATTTTCCAGATGCTGTGCTCACTGGAACTTCAGGTCACACTGCAGATCCCGCATGTGCCACCTGGCATGCTTTACCAACAGGATGAAAGAGACCATGAGACCCAACAGCCTCAGAGTTATTCTCACCGAAATCCAGCATAGAGGCCGAAACATCGGAATCATAACCTGCATATCCTGGACTCGCTGCTCGGGGGTAAGCCTGAAACTGCACTGCGTCCGAAACAGCTCAGATGAAAGGGAGCGTTTGAGAAGGAGTCCGGTGTGACTTTGGCACACTTATAGAGAAACCCGGCGAATGCAGAAAGTTTGCCGTAGTCTAAAGGTGGGAGATGACTGCCTGGGGAGAAGGCGCTTTCGACAGCCAGTCGTCGAGGTAGGGGAAGGCTGGCACCCCTGATTTGCACAGATGAGCTGCGACCACCGCCATCACCTTCGTGAACACCCGAGGGGCACTGGTAAGTCCGAAGAGGAGCACGGCAAACTGAAAGTGATCACGGCCTATCGTGAACCGCAGGACGGGGATGTGAAAATATGCATCCCGCAGTTCCAGCGCTACCATCCAATCTTCTTGGTCTGGGGCAGACAAGACCTGAGCCAGAGTGAGCATCTTGAACTTCTCCCTCTTGAGGAAAAGATTGACGGTCCAAAGATCTAAAATGGGCTGCAACCCCTTGTTGTTCTTCTGAACCAGAGAGTAGCGGGAATAACCACTGCCTACTTCTGAAACCGGGACCCTTTCTATAGCTCCATTGGCAAGGAGAGCTGCAACTTCCTCTCTGAGCAATTTTAAATGATCCTCCGTCGGCCGTTCTTGAATTGACAGAATGAGAGGAGGAAAAGAAAGGAAAGGCAGAGAATAGTCCTCCTGGACGATCTGCAAGACCCACTTGTCCGATGTTATGGATCTCCAGTGGGGGAGATGATATCGAATTCTCCCACTAACTGGAGTAGAGTGGCCCTGCTGAATCAGCCTAGGAGTGCTTGGAGGCTGCGGCTGCTGAGGGCAGCGTGGCCAACTACTTCTGGCCTCCATTTCTGGATCGGAATGCACCAAGTCCAAGTCCTTGTACGGCTTGGGCAGTCTGTACAGGACAGTGGCTGGGTTAGGACTGACGTGGCTGGAAACCCCTTCTGTTGCTACGTTGAATGGAGGAGAGGCCCAAGGGTCTGGCGGTAGCTCGAGAGTCCTTGAACCTGACTAGGGCAGAGTGTGCCTTTTCCCCAAAAAGGAAGGTTCCCTCAAAGGCATGCCCATCAGTTTAGCCTGGACATCCCCCAAGAAGCCAGTTGATTGAAGTCAGCATGGCGCCTCAATGCCACTGTTGTTGAAACCGACCTGCCTAGTGCATCAGTTGTATCTGAACCAGACCATATGGTGAACTTTGCTGCATCTCTTCCATCCTTGACCACTTGAGAGAGCACAGGCCGGGCCTCCTGTAGGACCTGTGGCAGCACCTGTGCAAACGTCTCCCACAGGAAATTGAAGAAACGGCCCAAAAAGCATGCAGTATTCACCGACCGCAATACCAGGCTGGAGGAAGAAAACAATTTCTTCCCAAATGCATTCGACCTGTTGGATTCCCTATCTGGAGGGGCGGAAGGGAACGCGCCCTTGGACGAGGAGGCCTGCACCACTATACTCTCTGGGGTGGGATGCTGGCTGAGGAACTTAGGGTCACCCGGAGCGGGACGATGGCAGCGTGCAATCGTCCTATTCACAGGAGGCCCTGTGCCTATTATCGGACTACATGCCAAGAAGGATGTCTGTAAGTGCTTTAGTAAAGAGGAAAAGGGGTCCGGAAGTGGAATCCCCAGGTAGAAGCACCTCGATCAGGAGATTAGTCCGGACCCGCACTGAGGGCAGCTCTGGTCCAAGGACCTCAGCTGCCCTCTTCACCACAATGGCATAGGATGCCCCCTCCTCCGTAGCCACTGTTGGCAGATAGAGCATGCTAGCATCTGGGGAGGTGTCCAGTCCACCGGCCTTCCCAAGTTCCCCATACCAGTCCAAATTCTCCTCAGAGACTACCTGGTGCTCCAGAGGGTACACAGACCCCTCTTATTCCTCTCCTGAGCCTAGAACATCCTCAGAGTGCTTAGGCGACAACAGAGAATACCTGGGTTCAATCGGTGCTGGAATCGACATTGTGCAACGTAGTTCCGGATCCGTGTCTTAGGGGATGAGGATGGGGCTAGTGCAGCCGATGGGCACCGGTGACACCACAGGCATCGACTTAAGGTCCGATGCGGGGAAGGTCGTGATGGCACGACCGGCGTTGACTCAAATCCGGAATCAGATCCTTGAGGACCCAACACGCCATGACAGAAGATGACTGTGTCGAACCCGATAAGGCCACTTGCGACTACACGGGGCCCAAAGGCTCACCAGTGGGGTCGTTCTGCTCAAACACGCAGCGCATGACCTCGTAAAATTAATTTAATGGAGTGCGAGTTGCTCCAGCTCCTGGAAAGGGTGGGAGGCTCGAAGTCAACTCTGGCTTCGGCTCCGAGGAACCATGCCTGGAGCATCAGTGCTCCTTACCTCTCTCGATGACGGACACCAGCCGAGGTGAAGGGGAAGTCCGCTTGGATTTCATCTTTTTCTCATGCCTCTCCCCAGAGTGTCCTCGAATGGGATGAAGAGGACTTAGGGCTCCAGGAGTGGTCCCGCAAACTCCTTTTCTTCGATAGGGACTGGGACCTCCATGGAGTCTCGCTGGTTGGTGTTGACTACCGGGCTGCGAGGAACTTCATCGCTCGCTCCCTCAAGGCCTTTGGAGACATGGTCAGGCAATCCGAGCACGACTTCGAATAGTGGTCGCGCTTGAGACACCAGAGACAGAAGAGGTGGGGATCGGTAACCGACATCATGCGGTGGCAAGCACCACACGGCTTGAAATCTGTCTTTCTCGAAGACATCCCTCTCACACAAAGTAGAACAAGCATTTGCAATGCAATAGATCTCGTAGTTACACGAGTTTAAGATATTGGCATTGTAAATGACAATACCTTTTATTTATGTTTTTAAAACGAAAATAAAAATAAAAGGCATTGTTATTTGCAATGTCAATAGCTCAAACTCGCGTAAATACGAGACCTATTGCATTGCAAATGCTTGTTTGCAGGGCCAGCATGCTAGCCCTGCAGACTTTAACAGTCTGCCGCATACAGGATCCACGTTTTAATCAAGGAAAGTCGGGAGCAGGGGCGAGGGAGGGTTGACCCCTGCCAGCCAGCAGTTATATTGCACATATTATGCTGGCACACAGAGGGTGTAGTGCTGCGAGGGGTGATTTATTGCGCTGACTAGCTAGGGCTGTGTATCTGAACTGCGCATGCAAGTTGGTTGGTATTTTGCTTGTGGCCAGTTTGACCTGTACAGTTCAGGCTTTCTTAGTCATTGTAGACACACAGCCCCAGTGCTCTTGGGTGGAGCGTTGTGTTAGTCTATCTCAGCCAATCTTCACAGTGCTCTTATTCTGTTTACTATTATAAATAGCACGAGAGCACAGATTTCATTGGCTGAAGTGCATGGTGCTAGTTTCCCCATGCGTAGGATACACAGCTCTTCGGTGCAGCAGATAGCGAGTGGGATTTGAAAGTCGGTCCGGGATGTGGAAAGAAGGAAAGGTAAGGTGATTGTGTTTTATTATTTGATTCCTGTGTACTGTAAAGTGTAACTGGTGCTCGTGTAAAGCGCTCCCATACTGTCAGACTGATTTTGCGCTATGTAAATAGTGGCAATAAAACCAAACATTTGTAGCAGCTGCGTGATGCTCCTAATGGCCTTGTGACAACAAAAATGTATACTATGAATGCCCCGCTATTTTCGAGAAACACCAGCCGCCACTGGACGTCGGAAGGGACCCAAGGGAGGGTAGGTCTTGGTAAGTGGGCATCCATGTTGTGCAAGCACTTGGGCAGCCCTCGATGCTTGCCATCATGTCAGAGTCCCTCTTTGTCCTTGACAAAAATAGTTGGTGGGCTATCCAAAGAGGGGGCACTAAAGGGGTTGGGCAGTGGAGTTGGCCGTCTGCTCTCTGGCAGAGAGTTGAGTGCTCCTACGGTGGAACAAGCGATTGGTAACCCGTGCAGGTTGAATCCTGTGCAATACCTGTGTAGGTCCAGTGGCTGCAGAGACGGCACCTGGTGCGGATTGTGACTCATATAGACTATTCAAGATCAGATGTAAGAACTAATTTTCTCTTGCAGTCCGGCAGGTACACTGGGGCTGTGAAGGGCGAAAGTAGAAAGCCGGCAGGAATGATCACGAGCGCAGGACGCGAACATGTAAAACAAAACAGAAGCAGCTCCACATCCGGACCAGGGAGGAGACCTGGGAGGGCGAGGGCTGCCCGCGCATGCGCGGTATCTGCGGCTCGTGCCCAGTGGCAGCGCGTGCGGCCGGTGCAGGCGGCGCGTGCGGCTGGTGCAGGCAGCGCCTGTCCCCTTCTAGGGCTCCTGTGGTGAAGAGGGAACCCTGGCGTCAGAGAGGAAGTGCAGGAGTTCATGTCCTTGGTCCCAGGAGGGGGCCCAGGTGAAGAGCGGCAGATAGTGTGGGGCTCCCATGACCGAGGAGAGAGCCCGGCGTCGTGCTGGCAGAAGTACAGAGGAGCTGGAGTGCTCCGGAAGCGCGCCGCAGCCAGCCGCCGTTCAGGAGGATGGCACCAGAGGAGGAGTTCCCCCCGCAGACCGGGTGAGTGGGGGATTCTCCGTTTGTGCAGTGGTTGTGCAGATGAAGGCACAATGTCCAGGTTTATTCTCCAACGATGGGGCGAGTTTATTTAAAAGCCCCTTTTGGAGGCCAGAAGTAAAAGTGAGCGCGTGTGTGCATAAAAAAAAAGAGAAAGTGAAACTGCATGCTGCCTTGCGAGGATGGAAGGGGGACAGGAGATGTGCACGACCTCCATTCGCCCTGCGCGTGCCCATCTCCTGTCTCCCTTCCGAGGCAAGTCAGCAACAATAAAACTCGCTGGCAACAGCGCTTCGCGCTGCGTCGCCAGGTGCGAGACCTAGAAAAACCTCAGAATTAGATAAAAGTCGAGAAAAAAATCTGCCAAAAAGTGGCAGAGGGGTAGCTCTGCCCGGATCAGCGCTTTGCATGTACAGCTCTGCGAGGTGTTTAACCCGGTTCATTTTGCCTACCCAGGAGTTAAAACTAGGAACCTCACAGGATCTCCAGTTTTGCAAAAGGAAGGATTTGGCAACCAGAGTGGTGATAACGAGATATTGTGCAGTAATTTGCCTGTGTGGAGCACACATGCCACAAAGATCCCCGAAGGGGTCTGAGTAATGCAAACCTGCAGCTCATCACTAATAAACTGACATATCTTAATCCAGAAAGGGGAAAGAGAGGGGCTTGTAAGACATATGTGCAACCAGTCACCCTTATAGTACCCGCATCTAAAGCAAGCTGCTGGGTACATTCTCTAGATGCGGTAGGGAGTGTAATACAACATCCATTTGGAATAGAAAGCCACCCTTTTAAATGTTGCTCCACAGGTACCTCTGTGGGCTGACAGAAACCAATCCTGAGAGAGAGGCAATGCCAAGAGGAAGAAGAACACAATCAAAGTACAGAGGAAACGCAGTTGTACGAAATGAACCATGCAGAGTGTGGGGAAGTCCAACCCACAGCTTCACAGAAAACACCCTAGAGAGAGAGAGACTGGAATCCAAAGAAGCTGGAAACAAACTCCAGGTATTTGTAAAATCCAATCTCAAAATAAGGAGCAAATCCAAAATGTAATGGAACTCAATCAAAAGAGTGAAAAAACTATTGAGAGATTGGAGAGACCCAATCCAGAGAGTGATGCAACCCAATCCAGAGTGTGATGCAACCCTACGTCAATCCAGAGAGTAATGCAACCCTACGTCAATCCAGAGAGTGATGCAACCCAATCCAGAGAGTGATGCAACCCTACGTCAATCGAGAGAGTGATACAACCCTACGTCAATCCAAAGAGTGATGCAACCCAATCCAGAGTCTGATGCAACTCTACGTCAATCCAGAGAGTGACGGAACCCAAACCAGAGAGTGACGCAACCCAAACCAGAGAGTGACGCAACCCAAACCAGAGAGTGACGCAACCCAAACCAGAGAGTGATGCAACCCAAACCAGAGAGTGATGCAACCCAATCCAGAGAACGATGCAACCCTACGTCGATCCAGAGAGTGATGCAACCCAATCCAGAGAGTGATGCAACCCTGCGTCAATACAGAGAGTGATGCAACCCAATCCAGAGAGTGATGCAACCCAATCCAGAGAGTGATGCAACCCTACGTCAATTCAGAGAGTGATGCAGCCCTACGTCAATCCAGAGAGTGATGCAACCCAATCTAGAGAGTGATGCAAGCCAAACCAGAGAGTGATGCAACCCAAACCAGAGAGTAATGCAACCCTACATCAATCCAGAGAGTGACACAACCCAATCCACAGAGTGATATAACCCAATCCAGAGTGTGATTCAACCCTATGTCAATCAAGAGAGTGACGGAACCCAAACCAGAGTGACGCAACCCAATCCAGAGAGCGATGCAACCCTATGTCAATCAAGAGAGTGATGCAACCCAATCCAGAGAGCGATGCAACCCTACGTCAATCCAGAGAGTGATGCAACCCAATCCAGAGAGCGATGCAACCCAGTCCAGAGAGTGATGCAACCCAATCCAGAGTGTGATGCAATCCTACGTCAATCCAGAGAGTGATGCAACCCTACGTCAATCCAGAGAGTGATGCAACCCAATCCAGAGTGTGATGCAACCCAATCCAGAGTGTGATGCAACCCTACGTCAATCCAGAGAGTGATGCAATCCTACGTCAATCCAGAGTGATGCAATCCTATGTCAATCCAGAGAGTGACGCAACCCAATCCAGAGAGTGATGCAACCCTACGTCAATCCAGAAAGTGATGCAACCCAATCCAGAGTGATGCAACCCTACGTCAATACAGAGAGTGATGCAACCCAATCCAGAGTGTGATGCAACCGAATCCAGAGTGTGATGCAACCCTACGTCAATCCAGAGAGTGGTGCAACCCAATCCAGAGAGGAATGCAACCCAATCCAGAGAGTGATGCACCCCAATCCAGAGAGTGATGCAACCCTAGGTCAATCCAGAGAGTGACGCAACCCAATTCAGAGAGCGATGCAACCCTACGTCAATCCAGAGAGTGATGCAATCCCATCCAGAGTGTGATGCAACCCTACGTCAATCCAGAGAGTGATGCAACCCAATCCAGAGAGCGATGCAACCCTACGTCAATCCAGAGAGTGATGCAACCCAATCCAGAGTGTGATGCAACCCTACGTCAATCCAGAGAGTGATGCAACCCTACGTCAATCCAGAGAGTGATGCAACCCAATCCAAAGAGTGATGCAACCCAATCCAGAGAGTGATGCAACCCAATCCAGAGTGTGATGCAACCCTACGTCAATCCAGAGAGTGATGTAACCCTACGTCAATCCAGAGAGTGATGCGACCCAATCCAGAGAGTGATGCAACCCAAACCAGAGAGTGACGCAACCCAATCCAGAGAGTGATGCAACCCAATCCAGAGAGTGACGCAACACAATCCAGAGAGTGACGCAACACAATCCAGAGAGTGACGCAACCCAATTCAGAGAGTGACGCAACTCAATCCAGAGAGTGACGCAACCCAATCCAGAGAGTGACCCAACCCAATCCAGAGAACGACGCAACCCAATCCAGAGAGCGACACGACCCAATCCAGAGAGTGACGCGACCCAATTCAGGAAGTGACGCAACCCAATCCAGAGAGTGACGCGACCCAATCCAGAGAGTGACGAGACCCAATCCAGAGAGTGACGCAACCCAATTCAGAGAGTGACGCAACCCAATCCAGAGAGTGACGCAACCCAATCCAGAGAGTGACGCAACCCAATCCAGAGAGCGACACGACCCAATCCAGAGAGTGACGCGACCCAATTCAGGAAGTGACGCAACCCAATCCAGAGAGTGACGCGACCCAATCCAGAGAGTGACGAGACCCAATCCAGAGAGTGACGCAACCCAATTCAGAGAGTGACGCAACCCAATCCAGAGAGTGACGCAACCCAATCCAGAGAGTGAAGCAACCCAATCCAGAGAGTGACGCAACCCAATCCAGAGAGTGACACGACCCAGATGCAACCCAATCCAGACAGTGACGAGACCCAATCCAGAGAATGACGTGACCCAATCCAGAGAATGACGTGACCCAATCCAGAGAGTGACGCAACCCAATCCAGAGAGTGACGGAACCCAAACCAGAGAGTGACGCAACCCAAACCAGAGAGTGATGCAACCCAATCCAGAGAGCGATGCAACCCTACGTCGATCCAGAGAGTGATGCAACTCAATCCAGAGAGTGATGCAACCCAATCCAGAGTGTGATGCAACCCAATCCAGAGAGTGATGCAACCCAATCCAGAGAGTGATGCAACCCTACGTCAATACAGAGAGTGATGCAACCCAATCCAGAGAGCGATGCAACCCTACATCAATCCAGAGAGTGATGCAACCCAATCCAGAGAGTGATGCAACCCTACGTCAATCCAGAGAGTGATGCAACCCAATCCAGAGAGTAATGCAACCCTGCGTCAATCCAGAGAGTGACACAACCCAATCCAGAGAGTGATGCAACCCAATCCAGAGTGTGATGCAACCCTATGTCAATCCAGAGAGTGATGCAACCCAAACGAGAGAGTGAAGCAACCCAATCCAAAGAGTGATGCAACCCTACGTCAATCCAGAGAGTGATGCAACCCAAACCAGAGAGTGATGCAACCCTATGTCAAACCAGAGAGTGATGCAACCCTACGTCAATCCAGAGAGTGATGCAACCCAAACCAGAGAGTGACGCAACCCAATCCAGAGAGTGATGCAACCCTACGTCAATCCAGAGAGTGATGCAACCCAAACCAGAGAGTGACACAACCCAATCCAGAGAGTGATGCAACCCTACGTCAATCCAGAGAGTGATGCAACCCTACGTCAATCCAGAGAGTGATGCAACCCAAACCAGAGAGTGACGCAACCCAATCCAGAGAGTGATACAACCCTACGTCAATCCAGAGAGTGATGCAATCCAAACCAGAGAGTGACACAACCCAATCCAGAGAGTGATGCAACCCTACGTCAATCCAGAGAGTGATGCAACCCAATCCAGAGAGTGATGCAACTCTACGTCAATCCAGAGAGTGATGCAACCCAATCCAGAGAGTAATGCAACCCTGCGTCAATCCAGAGAGTGACACAACCCAATCCAGAGAGTGATGCAACCCAATCCAGAGTGTGATGCAACCCTATGTCAATCCAGAGAGTGATGCAACCCAAACCAGAGAGTGAAGCAACCCAATCCAAAGAGTGATGCAACCCTACGTCAATCCAGAGAGTGATGCAACCCAAACCAGAGAGTGATGCAACCCTATGTCAAACCAGAGAGTGATGCAACCCTACGTCAATCCAGAGAGTGATGCAACCCAAACCAGAGAGTGACGCAACCCAATCCAGAGAGTGATGCAACCCTACGTCAATCCAGAGAGTGATGCAACCCAAACCAGAGAGTGACGCAACCCAATCCAGAGAGTGATGCAACCCTACGTCAATCCAGAGAGTGATGCAACCCAATCCAGAGAGTGATGCAACCCTGCGTCAATACAGAGAGTGATGCAACCCAATCCAGAGAGTGATGCAACCCAATCCAGAGAGTGATGCAACCCTACGTCAATTCAGAGAGTGATGCAGCCCTACGTCAATCCAGAGAGTGATGCAACCCAATCTAGAGAGTGATGCAAGCCAAACCAGAGAGTGATGCAACCCAAACCAGAGAGTAATGCAACCCTACATCAATCCAGAGAGTGACGCAACCCAATCCACAGAGTGATGTAACCCAATCCAGAGTGTGATTCAACCCTATGTCAATCAAGAGAGTGACGGAACCCAAACCAGAGTGACGCAACCCAATCCAGAGAGCGATGCAACCCTATGTCAATCAAGAGAGTGATGCAACCCAATCCAGAGAGCGATGCAACCCTACGTCAATCCAGAGAGTGATGCAACCCAATCCAGAGAGCGATGCAACCCAGTCCAGAGAGTGATGCAACCCAATCCAGAGTGTGATGCAATCCTACGTCAATCCAGAGAGTGATGCAACCCTACGTCAATCCAGAGAGTGATGCAACCCAATCCAGAGTGTGATGCAACCCAATCCAGAGTGTGATGCAACCCTACGTCAATCCAGAGAGTGATGCAATCCTACGTCAATCCAGAGTGATGCAATCCTATGTCAATCCAGAGAGTGACGCAACCCAAACCAGAGAGTGACGCAACCCAATCCAGAGAGTGATGCAACCCTACGTCAATCCAGAAAGTGATGCAACCCAATCCAGAGTGATGCAACCCTACGTCAATACAGAGAGTGATGCAACCCAATTCAGAGTGTGATGCAACCGAATCCAGAGTGTGATGCAAACCTACGTCAATCCAGAGAGTGGTGCAACCCAATCCAGAAAGGGATGCAACCCAATCCAGAGAGTGATGCACTCCAATCCAGAGAGTGATGCAACCCTAGGTCAATCCAGAGAGTGACGCAACCCAATTCAGAGAGCGATGCAACCCTATGTCAATCCAGAGAGTGATGCAATCCCATCCAGAGTGTGATGCAACCCTACGTCAGTCCAGAGAGTGATGCAACCCAATCCAGAGAGCGATGCAACCCTACGTCAATCCAGAGAGTGATGCAACCCAATCCAGAGTGTGATGCAACCCTACGTCAATCCAGAGAGTGATGCAACCCTACGTCAATCCAGAGAGTGATGCAACCCAATCCAAAGAGTGATGCAACCCAATCCAGAGAGTGATGCAACCCAATCCAGAGTGTGATGCAACCCTACGTCAATCCAGAGAGTGATGCAACCCAATCCAAAGAGTGATGCAACCCAATCCAGAGAGTGATGCAACCCAATCCAGAGTGTGATGCAACCCTACGTCAATCCAGAGAGTGATGTAACCCTACGTCAATCCAGAGAGTGATGCGACCCAATCCAGAGAGTGATGCAACCCAAACCAGAGAGTGACGCAACCCAATCCAGAGAGTGATGCAACCCAATCCAGAGAGTGACGCAACACAATCCAGAGAGTGACGCAACACAATTCAGAGAGTGACGCAACCCAATCCAGAGAGTGACGCAACCCAATCCAGAGAGTGACACAACCCAATCCAGAGAACGACGCAACCCAATCCAGAGAGCGACACGACCCAATCCAGGAAGTGACGCAACCCAATCCAGAGAGTGACGCGACCCAATCCAGAGAGTGACGCAACCCAATCCAGAGAGTGAAGCAACCCAATCCAGAGAGTGACGCAACCCAATCCAGAGAGTGACACGACCCAGATGCAACCCAATCCAGACAGTGACGAGACCCAATCCAGAGAATGACGTGACCCAATCCAGAGAATGACGTGACCCAATCCAGAGAGTGACGCAACCCAATCCAGAGAGTGACGGAACCCAAACCAGAGAGTGACGCAACCCAAACCAGAGAGTGATGCAACCCAATCCAGAGAGCGATGCAACCCTACGTCGATCCAGAGAGTGATGCAACTCAATCCAGAGAGTGATGCAACCCAATCCAGAGTGTGATGCAACCCAATCCAGAGAGTGATGCAACCCTACGTCAATACAGAGAGTGATGCAACCCAATCCAGAGAGCGATGCAACCCTACATCAATCCAGAGAGTGATGCAACCCAATCCAGAGAGTGATGCAACCCTACGTCAATCCAGAGAGTGATGCAACCCAATCCAGAGAGTAATGCAACCCTGCGTCAATCCAGAGAGTGACACAACCCAATCCAGAGAGTGATGCAACCCAATCCAGAGTGTGATGCAACCCTATGTCAATCCAGAGAATGATGCAACCCAAACCAGAGAGTGAAGCAACCCAATCCAAAGAGTGATGCAACCCTACGTCAATCCAGAGAGTGATGCAACCCAAACCAGAGAGTGATGCAACCCTATGTCAAACCAGAGAGTGATGCAACCCTACGTCAATCCAGAGAGTGATGCAACCCAAACCAGAGTGACGCAACCCAATCCAGAGAGTGATGCAACCCTACGTCAATCCAGAGAGTGATGCAACCCAAACCAGAGAGTGACGCAACCCAATCCAGAGAGTGATGCAACCCTACGTCAATCCAGAGAGTGATGCAACCCAATCCAGAGAGTGATGCAACCCTGTGTCAATACAGAGAGTGATGCAACCCAATCCAGAGAGTGATGCAACCCAATCCAGAGAGTGATGCAACCCTACGTCAATTCAGAGAGTGATGCAGCCCTACGTCAATCCAGAGAGTGATGCAACCCAATCTAGAGAGTGATGCAAGCCAAACCAGAGAGTGATGCAACCCAAACCAGAGAGTAATGCAACCCTACATCAATCCAGAGAGTGACGCAAACCAATCCAGAGAGTGACAAGACCCAATCCAGAGAGTGACGCAACCCAATCCAGAGAGTGACGCAACCCAATCCAGAGAGTGACGCAACCCAATCCAGAGAGTGACGCAACCCAATCCAGAGAGTGACACGACCCAGATGCAACCCAATCCAGACAGTGATGAGACCCAATCCAGAGAATGACGTGACCCAATCCAGAGAATGACGTGACCCAATCCAGAGAGTGACGCAACCCAATCCAGAAGGTGACGGAACCCAAACCAGAGAGTGACGCAACCCAATCCAGAGAGCGATGCAACCCTACGTCGATCCAGAGAGTGATGCAACTCAATCCAGAGAGTGATGCAACCCAATCCAGAGTGTGATGCAACCCAATCCAGAGAGTGATGCAACCCAATCCAGAGAGTGATGCAACCCTACGTCAATACAGAGAGTGATGCAACCCAATCCAGAGAGCGATGCAACCCTACATCAATCCAGAGAGTGATGCAACCCAATCCAGAGAGTGATGCAACCCTACGTCAATCCAGAGAGTGATGCAACCCAATCCAGAGAGTAATGCAACCCTGCGTCAATCCAGAGAGTGACACAACCCAATCCAGAGAGTGATGCAACCCAATCCAGAGTGTGATGCAACCCTATGTCAATCCAGAGAGTGATGCAACCCAAACCAGAGAGTGAAGCAACCCAATCCAAAGAGTGATGCAACCCTACGTCAATCCAGAGAGTGATGCAACCCAAACCAGAGAGTGATGCAACCCTATGTCAAACCAGAGAGTGATGCAACCCTACGTCAATCCAGAGAGTGATGCAACCCAAACCAGAGAGTGACGCAACCCAATCCAGAGAGTGATGCAACCCTACGTCAAACCAGAGAGTGATGCAACCCAAACCAGAGAGTGACGCAACCCAATCCAGAGAGTGATGCAACCCTACGTCAATCCAGAGAGTGATGCAACCCAATCCAGAGAGTGATGCAACCCTGCGTCAATACAGAGAGTGATGCAACCCAATCCAGAGAGTGATGCAACCCAATCCAGAGAGTGATGCAACCCTACGTCAATTCAGAGAGTGATGCAGCCCTGCGTCAATCCAGAGAGTGATGCAACCCAATCTAGAGAGTGATGCAAGCCAAACCAGAGAGTGATGCAACCCAAACCAGAGAGTAATGCAACCCTACATCAATCCAGAGAGTGACGCAACCCAAACCAGAGAGTGTCGCAACCCAAACCAGAGAGTGACACAACCCAATCCAGAGAGTGACGCAACCCAATCCAGAGAGTGATGCAACCCAATCCAGAGAGCGATGCAACCCTAGGTCAATCCAGAGAGTGATGCAACCCAATCCAGTGAGTGGCGCAACCCTATGTCAATCCAGGGAGTGACGCAACCCAAACCAGAGAGTGACGCAACCCAAACCAGAGAGTGACGCAACCCAAACCAGAGAGTGACGCAACCCAATCCAGAGAGCGATGCAACCCTACGTCGATCCAGAGAGTGATGCAACTCAATCCAGAGAGTGATGCAACCCAATCCAGAGTGTGATGCAACCCAATCCAGAGAGTGATGCAACCCAATCCAGAGAGTGATGCAACCCTACGTCAATACAGAGAGTGATGCAACCCAATCCAGAGAGCGATGCAACCCTACATCAATCCAGAGAGTGATGCAACCCAATCCAGAGAGTGATGCAACCCTACGTCAATCCAGAGAGTGATGCAACCCAATCCAGAGAGTAATGCAACCCTGCGTCAATCCAGAGAGTGACACAACCCAATCCAGAGAGTGATGCAACCCAATCCAGAGTGTGATGCAACCCTATGTCAATCCAGAGAGTGATGCAACCCAAACCAGAGAGTGAAGCAACCCAAACCAGAGAGTGACGCAACCCAAACCAGAGAGTGACGCAACCCAATCCAGAGAGCGATGCAACCCTACGTCGATCCAGAGAGTGATGCAACTCAATCCAGAGAGTGATGCAACCCAATCCAGAGTGTGATGCAACCCAATCCAGAGAGTGATGCAACCCAATCCAGAGTGTGATGCAACCCAATCCAGAGAGTGATGCAACCCAATCCAGAGAGTGATGCAACCCTACGTCAATACAGAGAGTGATGCAACCCAATCCAGAGAGCGATGCAACCCTACATCAATCCAGAGAGTGATGCAACCCAATCCAGAGAGTGATGCAACCCTACGTCAATCCAGAGAGTGATGCAACCCAATCCAGAGAGTAATGCAACCCTGCGTCAATCCAGAGAGTGACACAACCCAATCCAGAGAGTGATGCAACCCAAACCAGAGAGTGATGCAACCCTATGTCAAACCAGAGAGTGATGCAACCCTACGTCAATCCAGAGAGTGATGCAACCCAAACCAGAGAGTGACGCAACCCAATCCAGAGAGTGATGCAACCCTACGTCAATCCAGAGAGTGATGCAACCCAAACCAGAGAGTGACGCAACCCAATCCAGAGAGTGATGCAACCCTACGTCAATCCAGAGAGTGATGCAACCCAATCCAGAGAGTGATGCAACCCTGCGTCAATACAGAGAGTGATGCAACCCAATCCAGAGAGTGATGCAACCCAATCCAGAGTGATGCAACCCTACGTCAATTCAGAGAGTGATGCAGCCCTGCGTCAATCCAGAGAGTGATGCAACCCAATCTAGAGAGTGATGCAAGCCAAACCAGAGAGTGATGCAACCCAAACCAGAGAGTAATGCAACCCTACATCAATCCAGAGAGTGACGCAACCCAAACCAGAGAGTGTCGCAACCCAAACCAGAGAGTGACACAACCCAATCCAGAGAGTGACGCAACCCAATCCAGAGAGTGATGCAACCCAATCCAGAGAGCGATGCAACCCTAGGTCAATCCAGAGAGTGATGCAACCCAATCCAGTGAGTGACGCAACCCTATGTCAATCCAGGGAGTGACGCAACCCAAACCAGAGAGTGACGCAACCCAAACCAGAGAGTGACGCAACCCAAACCAGAGAGTGACGCAACCCAAACCAGAGAGTGACGCAACCCAAACCAGAGAGTGATGCAACCCAATCCAGAGTGTGATGCAACCCAATCCAGAGAGCGATGCAACCCAATCCAGAGAGTGATGCAACCCAATACAGAGAGTGATGCAACCCTACGTCAATTCAGAGAATGATGCAGCCCTACGTCAATCCAGAGAGTGTTGCAACCCAATCTAGAGAGTGATGCAAGCCAAACCAGAGAGTGATGCAACCCAAACCAGAGAGTAATGCAACCCTACATCAATCCAGAGAGTGACGCAACCCAAACCAGAGAGTGACGCAACCCAAACCAGAGAGTGACACAACCCAATCCAGAGAGTGATGCAACCCAATCCAGAGAGTGATGCAACCCAATCCACAGAGCGATGCAACCCTAGGTCAATCCAGAGAGTGATGCAACCCAATCCAGAGAGTGACGCAACCCTATGTCAATCCAGGGAGTGACGCAACCCAAACCAGAGAGTGACGCAACCCAAACCAGAGAGTGATGCAACCCAAACCAGAGAGTGACGCAACTCAAACCAGAGAGTGACGCAACCCAAACCAGAGAGTGACGCAACCCAAACCAGAGAGTGATGCAACCCAATCCAGAGTGTGATGCAACCCAATCCAGAGAGTGATGCAACCCTACGTCAATACAGAGAGTGATGCAACCCAATCCACCTCTGCCCCCTGGTACCACCTCTGCCCCCTGGTACCACCTCTGCCCCCTGGTACCACCTCTGCACCCCATGGCACCTCTGCCCCCGGTGCCACCTCTGCCCCCTGGTACCATCTCTGCCACTGGTTCCACCTCTGCCCGCTGGTACCACCTCTGCACCCCATGGCACCTCTGCCCCTTGGTACCACCTCTGCCCCCTGGTTCCACCTCTGCCCCTTGGTACCACCTCTGCCCCCTGGTTCCACCTCTGCCCCCTGGTACCACCTCTGCCCCCTGGTACCACCTCTGCCCCCGGTGCCACCTCTGCCCCTTGGTACCACCTCTGCGCCCCATGGCACCTCTGCCCCTTGGTACCACCTCTGCCCCCTGGTTCCACCTCTGCCCCCTGGTACCACCTCTGCCCCCTGGTTCCACCTCTGCCCCCTGGTACCACCTCTGCCCCCTGGTACCACCTCTGCCCCCTGGTTCCACCTCTGCCCGCTGGTACCACCTCTGCACCCCATGGCACCTCTGCCCCCGGTGCCACCTCTGCCCCTTGGTACCACCTCTGCACCCCATGGCACCTCTGCCCCCGGTGCCACCTCTGCCCCCGGTGCCACCTCTGCCCCTTGGTACCACCTCTGTGCCCCATGGCACCTCTGCCCCTTGGTTCCACCTCCGCCCCGACCTCATCAAGGGCACCCTCTCAGGGCCTCTTGTTGGTGCCCTGAGCCCTCGTCAGAGGGGCAGGGGGGGTTTGCTCAGGGCTCAGATGTCCCCGCGCTGCAGCGAAGAGTTTAATATCTCTGGGAATGTCAGAGCGGGAAGAACACGACACAATATCACCGAGTAATGAGACGATATTAATGCAGCTGACATATAGCGCCGCCACGCCTATATATAGACTATCAGATGAAATTAAGAGGCCGAGAGGAGACATGAAAAGATACATCTTCAAGTATTACCTTCCTGACTCCAGATGTCAGGGGTTCCAAGAGAGGGGGGGGCAGGTACAGCTCCAAGTGAAAGGAAGCCATGTGCATGAACAGCTCCACGTGTGAGGGAAGCCGTGTGTGCAGGTACAGCTCCATGTGCAAATGAAGCGGTGGCTGCAGGTACAGCTCCATGTGCAAAGGAAGCGGTGGCTGCATGTACAGCTCCATGTGTGAAGGAAGCGGTGGCTGCAGGTACAGCTCCATGTGTGAAGGAAGCGGTGGCTGCATGTACAGCTCCGTGTGTGAAGGAAGCGATGGCTGCATGTACAGCTCCATGTGTGAAGGAAGCGGTGGCTGCATGTACAGCTCCATGTGTAAAGGAAGCGGTGGCTGCATATACAGCTCCACGTGTGAAGGAAGCCGTGTGTGCATGTACAGCTCCATGTGTGAAGGAAGCGGTGGCTGCATGTACAGCTCCATGTGTAAAGGAAGCGGTAACTGCATGTACAGCTCCATGTGTGAAGGAAGCGGTGGCTGCATGTACAGCTCCATGTGCAAAGGAAGCGGTGGCTGCATGTACAGCTCCATGTGTGAAGGAAGCGGTGGCAGCATGTACAGCTCCATGTGTGAAGGAAGCGGTGGCTGCAGGTACAGCTCCATGTGCAAAGGAAGCGGTGGCTGCATGAACAGCTCCATGTGTGAAGGAAGCGGTGGCTGCATGCACAGCTCCGTGTGTGAAGGAAGCGATGGCTGCATGTACAGCTCCATGTGTGAAGGAAGCGGTGGCTGCATGTACAGCTCCATGTGTAAAGGAAGCGGTGGCTGCATATACAGCTCCACGTG
The DNA here is from genome assembly GCF_964261635.1 of Lissotriton helveticus. Taxonomy (NCBI): domain Eukaryota; kingdom Metazoa; phylum Chordata; class Amphibia; order Caudata; family Salamandridae; genus Lissotriton; species Lissotriton helveticus. The sequence goes on from NC_136070.1 coordinate 12,889,440, forward strand.
TGAAGGAAGCCGTGTGTGCAAGTACAGCTCCATGTGTGAAGGAAGCGGTGGCTGCATGTACAGCTCCATGTGTAAAGGAAGCGGTAACTGCATGTACAGCTCCATGTGTGAAGGAAGCGGTGGCTGCATGTACAGCTCCATGTGCAAAGGAAGCGGTGGCTGCATGTACAGCTCCATGTGTGAAGGAAGCGGTGGCTGCAGGTACAGCTCCATGTGCAAAGGAAGCAGTGGCTGCATGAACAGCTCCATGTGTAAAGGGAGCGGTGGCTGCATGCACAGCTCCATGTGTGAAGGAAGCGGTGGCTGCATGTACAGCTCCAAGTGTAAAGGAAGCGGTGGCTGCAGGTACAGCTCCATGTGTGAAGGGAGCGGTGGCTGCATGTACAGCTCCGTGTGTAAAGGAAGCGGAGGCTGCATGTACAGCTCCATGTGTGAAGGAAGCGGTGGCTGCATGTACAGCTCCATGTGTAAAGGAAGCGGTGGCTGCATGTACAGCTCCGTGTGTGAAGGAAGCCGTGTGTGCATGTACAGCTCCATGTGTAAAGGAAGCGGTGGCTGCAGGTACAGCTCCATGTGTGAAGGAAGCGGTGGCTGCATGCACAGCTCCACGTGTGAAGGAAGCGGTGGCTGCATGAACAGCTCCACGTGTGAGGGAAGCCGTGTGTGCATGTACAGCTCCATGTGTAAAGGAAGCGGTGGCTGCAGGTACAGCTCCATGTGTGAAGGAAGCGGTGGCTGCAGGTACAGCTCCATGTGTGAAGGAAGCGGTGGCTGCATGTACAGCTCCAAGTGAAAGGAAGCGGTGGCTGCATGTACAGCTCCAAGTGAAAGGAAGCGGAGGCTGCATGTACAGCTCCATGTGCACAGGAAGTGGTGGCTGCAGGTACAGCTCCATGTGTAAAGGAAGCGGTGGCTGCATGTACAGCTCCATGTGTGAAGGAAGCGGTGGCTGCATGTACAGCTCCATGTGTAAAGGAAGCGGTAACTACATGTACAGCCCCACGTGTGAAGGAAGCGCTGGCTGCATGTACAGCTCCATGTGTGAAGGAAGCAGTGGCTGCATGTACAGCTCCATGTGTGAAGGAAGCAGTGGCTGCATGTACAGCTCCATGTGTGAAGGAAGCGGTGGCTGCATGTACAGCTCCAAGTGAAAGGAAGTGGTGGCTGCAGGTACAGCTCCATGTGTAAAGGAAGCGGTAACTGCATGTACAGCTCCATGTGTGAAGGAAGTGCTGGCTGCATGTACACCTCCATGTGTGAAGGAAGCGATGGCTGCATGTACAGCTCCATGTGTGAAGGAAGCGATGGCTGCATGTACAGCTCCATGTGTGAAGGAAGCGGTAACTGCATGTACAGCTCCATGTGTGAAGGAAGCGAGGGCTGCATGTACAGCTCCATGTGTAAAGGAAGCGGTGGCTGCATGTACAGCTCCATGTGTGAAGGAAGCGGTGGCTGCATGTACAGCTCCGTGTGTGAAGGAAGCGGTGACTGCAGGTACAGCTTCGTGTGTGAAGGAAGCGGTCACTGCATGTACAGCTCCATGTGTGAAGGAAGCGGTGGCTGCATGTACAGCTCCATGTGTGAAGGAAGCGATGGCTGCATGTACAGCTCCATGTGCAAAGGAAGCGGTGGCTGCATGTACAGCTCCATGAGTGAAGGAAGCGGTGGCTGCAGGTACAGCTCCATGTGTGAAGGAAGCGGTCACTGCATGTACAGCTCCATGTGTGAAGGAAGCGGTGGCTGCATGTACAGCTCCATGTGTGAAGGAAGCGATGGCTGCATGTACAGCTCCATGTGCAAAGGAAGCGGTGGCTGCATGTACAGCTCCATGAGTGAAGGAAGCGGTGGCTGCATGTACAGCTCCATGTGCAAAGGAAGCGGTGGCTGCATGTACAGCTCCATGAGTGAAGGAAGCGGTGGCTGCAGGTACAGCTCCACGTGTGAAGGAAGCGGTGGCTGCAGGTACAGCTCCATGTGTGAAGGAAGCGGTGGCTGCATGTACAGCTCCATGTGTGAAGGAAGCGATGGCTGCATGTACAGCTCCATGTGCAAAGGAAGCGGTGGCTGCAGGTACAGCTCCATGTGTGAAGGAAGCGGTGGCTGCAGGTACAGCTCAGTTTGTGAAGGAAGCGATAGCTGCATGTACAGCTCCATGTGTGAAGGAAGCGGTGGCTGCATGTACAGCTCCATGTGTAAAGGAAGCAGTGGCTGCATGTACAGCTCCATGTGTGAAGGAAGCGAAGGCTGCATGTACAGCTCCATGTGTGAAGGAAGCGGTGGCTGAATGTACAGCTCCATGTGCAAAGGAAGCGGTGGCTGCAGGTACAGCTCCATGTGCAAAGGAAGCGGTGGCTGCAGGTACAGCTCCATGTGTGAAGGAAGTGATGGCTGCATGTACAGCTCCATGTGTAAAGGAAGCGGAGGCTGCAGGTACAGCTCCATGTGTGAAGGAAGCGGTGGCTGCATGTACAGCTCCGTGTGTAAAGGAAGCGGTGGCTGCAGGTACAGCTCCATGTGTGAAGGAAGCTGTGGCTGCAGGTACAGCTCCATGTGTGAAGGAAGCGATGGCTGCATGTACAGCTTCACGTGTAAAGGAAGCGGTGGCTGCAGGTACAGCTCCATGTGTGAAGGAAGCGGTGGCTGCAGGTACAGCTCAGTTTGTGAAGGAAGCGATAGCTGCATGTACAGCTCCATGTGTGAAGGAAGCGGTGGCTGCATGTACAGCTCCATGTGCAAAGGAAGCGGTGGCTGCAGGTACAGCTCCATGTGTGAAGGAAGCGATGGCTGCATGTACAGCTCCATGTGTAAAGGAAGCGGTGGCTGCAGGTACAGCTCCATGTGTGAAGGAAGTGATGGCTGCATGTACAGCTCCATGTGTGAAGGAAGCGCTGGCTGCATGTACAGCTCCATGTGTAAAGGAAGCGGAGGCTGCATGTACAGCTCCATGTGTAAAGGAAGCGGTGGCTGCATGTACAGCTCCATGTGTGAAGGAAGCGGTGGCTGCATGTACAGCTCCATGTGTAAAGGAAGCGGTGGCTGCATGTACAGCTCCATGTGTAAAGGAAGCGGTGGCTGCATGAACAGCTCCATGTGTAAAGGAAGCGGAGGCTGCATGTACAGTTCCACGTGTGAAGGAAGCGGAGGCTGCATGTACAGCTCCACGTGTGAAGGAAGTGGAGGCTGCATGAACAGCTCCATGTGTAAAGGGAGCGGTGGCTGCATGTACAGCTCCATGTGTAAAGGGAGCGGTGGCTGCATGTACAGCTCCATGTGTAAAGGAAGCGGAGGCTGCATGAACAGCTCCATGTGTAAAGGAAGCGGAGGCTGCATGTACAGCTCCACGTGTGAAGGAAGCGGAGGCTGCATGAACAGCTCCATGTGTAAAAGGAGCGGTGGCTGCATGTACAGTTCCACGTGTGAAGGAAGCGGAGGCTGCATGTACAGCTCCATGTGTGAAGGAAGCGGTAACTGCATGTACAGCTCCATGTGTGAAGGAAGCGGAGGCTGCATGTACAGCTCCATGTGTAAAGGAAGCGGTGGCTGCAGGTACAGCTCCATGTGTGAAGGAAGCGGTAACTGCATGTACAGCTCCATGTGTAAAGGAAGCAGTGGCTGCATGTACAGCTCCATGTGTGAAGGAAGCGATGGCTGCATGTACAGCTCCATGTGCAAAGGAAGCGGTGGCTGCATGTACAGTTCCACGTGTGAAGGAAGCCGTGTGTGCATGTACAGCTCCATGTGTGAAGGAAGCGGTAACTGCATGTACAGCTCCATGTGTGAAGGAAGCGGAGGCTGCATGTACAGCTCCATGTGTAAAGGAAGCGGTGGCTGCAGGTACAGCTCCATGTGTGAAGGAAGCGGTAACTGCATGTACAGCTCCATGTGTAAAGGAAGCAGTGGCTGCATGTAAAGCTCCATGTGTGAAGGAAGCGATGGCTGCATGTACAGCTCCATGTGCAAAGGAAGCGGTGGCTGCAGGTACAGCTCCATGTGTAAAGGAAGCGGTGGCTGCAGGTACAGCTCCATGTGTGAAGGAAGCTGTGGCTGCAGGTACAGCCCCACGTGTGAAGGAAGCCGTGTGTGCATGTACAGCTCCATGTGTAAAGGAAGCGGTGGCTGCATGTACAGCTCCATGTGTAAAGGAAGCGGTGGCTGCATGTACAGCTCCATGTGTGAAGGAAGCGGTGGCTGCAGGTACAGCTCCGTGTGTGAAGGAAGCGGTGGCTGCATGTACAGCTCCATGTGTAAAGGAAGCGGTGGCTGCATGTACAGCTCCAAGTGTAAAGGAAGCGGAGGCTGCAGGTACAGCTCCATGTGCAAAGGAAGCGGTGGCTGCAGGTACAGCTCCATGTGTAAAGGAAGCGGTGGCTGCAGGTACAGCTCTGTGTGTGAAGGAAGCGGTGGCTGCAGGTACAGCTCCATGTGTGAAGGAAGCGGTGGCTGCATGTACAGCTCCATGTGTGAAGGAAGCGGAGGCTGCATGTACAGCTCCATGTGTGAAGGAAGCCGTGTGCAGGTACAGCTCCATGTGTGAAGGAAGCGGTGGCTGCATGTACAGCTCCATGTGTGAAGGAAGCGGAGGCTGCAGGTACAGCTCCATGTGTGAAGGAAGCGGTGGCTGCATGTACAGCTCCATGTGTAAAGGAAGCGGTGGCTGCAGGTACAGCTCCATGTGTAAAGGAAGCGGTGGCAGCAGGTACAGCTCCATGTGTAAAGGAAGCGGTGGCGGCAGGTACAGCTCCATGTGCGAAGGAAGCGGTGGCTGCAGGTACAGCTCCATGTGTGAAGGAAGCGGTGGCTGCAGGTACAGCTCCATGTGTGAAGGAAGCGATGGCTGCATGTACAGCTCCATGTGTGAAGGAAGCGGTGGCTGCAGGTACAGCTCCATGTGTGAAGGAAGCGGAGGCTGCAGGTACAGCTCCATGTGTGAAGGAAGCGGTGGCTGCATGTACAGCTCCATGTGTGAAGGAAGCGGAGGCTGCAGGTACAGCTCCATGTGTAAAGGAAGCGGAGGCTGCAGGTACAGCTCCATGTGTGAAGGAAGCGGTGGCTGCATGTACAGCTCCGTGTGTAAAGGAAGCGGTGGCTGCAGGTACAGCTCCATGTGTGAAGGAAGCGGTGGCTGCAGGTACAGCTCCATGTGTGAAGGAAGCGATGGCTGCATGTACAGCTCCATGTGCAAAGGAAGCGGTGGCTGCATGTACAGCTCCATGTGTGAAGGAAGCGGTGGCTGCAGGTACAGCTCCATGTGCAAAGGAAGCGGTGGCTGCATGAACAGCTCCATGTGTAAAGGGAGCGGTGGCTGCATGCACAGCTCCATGTGTGAAGGAAGCGGTGGCTGCATGTACAGCTCCAAGTGTAAAGGAAGCGGTGGCTGCAGGTACAGCTCCATGTGTGAAGGGAGCGGTGGCTGCATGTACAGCTCCGTGTGTAAAGGAAGCGGAGGCTGCATGTACAGCTCCATGTGTGAAGGAAGCGGTGGCTGCATGTACAGCTCCATGTGTAAAGGAAGCGGTGGCTGCATGTACAGCTCCGTGTGTGAAGGAAGCCGTGTGTGCATGTACAGCTCCATGTGTAAAGGAAGCGGTGGCTGCAGGTACAGCTCCACGTGTGAAGGAAGCGGTGGCTGCAGGTACAGCTCCATGTGTGAAGGAAGCGGTGGCTGCATGCACAGCTCCACGTGTGAAGGAAGCGGTGGCTGCATGAACAGCTCCACGTGTGAGGGAAGCCGTGTGTGCATGTACAGCTCCATGTGTAAAGGAAGCGGTGGCTGCAGGTACAGCTCCATGTGTGAAGGAAGCGGTGGCTGCAGGTACAGCTCCATGTGTGAAGGAAGCGATGGCTGCATGTACAGCTCCAAGTGAAAGGAAGCGGTGGCTGCATGTACAGCTCCAAGTGAAAGGAAGCGGAGGCTGCATGTACAGCTCCATGTGCACAGGAAGTGGTGGCTGCAGGTACAGCTCCATGTGTAAAGGAAGCGGTGGCTGCATGTACAGCTCCATGTGTGAAGGAAGCGGTGGCTGCATGTACAGCTCCATGTGTAAAGGAAGCGGTAACTACATGTACAGCCCCACGTGTGAAGGAAGCGCTGGCTGCATGTACAGCTCCATGTGTGAAGGAAGCAGTGGCTGCATGTACAGCTCCATGTGTGAAGGAAGCAGTGGCTGCATGTACAGCTCCATGTGTGAAGGAAGCGGTGGCTGCATGTACAGCTCCAAGTGAAAGGAAGTGGTGGCTGCAGGTACAGCTCCATGTGTAAAGGAAGCGGTAACTGCATGTACAGCTCCATGTGTGAAGGAAGTGCTGGCTGCATGTACACCTCCATGTGTGAAGGAAGCGATGGCTGCATGTACAGCTCCATGTGTGAAGGAAGCGATGGCTGCATGTACAGCTCCATGTGTGAAGGAAGCGGTAACTGCATGTACAGCTCCATGTGTGAAGGAAGCGAGGGCTGCATGTACAGCTCCATGTGTAAAGGAAGCGGTGGCTGCATGTACAGCTCCATGTGTGAAGGAAGCGGTGGCTGCATGTACAGCTCCGTGTGTGAAGGAAGCGGTGACTGCAGGTACAGCTTCGTGTGTGAAGGAAGCGGTCACTGCATGTACAGCTCCATGTGTGAAGGAAGCAGTGGCTGCATGTACAGCTCCATGTGTGAAGGAAGCGATGGCTGCATGTACAGCTCCATGTGCAAAGGAAGCGGTGGCTGCATGTACAGCTCCATGAGTGAAGGAAGCGGTGGCTGCAGGTACAGCTCCATGTGTGAAGGAAGCGGTAACTGCATGTACAGCTCCACGTGTGAAGGAAGCGGTGGCTGCAGGTACAGCTCCATGTGTGAAGGAAGCGGTGGCTGCATGTACAGCTCCATGTGTGAAGGAAGCGATGGCTGCATGTACAGCTCCATGTGCAAAGGAAGCGGTGGCTGCAGGTACAGCTCCATGTGTGAAGGAAGCGGTGGCTGCAGGTACAGCTCAGTTTGTGAAGGAAGCGATAGCTGCATGTACAGCTCCATGTGTGAAGGAAGCGGTGGCTGCATGTACAGCTCCATGTGTAAAGGAAGCAGTGGCTGCATGTACAGCTCCATGTGTGAAGGAAGCGATGGCTGCATGTACAGCTCCATGTGTGAAGGAAGCGGTGGCTGAATGTACAGCTCCATGTGCAAAGGAAGCGGTGGCTGCAGGTACAGCTCCATGTGCAAAGGAAGCGGTGGCTGCAGGTACAGCTCCATGTGTGAAGGAAGTGATGGCTGCATGTACAGCTCCATGTGTAAAGGAAGCGGAGGCTGCAGGTACAGCTCCATGTGTGAAGGAAGCGGTGGCTGCATGTACAGCTCCGTGTGTAAAGGAAGCGGTGGCTGCAGGTACAGCTCCATGTGTGAAGGAAGCTGTGGCTGCAGGTACAGCTCCATGTGTGAAGGAAGCGATGGCTGCATGTACAGCTTCACGTGTAAAGGAAGCGGTGGCTGCAGGTACAGCTCCATGTGTGAAGGAAGCGGTGGCTGCAGGTACAGCTCAGTTTGTGAAGGAAGCGATAGCTGCATGTACAGCTCCATGTGTGAAGGAAGCGGTGGCTGCATGTACAGCTCCATGTGCAAAGGAAGCGGTGGCTGCAGGTACAGCTCCATGTGTGAAGGAAGCGATGGCTGCATGTACAGCTCCATGTGTAAAGGAAGCGGTGGCTGCAGGTACAGCTCCATGTGTGAAGGAAGTGATGGCTGCATGTACAGCTCCATGTGTGAAGGAAGCGCTGGCTGCATGTACAGCTCCATGTGTAAAGGAAGCGGAGGCTGCATGTACAGCTCCATGTGTAAAGGAAGCGGTGGCTGCATGTACAGCTCCATGTGTGAAGGAAGCGGTGGCTGCATGTACAGCTCCATGTGTAAAGGAAGCGGTGGCTGCATGTACAGCTCCATGTGTAAAGGAAGCGGTGGCTGCATGAACAGCTCCATGTGTAAAGGAAGCGGAGGCTGCATGTACAGTTCCACGTGTGAAGGAAGCGGAGGCTGCATGTACAGCTCCACGTGTGAAGGAAGTGGAGGCTGCATGAACAGCTCCATGTGTAAAGGGAGCGGTGGCTGCATGTACAGCTCCATGTGTAAAGGGAGCGGTGGCTGCATGTACAGCTCCATGTGTAAAGGAAGCGGAGGCTGCATGAACAGCTCCATGTGTAAAGGAAGCGGAGGCTGCATGTACAGCTCCACGTGTGAAGGAAGCGGAGGCTGCATGAACAGCTCCATGTGTAAAGGGAGCGGTGGCTGCATGTACAGTTCCACGTGTGAAGGAAGCGGAGGCTGCATGTACAGCTCCATGTGTGAAGGAAGCGGTAACTGCATGTACAGCTCCATGTGTGAAGGAAGCGGAGGCTGCATGTACAGCTCCATGTGTAAAGGAAGCGGTGGCTGCAGGTACAGCTCCATGTGTGAAGGAAGCGGTAACTGCATGTACAGCTCCATGTGTAAAGGAAGCAGTGGCTGCATGTACAGCTCCATGTGTGAAGGAAGCGATGGCTGCATGTACAGCTCCATGTGCAAAGGAAGCGGTGGCTGCATGTACAGTTCCACGTGTGAAGGAAGCCGTGTGTGCATGTACAGCTCCATGTGTGAAGGAAGCGGTAACTGCATGTACAGCTCCATGTGTGAAGGAAGCGGAGGCTGCATGTACAGCTCCATGTGTAAAGGAAGCGGTGGCTGCAGGTACAGCTCCATGTGTGAAGGAAGCGGTAACTGCATGTACAGCTCCATGTGTAAAGGAAGCAGTGGCTGCATGTAAAGCTCCATGTGTGAAGGAAGCGATGGCTGCATGTACAGCTCCATGTGCAAAGGAAGCGGTGGCTGCAGGTACAGCTCCATGTGTAAAGGAAGCGGTGGCTGCAGGTACAGCTCCATGTGTGAAGGAAGCTGTGGCTGCAGGTACAGCCCCACGTGTGAAGGAAGCCGTGTGTGCATGTACAGCTCCATGTGTAAAGGAAGCGGTGGCTGCATGTACAGCTCCATGTGTAAAGGAAGCGGTGGCTGCATGTACAGCTCCATGTGTGAAGGAAGCGGTGGCTGCAGGTACAGCTCCGTGTGTGAAGGAAGCGGTGGCTGCATGTACAGCTCCAAGTGTAAAGGAAGCGGAGGCTGCAGGTACAGCTCCATGTGCAAAGGAAGCGGTGGCTGCAGGTACAGCTCCATGTGTAAAGGAAGCGGTGGCTGCAGGTACAGCTCTGTGTGTGAAGGAAGCGGTGGCTGCAGGTACAGCTCCATGTGTGAAGGAAGCGGTGGCTGCATGTACAGCTCCATGTGTGAAGGAAGCGGAGGCTGCATGTACAGCTCCATGTGTGAAGGAAGCCGTGTGCAGGTACAGCTCCATGTGTGAAGGAAGCGGTGGCTGCATGTACAGCTCCATGTGTGAAGGAAGCGGAGGCTGCAGGTACAGCTCCATGTGTGAAGGAAGCGGTGGCTGCATGTACAGCTCCATGTGTAAAGGAAGCGGTGGCTGCAGGTACAGCTCCATGTGTAAAGGAAGCGGTGGCAGCAGGTACAGCTCCATGTGTAAAGGAAGCGGTGGCGGCAGGTACAGCTCCATGTGCGAAGGAAGCGGTGGCTGCAGGTACAGCTCCATGTGTGAAGGAAGCGGTGGCTGCAGGTACAGCTCCATGTGTGAAGGAAGCGATGGCTGCATGTACAGCTCCATGTGTGAAGGAAGCGGTGGCTGCAGGTACAGCTCCATGTGTGAAGGAAGCGGAGGCTGCAGGTACAGCTCCATGTGTGAAGGAAGCGGTGGCTGCATGTACAGCTCCATGTGTGAAGGAAGCGGAGGCTGCAGGTACAGCTCCATGTGTAAAGGAAGCGGAGGCTGCAGGTACAGCTCCATGTGTGAAGGAAGCGGTGGCTGCATGTACAGCTCCGTGTGTAAAGGAAGCGGTGGCTGCAGGTACAGCTCCATGTGTGAAGGAAGCGGTGGCTGCAGGTACAGCTCCATGTGGGAAGGAAGCGATGGCTGCATGTACAGCTCCATGTGTGAAGGAAGCGGTGGCTGCAGGTACAGCTCCATGTGTGAAGGAAGCGATGGCTGCATGTACAGCTCCATGTGTGAAGGAAGCGGTGGCTGCATGTACAGCTCCATGTGTGAAGGAAGCGGAGGCTGCAGGTACAGCTCCATGTGTAAAGGAAGCGGAGGCTGCAGGTACAGCTCCATGTGTGAAGGAAGCGGTGGCTGCATGTACAGCTCCGTGTGTAAAGGAAGCGGTGGCTGCAGGTACAGCTCCATGTGTGAAGGAAGCTGTGGCTGCAGGTACAGCTCCATGTGTGAAGGAAGCGATGGCTGCATGTACAGCTTCACGTGTAAAGGAAGCGGTGGCTGCAGGTACAGCTCCATGTGTGAAGGAAGCGGTGGCTGCAGGTACAGCTCAGTTTGTGAAGGAAGCGATAGCTGCATGTACAGCTCCATGTGTGAAGGAAGCGGTGGCTGCATGTACAGCTCCATGTGCAAAGGAAGCGGTGGCTGCAGGTACAGCTCCATGTGTGAAGGAAGCGATGGCTGCATGTACAGCTCCATGTGTAAAGGAAGCGGTGGCTGCAGGTACAGCTCCATGTGTGAAGGAAGTGATGGCTGCATGTACAGCTCCATGTGTGAAGGAAGCGCTGGCTGCATGTACAGCTCCATGTGTAAAGGAAGCGGAGGCTGCATGTACAGCTCCATGTGTAAAGGAAGCGGTGGCTGCATGTACAGCTCCATGTGTGAAGGAAGCGGTGGCTGCATGTACAGCTCCATGTGTAAAGGAAGCGGTGGCTGCATGTACAGCTCCATGTGTAAAGGAAGCGGTGGCTGCATGAACAGCTCCATGTGTAAAGGAAGCGGAGGCTGCATGTACAGTTCCACGTGTGAAGGAAGCGGAGGCTGCATGTACAGCTCCACGTGTGAAGGAAGTGGAGGCTGCATGAACAGCTCCATGTGTAAAGGGAGCGGTGGCTGCATGTACAGCTCCATGTGTAAAGGGAGCGGTGGCTGCATGTACAGCTCCATGTGTAAAGGAAGCGGAGGCTGCATGAACAGCTCCATGTGTAAAGGAAGCGGAGGCTGCATGTACAGCTCCACGTGTGAAGGAAGCGGAGGCTGCATGAACAGCTCCATGTGTAAAGGGAGCGGTGGCTGCATGTACAGTTCCACGTGTGAAGGAAGCGGAGGCTGCATGTACAGCTCCATGTGTGAAGGAAGCGGTAACTGCATGTACAGCTCCATGTGTGAAGGAAGCGGAGGCTGCATGTACAGCTCCATGTGTAAAGGAAGCGGTGGCTGCAGGTACAGCTCCATGTGTGAAGGAAGCGGTAACTGCATGTACAGCTCCATGTGTAAAGGAAGCAGTGGCTGCATGTACAGCTCCATGTGTGAAGGAAGCGATGGCTGCATGTACAGCTCCATGTGCAAAGGAAGCGGTGGCTGCATGTACAGTTCCACGTGTGAAGGAAGCCGTGTGTGCATGTACAGCTCCATGTGTGAAGGAAGCGGTAACTGCATGTACAGCTCCATGTGTGAAGGAAGCGGAGGCTGCATGTACAGCTCCATGTGTAAAGGAAGCGGTGGCTGCAGGTACAGCTCCATGTGTGAAGGAAGCGGTAACTGCATGTACAGCTCCATGTGTAAAGGAAGCAGTGGCTGCATGTAAAGCTCCATGTGTGAAGGAAGCGATGGCTGCATGTACAGCTCCATGTGCAAAGGAAGCGGTGGCTGCAGGTACAGCTCCATGTGTAAAGGAAGCGGTGGCTGCAGGTACAGCTCCATGTGTGAAGGAAGCTGTGGCTGCAGGTACAGCCCCACGTGTGAAGGAAGCCGTGTGTGCATGTACAGCTCCATGTGTAAAGGAAGCGGTGGCTGCATGTACAGCTCCATGTGTAAAGGAAGCGGTGGCTGCATGTACAGCTCCATGTGTGAAGGAAGCGGTGGCTGCAGGTACAGCTCCGTGTGTGAAGGAAGCGGTGGCTGCATGTACAGCTCCATGTGTAAAGGAAGCGGTGGCTGCATGTACAGCTCCAAGTGTAAAGGAAGCGGAGGCTGCAGGTACAGCTCCATGTGCAAAGGAAGCGGTGGCTGCAGGTACAGCTCCATGTGTAAAGGAAGCGGTGGCTGCAGGTACAGCTCTGTGTGTGAAGGAAGCGGTGGCTGCAGGTACAGCTCCATGTGTGAAGGAAGCGGTGGCTGCATGTACAGCTCCATGTGTGAAGGAAGCGGAGGCTGCATGTACAGCTCCATGTGTGAAGGAAGCCGTGTGCAGGTACAGCTCCATGTGTGAAGGAAGCGGTGGCTGCATGTACAGCTCCATGTGTGAAGGAAGCGGAGGCTGCAGGTACAGCTCCATGTGTGAAGGAAGCGGTGGCTGCATGTACAGCTCCATGTGTAAAGGAAGCGGTGGCTGCAGGTACAGCTCCATGTGTAAAGGAAGCGGTGGCAGCAGGTACAGCTCCATGTGTAAAGGAAGCGGTGGCGGCAGGTACAGCTCCATGTGCGAAGGAAGCGGTGGCTGCAGGTACAGCTCCATGTGTGAAGGAAGCGGTGGCTGCAGGTACAGCTCCATGTGTAAAGGAAGCGGTGGCTGCAGGTACAGCTCCATGTGTGAAGGAAGCGGAGGCTGCAGGTACAGCTCCATGTGTGAAGGAAGCGGTGGCTGCATGTACAGCTCCATGTGTGAAAGAAGCGGTGGCTGCATGTACAGCTCCATGTGCAAAGGAAGCGATGGCTGCAGGTACAGCTCCATGTGTAAAGGAAGCGGTAACTGCATGTACAGCTCCATGTGTGAAGGAAGCGGTGGCTGCAGGTACAGCTCCATGTGTGAAGGAAGCGGTGGCTGCAGGTACAGCTCCATGTGTGAAGGAAGCGGTGGCTGCAGGTACAGCTCCATGTGCGAAGGAAGCGGTGGCTGCATGTACAGCTCCATGTGTGAAGGAAGCAGTGGCTGCATGTACAGCTCCATGTGCCAAGGAAGCGGTGGCTGCATGTACAGCTCCATGTGTGAAGGAAGCAGTGGCTGCATGTACTGCTCCTTGTGCACGATTTGTGCATGGATTGTGTGTATCAAAGAGGCCTTTGGGTTCCATCTTGGAAGCCTCTGTTCTGGTCCTGTGCACAGAACGGAGATGTTTTACAGACAACAGAAGTGTAGTGCTGCCGTTCCTGAGGCCGGAAGGGAGAGATCTAGGGATCTAACATGAATTGTCCTTCAGGGGTTGGTAGCTTGGGTAGGCATGGCACACACCTCGAGTTGGTATGGCTGTCCGTCCGGGGTTGGTAGCTTGGGTAGGCATGGCACACACCTTGAGTTGGTATGGCTGTCCGTCCGGGGTTGGTAGCTTGGGTAGGCATGGCACACACCTTGAGTTGGTATAGCTGTCCTTCAGGGGTTGGTAGCTTGGGTAGGCATGGCACACACCTTGAGTTGGTATGGCTGTCCTTCAGGGGTTGGTAGCTTGGGTAGGCATGGCACACACCTTGAGTTGGTATGGCTGTCCGTCCGGGGTTGGTAGCTTGGGTAGGCATGGCACACACCTTGAGTTGGTATAGCTGTCCTTCAGGGGTTGGTAGCTTGGGTAGGCACGGCACACACCTTGAGTTGGTATGGCTGTCCTTCAGGGGTTGGTAGCTTGGGTAGGCATGGCACACACCTTGAGTTGGTATGGCTGTCCGTCCGGGGTTGGTAGCTTGGGTAGGCATGGCACACACCTTGAGTTGGTATAGCTGTCCTTCAGGGACTGGTAGCTTGGGTAGGCACGGCACACACCTCGAGTTGGTATGGCTGTCCTTCAGGGGTTGGTAGCTTGGGTAGGCATGGCACACACCTTGAGTTAGTAAGGCTGTCCTTCACTGGTTGGTAGCTTGGGTAGCACGGCACACACCTTGAGTTGGTATGGCTGTCCTTCAGGGGGTGGTAGCTTGGGTAGGCATGGCACACACCTTGAGTTGGTATGGCTGTCCTTCAGGGGCTGGTAGCTTGGGTTGTCACGGCACACACCTCGAGTTGGTACAGCTGTCCTTCAGGGACTGGTATGTTGGGTAGGCACGGCACACACCTTGAGTTGGTATGGCTGCCCTTCAGGGGCTGGTAGCTTTGGTAGGCACGGCACACACCTTGAGTTAGTATGGCTGTCCTTCAGGGGTTGGTAGCTTGGGTAGGCACGGCACACACCTTGAGTTGGTATGGCTGTCCTTCAGGGGTTGGTAGCTTGGGTAGGCATGGCACACACCTTGAGTTGGTATAGCTGTCCTTCAGGGGTTGGTAGCTTGGGTAGGCATGGCACACACCTTGAGTTGGTATAGCTGTCCTTCAGGGGTTGGTAGCTTGGGTAGGCACGGCACACACCTTGAGTTGGTATGGCTGTCCTTCAGGGGTTGGTAGCTTGGTTAGGCATGGCACACACCTTGAGTTGGTATGGCTGTCCGTCCGGGGTTGGTAGCTTGGGTAGGCATGGCACACACCTTGAGTTGGTATAGCTGTCCTTCAGGGGTTGGTAGCTTGGGTAGGCATGGTACACACCTTGAGTTGGTATAGCTGTCCTTCAGGGGTTGGTAGCTTGGGTAGGCATGGCACACACCTTGAGTTGGTATAGCTGTCCTTCAGGGGTTGGTAGCTTGGGTAGGCACGACACACACCTTGAGTTGGTATGGCTGTCCTTCAGGGGTTGGTAGCTTGGGTAGGCATGGCACACACCTTGAGTTGGTATGGCTGTCCGTCCGGGGTTGGTAGCTTGGGTAGGCATGGCACACACCTTGAGTTGGTATAGCTGTCCTTCAGGGGTTGGTAGCTTGGGTAGGCATGGAACACACCTTGAGTTGGTATGGCTGTCCTTCAGGGGTTGGTAGCTTGGGTAGGCATGGCACACACCTTGAGTTGGTATGGCTGTCCGTCCGGGGTTGGTAGCTTGGGTAGGCATGGCACACACCTTGGGTTGGTATGGCTGTCCTTCAGGGGTTGGTAGCTTGGGTAGGCATGGCACACACCTTGAGTTGGTATGGCTGTCCGTCCGGGGTTGGTAGCTTGGGTAGGCATGGCACACACCTTGAGTTGGTATAGCTGTCCTTCAGGGGTTGGTAGCTTGGGTAGGCATGGCACACACCTTGAGTTGGTATGGCTGTCCTTCAGGGGTTGGTAGCTTGGGTAGGCATGGCACACACCTTGAGTTGGTATAGCTGTCCTTCAGGGGTTGGTAGCTTGGGTAGGCATGGCACACACCTTGAGTTGGTATAGCTGTCCTTCAGGGGTTGGTAGCTTGGGTAGGCATGGCACACACCTTGGGTTGGTATGGCTGTCCTTCAGGGGTTGGTAGCTTGGGTAGGCATGGCACACACCTTGAGTTGGTATGGCTGTCCTTCAGGGGTTGGTAGCTTGGGTAGGCATGGCACACACCTTGAGTTGGTATAGCTGTCCTTCAGGGGTTGGTAGCTTGGGTAGGCACGGCACACACCTTGAGTTGGTATAGCTGTCCTTCAGGGGTTGGTAGCTTGGGTAGGCACGGCACACACCTTGAGTTGGTATAGCTGTCCTTCAGGGGTTGGTAGCTTGGGTAGGCATGGCACACACCTTGAGTTGGTATGGCTGTCCTTCAGGGGTTGGTAGCTTGGGTAGCACGGCACACACCTTGAGTTGGTATAGCTGTCCTTCAGGGGTTGGTAGCTTGGGTAGGCATGGCACACACCTCGAGTTGGTATGGCTGTCCTTCAGGGACTGGTAGCTTGGGTAGGCACGGCACACACCTCGAGTTGGTATGGCTGTCCTTCAGGGGTTGGTAGCTTGGGTAGGCACGGGACACACCTTGAGTTGGTATGGCTGTCCGTCCGGGGTTGGTAGCTTGGGTAGGCATGGCACACACCTTGAGTTGGTATGGCAGTTCTTCAGGGACTGGTAGGTTGCGTTGGCATGGCACGTGACACCTTGAGTTGGTATGGCTGTCCGTCCGGGGTTGGTAGCTTGGGTAGGCATGGCACACACCTTGAGTTGGTATGGCTGTCCTTCAGGGGCTGGTAGGTTGCGTTGGCATGGCACGTGACACCTTGAGTTGGTATGGCAGTTCTTCAGGGACTGGTAGGTTGCGTTGGCATGGCACGTGACACCTTGAGTTGGTATGGCAGTTCTTCAGGGACTGGTAGGTTGCGTTGGCATGGCACGTGACACCTTGGGTTGGTATGGCAGTCCTTCAGGAGCTGGTATGTTGGGATTTGGAAGAGCACTGAATCTTAGCCTTCCTGGCATGGAGCTAGTAGGTGGCTTGGGGTAGCAGATGCCCTCGATTGGCTGGCAGGTGGGTACAGCCCCTCTGGGGTTGGGTAAGGCATGGCCTGGCACAGTACTCCGGGGATGGAGTGATTGGCCGGGGGGGGGGGGTGTCTGGACTGGCAGATGTTCACTCCTGGTTGGCATCGGTCTGGCTCGGTACCCCAGGGCCAGGATGGCAGTCCGTCGGGGGTGGTATGATAGCCCCTCCTCGGGTGGGCTGGGCAGGTGGCTCTCGGGTGCTATGGGGTCTTCCAGGGGTCAGCTCAGGGGGGTCGCCGGGCATGGGCGGGCGCTCTGTGGGTACTCATGAATGAGGCCCACCGCGCTAGTGAACGGCAGGGCTGGGGCGGGGTCCGCACCGGGGGGGGGGGGGGGGGGGTCAGTCATCAACAGGAGGGGAGGGTTGCCAGCTCTCATCTCGTGGAGGGGTCTGGTCAGCGCTGGCGGTATATAGCGCCCACCTCTGGAGGTCTGAGGCAGCGCCCCAAGGAGGCGGCGCCTCGAGGCTCAGCGCCCATCAGCCGGAGCTCTGATGCTCATTCAGACATTCATCCATGCTCCAAGCGCGTGCATAGCCCCCTTTACTCATTCATGCATGCGCCCTAATCCCTCTCGACGGCTGCGGTATGAGCCCCCCCTCAGCCCCCCCGAGCCCGGCCTTCTCTTCAGAGGGGGGGAGGGGTCTGCCCACACCACAGCTCATCACCGGGCACCAGGAGGAGGCAGAGAACACGCCTGAGAGGGGGCGCTGGGACTCCAGGCCTTGAAAGCCGAGGGGGACTGGGAAACCCCAGGAAGCTTCCTGGGTGTGGGCAGAAGGGAGTGGGTACCACAGTCCCCTAGGGGTGGGTTTGAGAGGAATGGAAACCACAGCACCCTGGGGGTGGGCACAAGAGGGGGTACCACAGCACCCATGGGGTGGGTTTTAGAGGAATGGGTACAACAGCCCCTGGGCCTGGGCACGGGAGGGGTACCACAGCCCCCGGGCCTGGGCAGAAGAGAGGGTACCACAGCCCCCTGGGTGCGGGCACAAGGGAGTGGGTACCAAAGCACCCTAGGGGTGGGTGAGGACAATGGAAACCACAGCCCCTGGGCCTGGGCACGGGAGGGGTACCACAGCCCCCTGGGTCTGGGCACGAGAAGGGGTACCACAGCCCCCTGGGTCTGGGCACGGGAGGGGTACCACAGCCCCTGGGCCTGGGCACGGGAGGGGTACCACAGCCCCCTGGGTCTGGGCACGGGAGGGGTACCACAGCCCCTGGGCCTGGGCACGGGAGGGGTACCACAGCCCCCTGCCCCCCGGGCTCGCTGCTGTTGCCCGCCCGGTGCCACCCGCGCCGGCGCGCCCTGGCAGCCTCACAATGCCCCTCTTGAGTCACAGAGATAAGGAGGCGGCGCCGCCCCCGACCGGCTCGACGGGTTCTGATGAAGAATGAAAGAACCATAAAAAGAGTCCGATGCCCGCCTCCCCCCTGCCACCTCTGCCCCACCCGCGGGTGAACTGGGCCTGACCCGCCTGCGCACACCGCGGGGTCATGACCTCAGGTGCGGGGGCGAGCATGCCAGGGAGTGGGGGGGGGGGGGGGGGGGAGGGACAGCAGAGTGCCAGGGAGGTTAGATCCAGCATAGAAAAGGCCTTGGTAGAAACATGTCTAGATTCCTAACCTCGCAGTGTGCCCCAGATGTGTAGTCAAATGTCTGGGTTGTCTCCCACAGCCGGGGGTAGCTGGCTGCCGTCAGATAAGAGAGGCGGGGTAGTTTCTGGCAAGTGTCCTGCCTGCAACAATGCCGGCCCCACTTCCCGCTGAGCATCTGACATCCCTCCTTCAAAGGACGGGGTGCCATCTGGAAAAGACGAACAACAACAGAAACCAGGGTGGAGGGGAACACCCTCCCTACCTGATGGAAGACTTCAAAGACCTTTTGAGATATAACTAGGGAACCCTTGAACGGGGAGCAGATCGTTTTTGGACACGGGAGGGCCCTGCTGACTTCGTCGCGGCTCGTACCTTGAGGATCGTACCTCCTGTACGCAAAGCATTTCACCATCACTAGCCCATCAGAGACCGCCCAATGTAACAGAGGGAATGAGAAGGACAGGGTGCCAGGGAGGGGCTGAGAAGGACAGGATGCCAGGGAGGGATGAGAAGGAGGGAGGGATGAGAAGGACAGGATGCCAGGGAGGGGTGAGAAGGACAGGGAGTCATGGAGGGATGAGAAGGACAGAGTGCCACGGAGGGGATGAGAAGGACAGGGTGCCGGGGAGGGGCTGAGAAGGACAGGATGCCAGGGAGGGATGAGAAGGAGGGAGGGATGAGAAGGACAGGATGCCAGGGAGGGGTGAGAAGGACAGGGAGTCATGGAGGGATGAGAAGGACAGAGTGCCACGGAGGGGATGAGAAATACAGGGTGCCAGGGAGGGGCTGAGAAGGACAGGGTGCCAGGGAGGGATGAGAAGGACAGGATGCCAGGGAGGGGGTGAGAAGGACAGGGAGTCAGGGAGGGATGAGAAGGACAGGGTGCCAGGGAGGGGCTGAGAAGGACAGGATGCCAGGGAGGGATGAGAAGGGCAGGGTGCCAGGGAGGGATGAGAAGGGCAGGGTGCCAGGGAGGGGGTGAGAAGGACAGGGTGCCAGGGAGGGGATGAGAAGGACAGGGTGCCAGGGAGGGGTGAGAAGGACAGAGTGCCAGGAAAGGTTCTGGTATCAAACCATGCAAAAGTTCCAAGAAGGAATATCTCATAAAACTGATAGCTCAGTCTGAGAGGGATCAGCCAGGCCTGGTAGCTCAGTCTGGGAGGGATCAGCCAGGTCCGGTAGCTCAGTCTGAGAGGGATCAGCCAGGCACGGTAGCTCAGTCTGAGAGGGATCAGCCAGGCCTGGTAGCATCTGCAGCTGGGATCTCAGGAGAGCACTGGCCGTGCCAGGAGCGCACGAGGGGCATCTGAAGCTGGGATCTCAGGAGAGCACTGGCCGTGCCAGGAGCGCACAAGGGGCATCTGCAGCTGGGATCTCAGGAGAGCACTGGCCGTGCCAGGAGCACACGAGGGGCGTCGCCAGCTGGGATCTCAGGAGAGCACTGGCCGTGCCAGGAGCACACGAGGGGCATCTGCAGCTGGGATCTCAGGAGAGCACTGGCCGTGCCAGGAGCGCACGAGGGGCATCTGAAGCTGGGATCTCAGGAGAGCACTGGCCGTGCCAGGAGCGCACAAGGGGCATCTGCAGCTGGGATCTCAGGAGAGCACTGGCCGTGCCAGGAGCACACGAGGGGCGTCTCCAGCTGGGATCTCAGGAGAGCACTGGCCGTGCCAGGAGCCCACGAGGGGCATCTCCAGCTGGGATCTCAGGAGAGCACTGGCAGTGCCAGGAGCACACGAGGGGCATCTGCAGCTGGGATCTCAGGAGAGCACTGGCCGTGCCAGGAGCACACGAGGGGCGTCTGCAGCTGGGATCTCAGGAGAGCACTGGCCGTGCCAGGAGCACACGAGGGGCGTCTCCAGCTGGGATCTCAGGAGAGCACTGGCCGTGCCAGGAGCACACGAGGGGCGTCTCCAGCTGGGATCTCAGGAGAGCACTGACCGTGCCAGGAGCACACGAGGGGCGTCTCCAGCTGGGATCTCAGGAGAGCACTGGCCGTGCCAGGAGCCCACGAGGGGCGTCTCCAGCTGGGATCTCAGGAGAGCACTGGCCGTGCCAGGAGCACACGAGGGGCATCTGCAGCTGGGATCTCAGGAGAGCACTGGCCGTGCCAGGAGCACACGAGGGGCATCTGCAGCTGGGATCTCAGGAGAGCACTGGCCGTGCCAGGAGCACACGAGGGGCATCTCCAGCTGGGATCTCAGGAGAGCACTGGTTGTGCCAGGAGCACACGGTGGGCATCTGCAGCTGGGATCTCAGGAGAGCACTGGTTGTGCCAGGAGCACACGGTGGGCATCTGCAGCTGGGATCTCAGGAGAGCACTGGCCGTGCCAGGAGCACAGGAGGGGCATCTGCAGCTGGGATCTCAGGAGAGCACTGGCCGTGCCAGGAGCACACGAGGGGCATCTGCAGCTGGGATCTCAGGAGAGCACTGGCCGTGCCAGGAGCACACGAGGGGCCTCTCCAGCTGGGATCTCAGGAGAGCACTGGCCGTGCCAGGAGCACACGAGCGGCACTGCACACCCCCTCCTGTGCACTGTACTCCACTGCTTGCACTGCACACCCCCTCCTGTGCACTGTACTCCACTGCTTGCACTGCACACCCCCTCCGGTGCACTGTACTCCACTGCTTGCACTGCCCACCCCCTCCTGTGCACTGTACTCCACTGCTTGCACTGCACACCCCCTCCTGTGCACTGTACTCCACTGCTTGCACTGCACACCCCCTCCTGTGCACTGTACTCCACTGCTTGCACTGCACACCCCCTCCTGTGCACTGTACTCCACTGCTTGCACTGCACACCCCGTCCTGTGCTCTGTACTCCACTGCTTGCACTGCCCACCCCCTCCTGTGCACTGTACTCCACTGCTTGCACTGCACACCCCCTCCTGTGCACTGTACTCCACTGCTTGCACTGCACCCCCTCCTGTGCTCTGTACTCCACTGCTTGCACTGCACACCCCCTCCTGTGCACTGTACTCCACTGCTTGCACTGCACACCCCCTCCTGTGCACTGTACTCCACTGCTTGCACTGCACACCCCCTCCTGTGCACTGTACTCCACTGCCTGCACTGCACACCCCCTCCTGTGCACTGTACTCCACTGCTTGCACTGCACACCCCCTCCGGTGCACTGTACTCCACTGCTTGCACTGCACACCCCCTCATGTGCACTGTACTCCACTGCTTGCACTGCACACCCCCTCCTGTGCACTGCACTCCACTGCTTGCACTGCACACCCCCTCCGGTGCACTGTACTCCACTGCTTGCACTGCACACCCCCTCCGGTGCACTGTACTCACTGCTTGCACTGCACACCCCGTCCTGTGCTCTGTACTCCACTGCTTGCACTGCACACCCCTGTCCTGCGCACTGTACTCCACTGCTTGCACTGCACCCCCTCCTGTGCACTGCACTCCGCTGCTTGCACTGCACACCCCCTCCTGTGCACTCTACTCCACTGCTTGCACTGCACACCCCCTCCTGTGCACTGTACTCCACTGCTTGCACTGCACACCCCCTCCTGTGCACTGTACTCCACTGCTTGCACTGCACACCCCCTCCGGTGCACTGTACTCCACTGCTTGCACTGCACACCCCCTCCTGTGCACTGTACTCCACTGCTTGCACTGCACACCCCGTCCTGTGCTCTGTACTCCACTGCTTGCACTGCACACCCCGTCCTGTGCTCTGTACTCCACTGCTTGCACTGCACACCCCCTCCGGTGCACTGTACTCCACTGCTTGCACTGCATACCCCGTCCTGTGCTCTGTACTCCACTGCTTGCACTGCCCACCCCCTCCTGTGCACTGTACTCCACTGCTTGCACTGCACACCCCCTCCTGTGCACTGTACTCCACTGCTTGCACTGCACCCCCTCCTGTGCACTGTACTCCACTGCTTGCACTGCACCCCCTCCTGTGCACTGCACTCCACTGCTTGCACTGCACACCCCGTCCTGTGCTCTGTACTCCACTGCTTGCACTGCCCACCCCCTCCTGTGCACTGTACTCCACTGCTTGCACTGCACACCCCCTCCTGTGCACTGTACTCCACTGCTTGCACTGCACCCCCTCCTGTGCACTGCACTCCACTGCTTGCACTGCACACCCCGTCCTGTGCTCTGTACTCCACTGCTTGCACTGCACACCCCTGTCCTGTGCACTGTACTCCACTGCTTGCACTGCACACCCCCTCCGGTGCACTGTACTCCACTGCTTGCACTGCACACCCCGTCCTGTGCTCTGTACTCCACTGCTTGCACTGCCCACCCCCTCCTGTGCACTGTACTCCACTGCTTGCACTGCACCCCCCTCCTGTGCACTGTACTCCACTGCTTGCACTGCACACCCCCTCCGGTGCACTGTACTCCACTGCTTGCACTGCACACCCCTGTCCTGTGCACTGTACTCCACTGCTTGCACTGCACCCCCTCCTGTGCACTGCACTCCGCTGCTTGCACTGCACACCCCGTCCTGTGCTCTGTACTCCACTCCTTGCACTGCACCCCCTCCTGTGCACTGTACTCCACTGCTTGCACTGCACACCCCGTCCTGTGCACTGTACTCCACTGCTTGCACTGCACACCCCGTCCTGTGCTCTGTACTCCACTGCTTGCACTGCCCACCCCCTCCTGTGCACTGTACTCCACTGCTTGCACTGCACCCCCCCCTCCTGTGCACTGTACTCCACTGCTTGCACTGCACACCCCCTCCGGTGCACTGTACTCCACTGCTTGCACTGCACACCCCTGTCCTGTGCACTGTACTCCACTGCTTGCACTGCACCCCCTCCTGTGCACTGCACTCCGCTGCTTGCACTGCACACCCCGTCCTGTGCTCTGTACTCCACTGCTTGCACTGCACACCCCCTCCTGTGCACTGTTACTCCACTGCTTGCACTGCACCCCCCCTCCTGTGCACTGCACTCCACTGCTTGCACTGCACACCCCCTCCTGTGCACTGTACTCCACTGCTTGCACTGCACACCCCGTCCTGTGCTCTGTACTCCACTGCTTGCACTGCCCACCCCCTCCTGTGCACTGTACTCCACTGCTTGCACTGCACCCCCCCCTCCTGTGCACTGCACTCCACTGCTTGCACTGCACACCCCCTCCTGTGCACTGTACTCCACTGCTTGCACTGACACCCCGTCCTGTGCTCTGTACTCCACTGCTTGCACTGCACACACCCTCCTGTGCACTGTACTCCACTGCTTGCACTGCACACCCCCTCCGGTGCACTGTACTCCACTGCTTGCACTGCCCACCCCCTCCTGTGCACTGTACTCCACTGCTTGCACTGCACACCCCCTCCTGTGCACTGCACTCCACTGCTTGCACTGCACACCCCCTCCTGTGCACTGTACTCCACTGCTTGCACTGCACACCCCCCTCCCTTGCACCCCCACCCGCCCTGTCCCGCGCCCCTCCTGTGCCCGCCCTCTGCCTGCTCTGCCCCCGGTGCCAACAGATCCCCTGTGCCCGTTACTGTGCGGCTGATGCCGCGGAGCCTGCTTTGCATCTGGGGGCGGGGGGGGGGTTCATAACAGTTATGCAAATTCGGCTTTACCTGCTGTGGGTTCAGACGAGTTCATCAGCAGCTTCCCGAGCTGCCCCCTCCAGACAGAACAGGCCTCGCGAGGTGCCCTGCCCCCCCCCCCCACCGATCCCCGAGGGTGGCACCGGGGGGGGGGGGGCTTGTACTTGAATCACTCCGTTAATGACCTGGAAAACATATGTACAAGTCCATTCACCCCACCATTCGTCACCCCGCAATGGGGGTGGGGGTGGGGGTGGGGGGGGGGGGGCAGGCCGGTGTCTGTGTCCGGGGCAGGCCGGTGTCTGTGTCCGGGGCAGGCCGGCGCCTGTATCCGGGGCAGGCCGGTGTCTGTATCCGGGGCAGGCCGGTGTCTGTGTCCGGGGCAGGCCGGTGTCTGTGTCCGGGGCAGGCCGGTGTCTGTATCCGGGGCAGGCCGGTGTCTGTGTCCGGGGCAGGCCGGTGTCTGTATCCGGGGCAGGCCCGCGCCTGTATCCGGGGCAGGCCGGCGCCTGTATCCGGGGCAGGCCGGTGTCTGTATCCGGGGCAGGCCGGTGTCTGTGTCCGGGGCAGGCCGGTGTCTGTGTCCGGGGCAGGCCGGCGCCTGTATCCGGGGCAGGCCGGTGTCTGTATCCGGGGCAGGCCGGTGTCTGTGTCCGGGGCAGGCCGGCGTCTGTATCCGGGGCAGGCCCGCGCCTGTATCCGGGGCAGGCCCGCGCCTGTATCCGGGGCAGGCCGGTGTCTGTATCCGGGGCAGGCCGGCGCCTGTGTCCGGGGCAGGCCGGTGTCTGTGTCCGGGGCAGGCCGGCGCCTGTGTCCGGGGCAGGCCGGTGTCTGTGTCCGGGGCAGGCCGGCGCCTGTGTCAGGCCGGTGTCTGTGTCCGGGGCAGGCCGGCGCCTGTGTCCGGGGCAGGCCGGCACCTGTGTCCGGGGCAGGCCGGCGCCTGTGTCCGGGGCAGGCCGGCGCCTGTGGCCGGGGCAGGCCGGTGTCTGTGTCCGGGGCAGGCCGGTGTCTGTGTCCGGGGCAGGCCGGTGTCTGTGTCCGGGGCAGGCCGGTGTCTGTGTCCGGGGCAGGCCGGTGTCTGTGTCCGGGGCAGGCCGGTGTCTGTGTCCGGGGCAGGCCGGAGTCTGTGTCCGGGGCAGGCCGGCGCCTGTGTCCGGGGCAGGCCGGTGTCTGTGTTCGGGGCAGGCCGGTGTCTGTATCAGGCTAAACAAAAACAGTGGTTCGGACGGGAAAAAACCCAATTCCTTTGCGTACTGTACTTAATACATATAATGCGAAAACATCCAATGAAGAGTACACAGAGACACACAACAATGATTTGAGTTTCAAAGGTAATTCTTTAGTATATAACTTATCCGTATTAATCAATGGATAATTGGCTGTCCGAAACACAAAAACTGTGAAGTGCTTAGTGACTGGTCGTGCTTGGTGACAATAAGTGCTGTACAAAGGTAAACCAAGTGACATGTATTCATACATAAAGACAAAACAATTTTTCTCAAGTGTCCACTTGTAAGCACAATAGCCACAACACGGTGTAGTATTTCCTTATTTGAGTTGCGACTTTGCATAGACGGATGGACATATACCACGTCGACGTTTCGACCCTATGTAGCAGTGCAGACTTATATGCATCTGGGACGGGTCTTCATCAGGACTGGGTGAGTGGGTTGGACAGCCTGAAAACACATGGGGAAGCCTGAACTTGTGGCTTCAATGGGTCCTACTGGTGGGTATGTGTGGTCCCTACAATGGTGGGGAGCATGTAGTGTTCTTTGAATACCCCTCACACACCAAAAGGACCCTTGGTGTCATGCTTCATCATTGGGGTCTTCGCACCCCTCTATGGGATGCGGCGTGCTGCTACCTACGCCTATGTGGGAGTTTTTAAATCATTCACACAGTGTTGTTCATTCAAAAAATGGTTGGCCATTTTGGTAGTGCTTTTCTTGCATCTCACATTACTCTCGTGCTCATTGATTCTGATTTTAAGTGCTCTGGTGGTCATCCTGACGTACTCAACTTCATTATCCTCCTCACAGTACCTGGTCACCTGAACCACATTGGTTAAATCAAATAGAGCGTGTGATTTATGTTTGGTGTTGTGTATGTCTTGTCTCTGTTGCTTTTTTTACAGGGCGCACCTCCACTATTAGGATGACAATATTTGTCCAGTAGCTGCTGCCCCCACACTCTTCCCTAGGTCACTGAACCTGGAGTAATACTAATAACAACTGGCAATGAGAATGAAATATAATTGTTTCTTTCCATGTGTTTTTTTCCTAGGTTCGTTAATCGCAGATACCTCCTTGACAATTGAATTCAGTACAAATTAGCCTTTAAATATAATTTTCACTTTTCTGTAGAATACAGCTTTTGTGTAAGAAAACGTGAGTAAGGTGGGGACTTGTGCACCCCGTCCTGAAGAAGGAGTTCCACTCCGAAACATGTTGACGCACACATGAGGTGATGTACATTGTATTACATAAGAACCTCTAAACACACTCTTTTAACTGTGCCAGCCCGGGGACCCATTACAATTTTTTTGAGTCCACCTCACGAGCCAGGTACTTTTTAACCATCACTATAAGACACTTCAAACCCCACCACTCACCTATTATTACAAAAAACCTCACACACACCTCACATAGTTTGAGTAAAAACTGCTCCCAAGGGGCACGAAGACCCCAATGATGAAGCATGACACCAAGGGTCCTTTTGGTGTGTGAGGGGTATTTAAAAAACCCTGTGTGCTCCCCACCATTGTAGGGACCACCCACACCCACCAGTGGATTCCATTTGTTTAAAAACTAATAAACAATTCTGACTAGGGAGAACGAATCCACACCTTCTCTCTCTCTCCCTTTACGGTATTTTCATTCAATGGGTCCTAATCACTAGGACGTCAGCTGACACCCTCGTAAGGTAATCTTGAGGTAGACAAATCTTGTCTTATTATCAGGATTCTTCTACTAGCCGGTGGAATTGTTTAGGGTCGGTGCCACATTAGCAATCACTTCAAACTCTTAACATGAGACGTCCGCGTCCGTCTCTGCCGCGCAGTAAATGACTCCCTCACCCAGTCCTGATGAAGACCCGTCCCAGCCCCTTGGCACATGAGACTGGAGCCTTCCATCGACTCTACCGGCCTCAGCACCTGGGCACCTGAGACTGGAGCCTTCCATCGACTCTACCCGCCCCAGCCCCTGGGCACCTGAGCCTGGAGCCTTCCATCGACTATACCCGCCTCAGCCCATAGGCACCTGAGACCGGAGCCTTCCATCGACTCTACCCGCCTCAGCCCCTTGGCACCTGAGACCGGAGCCTTCCATCGACTCAACCCGCCCCAGCCCCTGGGCACCTGAGCCTGGAGCCTTCCATCGACTCTACCCGCCTCAGCCCATGGGTACCGGAGACTGGAGCCTTCCATCAACTCTACCCGCCCCAGCCCATGGGTACCTGAGACTGGATCCTTCCATCGACTCTACCCGCCTCAGCCCCTGCGCACCTGAGACTGGAGCCTTCCATCGACTCTACCGGCCTC
Source organism: Lissotriton helveticus (assembly GCF_964261635.1). NCBI lineage: Eukaryota > Metazoa > Chordata > Amphibia > Caudata > Salamandridae > Lissotriton > Lissotriton helveticus. The sequence continues at coordinate 12,916,403 of NC_136070.1, forward strand.
AGCACCTGGGCACCTGAGACTGGAGCCTTCCATCGACTCTACCCACCCCAGCCCCTGGGCACCTGAGCCTGGAGCCTTCCATCGACTATACCCGCCTCAGCCCATAGGCACCTGAGACCGGAGCCTTCCATCGACTCTACCCGCCCCAGCCCCTGGGCACCTGAGCCTGGAGCCTTCCATCGACTATACCCGCCTCAGCCCATAGGCACCTGAGACTGGAGCCTTCCATCGACTCTATCGGCCTCAGCACCTGCGCACCTGAGACTGGAGCCTTCCATCAACTCTACCGGCCTCAGCACCTGGGCACCTAAGACTGGAGCCTTCCATCGACTCTACCCGCCCCAGCCCCTGGGCACCTGAGCCTGGAGCCTTCCATCGACTATACCCGCCTCAGCCCATAGGCACCTGAGACCGGAGCCTTCCATCGACTCTACCCGCCTCAGCCCCTTGGCACCTGAGACCGGAGCCTTCCATCGACTCAACCCGCCCCAGCCCCTGGGCACCTGAGCCTGGAGCCTTCCATCGACTCTACCCGCCTCAGCCCATGGGTACCGGAGACTGGAGCCTTCCATCAACTCTACCCGCCCCAGCCCATGGGTACCTGAGACTGGATCCTTCCATCGACTCTACCCGCCCCAGCCCATGGGTACCAGAGACTGGAGCCTTCAATCGACTCTACCCGCCCCAGCCCATGCGTACCGGAGACTGGAGCCTTCCATCGACTCTACCGGCCGAGGAGCTGTTTACCTGCAGTACACAGGCAACGCCTGCAGAGGAGCTGTTTACCTGTAGTACACAAGCAGGGTCTGCAGAGGAGCTGTTTACCTGTAGTACACTAGCAGCGTCAGCAGAGGAGCTGTTTACCTGCAGTACACAGGCAGTGCCATCAGAGGAGCTGTTTACCAGTAGTACACAGGCAGCGTCAGCCGAGGAGCTGTTTACCTGCAGTACACAGGCAGCGCCAGCAGAGGAGCTGTTTACCTGTAGTACACAAGCAGGGTCTGCAGAGGAGCTGTTTACCTGTAGTACACAAGCAGCGTCAGCAGAGGAGCTGTTTACCTGCAGTACACAGGCAGTGCCATCAGAGGAGCTGTTTACCAGTAGTACACAGGCAGCGTCAGCCGAGGAGCTGTTTACCTGCAGTACACAGGCAGCGCCAGCAGAGGAGCTGTTTACCTGTAGTACACGTGCAGCGTGTGCAGAGGAGCTGTTTACCTGTAGTACACGTGCAGCGCCAGCAGAGGAGCTGTTTACCGTTGAACCTGTCACCAGGTAGGTCGCCCCCCCTAGCCACCGCGTGGTCCTCCTCGTGCTGTGCTCTGCCCACTGGTTTCCTCCTGCATTTCTCGTCTTCCCTGTGCCTCTGAGTTCGCCGCTTTACCACGCTGTGAGTTCGCCGTTTCTACCCCTCTGTTTTGTTGATTAGTTTCCCCTCGTTCCCCTTTTGACTTCTGTTACCAATTTTGTTTTCGTTTTATTGTTTTTTGTTAATTGGTCTTTCCCCTCGCTCCCCCTTGCCTTCTGTGCCCTCCCGCCTCGCCCTCGTTTTCCCGCCGCTGCTCCCTGCGGCCCCGCCCCCGCCCGGCGCTCCCATTCGCCACCCCGCTCCCGCCTCCCAGCTGCTCCTCCCTCCATCAGCCCCTCATATGGAGGCCGCACGGTGGTAAAGGGAGCGACCGTTGACCCTGTCACCAGGTAGGTCGCCCCCCTAGCCACCGCGTGGTCCTCCTCGTGCTGTGTGCTGCGCACTGCCCGCTGGTTTCCTCCTGCATTTCTCGTCTTCCCTGTGCCTGTGAGTTCGCCGCTTTACCCCGCTGTGAGTTCGCCGTTTCTACCCCTCTTTTTTGTTCATTAGTTTCCCCTCGTTCCCCTTTTGACTTCTGTTACCAATTTTGTTTTCGTTTTATTGTTTTTTGTTAATTTGTCTTTCCCCTCGCTCCCCCTTGCCTTCTGTGTCTTCCCGCCGCTGCTCCCTGCGGCCCGCCCCCCCGACGCTCCCATTCGCCACCCCGCTCCCCAGTTGCTCCTCCCTCCCTCAGCCCCTCATATGGAGGCCGCACGGTGGTAAAGGGAGCGACCGTTGACCCTGTCACCAGGTAGGTCGCCCCCCCCGAGCCACCACGTGGTCCTCCTCGTGCTGTGTGCTGTGCTCTGCCTGCTGGTTTCCTCCTGCATTTCTCGTCTTCCCTGTGCCTGTGAGTTCGCCGCTTTACCACGCTGTGAGTTCGCCGTTTCTACCCCTCTGTTTTGTTCATCAGTTTCCCCTCGTTCCCCTTTTGACTTCTGTTACCAATTTTGTTTTTGTTTTATTGTTTTTTGTTAATTGGTCTTTCCCCTAGCTCCCCCTTGCGGTCTGTGCCCTCCCGCCTCGCCCTCATTTTCCCGCCGCTGCTCCCTGCGGCCCCGCACCTCCGACGCTCCCATTCGCCACCCCGCTCCCGCCTCCCAGCTGCTCCTCCCTCCCTCAGCCCCTCATATGGAGGCCGCACGGCGTACGTGCCGATTATGCGCTGAAGGCGCGCCAAAGGCAAGCCCGTCTACGCCCGTCCGCGCCTGGACCGCGCCCAGCGCCAGGAACCCTGGCCCCCGACGATGCCAGCCCACACGACGGACCTACGCCGCCGCCACCCTCAACGCACTCAACGCCGCCGGAACCCTGCCTGCTACCGAGCCACCCCGAAACGCACCCACAGACCGTTCACCTGCCAAGCCTGCAAGTTCACCTGTCTCCGGACCTGCACCGCAAACAAAAGACCAGGCACCAGCAACAACCACCTCAAGTGCATCCTGCTCAACACCCGCTCCGTCCACAGACACGCTGTCGAACTCTGGAACCTGCTCGACACAACATCACCAGACGTCGCCTTCCTCACGGAAACCTGGATGAACGCCTCCTCAGCCCCTGACATCGCCATAGCCATCCCGGACGGATACAAGATCACCCGGAGGGACCGCGTCAACCAGACCGGAGGAGGCATCGCCATCATCCACAGGAACACCATCCGCATCACGACCAACTCCGACGACACCTTCACCGCCGCCGAGCACCTCCACTTCCAGATACACACCGACCCCAAGACCATCCTCAGAGCCACCCTCATCTACAGACCCCCGGGACCACGCACCCAATTCAGCGAAGACATCGCAGACTTCATCAGCCTGCACGCCCTCCCCTCCGCTGACTACATCCTCCTAGGGGACCTCAACTTCCACCTGGAGAAAAACAACGACACCAACACCACCACCCTGCTGGACAACCTCGCCAACCTCGGACTCAAGCAACAGGTGAACACCCCCACCCACTACGCCGGCCACATGGTTGACCCCGTCTTCTCCTCCAGCAAGCACATCTCCTTCAGCCACTCCACCGGACTTCATTGGACGGATCACAGCTGCATCCACTTCAGCTTCGGAAGAACCACGACCCACCACCAACCGCAACAGGCTCCTCACAGGAGCTGGAGCAAGATCACCGCCGACCAGCTCCCCACCTCCCTCAGCCTGAACCCTCCCGCCAGCGCATCGGACCCCAACGAAGCAGCCCGCACCTTCACACAGTGGCTCACTGTGAGAAGTTGGCCTGATGTGCAGTGCTCACTATTCTAGTGATCACTATATATCAGTCCAAACAACCCTTATTGATGATTGGTTGTAAGTCAACCTTATAGACCAGCTATCCTAGTAGCATGGATACGAGCAGTCTAAGGCTAAGACTCTAGAGGGCGTGTTAAGCCAGCTGTTTTACCATCACATTACCCCTTGAACACCCAGTGAAAGGACACCACACAAGTGTTATGAAAATAAACAGTGTATTTATTAGAATCACAACAACCCTGTACTCTTTATGAGGACAGGGTGCTAGGCACACAACAAAACTCTTACGAAAATACTTAAGTTAGCACAGTATATACAAATGCCCGAGGGGCACGAAAAACCATATACTCTAAAAGTGGAATGCGAAATTACTAGCAGGTAAGTACAGTACTAATAGGCTTTGGAATCGCTAGGACTTGACTATGGAATCGTTAGATTACTTCTAGGAGGCCCAGGGGACTCGGGTGCAGAGTGTGCACTCTCACGCGGGATGCGGGACAAAGTCTATGGAAGCTAGTAAAGGTAAAGTTAGTGTTCACGGGCGAACCCGACCTGGTTGGGAGAAAACGACAGTGGATCCTGACCCTTGGATAGTGAGGCTATGCTGGGACACCGAAGTGCCGAAGTTACCTAGCCCAGGGGCTGCAGCTGCATAGGTCTCAAAAGACGTCGGGAATCCTCGTTGCCGGACCAGGAGCCTGGAAGAAAGATGCTGGCAGGCGACCAGTGAAGAGAGTTCGAGTTGATCCAAGCCTGGATCTTGAAGATGGATGACACCTGAAAGCAGAGGGGACCAAGTTCGTGACTACTAGCCAGTAGTCAGTGGGCACCAGGAGGGCACCGGATGGTAGTCACCTCGACTAGGTGAGTGGGCGACGCTGTGCTCTGCAGATCTCACGGACCAGGAGGTGTTGTCGGCGACCAGGATGGAGAGGCGAGCTGTCCCACGATGGATGAAGCTGTCGGCGTCGAAGTACCCAGGATTGGGCAACAAAGCCTTGGCTAATTCAAGCCCACGCGGTGGACTCAAAATGGCGTCTTGAGTGGACCAGGAGGGTCCGGGGTGCTCCTCTTCTGGAAGGGAGCAAGGGCCAGTCTGGAGCAACCAGACTAGCAGCAGTGATGTCGTCGGGCGTCGTTCAGAAGGCCACAAGCCAGCGGGCTAGTAGCCAAACAACGCGGTGAGCAGCAAAAAGCAGAAGGGCCCCACGCCGATCGTGGAGATGCTGGGGGGCTGCTCTTCGGTGCTGGAGCTGCTCAGGGTCGGGGCTTCTCGGACCCCAAAGCACTCGCCAGGAAATTACTCGGCGGGCTTGCTGTGCAGAAGTCGTGCAGTCTTGGCAATAGTCGGTCCCTTGAGGTCTCGTCGCACTCACGGTTCTCAGCTTGGCTGTAGAGATGAGTAGAGGTCGGAGGTGCCAGGGAAGCCGGGTCTTGTCGAGCTGGGCAGTCGGATTCCGGAGGAAGGACTTGCAGCAGACCGCAGTGTTCTTGATGGTGCCTGCGGATGCAGGGTGACTACTCCTTAGTCACAAGGGAGAATCTTGAAGAAGGAAATCTTGAAGTCCTTTCGTAGAAAGTCGTGTCTTGATTCCAAAGATGATCTAATTTGGAAGGGGGCCTGCTCCTACCTTTATCTGGGAAAAGGGGGCTGGCACGCGACTAAGTCCTGCCCTATGGGTGGGACCAGGAGGGGGGTGGTTACACCCACTTCCTTGGCGGGCTTTTCCCCAGCTCAGGGTCTGGAGTGTCCCTGGAACTGGTTCAAGCCGGCCTATGCATAGTGAGCACCGGGGTGCCACTTGCAGTCACCTTCCTCTGAAGCCCTGCCTAACTAGGATACACAAAATCCAGTCTTGGACGGTGCTGGCACCGCCCCTGGCAGGAAACCCTTTGTCCTTATCTCCTGCTCTGGGAGGACTCCCAGCAGCAGGAGGGCAGACTTGTGTCTCGGTGGCAGCATCCATTTTGTGGAGCTGAGGCTCTGTTTGACTTTAACCGGGGTTAGGGGTTACATACATGTCGTGTCCCTCTAGAAGGGTGGAATGCTAACCCCGTCGCCAGAATTGGCGAGGGGTTAGTATTCCAATTCGTATGACACCTTACTCGACATGTTTTGATAAAGCGATACCAGAGTTGGCACATAACCGCGAGGATTATAATGCACTTAAGAGTATATGGTATGCGATATCATGGAAACGGCTAAGGGATAGATCCCGAAAGCCGCAGACAGGCTCAGCTCATGCCAGAGCACCATCTCACACGATTCCAAGCACTCTGCCTTCAGGATTGTTAAGGCCTGCCATAGGAGTGACTGATAGGAGATCTGTGTGTCCATTTTAGGGTTAGATATAGGTATACTATATCTAAAGCAAAGGGTGAGTACACCACCTTGCCCCAGCTGTCGTGCAGCCAGTTGTGTCAGTTTAGTTAGTCAGTCCAGGGGTGGCACAATACATGCTTCAGCCCCTGGGAGACTTCTGGGTGCACCTCAGCCCTGGGTACAGGGACTTGGAGAGGGCCCAGTGCCAATTCAGTACCTGAGTACAATTTGGATAGAGAGAACAGCTAGGCTGTGGGTCTGATTAGCAGGCCCACAGCCAGGGAAAGTCGTAAACCAGTGCAGCAAAAAGCAAAAATCTGGGTGATCATAGGATTGCAGACCCTACTCTCCTACACTCACCAACTGCGCCGACGACCTCGCACCACTGAAGAACCCTCCCAGCAGACCCGGCAGTAAGAAAGCCTCCTGGTTCAGCAACAAACTCAAAACATCCAAGAAAAACTGCCGCACCCTTGAAAAAGCCTGGCGCCACGACCAGACCACAGAAAACGTGACTGCCCTCAAGAACGCCACCCGCAAACACCACCAGCTGATCCGCACCACCAAAAGAACAACATTCAAAGGACGACTGGACAACAACACCCACAACAGCAAGGAACTCTTCAGCATCGTCAAAGAGTTTTCGTACCCCAACGCCGGAAACAACGACATCACACCCTCGCAAGACCTCTGCGACTCACTCGCCACCTTCTTCCACCGCAAAATCGCCGACATACACAACAGCTTTGGCGCACAGACCACGCACCCAACCACCAAACCAACGCCCCCCACCACCACCCTCTGCAACTGGACCCCGGTCAGCACCGAAGACACCACCCGCATGATGAACACCATCCACTCCGGATCACCAACCGACCCCTGCCCCCACCACGTCTTCAACAAGGCCGACTCTATCAACGCACCCCAACTCCGGGACATCATCAACGTCTCCTTCAACACCGCCACCTTCCTGGAGAGCTGGAAGCACGCCGAGCTCAGCGCCCTCTTGAAGAAACCAACAGCGGACCCCACCGACCTCAAGAACTTCCGCCCCATCTCGCTCCTCCCTTTTCCTGCCAAGGTCATCGAGAAGACCGTCAACAGACAGCTCACCGCCTTCCTCGAAACTAACGGATCCCTCGACCCTTCGCAGTCCGGCTTCCGAGCCAACCACAGCACCGAGACCGCCCTCATCGCAGCCACCGACGACATCAGATCCCTGCTCGACAAAGGGGAAACAGTCGCCCTCATCCTCCTGGACCTATCTGCGGCGTTCGACACGGTCTGCCACCGCACCCTAGTACAGCGCCTCAACAACATCGGAATCCAAGGGAAGGCGCTGGAGTGGATCATCTTGTTCCTCACCGGAAGAACCCAGAGAGTCCGCCTCCCCCCGTTCAGGTCCAAGGCCACGGAAGTCATCTGCGGCGTACCACAAGGATCCTCACTCAGCCCCACGCTCTTCAACGTCTACATGAGCCCCCTCGCAGCCATCGCACGCCAACACAACCTCAACATCATCTCCTACGCCGACGACACCCAGCTGATCCTTTTCCTCACCAACGACCCCGCCACCGCTAGAGCCAGCGTACACGACGGGATGAAAGACGTCGCCGAGTGGATGAAGAACAGCCGCCTGAAACTGAACTCAGACAAGACGGAAGTCCTCATCCTGGGATCATCGCCCTCCGCCTGGAACGACTCCTGGTGGCCCCCTGCCCTGGGCACCACCCCCAAGCCAACGGACCACGCGCAAAACCTGGGCTTCATCCTGGACTCCTCCCTCTCGATGACCAGACAAGTCAACGCCGTATCGTCATCGTGCTTCAATACCCTGCACATGCTTCGTAAGATCTTCCGATGGATCCCCACCGAAACCAGGAGGACAGTCACCCAGGCACTCGTCACCAGCGGACTGGACTACGGGAACACCCTCTACGCGGGAACCACTGCCAAACTACAGAAAAGACTCCAGCGCATCCAGAACGCCTCCGCACAACGCGTCCTGGACATCCCCCGACACAGCCACATCACGACCCACCTGAGACCTGCACTGGCTCCCCATCAACAAGAGGATCACATTCAGACTCCTCACCCACGCACACAAGACTCTCCACGACATGGGCCGGAAGTACCTCAACGACCGCCTGACCTTCTACACGCCCACCTGCCAGCTACGATCGGCCAGCCTCGCCCTCGCCGCCGTACCACGCATTCGCAGAGCCACCACCGGAGGAAGATCTTTCTCCTACCTGGCGGCCAAGACATGGAACTCCCTCCCCACCCACCTACGGCTAACCCAGGACCATCGCTCCTTCAGGAAACAACTCAAGACCTGGTTTTTCGAGCAGTAGCGGACCCTCCCCCCCCTCTCAGCGCCTTGAGACCCTTCTGGGTGAGTAGCGCGCTCTACAAATTCGATGATTTATTGATTGATTCATAGTACACAAGCAGGGTCTGCAGAGCGTCTGCAGAGGAGCTGTTTACCTGTAGTACACAGGCAGCGCCACCAGAGGAGCTGTTTACCTGTAGTACATAGGCAGAGCCACCAGAGGAGCTGTTTACCTGTAGTACACAGGCAGCGCAAGCAGGGGAGCTGTTTACCTATAGTACACGTGCAGCGTCTGCAGAGGAGCTGTTTACCTGTAGTACATGTGCAGCGCCAGCAGAGGAGCTGTTTACGTGTAGTACACGTGCAGCGCCAGCAGAGGAGCTGTTTACCTGTAGTACACGTGCAGCGCCAGCAGAGGAGCTGTTTACGTGTAGTACACGTGCAGCGCCAGCAGAGGAGCTGTTTACCTGTAGTACACGTGCAGCGCCAGCAGAGGAGCTGTTTACCTGTAGTACACGTGCAGCGTCTGCAGAGGAGCTGTTTACCTGTAGTACACGTGCAGCGTCTGCAGAGGAGCTGTTTACGTGTAGTACACGTGCAGCGCCAGCAGAGGAGCTGTTTACGTGTAGTACACAAGCAGGGTCTGCAGAGGAGCTGTTTACCTGTAGTACACGTGCAGCGCCAGCAGAGGAGCTGTTTACCTGTAGTACACGTGCAGCGCCAGCAGAGGAGCTGTTTACCTGTAGTACACGTGCAGCGTCTGCAGAGGAGCTGTTTACGTGTAGTACACGTGCAGCTCCAGCAGAGGAGCTGTTTACCTGTAGTACACAGGCAGCGCAAGCAGGGGAGCTGTTTACCTGTAGTACACGTGCAGCGTCTGCAGAGGAGCTGTTTACCTGTAGTACACGTGCAGCACCAGCAGAGGAGCTGTTTACGTGTAGTACACGTGCAGCGCCAGCAGAGGAGCTGTTTACCTGTAGTACACGTGCAGCGCCAGCAGAGGAGCTGTTTACCTGTAGTACACGTGCAGCGCCAGCAGAGGAGCTGTTTACCTGTAGTACACGTGCAGCGTCTGCAGAGGAGCTGTTTACCTGTAGTACACGTGCAGCGCCAGCAGAGGAGCTGTTTACGTGTAGTACACGTGCAGCGCCAGCAGAGGAGCTGTTTACCTGTAGTACACAAGCAGGATCTGCAGAGGAGCTGTTTACCTGTAGTACACAGGCAGAGCCACCAGAGGACCTGTTTACCTGTAGTACACAGGCAGCGCCAGCAGAGGAGCTGTTTACCTGTAGTAGACACGCAGGGTCTGCAGCTCCTCCTCCAGCCTCTTGTACTCTTCCACAGCCTGGTCTCGGTCCTGCTGCAGGGACATTAACTGCACCTGAAAGAGAAGCAACAATTTATCTTTCTGTTGTGGGGCAAGCAGCAGGGGGCGCTGCTGCCCAAGATCACAAGCAGCGCTTGAGCATGGTACATTTCAGGCAGTGCCCTGAGCAGAGCTTATCCGGGCATGGGGTACATGTAGAGACAGACACCAAAGCAGTACAGATGCAGAGAACACAGAGCAGGCAGGGATGGGGCACAGGCAGAGAAGAGCAAAGAGGAGGACTGGGGCACAGGCAGAGTAGAGCACAGAGACCAGGACTGGGGCACAGGCAGAGAAGAGCAAAGCAACCAGGCAGGACAGGGGCACAGACAGAGAACCTCAGTGTTTATCACAGAGTACTGCTGCAGAAGTTATACACAGGCACAGTCTCCATGTCGTGAGTATGAACCTGTGTCTATCACAGAGTACTGCTGCTCCAGTTATACACAGGCACTGTCTCCATGTCGTGAGTATGAACCTGTGTCTATCGCAGAGTACGGCTGCACCAGTTATACACAGGCACTGTCTCCATGTCGTATGAACCTGTGTCTATCACAGAGTACTGCTGCTCCAGTTATACACAGGCACTGTCTCCATGTCGTGAGTATGAACCTGTGTCTATCACAGAGTACGGCTGCTCCAGTTGTACACAGGCACTGTCTCCATGTCGTGAGTATGAACCGGTGTCTATCACAGAGTACGGCTGCTCCAGTTATACACAGGCACTGTCTCCATGTCGTATGAACCTGTGTCTATCGCAGAGTACTGCTGCACCAGTTATACACAGGCACTGTCTCCATGTCGTGAGTATGAACCTGTGTCTATCGCAGAGTACGGCTGCACCAGTTATACACAGGCACTGTCTCCATGTCGTATGAACCTGTGTCTATCGCAGAGTACGGCTGCTCCAGTTATACACAGGCACTGTCTCTATGTCGTATGAACCTGTGTCTATCGCAGAGTACTGCTGCAGAAGTTATACACAGGCACTGTCTCCATGTCGTGAGTATGAACCTGTGTCTATCACAGAGTACTGCTGCTCCAGTTATACACAGGCACTGTCTCCATGTCGTGAGTATGAACCTGTCTATCGCAGAGTACTGCTGCACCAGTTATACACAGGCACTGTCTCCATGTCGTGAGTATGAAACGGTGTCTATCGCAGAGTACTGCTGCACCAGTTATACACAGGCACTGTCTCCATGTCGTGAGTATGAACCGGTGTCTATCACAGAGTACTGCTGCTCCAGTTATACACAGGCACTGTCTCCATGTCGTGAGTATGAACCGGTGTCTATCACAGAGTACGGCTGCTCCAGTTATACACAGGCACTGTCTCCATGTCGTGAGTATGAACCGGTGTCTATCACAGAGTACGGCTGCTCCAGTTATACACAGGCACTGTCTCCATGTCGTATGAACCTGTGTCTATCGCAGAGTACTGCTGCACCAGTTATACACAGGCACTGTCTCCATGTCGTGAGTATGAACCTGTGTCTATCGCAGAGTACGGCTGCACCAGTTATACACAGGCACTGTCTCCATGTCGTGAGTATGAACCTGTGTCTATCACAGAGTACGGCTGCTCCAGTTGTACACAGGCACTGTCTCCATGTCGTGAGTATGAACCGGTGTCTATCACAGAGTACGGCTGCTCCAGTTATACACAGGCACTGTCTCCATGTCGTATGAACCTGTGTCTATCGCAGAGTACTGCTGCACCAGTTCTACACAGGCACTGTCTCCATGTCGTGAGTATGAACCTGTGTCTATCGCAGAGTACGGCTGCACCAGTTATACACAGGCATTGTCTCCATGTCGTATGAACCTGTGTCTATCGCAGAGTACGGCTGCTCCAGTTATACACAGGCACTGTCTCTATGTCGTATGAACCTGTGTCTATCGCAGAGTACGGCTGCACCAGTTATACACAGGCACTGTCTCCATGTCGTATGAACCTGTGTCTATCGCAGAGTACGGCTGCTCCAGTTATACACAGGCACTGTCTCTATGTCGTATGAACCTGTGTCTATCGCAGAGTACGGCTGCACCAGTTATACACAGGCACTGTCTCCATGTCGTGAGTATGAACCTGTGTCTATCGCAGAGTACTGCTGCACCAGTTATACACAGGCACTGTCTCCATGTCGGGAGTGTGAACCTGTGTCTATCGAAGAGTACTGCTGCACCAGTTATACACAGGCACTGCCTCCATGTCGTCAATATGAACCTGTGTCTATCGCAGAGTACTGCTGCACCAGTTATACACAGGCACTGTCTCCATGTCGTGAGTATGAACCAGTGTCTATCGCAGAGTACGGCTGCACCAGTTAAACACAGGCACTGTCTCCATGTCGTATGAACCTGTGTCTATCGCAGAGTACTGCTGCTCCAGTTATACACAGGCACTGTCTCCATGTCGTATGAACCTGTGTCTATCCCAGAGTACTGCTGCACCAGTTATACACAGGCACTGTCTCCATGTCGTATGAACCTGTGTCTATCCCAGAGAACTGCTGCACCAGTTATACACAGGCACTGTCTCCATGTCGTATGAACCTGTGTCTATCCCAGGGTACGGCTGCACCAGTTATACACAGGCACTGTCTCCATGCCGTGAGTATGAACCTGTGTCTATCACAGAGGAAGGCTGCACCAGTTATACACAGGCACTGTCTCCATGTCGTATGAACCTGTGTCTATCACAGAGGAAGGCTGCACCAGTTATACACAGGCACTGTCTCCATGTCGTAAGAACCTGTGTCTATCGCAGAGTACTGCTGCTCCAGTTATACACAGGCACTGTCTCCCTGTCGTATGAACCTGTGTCTATGGCAGAGTATGGCTGCACCAGTTATACACAGGCACTGCCTCCATGTCGAGGAGTATGAACCTGTGTCTATCGCAGAGTACGGCTGCACCAGTTATACACAGGCACTGCCTGCATGTCGATGAGTATGAACCTGTGTCTATCGCAGAGTACGGATGCACCAGTTATACACAGGCACTGTCTCCATGTCGTGAGTATGAACCTGTGTCTATCGCAGAGTACTGCTGCTCCAGTTATACACAGGCACTGTCTCCATGTCGTGAGTATGAACCTGTGTCTATCCCAGAGTACTGCTGCACCAGTTATACACAGGCACTGTCTCCATGTCGTGAGTATTAACCTGTGTCTATCGCAGAGTACTGCTGCTCCAGTTATACACAGGCACTATCTCCATGTCGTATAAACCTGTGTATATCGCAGAGTACTGCTGCACCAGTTATACACAGGCACTGTCTCCATGTCGTATGAACCTGTGTCTATCGCAGAGTACGGCTGCACCAGTTATACACAGGTACTGTCTCCATGTCGTATGAACCTGTGTCTATCGCAGAGTACGGCTGCACCAGTTATACACAGGCACTGTCTCCATGTCGTGAGTATGAACCTGTGTCTATCACAGAGTACGGCTGCACCAGTTATACACAGGCACTGACTCCATGTCGTATGAACCTGTGTCTATCGCAGAGTACTGCTGCACCAGTTATACACAGGCACTGTCTCCATGTCGTATGAACCTGTGTCTATAGCAGAGTACGGCTGCACCAGTTATACACAGGCACTGTCTCCATGTCGTATGAACCTGTATCTATCCCAGAGTACTGCTGCACCAGTTATACACAGGCACTGTCTCCATGTCGTGAGTATGAACCTGTGTCTATTGCAGAGTACGGCTGCACCAGTTATACACAGGCACTGTCTCCATGTCGTGAGTATGAACCTGTGTCTATCACAGAGTACGGCTGCACCAGTTATACACAGGCACTGTCTCCATGTCGTATGAACCTGTGTCTATCGCAGAGTACTGCTGCACCAGTTATACACAGGCACTGTCTCCATGTCATATGAACCTGTGTCTATAGCAGAGTACGGCTGCACCAGTTATACACAGGCACTGTCTCCATGTCGGGAGTATGAACCTGTGTCTATCCCAGAGTACGGCTGCACCAGTTATACACAGGCACTGACTCCATGTCGTATGAACCTGTGTCTATCGCAGAGTACTGCTGCAGAAGTTATACACAGGCACTGTCTCCATGTCGTATGAACGGATATATGACGTTACCACGCGTTCTTTTACCACGCAGACCATTACCACGCATTTTTTACAACGCAGGACCCTTTACCACGCATACCATTACAACGTTGGTATTTACAACGCAGGTACTATTACAACGCATACCATTACAACGTAAGTATAGGTAAGTAAATAATATGGTAAAATAGTGTAATTATTAATATTTTTTTTTAATTAATAAATTATTATTTTAATATTTAATAATTTTAAATATTTATATTAATATTTATTTATTAATTTTTAAATATATATATATGTTAAAAATACCCCTGTACCCCCAAAACCCAAACCCAGCCCTAAAACCTAAAAATACCCCTGAACCCCAAAACCCAAACCCAGCCCTGAACCCTAAAAATACCCCTGTACCCCAAAAACTGCAAACTGACCCTGAACCCTAAAAATACCCCTGTACCCCAAAAACTGAAAACTGACCCTGAACCCTAAAAATACCCCTGTACCCCAAAAACTGAAAACTGACCCTGAACCCTAAAAATACCCCTGTACCCAAAAACTGAAAACTGACCCTGAACCCTAAAAATACCCCTGTACCCCAAAAACTGAAAACTGACCCTGAACCCTAAAAATACCCTTGTACCCAAAAACTGAAAACTGACCCTGAACCCTAAAAATACCCATTTACCCAAAAACTGAAAACTGACCCTGAACCCTAAAAATACCCATTTACCCAAAACCCAAACCTAAAATATTTTAAATAAAATTATATACTTACCAATACTTACGTTGTAATGGTGTGCGTTGTAAAAGTACCTGCGTTGTAAATACCAGCGTTGTAATGGTATGCGTGGTAAAGGGTCCTGCGTTGTAAAAGTTGCGTGGTAAAGGTAGGTCGTGGTAAAAGTTGCGTGGTAAAGGTTGTATACCCGTATGAACCTGTGTCTATAGTAGAGTACGGCTGCACCAGTTATACACAGGCACTGTCTCCATGTCGTGAGTATGAACCTGTGTCTATCGCAGAGTACTGCTGCACCAGTTATACACAGGCACTGTCTCCATGTCGTATGAACCTGTGTCTATAGCAGAGTACGGCTGCACCAGTTATACACAGGCACTGTCTCCATGTCGGGAGTATGAACCTGTGTCTGTCCCAGAGTACTGCTGCACCAGTTATACACAGGCACTGTCTCAATGTCGTGAGTATGAACCTGTGTCTATTGCAGAGTACGGCTGCACCAGTTGTACACAGGCACTGTCACCATGTCGGGAGTATGAACCTGTGTCTATCCCAGAGTACTGCTGCACCAGTTATACACAGGCACTGTCTCCATGTCGTGAGTATGAACCTGTGTCTATTGCAGAGTACTGCTGCACCAGTAATACACAGGCACTGTCTCCATGTCGTGAGTATGAACCTGTGTCTATTGCAGAGTACGGCTGCACCAGTTGTACACAGGCACTGTCACCATGTCGGGAGTATGAACCTGTGTCTATCCCAGAGTACTGCTGCACCAGTTATACACAGGCACTGTCTCCATGTCGTGAGTATGAACCTGTGTCTATTGCAGAGTACGGCTGCACCAGTTATACACAGGCACTGTCTCCATGTCGTGAGTATGAACCTGTGTCTATCGCAGACTACTGCTGCACCAGTTATACACAGGCACTGTCTCCATGTCGTATGAACCGGTGTCAGTCGCAGAGTACTGCTGCACCAGTTATACACATGCACTGTCTCCATGTCGTGAGTGTGAACTTGTGTCTATCGCAGAGTACGGCTGCACCAGTTATACCCAGGCACTGTCTCCATGTCGTGAGTATGAACCTGTGTCTATCCCAGAGTACTGCTGCACCAGTTATACACATGCACTGTCTCCATGTCGTATGAACCTGTGTCTATCGCAGAGTACGGCTGCACCAGTTATACACAGGCACTGTCTCCATGTCGTATGAACCTGTGTCTATCGCAGAGTGCGGCTGCACCAGTTATACACAGGCACTGTCTCCATGTCGTGAGTATGAACCTGTGTCTATCGCAGAGTACGGCTGCACCAGTTATACACAGGCACTGTCTCCATGTCGTATGAACCTGTGTCTATCGCAGAGTACGGCTGCACCAGTTATACACATGCACTGTCTCCATGTCGTGAGTGTGAACCTGTGTCTATGGCAGAGTACTGCTGCTCTAGTTATACACAGGCACTGTCTCCATGTCGCGAGTATGAACCTGTGTCTATCGCAGAGTACTGCTGCTCCAGTTATACACAGGCACTGTCTCCATGTCGTATGAACCTGTGTCTATCGCAGAGTACTGCTGCACCAGTTATACACAGGCACTGTCTCCATGTCGTGAGTATGAACCTGTGTCTATCGCAGAGTACTGCTGCACCAGTTATACACAGGCACTGTCTCCATGTCGTATGAACCTGTGTCTATCGCAGAGTATGGCTGCACCAGTTATACACAGGCACTGTCTCCATGTCGTGAGTATGAACCTGTGTCTATCGCAGAGTACTGCTGCTCCAGTTATACACAGGCACTGTCTCCATGTCGTATGAACCTGTGTCTATCCCAGAGTACTGCTGCACCAGTTATACACAGGCACTGTCTCCATGTCGTGAGTATGAACCTGTGTCTATCGCAGAGTACGGCTGCTCCAGTTATACACAGGCACTGTCTCCATGTCGTGAGTATGAACCTGTGTCCATCGCAGAGTACTGCTGCTCCAGTTATACACAGGCACTGTCTCCATGTCGTGAGTATGAACCTGTGTCTATCGCAGAGTACGGCTGCTCCAGTTATAACAGGGAATGTCTCCATGTCGTGAGTATGAACCTGTGTCTATCCCAGAGTACTGCTGCACCAGTTATACACAGGCACTGTCTCCATGTCGTGAGTATGAACCCGTGTCTATCGCAGAGTACGGCTGCTCCAGTTATACACAGGCACTGTCTCCATGTCGTATGAACCTGTGTCTATCCTAGAGAACTGCTGCACCAGTTATACACAGGCACTGTCTCCATGTCGTATGAACCTGTGTCTATCCCAGGGTACGGCTGCACCAGTTATACACAGGCACTGTCTCCATGTCGTATGAACCTGTGTCTATCGCAGAGTACTGCTGCTCCAGTTATACACAGGCACTGTCTCCATGTCTTGAGTATTAACCTGTGTCTATCCCAGAGTACGGCTGCACCAGTTATACACAGGCACTGTCTCCATGTCGTGAGTATGAACCTGTGTCTATCACAGAGTACGGCTGCACCAGTTATACACAGGCACTGTCTCCATGTCGTATGAACCTGTGTCTATCGCAGAGTACGGCTGCACCAGTTATACACAGGCACTGTCTCCATGTCGTATGAACCTGTGTCTATCGCAGAGTACGGCTGCACCAGTTATACACAGGCACTGTCTCCATGTCGTGAGTATGAACCTGTGTCTATAGCAGAGTACGGCTGCACCAGTTATACACAGGCACTGTCTCCATGTCGTGAGTATGAACCTGTGTCTATCGCAGAGTACTGCTGCACCAGTTATACACAGGCACTGTCTCCATGTCGTATGAACCTGTGTCTATCGCAGAGTACTGCTGCACCAGTTATACACAGGCACTGTCTCCATGTCGTATGAACCTGTGTCTATCGCAGAGTACTGCTGCTCCAGTTATACACAGGCACTGTCTCCATGTCGTATGAACCTGTGTCTATCGCAGAGTACTGCTGCACCAGTTATACACAGGCACTGTCTCCATGTCGTATGAACCTGTGTCTATCGCAGAGTACTGCTGCTCCAGTTATACACAGGCACTGTCTCCATGTCGTATGAAGCTGTGTCTATCACAGAGGAAGGCTGCACCAGTTATACACAGGCACTGACTCCATGTCGTATGAACCTGTGTCTATCGCAGAGTACTGCTGCACCAGTTATACACAGGCACTGTCTCCATGTCGTATGAACCTGTGTCTATAGCAGAGTACGGCTGCACCAGTTATACACAGGCACTGTCTCCATGTCGGAAGTATGAACCTGTGTCTATCACAGAGTACGGCTGCTCCAGTTATACACAGGCACGGTCTCCATGTCGTGAGTATGAACCGGTGTCTATCACAGAGTACGGCTGCTCCAGTTATACACAGGCACTGTCTCCATGTCGTATGAACCTGTGTCTATCGCAGAGTACTGCTGCACCAGTTATACACAGGCACTGCCTCCATGTCGTCAATATGAACCTGTGTCTATCCCAGAGTAATGCGGCACCAGTTATACACAGGCACTGTCTCCATGTGGTGAGTATGAACCTGTGTCTATAGCAGAGTACGGCTGCACCAGTTATACACAGGCACTGTCTCCATGTCGTATGAACCTGTGTCTATCGCAGAGTACTGCTGCACCAGTTATACACAGGCACTGTCTCCATGTCGGGAGTATGAACCTGCGTCTATCGCAGAGTACGGCTGCACCAGTTACACACAGGCACTGTCTCCATGTCGTGAGTATGAACCTGTGTCTATCGCAGAGTACTGCTGCACCAGTTATACACAGGCACTGTCTCCATGTCGTGAGTATGAACCTGTGTCTATCGCAGAGTACTGCTGCACCAGTTATACACAGGCACTGTCTCCATGTCATGAGTATGAACCTGTGTCTATCGCAGAGTACTGCTGCACCAGTTATACACAGGCACTGTCTCCATGTCATGAGTATGAACCTGTGTCTATAGCAGAGTACGGCTGCACCAGTTATACACAGGCACTGTTCCATGTCGTGAGTATGAACCTGTGTCTATAGCAGAGTACGGCTGCACCAGTTATACACAGGCACGGACTCCATGTTGTGAGCATGAACCTGTGTCTATAGCAGAGTACGGCTGCACCAGTTATACACAGGCACTGTCTCCATGTTGTGAGCATGAACCGGTGTCTATCACAGAGTACGGCTGCTCCAGTTATACACAGGCACTGTCTCCATGTCGTGAGTATGAACCTGTGTCTATCGCAGAGTACTGCTGCACCAGTTATACACAGGCACTGTCTCCATGTCGTGAGTATGAACCTGTGTCTATCGCAGAGTACGGCTGCACCAGTTATACACAGGCACTGTCTCCATGTCGTATGAACCTGTGTCTATCGCAGAGTACGGCTGCACCAGTTATACAGAGGCACTGTCTCCATGTCGTATGAACCTGTGTCTATCGCAGAGTACGGCTGCACCAGTTATACACAGGCACTGTCTCCATGTCGTATGAACCTGTGTCTATCGCAGAGTACGGCTGCACCAGTTATACACAGGCACTGTCTCCATGTCGTATGAACCTGTGTCTATCGCAGAGTACGGCTGCACCAGTTATACACAGGCACTGTCTCCATGTCGTATGAACCTGTGTCTATCGCAGAGTACGGCTGCACCAGTTATACACAGGCACTGTCTCCATGTCGTGAGTATGAACCGGTGTCTATCACAGAGTACGGCTGCTCCAGTTATACACAGGCACTGTCTCCATGCCGTATGAACCTGTGTCTATCCCAGAGTACGGCTGCACCAGTTATACACAGGCACTGTCTCCATGTCGTGAGTATGAACCTGTGTCTATCGCAGAGTACTGCTGCACCAGTTATACACAGGCACTGTCTCCATGTCGTGAGTATGAACCTGTGTCTATCGCAGAGTACGGCTGCACCAGTTATACACAGGCACTGTCTCCATGTCGTATGAACCTGTGTCTATCGCAGAGTACGGCTGCACCAGTTATACACAGGCACTGTCTCCATGTCGTATGAACCTGTGTCTATCGCAGAGTACTGCTGCATCAGTTATACACAGGCACTGTCTCCATGACGTATGAACCTGTGTCTATCGCAGAGTACGGCTGCACCAGTTATACACAGGCACTGTCTCCATGTCGTGAGTATGAACCTTAGTGTCTATCGCAGAGTACTGCTGCATCAGTTATACACAGGCACTGTCTCCATGACGTATGAACCTGTGTCTATCGCAGAGTACGGCTGCACCAGTTATACACAGGCACTGTCTCCATGTCGTGAGTATGAACCGGTGTCTATCGCAGAGTACTGCTGCATCAGTTATACACAGGCACTGTCTCCATGACGTATGAACCTGTGTCTATCGCAGAGTACGGCTGCACCAGTTATACACAGGCACTGTCTCCATGACGTATGAACCTGTGTCTATCGCAGAGTACGGCTGCATCAGTTATACAGAGGCACTGTCTCCATGTCGTATGAACCTGTGTCTATCGCAGAGTACGGCTGCACCAGTTATACACAGGCACTGTCTCCATGACGTATGAACCTGTGTCTATCGCAGAGTACGGCTGCATCAGTTATACACAGGCACTGTCTCCATGTAATATGAACCTGTGTCTATCACAGAGTATGGCTGCTCCAGTTATACACAGGCACTGTCTCCATGTCGTATGAACCTGTGTCTATCGCAGAGTACGGCTGCACCAGTTATACACAGGCACTGTCTCCATGTCGTGAGTATGAACCGGTGTCTATCGCAGAGTACTGCTGCATCAGTTATACACAGGCACTGTCTCCATGACGTATGAACCTGTGTCTATCGCAGAGTACGGCTGCACCAGTTATACAGAGGCACTGTCTCCATGTCGTATGAACCTGTGTCTATCGCAGAGTACGGCTGCACCAGTTATACACAGGCACTGTCTCCATGTCGTGAGTATGAACCTGTGTCTATCGCAGAGTACGGCTGCACCAGTTATACACAGGCACTGTCTCCATGTCGTATGAACCTGTGTCTATCGCAGAGTACGGCTGCACCAGTTATACACAGGCACTGTCTCCATGTCGTGAGTATGAACCTGTGTCTATCGCAGAGTACGGCTGCACCAGTTATACACAGGCACTGTCTCCATGTCGTATGAACCTGTGTCTATCCCAGAGAACTGCTGCACCAGTTATACACAGGCACTGCCTCCATGTCATATGAACCTGTGTCTATCGCAGAGTACTGCTGCACCAGTTATACACAGGCACTGTCTCTATGTCGTATGAACCTGTGTCTATCCCAGAGAACTGCTGCACCAGTTATACACAGGCACTGCCTCCATGTCATATGAACCTGTGTCTATCCCAGAGAACTGCTGCACCAGTTATACACAGGCACTGCCTCCATGTCATATGAACCCGTGTCTATCCCAGAGTACTGCTGCTCCAGTTATACACAGGCACTGTCTCCATGACGTATGAACCTGTGTCTATCGCAGAGTACGGCTGCACCAGTTATACACAGGCACTGTCTCCATGTCGGGAGTATGAACCTGTGTCTATAGCAGAGTACGGCTGCACCAGTTATACACAGGCACTGTCTCCATGTCGTATGAACCTGTGTCTATCCCAGAGTACGGCTGCTCCAGTTATACACAGGCACTGTCTCCATGTCGTGAGTATGAACCTGTGTCTATCGCAGAGTACGGCTGCACCAGTTACACACAGGCACTGTCTCCATGTCGTGAGTATGAACCTGTGTCTATCACAGAGTACGGCTGCTCCAGTTATACACAGGCACTGTCTCCATGTCGTGTGAACCTGTGTCTATCGCAGAGTACAGCTGCACCAGTTATACACAGGCACTGTCTCCATGTCATATGAACCTGTGTCTATCGCAGAGTACTGCTGCACCAGTTATACACAGGCACTGTCTCCATGTCGTATGAACCTGTGTCTATCCCAGAGAACTGCTGCACCAGTTATACACAGGCACTGCCTCCATGTCATATGAACCTGTGTCTATCCCAGAGAACTGCTGCACCAGTTATACACAGGCACTGCCTCCATGTCATATGAACCCGTGTCTATCCCAGAGTACTGCTGCTCCAGTTATACACAGGCACTGTGTCCATGACGTATGAACCTGTGTCTATCGCAGAGTACGGCTGCACCAGTTATACACAGGCACTGTCTCCATGTCGGGAGTATGAACCTCTGTCTATAGCAGAGTACGGCTGCACCAGTTATACACAGGCACTGTCTCCATGTCGTATGAACCTGTGTCTATCCCAGAGTACGGCTGCTCCAGTTATACACAGGCACTGTCTCCATGTCGGGAGTATGAACCTGTGTCTATCCCAGAGTACGGCTGCACCAGTTATACACAGGCACTGCCTCCATGTCGGGAGTATGAACCTGTGTCTATAGCAGAGTACGGCTGCACCAGTTATACACAGGCACTGTCTCCATGTCGGGAGTATGAACCTGTGTCTATAGCAGAGTACGGCTGCACCAGTTATACACAGGCACTGTCTCCATGTCGTATGAACCTGTGTCTATCCCGGAGTACGGCTGCTCCAGTTATACACAGGCACTGTCTCCATGTCGGGAGTATGAACCTGTGTCTATCCCAGAGTACGGCTGCACCAGTTATACACAGGCACTGCCTCCATGTCATATGAACCTGTGTCTATCGCAGAGTACGGCTGCACCAGTTATACACAGGCACTGTCTCCATGACGTATGAACCTGTGTCTATCGCAGAGTACGGCTGCATCAGTTATACAGAGGCACTGTCTCCATGTCGTATGAACCTGTGTCTATCACAGAGTACGGCTGCACCAGTTATACACAGGCACTGTCTCCATGACGTATGAACCTGTGTCTATCGCAGAGTACGGCTGCATCAGTTATACACAGGCACTGTCTCCATGTAATATGAACCTGTGTCTATCACAGAGTATGGCTGCTCCAGTTATACACAGGCACTGTCTCCATGTCGTATGAACCTGTGTCTATCGCAGAGTACGGCTGCACCAGTTATACACAGGCACTGTCTCCATGTCGTGAGTATGACCCGGTGTCTATCGCAGAGTACTGCTGCATCAGTTATACACAGGCACTGTCTCCATGACGTATGAACCTGTGTCTATCGCAGAGTACGGCTGCACCAGTTATACAGAGGCACTGTCTCCATGTCGTATGAACCTGTGTCTATCGCAGAGTACGGCTGCACCAGTTATACACAGGCACTGTCTCCATGTCGTGAGTATGAACCTGTGTCTATCGCAGAGTACGGCTGCACCAGTTATACACAGGCACTGTCTCCATGTCGTATGAACCTGTGTCTATCGCAGAGTACGGCTGCACCAGTTATACACAGGCACTGTCTCCATGTCGTGAGTATGAACCTGTGTCTATCGCAGAGTACGGCTGCACCAGTTATACACAGGCACTGTCTCCATGTCGTATGAACCTGTGTCTATCCCAGAGAACTGCTGCACCAGTTATACACAGGCACTGCCTCCATGTCATATGAACCTGTGTCTATCGCAGAGTACTGCTGCACCAGTTATACACAGGCACTGTCTCCATGTCGTATGAACCTGTGTCTATCCCAGAGTACGGCTGCACCAGTTATACACAGGCACTGTCTCCATGTCGGGAGTATGAACCTGTGTCTGTCCCAGAGTACTGCTGCACCAGTTATACACAGGCACTGTCTCAATGTCGTGAGTATGAACCTGTGTCTATTGCAGAGTACGGCTGCACCAGTTGTACACAGGCACTGTCACCATGTCGGGAGTATGAACCTGTGTCTATCCCAGAGTACTGCTGCACCAGTTATACACAGGCACTGTCTCCATGTCGTGAGTATGAACCTGTGTCTATTGCAGAGTACTGCTGCACCAGTAATACACAGGCACTGTCTCCATGTCGTGAGTATGAACCTGTGTCTATTGCAGAGTACGGCTGCACCAGTTGTACACAGGCACTGTCACCATGTCGGGAGTATGAACCTGTGTCTATCCCAGAGTACTGCTGCACCAGTTATACACAGGCACTGTCTCCATGTCGTGAGTATGAACCTGTGTCTATTGCAGAGTACGGCTGCACCAGTTATACACAGGCACTGTCTCCATGTCGTGAGTATGAACCTGTGTCTATCGCAGACTACTGCTGCACCAGTTATACACAGGCACTGTCTCCATGTCGTATGAACCGGTGTCAGTCGCAGAGTACTGCTGCACCAGTTATACACATGCACTGTCTCCATGTCGTGAGTGTGAACTTGTGTCTATCGCAGAGTACGGCTGCACCAGTTATACCCAGGCACTGTCTCCATGTCGTGAGTATGAACCTGTGTCTATCCCAGAGTACTGCTGCACCAGTTATACACATGCACTGTCTCCATGTCGTATGAACCTGTGTCTATCGCAGAGTACGGCTGCACCAGTTATACACAGGCACTGTCTCCATGTCGTATGAACCTGTGTCTATCGCAGAGTGCGGCTGCACCAGTTATACACAGGCACTGTCTCCATGTCGTGAGTATGAACCTGTGTCTATCGCAGAGTACGGCTGCACCAGTTATACACAGGCACTGTCTCCATGTCGTATGAACCTGTGTCTATCGCAGAGTACGGCTGCACCAGTTATACACATGCACTGTCTCCATGTCGTGAGTGTGAACCTGTGTCTATGGCAGAGTACTGCTGCTCTAGTTATACACAGGCACTGTCTCCATGTCGCGAGTATGAACCTGTGTCTATCGCAGAGTACTGCTGCTCCAGTTATACACAGGCACTGTCTCCATGTCGTATGAACCTGTGTCTATCGCAGAGTACTGCTGCACCAGTTATACACAGGCACTGTCTCCATGTCGTGAGTATGAACCTGTGTCTATCGCAGAGTACTGCTGCACCAGTTATACACAGGCACTGTCTCCATGTCGTATGAACCTGTGTCTATCGCAGAGTATGGCTGCACCAGTTATACACAGGCACTGTCTCCATGTCGTGAGTATGAACCTGTGTCTATCGCAGAGTACTGCTGCTCCAGTTATACACAGGCACTGTCTCCATGTCGTATGAACCTGTGTCTATCCCAGAGTACTGCTGCACCAGTTATACACAGGCACTGTCTCCATGTCGTGAGTATGAACCTGTGTCTATCGCAGAGTACGGCTGCTCCAGTTATACACAGGCACTGTCTCCATGTCGTGAGTATGAACCTGTGTCCATCGCAGAGTACTGCTGCTCCAGTTATACACAGGCACTGTCTCCATGTCGTGAGTATGAACCTGTGTCTATCGCAGAGTACGGCTGCTCCAGTTATAACAGGGAATGTCTCCATGTCGTGAGTATGAACCTGTGTCTATCCCAGAGTACTGCTGCACCAGTTATACACAGGCACTGTCTCCATGTCGTGAGTATGAACCCGTGTCTATCGCAGAGTACGGCTGCTCCAGTTATACACAGGCACTGTCTCCATGTCGTATGAACCTGTGTCTATCCCAGAGAACTGCTGCACCAGTTATACACAGGCACTGTCTCCATGTCGTATGAACCTGTGTCTATCCCAGGGTACGGCTGCACCAGTTATACACAGGCACTGTCTCCATGTCGTATGAACCTGTGTCTATCGCAGAGTACTGCTGCTCCAGTTATACACAGGCACTGTCTCCATGTCTTGAGTATTAACCTGTGTCTATCCCAGAGTACGGCTGCACCAGTTATACACAGGCACTGTCTCCATGTCGTGAGTATGAACCTGTGTCTATCACAGAGTACGGCTGCACCAGTTATACACAGGCACTGTCTCCATGTCGTATGAACCTGTGTCTATCGCAGAGTACGGCTGCACCAGTTATACACAGGCACTGTCTCCATGTCGTATGAACCTGTGTCTATCGCAGAGTACGGCTGCACCAGTTATACACAGGCACTGTCTCCATGTCGTGAGTATGAACCTGTGTCTATAGCAGAGTACGGCTGCACCAGTTATACACAGGCACTGTCTCCATGTCGTGAGTATGAACCTGTGTCTATCGCAGAGTACTGCTGCACCAGTTATACACAGGCACTGTCTCCATGTCGTATGAACCTGTGTCTATCGCAGAGTACTGCTGCACCAGTTATACACAGGCACTGTCTCCATGTCGTATGAACCTGTGTCTATCGCAGAGTACTGCTGCTCCAGTTATACACAGGCACTGTCTCCATGTCGTATGAACCTGTGTCTATCGCAGAGTACTGCTGCACCAGTTATACACAGGCACTGTCTCCATGTCGTATGAACCTGTGTCTATCGCAGAGTACTGCTGCTCCAGTTATACACAGGCACTGTCTCCATGTCGTATGAAGCTGTGTCTATCACAGAGGAAGGCTGCACCAGTTATACACAGGCACTGACTCCATGTCGTATGAACCTGTGTCTATCGCAGAGTACTGCTGCACCAGTTATACACAGGCACTGTCTCCATGTCGTATGAACCTGTGTCTATAGCAGAGTACGGCTGCACCAGTTATACACAGGCACTGTCTCCATGTCGGAAGTATGAACCTGTGTCTATCACAGAGTACGGCTGCTCCAGTTATACACAGGCACGGTCTCCATGTCGTGAGTATGAACCGGTGTCTATCACAGAGTACGGCTGCTCCAGTTATACACAGGCACTGTCTCCATGTCGTATGAACCTGTGTCTATCGCAGAGTACTGCTGCACCAGTTATACACAGGCACTGCCTCCATGTCGTCAATATGAACCTGTGTCTATCCCAGAGTACTGCTGCACCAGTTATACACAGGCACTGTCTCCATGTGGTGAGTATGAACCTGTGTCTATAGCAGAGTACGGCTGCACCAGTTATACACAGGCACTGTCTCCATGTCGTATGAACCTGTGTCTATCGCAGAGTACTGCTGCACCAGTTATACACAGGCACTGTCTCCATGTCGGGAGTATGAACCTGCGTCTATCGCAGAGTACGGCTGCACCAGTTACACACAGGCACTGTCTCCATGTCGTGAGTATGAACCTGTGTCTATCGCAGAGTACTGCTGCACCAGTTATACACAGGCACTGTCTCCATGTCGTGAGTATGAACCTGTGTCTATCGCAGAGTACTGCTGCACCAGTTATACACAGGCACTGTCTCCATGTCATGAGTATGAACCTGTGTCTATCGCAGAGTACTGCTGCACCAGTTATACACAGGCACTGTCTCCATGTCATGAGTATGAACCTGTGTCTATAGCAGAGTACGGCTGCACCAGTTATACACAGGCACTGTTCCATGTCGTGAGTATGAACCTGTGTCTATAGCAGAGTACGGCTGCACCAGTTATACACAGGCACGGACTCCATGTTGTGAGCATGAACCTGTGTCTATAGCAGAGTACGGCTGCACCAGTTATACACAGGCACTGTCTCCATGTTGTGAGCATGAACCGGTGTCTATCACAGAGTACGGCTGCTCCAGTTATACACAGGCACTGTCTCCATGTCGTATGAACCTGTGTCTATCGCAGAGTACGGCTGCACCAGTTATACACAGGCACTGTCTCCATGCCGTATGAACCTGTGTCTATCCCAGAGTACGGCTGCACCAGTTATACACAGGCACTGTCTCCATGTCGTGAGTATGAACCTGTGTCTATCGCAGAGTACTGCTGCACCAGTTATACACAGGCACTGTCTCCATGTCGTGAGTATGAACCTGTGTCTATCGCAGAGTACGGCTGCACCAGTTATACACAGGCACTGTCTCCATGTCGTATGAACCTGTGTCTATCGCAGAGTACGGCTGCACCAGTTATACAGAGGCACTGTCTCCATGTCGTATGAACCTGTGTCTATCGCAGAGTACGGCTGCACTAGTTATACACAGGCACTGTCTCCATGTCGTATGAACCTGTGTCTATCGCAGAGTACGGCTGCACCAGTTATACACAGGCACTGTCTCCATGTCGTATGAACCTGTGTCTATCGCAGAGTACGGCTGCACCAGTTATACACAGGCACTGTCTCCATGTCGTATGAACCTGTGTCTATCGCAGAGTACGGCTGCACCAGTTATACACAGGCACTGTCTCCATGTCGTGAGTATGAACCGGTGTCTATCGCAGAGTACTGCTGCATCAGTTATACACAGGCACTGTCTCCATGACGTATGAACCTGTGTCTATCGCAGAGTACGGCTGCACCAGTTATACACAGGCACTGTCTCCATGTCGTGAGTATGAACCTTAGTGTCTATCGCAGAGTACTGCTGCATCAGTTATACACAGGCACTGTCTCCATGACGTATGAACCTGTGTCTATCGCAGAGTACGGCTGCACCAGTTATACACAGGCACTGTCTCCATGTCGTGAGTATGAACCGGTGTCTATCGCAGAGTACTGCTGCATCAGTTATACACAGGCACTGTCTCCATGACGTATGAACCTGTGTCTATCGCAGAGTACGGCTGCACCAGTTATACACAGGCACTGTCTCCATGACGTATGAACCTGTGTCTATCGCAGAGTACGGCTGCATCAGTTATACAGAGGCACTGTCTCCATGTCGTATGAACCTGTGTCTATCGCAGAGTACGGCTGCACCAGTTATACACAGGCACTGTCTCCATGACGTATGAACCTGTGTCTATCGCAGAGTACGGCTGCATCAGTTATACACAGGCACTGTCTCCATGTAATATGAACCTGTGTCTATCACAGAGTATGGCTGCTCCAGTTATACACAGGCACTGTCTCCATGTCGTATGAACCTGTGTCTATCGCAGAGTACGGCTGCACCAGTTATACACAGGCACTGTCTCCATGTCGTGAGTATGAACCGGTGTCTATCGCAGAGTACTGCTGCATCAGTTATACACAGGCACTGTCTCCATGACGTATGAACCTGTGTCTATCGCAGAGTACGGCTGCACCAGTTATACAGAGGCACTGTCTCCATGTCGTATGAACCTGTGTCTATCGCAGAGTACGGCTGCACCAGTTATACACAGGCACTGTCTCCATGTCGTGAGTATGAACCTGTGTCTATCGCAGAGTACGGCTGCACCAGTTATACACAGGCACTGTCTCCATGTCGTATGAACCTGTGTCTATCGCAGAGTACGGCTGCACCAGTTATACACAGGCACTGTCTCCATGTCGTGAGTATGAACCTGTGTCTATCGCAGAGTACGGCTGCACCAGTTATACACAGGCACTGTCTCCATGTCGTATGAACCTGTGTCTATCCCAGAGAACTGCTGCACCAGTTATACACAGGCACTGCCTCCATGTCATATGAACCTGTGTCTATCGCAGAGTACTGCTGCACCAGTTATACACAGGCACTGTCTCCATGTCGTATGAACCTGTGTCTATCCCAGAGAACTGCTGCACCAGTTATACACAGGCACTGCCTCCATGTCATATGAACCTGTGTCTATCCCAGAGAACTGCTGCACCAGTTATACACAGGCACTGCCTCCATGTCATATGAACCCGTGTCTATCCCAGAGTACTGCTGCTCCAGTTATACACAGGCACTGTCTCCATGACGTATGAACCTGTGTCTATCGCAGAGTACGGCTGCACCAGTTATACACAGGCACTGTCTCCATGTCGGGAGTATGAACCTGTGTCTATAGCAGAGTACGGCTGCACCAGTTATACACAGGCACTGTCTCCATGTCGTATGAACCTGTGTCTATCCCAGAGTACGGCTGCTCCAGTTATACACAGGCACTGTCTCCATGTCGTGAGTATGAACCTGTGTCTATCGCAGAGTACGGCTGCACCAGTTACACACAGGCACTGTCTCCATGTCGTGAGTATGAACCTGTGTCTATCACAGAGTACGGCTGCTCCAGTTATACACAGGCACTGTCTCCATGTCGTGTGAACCTGTGTCTATCGCAGAGTACAGCTGCACCAGTTATACACAGGCACTGTCTCCATGTCATATGAACCTGTGTCTATCGCAGAGTACTGCTGCACCAGTTATACACAGGCACTGTCTCCATGACGTATGAACCTGTGTCTATCGCAGAGTACGGCTGCATCAGTTATACACAGGCACTGTCTCCATGTAATATGAACCTGTGTCTATCACAGAGTATGGCTGCTCCAGTTATACACAGGCACTGTCTCCATGTCGTATGAACCTGTGTCTATCGCAGAGTACGGCTGCACCAGTTATACACAGGCACTGTCTCCATGTCGTGAGTATGAACCGGTGTCTATCGCAGAGTACTGCTGCATCAGTTATACACAGGCACTGTCTCCATGACGTATGAACCTGTGTCTATCGCAGAGTACGGCTGCACCAGTTATACAGAGGCACTGTCTCCATGTCGTATGAACCTGTGTCTATCGCAGAGTACGGCTGCACCAGTTATACACAGGCACTGTCTCCATGTCGTGAGTATGAACCTGTGTCTATCGCAGAGTACGGCTGCACCAGTTATACACAGGCACTGTCTCCATGTCGTATGAACCTGTGTCTATCGCAGAGTACGGCTGCACCAGTTATACACAGGCACTGTCTCCATGTCGTGAGTATGAACCTGTGTCTATCGCAGAGTACGGCTGCACCAGTTATACACAGGCACTGTCTCCATGTCGTATGAACCTGTGTCTATCCCAGAGAACTGCTGCACCAGTTATACACAGGCACTGCCTCCATGTCATATGAACCTGTGTCTATCGCAGAGTACTGCTGCACCAGTTATACACAGGCACTGTCTCCATGTCGTATGAACCGGTGTCTATCCCAGAGAACTGCTGCACCAGTTATACACAGGCACTGCCTCCATGTCATATGAACCTGTGTCTATCCCAGAGAACTGCTGCACCAGTTATACACAGGCACTGCCTCCATGTCATATGAACCCGTGTCTATCCCAGAGTACTGCTGCTCCAGTTATACACAGGCACTGTCTCCATGACGTATGAACCTGTGTCTATCGCAGAGTACGGCTGCACCAGTTATACACAGGCACTGTCTCCATGTCGGGAGTATGAACCTGTGTCTATAGCAGAGTACGGCTGCACCAGTTATACACAGGCACTGTCTCCATGTCGTATGAACCTGTGTCTATCCCAGAGTACGGCTGCTCCAGTTATACACAGGCACTGTCTCCATGTCGTGAGTATGAACCTGTGTCTATCGCAGAGTACGGCTGCACCAGTTACACACAGGCACTGTCTCCATGTCGTGAGTATGAACCTGTGTCTATCACAGAGTACGGCTGCTCCAGTTATACACAGGCACTGTCTCCATGTCGTGTGAACCTGTGTCTATCGCAGAGTACAGCTGCACCAGTTATACACAGGCACTGTCTCCATGTCATATGAACCTGTGTCTATCGCAGAGTACTGCTGCACCAGTTATACACAGGCACTGTCTCCATGTCGTATGAACCTGTGTCTATCCCAGAGAACTGCTGCACCAGTTATACACAGGCACTGCCTCCATGTCATATGAACCTGTGTCTATCCCAGAGAACTGCTGCACCAGTTATACACAGGCACTGCCTCCATGTCATATGAACCCGTGTCTATCCCAGAGTACTGCTGCTCCAGTTATACACAGGCACTGTGTCCATGACGTATGAACCTGTGTCTATCGCAGAGTACGGCTGCACCAGTTATACACAGGCACTGTCTCCATGTCGGGAGTATGAACCTGTGTCTATAGCAGAGTACGGCTGCACCAGTTATACACAGGCATTGTCTCCATGTCGTATGAACCCGTGTCTATCCCAGAGTACGGCTGCTCCAGTTATACACAGGCACTGTCTCCATGTCGGGAGTATGAACCTGTGTCTATCCCAGAGTACGGCTGCACCAGTTATACACAGGCACTGCCTCCATGTCGGGAGTATGAACCTGTGTCTATAGCAGAGTACGGCTGCACCAGTTATACACAGGCACTGTCTCCATGTCGGGAGTATGAACCTGTGTCTATAGCAGAGTACGGCTGCACCAGTTATACACAGGCACTGTCTCCATGTCGTATGAACCTGTGTCTATCCCAGAGTACGGCTGCTCCAGTTATACACAGGCACTGTCCCCATGTCGGGAGTATGAACCTGTGTCTATCCCAGAGTACGGCTGCACCAGTTATACACAGGCACTGCCTCCATGTCATATGAACCTGTGTCTATCGCAGAGTACGGCTGCACCAGTTATACACAGGCACTGTCTCCATGACGTATGAACCTGTGTCTATCGCAGAGTACGGCTGCATCAGTTATACAGAGGCACTGTCTCCATGTCGTATGAACCTGTGTCTATCGCAGAGTACGGCTGCACCAGTTATACACAGGCACTGTCTCCATGACGTATGAACCTGTGTCTATCGCAGAGTACGGCTGCATCAGTTATACACAGGCACTGTCTCCATGTAATATGAACCTGTGTCTATCACAGAGTATGGCTGCTCCAGTTATACACAGGCACTGTCTCCATGTCGTATGAACCTGTGTCTATCGCAGAGTACGGCTGCACCAGTTATACACAGGCACTGTCTCCATGTCGTGAGTATGAACCGGTGTCTATCGCAGAGTACTGCTGCATCAGTTATACACAGGCACTGTCTCCATGACGTATGAACCTGTGTCTATCGCAGAGTACGGCTGCACCAGTTATACAGAGGCACTGTCTCCATGTCGTATGAACCTGTGTCTATCGCAGAGTACGGCTGCACCAGTTATACACAGGCACTGTCTCCATGTCGTGAGTATGAACCTGTGTCTATCGCAGAGTACGGCTGCACCAGTTATACACAGGCACTGTCTCCATGTCGTATGAACCTGTGTCTATCGCAGAGTACGGCTGCACCAGTTATACACAGGCACTGTCTCCATGTCGTGAGTATGAACCTGTGTCTATCGCAGAGTACGGCTGCACCAGTTATACACAGGCACTGTCTCCATGTCGTATGAACCTGTGTCTATCCCAGAGAACTGCTGCACCAGTTATACACAGGCACTGCCTCCATGTCATATGAACCTGTGTCTATCGCAGAGTACTGCTGCACCAGTTATACACAGGCACTGTCTCCATGTCGTATGAACCTGTGTCTATCCCAGAGAACTGCTGCACCAGTTATACACAGGCACTGCCTCCATGTCATATGAACCTGTGTCTATCCCAGAGAACTGCTGCACCAGTTATACACAGGCACTGCCTCCATGTCATATGAACCCGTGTCTATCCCAGAGTACTGCTGCTCCAGTTATACACAGGCACTGTCTCCATGACGTATGAACCTGTGTCTATCGCAGAGTACGGCTGCACCAGTTATACACAGGCACTGTCTCCATGTCGGGAGTATGAACCTGTGTCTATAGCAGAGTACGGCTGCACCAGTTATACACAGGCACTGTCTCCATGACGTATGAACCTGTGTCTATCACAGAGTACTGCTGCACCAGTTATACACAGGCACTGCCTCCATGTCGTATGAACCTGTGTCTATCGCAGAGTACGGCTGCACCAGTTATACACAGGCACTGTCTCCATGTCGTGAGTATGAACCTGTGTCTACGCAGAGTACGGCTGCACCAGTTATACACTGGCACTGTCTCCATGACGTATGAACCTGTGTCTACGCAGAGTACGGCTGCACCAGTTATACACAGGCACTGCCTCCATGTCGTATGAACCCGTGTCTATCGCAGAGTACGGCTGCACCAGTTATACACAGGCACTGCCTCCATGTCGTATGAACCCGTGTCTATCGCAGAGTACGGCTGCACCAGTTATACACAGGCACTGTCTCCATGACGTATGAACCTGTGTCTATCGCAGAGTAATGCTGCACCAGTTATACACAGGCACTGCCTCCATGTCGTATGAACCTTTGTCTATCGCAGAGTAATGCTGCACCAGTTATACACAGGCACTGCCTCCATGTCGTATGAACCCGTGTCTATCGCAGAGTACGGCTGCACCAGTTATACACAGGCACTGTCTCCATGTCGTAAGAACCTGTGTCTATCGCAGAGTACTGCTGCTCCAGTTATACACAAGCACTGTCTCCATGACGTATGAACCTGTGTCTATCACAGAGGAAGGCTGCACCAGTTATACACAGGCACTGTCTCCCTGTCGTATGAACCTGTGTCTATGGCAGAGTACAGCTGCTCCAGTTATACACAGGCACTGTCTCCATGTCGGGAGTATGACCCCTGGACAGGCTGCTTGTCTTCAGGTCCTGAACCCTGCAGCCTGTCCAGGGGCCCCAGAGAGGAGGCCAGTCCCAGCTCCGCCTGGGGTGACTGGCCCCCTGCTTCGAGTCAGAGGCCTGTGAGGGGGGGGGGGAGGGGGATCCGTGCCCGCTCATGCCAGGGGGGGGGGGTGGGAACCATAGCAGCCTCCCAGGGGCCCCCGAGAGGGGACCCGGCAATCCTGCGCCCGGAGCCGCCCCAGGGCAGGGCGCTGACGCCACGTGTAACCTCCGGCAATAAATCAGATTAAAAGCCCCCGGCCCCGCGGGGCCTCTCCAGGCCGACATCCTGCTGAGCCCAAGTGCACCGCCCCATGCCAGCCTCCACGGCTCTTAGGACCGCGGCCAGGACTTCTTTTATGTGCACTTTGTTTGCTCAAGAGCTCTGCTGTGACTGCAGCACCCTCCGCCACACACCTGCTGACTCCGGGGGCGGCTGCCAAGGTGCCCTGGGCGGCCGCCGAGAGGGCCTGGGTGTGGGCGGAGCCCTCCCCTCGAAGCAGGTACACCAGGATACAGGAGCGGTCTGAAGAACTGGACTGTGAGTCCCTGGTGAAGGCAGGCCTAGGGTGCCCAGGGGTGGGTCGGAGACGCCAGGCTGAGGCTCCTGGGGTGCCTAGGGGTGGGTAGGAGACGCCTGTAGCTCCTGGAGTGCCCATGGGTGGGTAGGAGACGCCAGGCCTCAGCTCCTGGGGTGCCCAGGGGTGGGAGACGCCAGGCCTCAGCTCCTGGGGTGCCCAGGGGTGGGAGACGCCAGGCCTCAGCTCCTGGGGTGCCCAGGGGCGGGTAGGAGACGCCAGGCCTCAGCTCCTGGGGTGCCCAGGGGTGGAAGACGCCAGGCCTCAGCTCCTGGGGTGCCCAGGGGTGGGTAGGAGACGCCAGGCCTCAGCTCCTGGGGTGCCCAGGGGTGGAAGACGCCAGGCCTCAGCTCCTGGGGTGCCCAGGGGTGGGAGACGCCAGGCCTCAGCTCCTAGGGTGCCCAGGGGTGGGTAGGCGACGCCAGGCCTCAGCTCCTGGGGTGCCCAGGGGTGGGAGACGCCAGACCTCAGCTCCTGGGGTGCCCAGGGGTGGGTAGGAGACGCCAGGCCTCAGCTCCTGGGGTGCCCAGGGGTGGGAGACGCCAGGCCTCAGCTCCTAGGGTGCCCAGGGGTGGGTAGGCGACGCCAGGCCTCAGCTCCTAGGGTGCCCAGGGGTGGGTAGGCGACGCCAGGCCTCAGCTCCTGGGGTGCCCAGGGGTGGGAGACGCCAGGCCTCAGCTCCTAGGGTGCCCAGGGGTGGGTAGGAGACGCCGGCCAGGCCTCAGCTCCTGGGGTGCCCAGGGGTGGGAGACGCCAGGCCTCAGCTCCTAGGGTGCCCAGGGGTGGGTAGGAGACGCCGGCCAGGCCTCAGCTCCTGGGGTGCCCAGGGGTGGGAGACGCCAGGCCTCAGCTCCTGGGGTGCCCAGGGGTGGGAAGGAGACGCCGGGCCTCAGCTCCTGGGGTTCCCAGGGGTGGGTAGGAGACGCCTGTAGCTCCTAGGGTGCCATGGGGTGGGTAGGAGACGCCAGGCCTCAGCTCCTAGGGTGCCCAGGGTTGGGTAGCAGTCGCCTGTGGCTCTTGGAGTGCCCAGGGGTGGGTGGGAGACGCCAGGCCTCAGCTCCTAGGGTGCCCAGGGGTGGGTAGGAGACTCCAGGTCTCAGCTCCTAGGGTGCCCAGGGGTGGGTAGGAGACGCCAGGCCTCAGCTCCTGGGGTGCCCAGGGGTGGGAGACGCCAGGCCTCAGCTCCTGGGGTGCCCAGGGGTGGGAAGGAGACGCCGGGCCTCAGCTCCTGGGGTTCCCAGGGGTGGGTAGGAGACGCCTGTAGCTCCTAGGGTGCCATGGGGTGGGTAGGAGACGCCAGGCCTCAGCTCCTAGGGTGCCCAGGGTTGGGTAGCAGTCGCCTGTGGCTCTTGGAGTGCCCAGGGGTGGGTGGGAGACGCCAGGCCTCAGCTCCTGGATTGCCTAGGGGTGGGTAGCAGTCGCCTGTGGCTCTTGGAGTGCCCAGGGGTGGGTAGGAGACGCCAGGCCTCAGCTCCTGGGGTGCCCAGGGGTGGGTGGGAGACGCCAGGCCTCAGCTCCTGGGGTGCCTAGGGGTGGGTAGGAGACGCCTGTAGCTCCTGGAGTGCCCGCGCCTCGCCGGAAGAGGCCTGCGCGCTCGGCCAGGGGTCGGCTTGGCACTGCCAGCCTGCTATGGGGAGGTTAAGCTGGGATTACCGCTCCCTGGCTGCGCAGAGCCCGCGGCGGTGGCACGGGGAAGGCTGACCACACGGCAGCAAACACGCCTGCCCTTCAGGCGCCTCCGCGCGGCCCCGGATTGGCCGCGGCGCTGCGCGCCCCCGCAGCGCCAGATTAATTAGCAGCTGCTGAGACAGATGTGTTGACGCTCGTCAGGGGCAGCAGCTGGACGAGCGAGGAATGCGGGGACTAGAAATGGATGGGCAGATGCTGGCTGCTAATTACCTGCCTGCCAGGGGCCAGGTGATGGCACGGAGGGCTTAGCGCAGCGCCGGGCCTGGCAGACTGCTGGCATTTATAGACTCCGAGGGCTCAGAGGCACCGTATGCCATGGCAGAGAGGCCTGCAGCCCCCCGCAGCCAGGGAGGGAGGGCTCGGGGCTGACGGGGGCGTGGGAGGGCTCGGGAATCAAAGTGAGGGGGCCAGGCCTGCTGGAGGGGACAGGCCTGCTGGAGGGGACAGGCCTGCTGGAGGGGACAGGCCTGCTGGAGGGGACAGGCCTGCTGGAGGGGGGAGCAGAGATGCTGGACAGATGTGTGTACGTGGAGGGAGGCATACATTAATAACGGTTCAGTATGGACCGGGGAAGGCCCGAAGAGCTCAAGACCCCACAATGAATGGGGCCTGTTGGAATAAAGAGGGCAAAAGTTCTTCTTAAAGAACAAGTAACTTACCTTTGGTAACGATGTATCTGTAAGAAACATTACTTCGTGATAGAGTCCTTACCTTAGAATTACCCCCAGGAGTCAGACCGGATCTGGAAAGTTTTTGTCAGCAGTACCCCTGCGCGTCGGTAGGCGTCGTCGTGCGGATCCGCGTACGTCGTTGGCGTCGTAGTCGCCGAGATGCTGTCGCAGAGACTACTTAAGTGCCACCCACACGCGCTGACGTCAGTTCTGTACACGACTTTCCGCGCCAGTAACGCAGAGCCATGCAAGAAACTGACCACTGGTGCCTTGAAACTAGGGCCCGAAAGGGATGACCTTAACCCTATAAATCAGTTCGAGGATGGGTGGGGCGGTAAAGAATCTAACACTAACGAATGTTTCTTACAGATATATGGTTACCGAAGGTAAGTAACTTGTTCATCGGAAAGAAACACGTTAGTGATAGATTCCTTACCTTAGAATAGATACCCCAGCAATACCAACCCCGGAGGAGGGTCTGCGAACCCAGATCACACCAGAAAGTCACGGAGAACAGAACGGCCAAAGAAGCCGTCCCTGGAATGGACTGTCAAGGCAGTAATGCTTACTGAGAGTGTGTAGCGAGGCCCACGTAGCTGGCCGACAGATGTCTTGCAGGGGGACACCACGTCCCATTGCAGTAGTAGCTGCCGTCGCCCTGGTAGAATGGGCGCGCAATCCCCACCGGAGGTTCCTTTTTAGCCAGAGAATAACAGGCCTCGATACACAAGACGACCCTGCAGGAGATAGTCCTCTTGTGTACAGCCCGGCCTTTCTTGGCACCCACATAGCCAACAAAGAGCTGGTCATCCACCCGGAACTGTTGTGTGCGATTCAGGTAGAATGAGAGCGCATGTTTTGGGTCCAGACGATGGCAGGGTGCTGAGGCGGAAAGAAAGTGGGCAAGGTGATAGTTTGCCCGATGTGGGAGGCAGTGACAACCTCCCACATAGGGCAAAAGTAGGAAGGACAAGTGCGAAGCACAACTTTGTCCGGATGGACTGACAGAAAAGGAGGCTTACAAGAAAGAGCAAGGAGCTCACTCACACGCCTAGCGACGCCTAGCGGAGGTGATGGCAGCCAGGAAAGCAGCCTTCAAAGTCAACAAACGAAGAGGACAGTTGTGAAGCAGCTCAAAAGGAGCGCACATCAAATAGGTAAGAACCAGATTCAAGTCCCACTGCGGCCTCACAAATGGAACAGGAGGGAAAAGGTGAGTAATGCCTTTGAGAAATCTGTTTACAACAGGGGGCTTGAAAAGAGGGCTGATCAGGGAGCCAGAGAAAGGCCAAAATTGCAGAAAGATAACCTTTGATAGTGCCCAGAGCAGAGCCCTGCCGGGCCAAAGAGCGAAGGAACAAAAGGACCTCAGAAAGAGGACAGAAAGGGAATCCACAGCCTTTGCTGTGCACCATGCCACAAATTTGTTCCACCTGCAGGCGTATACCGATTTAGTGGAGGGACGCCTGGCTGCCAAAATTATATCACAGACTTCAGGAGGCAAATCAAATGGCCTCAACTGTCGCCGCTCAATCTCCACAAATGTAGGTGGAGGCTGGGCAGGTTCGGGTGGAGGACCGTCCCCTGTTGCTGTGACAGAAGATCCTCTCTAAGAGGCAGTCGGATTGGGGGATCCATGCTCGTACTGAGTAGCTCGGGATACCAAACTCTTTGAGTCCGGTCCGGGGCCATAAGAATAACTTGGGCTCGGTCGCGCCTGATCTTCTTCAGCAGTCTGGGCAGAAGTGGAACAGGTGGAAAGGCGTACAATAGACCGCAACTCCACTCGTGACGAAAAGGGTCGCAGAGCGTGGGCTGCCTTGGAAATTCCAACGTGCAGAAGTGATGACATTGCGCGTACTTTTCGGTGGCGAATAGACCTAACCAAGGCTCTCCCCACTGTTGAAAGAGACCTTGCGCCACCTCCGAGTAAAGACGCCATTTGTGATCCATCATGCACCTGTGGCTGAGTTTGTCCGCCTTGGCGTTCAAAGAACCTGCCAAGTGTTGGACCGTCAAGGAAAGGCCTTGACGTTCCAGCCATGTCCAGAGGCGCAGAGCCTCCTGACATAGGGTCCACGGCCCCACCCTGCCTTGTTTGTTGCAGTACCACAGGGTGGTGGGGGTCTGTGAACACCTGCACTACACTCCCCCGGACAGAGGGGAAGAATCCTTTCAGTGCAAGTAGGATCGCCCGGAGCTCCAGAAGGTTGATATGGAGCCTGGACTCCGCCGGAGACCAGAGGCCTCTGATCTCCGCCTCTCCCATGTGGCCGCCCCATCCCAGGAGTGACGCATCCGTCACCACTGTGTGCTCCGGTTGGGGAAGGGAGAGGGATCTGCCGCTGACCCAACGCTGGTTTGTGAGCCACCACTGCAACTGTTGCACAGTGCCCTCCGAGATCTGGACGTACTCAGACAGGTCCCCTTGATCTGCGCCCACTGCAACTTCAGGTTCCACTGCCATCTGGCATTAATGGTCAGCAGGATGCAGGAGGCCATGAGGTCCAGCAGCCTCAAGGTCATCCTGACCGAAACCCAGGACAAGGGCCGAAAGATCGGAATCATAGCCCAAATATCCTGGACTCGCTGTTCGGGAGGATAAACCCGAAAGTGCACCGTGTCCAGAACTGCTCCGATGAAAAGGAGCTTCTGAGAGGGAAACAGGTGCGACTCCGGCATGTTGATGGAGAACCCCAGCAGGTGCAGGAGGTCGGCCATAGTCTGGAGGTGGAAGACAACTGCCTGGGGCGAGCCCGCCTTCAAAAGCCTGTCGTCAAGATGGGGGAAGACTGAAACCCCTGATCTGCAGCAGATGAGCTGCGACCACCGCCATCACTTTCGTGAACACACGAGGGGCGCTGGTAAGGCCAAAATGGAGCACGGTGAACTGAAAATGCTCATGGCCTACCCTTAACCGCAGGTGGGCCGGCAGGACGGGAATATGAATATGCGTTCTGCAAGTCCAACGCTACCATCCAGTCTAGTGGGTCTAGGGCAGACAAGACCTGAGCAAGTGGGAGCATCTTGAACTTCTCCTTCCGGAGGAAGCGATTGACGTTCCAAAGGTCTAAGATAGGACGCAGGCCCTTGTCCTTCTTTGGAACCAGGAAGTAGTGGGAGTAGCAACCACGATCTACTTCTGGCGTCCGAACGTGCTTGATGGCCCACTTGGACAAGAGGGCCGTAACTTCCTGCTGGAGAATTGCTAAGTAATCCCCCGACATGCGGTCGGACTGAGGTGGCGTGGCTGGAAGAGTATCTGCAGAACCACCTGTCCAAAGTGATGGTGCGCCAGTGGGGGAGGTGATGGTGAATCCTGCCGCTTACTGGTGTTTGGTGGGCCTGAAACACTGAACTAGGAAGGTTTGGAGGCAGTGGCTGCAGGGGCGGTAGTGGACTGACCCGCCCGCTGGCCCCGTGACCCACCTCTGCGGGTTCCACGTCCTCTGCTGCGCTGAGACTGTTGCTGCGCTGTCCTGTGGCTCTTAAACAAACGTGTTTGGGCACCTCTTCCTAGGCCACGAAAGGAGTGAAAAGCAGAAGTGGAAGAAGTGCGTGTGGCCGAAAGGCCTACAGGCTTGGCCGTAGCCCGCGAGGCCTTACAACGGGCCAAAAAGGCGAGTGCCATCAAAGGGCATATCCATCAGAGTGTTCTGGGCATCCCCGGAAAAGCCAGTCGTCCTCAGCAAGGCGTGGTGGCGTAGCGCCACTGTTGTGGAAATCACCCTTCCCAGCGAGTCTGCGGTGTCAAAGCCACAACATATCGTGAACTTGGCTGCATCTCTCCCCTCAGCAACAGCTTGGGGGAGCACCGTCCAGGCCTCCTCCGGACACCGAGGCAGCACCTGCGCAACCGTGTCCCACACAGAATGGGAATAACGGCCCAAGAGGGATGCAGTGTTCACAGACCGCAGGCCCAAATTGGCGGAAGTAAACATTTTCTTCCCAAAGTGTTCCAGTTTCTTGGATTCCCTGTCTGTAGGTGCGGAAGGGAATGCGCTTTGGACGCAGAGACTTGGACAACCAAGCTCTCAGGGGTAGGGTGTTGGGAGAGGAAAATGGGGTCGCCCGGGGTGGGGCGATGGCGTTGGGCCACGTTCTTATCCACAGGTGCCCCTGTGTTGAGCCTGGACCAAGTGCCCAAAAGAACGTCCGAAAGTGCGTCATTAAAGGGCAACAGCGGCTCCGTAGAGGAAGACGCCGGTTGGAGCACGTCTGTCAGGAGGTTAGTCCTGACGGCCACTGTAGGGAGCTCGCGGTGG
This sequence comes from Lissotriton helveticus, assembly GCF_964261635.1. Taxonomy (NCBI): domain Eukaryota; kingdom Metazoa; phylum Chordata; class Amphibia; order Caudata; family Salamandridae; genus Lissotriton; species Lissotriton helveticus. The sequence goes on from NC_136070.1 coordinate 12,957,286, forward strand.
AGAGCCTCGGTCGCCCTACGCAACACCACATAATATGTATATATGGGAGGAGAGAGTGTGCCAGGTTATGGAGTAAAATCCAGGTCACCTGCATCCTCCAAATCCTCTTCCCAGTCCGGGTGGAAAAGAAGGCGGTGGATGGAGAAAGGGATAGAAATTCCCCATCGGCATCGGAATCCGCGTCGATCGACACAGGTCCGGCACCGTCTCCACATCGTGCTGGAAGCCTGGGATGGCATCTGCCAGGGAACCGGCTGACCCCGGCAGCGGCGTAGTCGACGCTGAAGTCGTAGGAGGTCGTACTACGCCAACCGACATCGGCTGGGATCCATGCAGGAATCCATGGGGGTCTCTCGGCGTTGAGACCAGAGTCGACGATGTCGGGGCGGGAGCAGACGACTACGTCGGGGCGGGAGCAGACGACTACGTCGGGGCGGGAGCAGACGACTACGTCGGGGCGGGAGCAGACGACTACGTCGGGGCGGGAGCAGACGACGACGTCGGGGCGGGAGCAGACGACGACGTCGGGGCCGGAGCAGACGACGACGTCGGGGCGGGAGCAGACGACGACGTCGGGGCGGGAGCAGACGACGACGTCGGGGCCGGAGCAGACGACGACGTCGGGGCCGGAGCAGACAACGACGTCGGGGCCGGAGCAGACAACGACGTCGGGGCCGGAGCAGACAACGACGTCGGGGCCGGAGCGAGGACCCTCATCCGGCCCCGGGGCCCGAAGGCATGCCGACAGGGTCCGACGGGTTTAACGATGGGTTAAATGGCTGACAGGAATTCCTGCAACATGGTCAGAGTCACCGATGGACCCGGAAAGGGCAGGTAGGCCATCGGCAACTGCATACGCTCCGCCGGAGCCGCAGGGGCCGTGCCACCCACACCATCAGCCATGTCGCGCGACCAAGTAGGGGAAGGCTAAGAGCGACTATGCTTCTTCCACTTCTTGTGATTCGCCTTACCTGACTCCGAGTGCGAAGACTTCGTCGAACGATGGTGATGGCGCCTCAGTGACCGGTCCCTCGACCTTGCATGGGACTGAGGCCTTGAATGGCACGGAGCATGCTCCCGAGCCTCCAGCAACTTTCGGGACCGCTCCCGCAAACTTTTCAGAGCCAGATCCCAGCATTCGGTGCACGACTCGGAGTCGTGGTTGTGCCCCAGGCAGTAGAGGCACTTGCGGTGCGGGTCCGTCACCGACATCGTGCAAGGACAAGCCATGCAAGATTTAAAACCGGGCATCCCTACACACCAGGAGTCAAAGACTCAAAGAACAGAGAAAACAGTCCCAAAAACGCAGTCGAAAATTGACTGGGGGTACCGCTCTCTCCGGATCTGCGCTTGCTGGCGTGGAAAAAGAAAGAACTGACGTCAGCGTGCGCGAGCGCGTTTAAGTAGCTCCAGCAACATCATCTTGGCGATGAAGACGCCAACGATGTACGCGGAGCCGCACCGACACGCAGGGGTACTGCTGACGAAAACTTTCCAGACCCAGTCTGACCCCTGGGGGTAATTCTAAGGTAAGGAATCTATCACTAACTTGTTTCTTTCAGATATAAATGTGCAGGAAAGAAAGTGATCTGAATCTCTTTCTAGTAACAGAGTTATTTGTATTAACCTGGGTTGTTGATTGAAAACCAAACAAGGAGCGACCAAAACAAGGAAATAAGGCCAGGAGGAATGAATTGGTTACTTTGTGGATGTTTTTCTACCCAATATTTGGCTGCAAATGTTTATATTTCTTTTCATCCACATTGAATCCGCATTTACAGCGACGGTAGCTGTGATCCACAAACATTTGTAAAGGCACATGGCAGACTTTGTACACATCTAGGATACACCTGAAAGGCCCAGGAGAGTGTGCTGTGAACACAACACTGTGCCTTCAAACAACATGTCTACAAAGGGGAGACATTCTAGGTAGAATAAATAAGTGGAAACTAAAAATAGGAAATACATTAAGATTTCCTAACCCTACAAACAAGAACACTTCATGCACAGACTAGGCAGACACGGAAGTGGGTAGCAGGCGTGAAGGTGTCATCTGACACTACTGTGTGTAGGCGTCTAACGAAAGTAAGAGGGAAGCAGGCGTGAAGGTGTCTTCTGCTACTACTAATATGTGCAGGCGTCTATGAAAGTAAGAGGGAAGCAGGTGTGAAGGTGTCTTCTGACACTACTGTGTGTAGGTGTCTAACGTAAGTAAGAAGAAAGCAGGCGCGAAGGTGTCGTCTGATGCTACTAATTTGTGTGGGCATCTAACAAAAGAGGGAAGCAGGCGCGAAGGTGTCTTCTGAAACTACTAATGTGTATAGGCATCTAACAAAAGAGGGAAGCAGGCGCGAAGGTGTCTTCTGAAACTACTAATGTGTATAGGCATCTAACAAAAGAGGGAAGCAGGCGCGAAGGTGTCTTCTGAAACTACTAATGCCAATCAGGTGTTTTTAATGTTAATGTTAATGTTAATGTTAACAGGTATTTGTTGAGCGCTCGTACGCCCGAAGGCTTCATGGCGCTATAGAAGGGAACAGGACGCGTCAGCAATTTGATAGAGCAGGCCAGCTCAAGGGTGTGCCTGAGAGAAGAGCCAGGTCTTCAAAAGATGTCTAAAACTGAGGAGGTTGTCACTTAGTTTAAGATGAAGGGGGAGGGAGTTCCAGAAGGCAGCTGCAAGATGGTCAAAGCAGCTGCCTCCGAGACGTTTCCTCTTGTATGACGGCACAGTCAGCAGAGATTTATGGGTAGACCGGAGGTGTCGGGAAGGATTGTATTTATGGAATAGGTTCCTGACGAATTGGGGGCCAGTATCTTGCAGGGATTTAAATAGAATGCAGCCCGTCTTGAAGGCCACACGTTGTTCCACCGGCAGCCAGTGTAATTGTTTCAGGCCAGATCTAACTGATTGCCTTCTGGGGATGTTCAGAAGAAGTCTGGCTGCCTGGTTCTGAACCAGCTGGAGGCGTTTGAGCTCTCCCTTTGGGAGCCCAAGGTAAAGACTGTTGGAAAAATCCAGTCTGGATAAAACCAAAGCGATGACAATCTGAGTAAGGGCGGAAAAGGAAAAAAAGCGTGCAATTTTGTTAATTTTTTTCAGCTGAAAAAAACTGGCAGAAACAACTGACCCCACCTGTTTCTTCAAGGAAAGATCTTCACTAATATGGATGCCCAAACTTTTTACCGATGATGATTTAATCGGAGGGGCACCCATACAGGAGGGCCAAAAGCTAGGGTTCCAACTATGTATACTCTGTCCCGGCAAGACCAATTCGGTCTTTCCTGGGTTGAGTTTTAGATGATTGCAGCTCATCCAACTCAGAATGTGGGACATGGTGTTCTGAAATTCTACCACTGAGTCCTTGGTGTTAAGGGGGAAGATGAGCTGCAAATCATCAGCATAGTTGAAGATGGTTACATTGGCATTTCTAAGAGAGAACAGAAGAGGGCGCAGGTATAAATTAAAAAGTAAAGGGGACAGCGATGAGCCTTGAGGCACTCCGCAGTTGGTGGATATGGTAGGAGCCGTAAAGGTACCCAGTCTGACCGATTGAGTTCGGCCGGAAATAAACGAGCGGACCCAACTCAGAGCCAGGCCTCTGAGGCCAGCCTGCTCGACACGGTCGACCAAGATGGTGTAGTCGACCGTGTCGAACGCAGCGGAAAGATCCAGTAACACCAAAGCCTGGTGGATCCCCTCGTCCGCGTTCCGTCTCAAAGAATTTTGCACCGAAAGAATGACTGCTTCGGTTGAGTGGCAAGGGCGGAAGCCGGCCTGGTTGGGTGCAAGATACTCAGATTTCTCCAGGAAAGCGGAGATGCAGTCACAGACATGGGATTCCAGAAGTTTGGCGCAGTAAGGCAACAAGCGCGACTACTCACCTGTAAGGTTCTGAAGGCGCTGGGGAGTGGGGGGGGTCGCAGGTTCCAGTCCATCAAGGAAGGGGTCTGTTGAAGAGCCACGTTTTGAGGTTTCTTGCGAAAATGGGGAGCAATGTTATCTGTCTGAGGTGGAGCGGAAGGTCGTTCCAGGCTCTGGCCGCGCGGAAGGAGAAGGAGCGGCCTCCCGATCTGGTCTTTCTGGCACGGGGGACCACGTCGTAGGAGAGCTGGGCTGATCGTAGGGTCCTTTGGGGTGCGAGTCGGCTGTTCAGGTATGCTGGTCCGGTGTCGTGGAGGGACTTGTGTGCGTGGGTGAGCATCTTGAAGGTGACTTTAGATTCAATAGGGAGCCAGTGGAGTGTGCGCACGTGCTGGGAGATGTGGCAGTGTCTTGGCAGGTTGAGGACCAGTCTTGCGGTGGCGTTTTGGATGTTCTGTAGCTTGCGGGTGAGGTTTTTGTTTATTCCAGGTGCCGTTCCAGGCGGATGGATTTGGGCCCATGATGAGTACTTCTGTTTTGTTGGTGTTCAGTTGTAGGCTGCTGTTTTTCATCCATTTGGTGACGGCTTCCATGCCTTCTCGAAAGTTGTGTCTGGCAGTGTTGGGTTCGTTGGATAGGGAGAGGGTGAGTTGTGTCTCATCTGCGTATGACACAATGTTGAGTCCGTAGGTTTTGACAATGAGGGCGAGCGGAGCCATGTAGGCGTTGAAGAGCTTAGGGCTGAGGGTGGACCCCTGGGGGACTCCGCAGGTGGTAGGTGTAGGGTCCGAGAGGAAAGGGGGGGTCTGACCCGCTGCGTTCTGCCAGAGAGGAAGGAGCGGAACCAGTCAAGGGCCTTGTCTTGGATCCCTACGTCGTGGAGTCTGTGTATTAGGGTGCAGTGAGAGACTGTGTCGAAAGTCCCTGAGAGGTCGAGGAAGAAGAGGGCTGCTGTTTTTCCTTTTTCCAGTAAGGTGCGGATGTCGTCTGTTGAGGCGCGTAGGGCGGTTTCCGTACTGTGTTTTTGTAAGAAGCCCGATTGGGAGGAGTCCAGGATGTTGTGCTCTTCGATGAATGTGGCGAGTTGGCTGTTGATGGCTTTCTCGATGACTTTCGCTGGGAACGGGAGCAGGGAGATGGGTCTGTATTTTTTTAGGTCAGTGGGGTCCGCCGAGGGTTTCTCGAGGAGGGGGTTGATCTCAGCATGTTTCCAGTCGTCGGGGAATAATCCGGTTGCCAGGGAGCGGTTGATGGTGTGGCAGAGCATGGGTGTGATGGTGTCGGTGGCTCTGTTGAAAAAGTGGAGGGGGGAAGGGTAGACGTGTAAAGAAAGTAAGAGGGAAGCGGACACTAAGGTGTCTTCTGACACTACTAATATGCGTAGGTTTCTAACGCAGAGACAGGGGTGCCTCAGGACAGGACCAGGTGCTTGTGCTGTGGGGGGCAGCACTGGAACAGCTAAGGCTGCAGCAGCAAGGACCGGGGTGCAGTGGCTATGTGGATATGGCCGGGCTATTATCACGCCGCTCAACCCTACAGACTGAATCTGGCTGCCCCAGGCCCTTACAGACTGGATGTGGCTGGGCCACGCCCCCTTACAGGCCCTTACAGACTGGATGTGGCTGGGCCACGCCCCCTTACAGGCCCTTACAGACTGGATGTGGCTGGGCCACGCCCCCTTACAGGCCCTTACAGACTGGATGTGGCTGGGTCACGCCCCCTCACAGGCTCTTACAGATTGGGTGTGGCTGGGTCACGCCCCCTCACAGGCTCTTACAGATTGGGTGTGGCTGGGTCACGCCCCCTCACAGGCTCTTACAGATTGGGTGTGGCTGGGTCACGCCCCCTCACAGGCTCTTACAGATTGGGTGTTGCTGGGTCACGCCCCCTCACAGGCTCTTACAGATTGGGTGTGGCTGGGTCACGCCCCCTCACAGGCTCTTACAGATTGGGTGTGGCTGGGTCACGCCCCCTCACAGGCTCTTACAGATTGGGTGTGGCTGGGTCACGCCCCCTCACAGGCTCTTACAGATTGGGTGTGGCTGGGTCACGCCCCCTCACAGGCTCTTACAGATTGGGTGTGGCTGGGTCACGCCCCCTCACAGGCTCTTACAGATTGGGTGTGGCTGGATCACGCCCCCTCACAGGCTCTTACAGATTGGGTGTGGCTGGGTCACGCCCCCTCACAGGCTCTTACAGATTGGGTGTGGCTGGGTCACGCCCCCTCACAGGCTCTTACAGATTGGGTGTGGCTGGGTCACGCCCCCTCACAGGCTCTTACAGATTGGGTGTGGCTGGGTCACGCCCCCTCACAGGCTCTTACAGATTGGGTGTGGCTGGGTCACGCCCCCTCACAGGCTCTTACAGATTGGGTGTGGCTGGGTCACGCCCCCTTCAAGTGCTCTTACAGATTGGATACGGCTGGACAGGCCCATAGACAGACTGCGCTGTGAGAGACCGGCTGCGCTGTGAGAGAAAGACATGCTGTGAGACATGCTGCGCTGTGAGAGAAAGACATGCTGAGCTGTGAGAGAGACCGGATGCGCTGTGAGAAAGGCACGCTGTGAGACATAGGCTGCGCTGTGAGAGATAGACATGCGGTGCTGTGAGACAGGCTGCCCTGTGAGAGACGGGCTGCGCTGTGAGAGACAGGCTGCCCTGTAAGAGACAGGCTGCGCTGTGAGAGACAGGCTGCGCTGTGAGAGAGGCTGCGCTGTGAGAGATAAACAGGCTGCGCTGTGAGAGAGGCTGCGCTGTGAGAGAGACAGGCTGCGCTGTGAGAGACAGGCTGCGCTGTGAGAGAGACAGGCTGCGCTGTGAGAGATAGACAGGCTGCGCTGTGAGAGACAGGCTGCGCTGTGAGAGATAGACAGGCTGCGCTGTGAGAGACAGGCTGCGCTGTCAGAGATAAACAGGCTGCGCTGTGAGAGATAGACAGGCTGCGCTGTGAGAGACAGGCTGCGCTGTGAGAGACAGGCTGCGCTGTCAGAGATAAACAGGCTGCGCTGTGAGAGATAGACAGGCTGCGCTGTGAGAGATAGACAGGCTGCGCTGTGAGAGACAGGCTGCGCTGTGAGAGACAGGCTGCGCTGTGAGAGACAGGCTGCGCTGTGAGAGAGACAGGCTGCGCTGTGAGAGAGACAGGCTGCGCTGTGAGAGATAGACAGGCTGCGCTGTGAGAGATAGACAGGCTGCGCTGTGAGAGAGACAGGCTGCGCTGTGAGAGATAGACAGGCTGCGCTGTGAGAGATAGACAGGCTGCGCTGTGAGAGATAGACAGGCTGCGCTGTGAGAGACAGGCTGCGCTGTGAGAGACAGGCTGCGCTGTGAGAGAGACAGGCTGCGCTGTGAGAGAGACAGGCTGCGCTGTGAGAGAGACAGGCTGCGCTGTGAGAGAGACAGGCTGCGCTGTGAGAGAGACAGGCTGCGCTGTGAGAGAGACAGGCTGCGCTGTGAGAGAGAGAGGCTGCGCTGTGAGAGATAGACAGGCTGCGCTGTGAGAGAGAGAGGCTGCGCTGTGAGAGATAGACAGGCTGCGCTGTGAGAGATAAACAGGCTGCGCTGTGAGAGATAGACAGGCTGCGCTGTGAGAGATAGACAGGCTGCGCTGTGAGAGACAGGCTGCGCTGTGAGAGAGAGTCTGCGCTGTGAGAGACAGGCTGCGCTGTGAGAGACAGGCTGCGCTGTGAGAGAGACAGGCTGCGCTGTGAGAGAGACAGGCTGCGCTGTGAGAGAGACAGGCTGCGCTGTGAGAGAGACAGGCTGCGCTGTGAGAGAGACAGGCTGCGCTGTGAGAGAGACAGGCTGCGCTGTGAGAGAGACAGGCTGCGCTGTGAGAGAGAGAGGCTGCGCTGTGAGAGATAGACAGGCTGCGCTAAGAGAGAGACAGGCTGCGCTGTGAGAGAGACAGGCTGCGCTGTGAGAGACGGGCTGCGCTGGGAGAGAGACAGGCTGCGCTGTGAGAGAGAGGCTGCGCTGTGAGAGAGACGGGCTGCGCTGTGAGAGACAGGCTGCGCTGTGAGAGAGACAGGCTGCGCTGTGAGATAGACAGGCTGCGCTGTGAGAGAGAGACTGCGCTGTGAGAGAGAGAGACTGCGCTGTGAGAGAGACAGGCTGCGCTGTGAGAGACAGGCTGCGCTGGGAGAGAGACAGGCTGCGCTGTGAGAGAGACAGGCTGCGCTGTGAGAGAGAGGCTGCGCTGTGAGAGAGACAGGCTGCGCTGTGAGATAGACAGGCTGCGCTGTGAGAGAGAGACTGCGCTGTGAGAGAGAGAGACTGCGCTGTGTGAGAGAGAGACTGCGCTGTGAGAGAGACAGGCTGCGCTGTGAGAGACGGGCTGCGCTGGGAGAGAGACAGGCTGCGCTGTGAGAGAGACAGGCTGCGCTGTGAGAGAGACGGGCTGCGCTGTGAGAGAGACGGGCTGCGCTGTGAGAGACGGGCTGCGCTGGGAGAGAGACAGGCTGCGCTGGGAGAGAGACAGGCTGCGCTGTGAGAGAGACAGGCTGCGCTGTGAGAGACAGGCTGCGCTGTGAGAGAGACAGGCTGCGCTGTGAGAGAGACAGGCTGCGCTGTGAGAGAGACAGGCTGCGCTGTGAGAGAGACAGGCTGCGCTGTGAGAGAGACAGGCTGCGCTGTGAGAGAGAGAGGCTGCGCTGTGAGAGAGAGGCTGCGCTGTGAGAGAGACTGCGCTGTGAGAGAGACTGCGCTGTGAGAGAGACAGGCTGCGCTGTGAGAGATAGACAGGCTGCGCTGTGAGAGATAGACAGGCTGCGCTGTGAGAGAGACAGGCTGCGCTGTGAGAGAGAGGCTGCGCTGTGAGAGAGACTGCGCTGTGAGAGAGACGGGCTGCGCTGTGAGAGAGACAGGCTGCGCTGTGAGAGAGACAGGCTGCGCTGTGAGATAGACAGGCTGCGCTGTGAGAGAGAGACTGCGCTGTGAGAGAGAGAGACTGCGCTGTGAGAGAGACAGGCTGCGCTGTGAGAGACAGGCTGCGCTGGGAGAGAGACAGGCTGCGCTGTGAGAGAGACAGGCTGCGCTGTGAGAGAGAGGCTGCGCTGTGAGAGAGACAGGCTGCGCTGTGAGATAGACAGGCTGCGCTGTGAGAGAGAGACTGCGCTGTGAGAGAGAGAGACTGCGCTGTGAGAGAGACAGGCTGCGCTGTGAGAGAGACAGGCTGCGCTGTGAGAGACGGGCTGCGCTGGGAGAGAGACAGGCTGCGCTGTGAGAGAGACAGGCTGCGCTGTGAGAGAGAGGCTGCGCTGTGAGAGAGACGGGCTGCGCTGTGAGAGACGGGCTGCGCTGGGAGAGAGACAGGCTGCGCTGGGAGAGAGACAGGCTGCGCTGTGAGAGAGACAGGCTGCGCTGTGAGAGACAGGCTGCGCTGTGAGAGAGACAGGCTGCGCTGTGAGAGAGACAGGCTGCGCTGTGAGAGAGACAGGCTGCGCTGTGAGAGAGACAGGCTGCGCTGTGAGAGAGACAGGCTGCGCTGTGAGAGAGAGAGGCTGCGCTGTGAGAGAGAGGCTGCGCTGTGAGAGAGACTGCGCTGTGAGAGAGACTGCGCTGTGAGAGAGACAGGCTGCGCTGTGAGAGATAGACAGGCTGCGCTGTGAGAGATAGACAGGCTGCGCTGTGAGAGAGACAGGCTGCGCTGTGAGAGAGAGGCTGCGCTGTGAGAGAGACTGCGCTGTGAGAGAGACGGGCTGCGCTGTGAGAGAGACAGGCTGCGCTGAGAGAGATAGACAGGCTGCGCTGTGAGAGATAGACAGGCTGCGCTGTGAGAGATAGACAGACTGCGCTGTGAGAGAGACTGCGCTGTGAGAGAGACAGGCTGCGCTGTGAGAGAGACAGGCTGCGCTGTGAGAGAGACAGGCTGCGCTGTGAGAGAGAGAGGCTGCGCTGTGAGAGAGAGAGGCTGCGCTGTGAGAGATAGACAGGCTGCGCTGTGAGAGATAGACAGGCTGCGCTGTGAGAGAGACAGGCTGCGCTGTGAGAGAGACAGGCTGCGCTGTGAGAGACAGGCTGCGCTGGGAGAGAGACAGGCTGCGCTGTGAGAGAGACAGGCTGCGCTGTGAGAGAGACGGGCTGCGCTGTGAGAGACGGGCTGCGCTGGGAGAGAGACAGGCTGCGCTGTGAGAGAGACAGGCTGCGCTGTGAGAGAGACAGGCTGCGCTGTGAGAGAGACAGGCTGCGCTGTGAGAGAGACAGGCTGCGCTGTGAGAGAGACAGGCTGCGCTGTGAGAGAGACAGGCTGCGCTGTGAGAGAGACAGGCTGCGCTGTGAGAGAGACAGGCTGCGCTGTGAGAGAGACAGGCTGCGCTGTGAGAGGACAGGCTGCGCTGTGAGAGAGACAGACTGCGCTGTGAGAGAGACAGGCTGCGCTGTGAGAGAGACAGGCTGCGCTGTGAGAGAGACAGGCTGCGCTGTGAGAGAGACAAACTGCGCTGTGAGATGGACATGCTGCGCTGTGAGAGGGACAGGCTGCGCTGTGAGAGAGGCTGCGCTGTGAGAGACGGGCTGCGCTGTGAGAGAGACAGGCTGCGCTGTGAGAGAGACGGGCTGCGCTGTGAGAGACAGGCTGCGCTGTGAGAGAGACAGGCTGCGCTGTGAGAGAGACAGGCTGCGCTGTGAGAGAGACAGACTGCGCTGTGAGAGAGACGGGCTGCGCTGTGAGAGACAGGCTGCGCTGTGAGAGAGACAGGCTGCGCTGTGAGAGAGAGAGAGGCTGCGCTGTGAGAGAGAGGCTGCGCTGTGAGAGAGAGGCTGCGCTGTGAGAGAGACAGGCTGCGCTGTGAGAGAGACAGGCTGCGCTGTGAGAGAGACAGGCTGCGCTGTGAGAGAGACAGACTGCGCTGTGAGAGAGACAGGCTGCGCTGTGAGAGAGACAGGCTGCGCTGTGAGAGAGGCTGCGCTGTGAGAGAGAGGCTGCGCTGTGAGAGAGAGGCTGCGCTGTGAGAGAGAGGCTGCGCTGTGAGAGAGAGAGACTGCGCTGTGAGAGAGACAGGCTGCGCTGTGAGAGAGACAGGCTGCGCTGTGAGAGAGACAGGCTGCGCTGTGAGAGATAGACAGGATGCGCTGTGAGAGAGACAGGCTGCGCTGTGAGAGAGAGGCTGCGCTGTGAGAGAGACTGCGCTGTGAGAGAGACGGGCTGCGCTGTGAGAGAGACAGGCTGCGCTGTGAGAGAGACAGGCTGCGCTGTGAGAGAGACAGGCTGCGCTGTGAGAGATAGACAGACTGCGCTGTGAGAGAGAGACTGCGCTGTGAGAGAGACAGGCTGCGCTGTGAGAGATAGACAGGCTGCGCCGTGAGAGAGACAGGCTGCGCTGTGAGAGAGAGGCTGCGCTGTGAGAGAGACTGCGCTGTGAGAGAGACGGGCTGCGCTGTGAGAGAGACAGGCTGCGCTGTGAGAGAGACAGGCTGCGCTGTGAGAGAGACAGGCTGCGCTGTGAGAGAGACAGGCTGCGCTGTGAGAGAGACAGGCTGCGCTGTGAGAGAGACAGGCTGCGCTGTGAGAGAGACTGCGCTGTGAGAGAGACAGGCTGCGCTGTGAGAGAGACAGGCTGCGCTGTGAGAGAGACAGGCTGCGCTGTGAGAGAGAGGCTGCGCTGTGAGAGAGAGACGGGCTGCGCTGTGAGAGAGAGACAGGCTGCGCTGTGAGAGAGACAGGCTGCGCTGTGAGAGAGACAGGCTGCGCTGTGAGAGAGAGGCTGCGCTGTGAGAGAGAGACGGGCTGCGCTGTGAGAGAGAGACAGGCTGCGCTGTGAGAGAGAGACTGCGCTGTGAGAGAGACAGGCTGCGCTGTGAGAGAGACAGGCTGCGCTGTGAGAGAGACAGGCTGCGCTGTGAGAGAGAGGCTGCGCTGTGAGAGAGACGGGCTGCGCTGTGAGAGAGAGACAGGCTGCGCTGTGAGAGAGACGGGCTGCGCTGTGAGAGAGAGGCTGCGCTGTGAGAGAGAGACAGGCTGCGCTGTGAGAGACAGGCTGCGCTGTGAGAGACAGGCTGCGCTGTGAGAGAGACGGGCTGCGCTGTGAGAGAGAGACGGGCTGCGCTGTGAGAGAGAGACAGGCTGCGCTGTGAGAGAGGCTGCGCTGTGAGAGAGAGGCTGCGCTGTGAGAGAGGCTGCGCTGTGAGAGAGAGGCTGCGCTGTGAGAGAGAGGCTGCGCTGTGAGAGAGAGGCTGCGCTGTGAGAGAGAGGCTGCGCTGTGAGAGAGAGAGACTGCGCTGTGAGAGAGACAGGCTGCGCTGTGAGAGAGACAGGCTGCGCTGTGAGAGAGACAGGCTGCGCTGTGAGAGATAGACAGGATGCGCTGTGAGAGAGACAGGCTGCGCTGTGAGAGAGAGGCTGCGCTGTGAGAGAGACTGCGCTGTGAGAGAGACGGGCTGCGCTGTGAGAGAGACAGGCTGCGCTGTGAGAGAGACAGGCTGCGCTGTGAGAGAGACAGGCTGCGCTGTGAGAGATAGACAGACTGCGCTGTGAGAGAGAGACTGCGCTGTGAGAGAGACAGGCTGCGCTGTGAGAGATAGACAGGCTGCGCCGTGAGAGAGACAGGCTGCGCTGTGAGAGAGAGGCTGCGCTGTGAGAGAGACTGCGCTGTGAGAGAGACGGGCTGCGCTGTGAGAGAGACAGGCTGCGCTGTGAGAGAGACAGGCTGCGCTGTGAGAGAGACAGGCTGCGCTGTGAGAGAGACAGGCTGCGCTGTGAGAGAGACAGGCTGCGCTGTGAGAGAGACAGGCTGCGCTGTGAGAGAGACAGGCTGCGCTGTGAGAGAGACAGGCTGCGCTGTGAGAGAGACAGGCTGCGCTGTGAGAGAGACAGGCTGCGCTGTGAGAGAGACTGCGCTGTGAGAGAGACAGGCTGCGCTGTGAGAGAGACAGGCTGCGCTGTGAGAGAGACAGGCTGCGCTGTGAGAGAGAGGCTGCGCTGTGAGAGAGAGACGGGCTGCGCTGTGAGAGAGAGACAGGCTGCGCTGTGAGAGAGAGACTGCGCTGTGAGAGAGACGGGCTGCGCTGTGAGAGAGACAGGCTGCGCTGTGAGAGAGACAGGCTGCGCTGTGAGAGAGAGGCTGCGCTGTGAGAGAGAGACGGGCTGCGCTGTGAGAGAGAGACAGGCTGCGCTGTGAGAGAGACGGGCTGCGCTGTGAGAGAGAGGCTGCGCTGTGAGAGAGAGACAGGCTGCGCTGTGAGAGACAGGCTGCGCTGTGAGAGACAGGCTGCGCTGTGAGAGAGACGGGCTGCGCTGTGAGAGAGAGACGGGCTGCGCTGTGAGAGAGAGACAGGCTGCGCTGTGAGAGAGAGACGGGCTGCGCTGTGAGAGAGAGACAGGCTGCGCTGTGAGAGAGAGACGGGCTGCGCTGTGAGAGACAGGCTGCGCTGTGAGAGACAGGCTGCGCTGTGAGAGAGACGGGCTGCGCTGTGAGAGAGAGACAGGCTGCGCTGTGAGAGAGAGACGGGCTGCGCTGTGAGAGACAGGCTGCGCTGTGAGAGACAGGCTGCGCTGTGAGAGAGACGGGCTGCGCTGTGAGAGAGAGACAGGCTGCGCTGTGAGAGAGGCTGCGCTGTGAGAGAGAGACTGCGCTGTGAGAGAGAGACTGCGCTGTGAGATAGACAGGCTGCGCTGTGAGAGAGAGACGGGCTGCGCTGTGAGAGAGAGACAGGCTGCGCTGTGAGAGAGACAGGCTGCGCTGTGAGAGAGAGACGGGCTGCGCTGTGAGAGAGACGGGCTGCGCTGTGAGAGAGAGACAGGCTGCGCTGTGAGATAGACAGGCTGCGCTGTGAGAGAGAGACGGGCTGCGCTGTGAGAGAGACGGGCTGCGCTGTGAGAGAGAGACGGGCTGCGCTGTGAGAGAGAGACAGGCTGCGCTGTGAGATAGACAGGCTGCGCTGTGAGAGAGAGACGGGCTGCGCTGTGAGAGAGACGGGCTGCGCTGTGAGAGAGAGACTGCGCTGTGAGATAGAGACGGGCTGCGCTGTGAGAGAGAGACGGGCTGCGCTGTGAGAGAGACAGGCTGCGCTGTGAGAGAGAGACTGCGCTGTGAGAGAGAGACAGGCTGCGCTGTGAGAGAGAGACTGCGCTGTGAGAGAGAGACAGGCTGCGCTGTGAGAGAGAGACAGGCTGCGCTGTGAGAGAGGCTGCGCTGTGAGAGACGGGCTGCGCTGTGAGAGAGGCTGCGCTGTGAGAGAGAGACAGGCTGCGCTGTGAGAGACGGGCTGCGCTGTGAGAGACAGGCTGCGCTGTGAGAGAGAGGCTGCGCTGTGAGAGAGAGACAGGCTGCGCTGTGAGAGAGGCTGCGCTGTGAGAGACAGGCTGCGCTGTGAGAGACAGGCTGCGCTGTGAGAGACAGGCTGCGCTGTGAGAGAGGCTGCGCTGTGAGAGAGAGACGGGCTGCGCTGTGAGAGAGAGACAGGCTGCGCTGTGAGAGAGGCTGCGCTGTGAGAGACGGGCTGCGCTGTGAGAGACGGGCTGCGCTGTGAGAGAGAGACAGGCTGCGCTGTGAGAGAGAGACGGGCTGCGCTGTGAGAGAGGCTGCGCTGTGAGAGAGAGACAGGCTGCGCTGTGAGAGAGGCTGCGCTGTGAGAGACAGGCTGCGCTGTGAGAGAGAGACAGGCTGCGCTGTGAGAGAGGCTGCGCTGTGAGAGAGAGACAGGCTGCGCTGTGAGAGACAGGCTGCGCTGTGAGAGAGAGACAGGCTGCGCTGTGAGAGAGGCTGCGCTGTGAGAGACAGGCTGCGCTGTGAGAGAGGCTGCGCTGTGAGAGAGGCTGCGCTGTGAGAGAGGCTGCGCTGTGAGAGAGAGACAGGCTGCGCTGTGAGAGAGACAGGCTGCGCTGTGAGAGAGAGGCTGCGCTGTGAGAGAGAGACTGCGCTGTGAGAGAGAGGCTGCGCTGTGAGAGAGACAGGCTGCGCTGTGAGAGAGAGGCTGCGCTGTGAGAGAGGCTGCGCTGTGAGAGAGAGACAGGCTGCGCTGTGAGAGAGACGGGCTGCGCTGTGAGAGAGACAGGCTGCGCTGTGAGAGAGACAGGCTGCGCTGTGAGAGAGAGGCTGCGCTGTGAGAGAGAGACTGCGCTGTGAGAGAGAGGCTGCGCTGTGAGAGAGAGGCTGCGCTGTGAGAGAGAGACAGGCTGCGCTGTGAGAGAGACGGGCTGCGCTGTGAGAGGAGACGGGCTGCGCTGTGAGAGAGACAGGCTGCGCTGTGAGAGAGACGGGCTGCGCTGTGAGAGAGACTGCTGCGATGTGATGAGACTGGCTGCGCTGTGAGAGAGACAGGCTGCGCTGTGAGAGAGACGGGCTGCGCTGTGAGAGAGACAGGCTGCGCTGTGAGAGGACGGGGTGCGCTGTGAGAGAGACAGGCTGCGCTGTGAGAGAGGGACTGCGCTGTGAGAGAGGCTGCGCTGTGAGAGAGAGACAGGCTGCGCTGTGAGAGACAGGCTGCGCTGTGAGAGAGGCTGCGCTGTGAGAGAGGCTGCGCTGTGAGAGAGAGACAGGCTGCGCTGTGAGAGACAGGCTGCGCTGTGAGAGAGGCTGCGCTGTGAGAGAGGCTGCGCTGTGAGAGACAGGCTGCGCTGTGAGAGAGGCTGCGCTGTGAGAGAGAGACAGGCTGCGCTGTGAGAGAGACAGGCTGCGCTGTGAGAGAGAGGCTGCGCTGTGAGAGAGAGACTGCGCTGTGAGAGAGAGACAGGCTGCGCTGTGAGAGAGACAGGCTGCGCTGTGAGAGAGAGGCTGCGCTGTGAGAGAGGCTGCGCTGTGAGAGAGAGACAGGCTGCGCTGTGAGAGAGACAGGCTGCGCTGTGAGAGAGAGACAGGCTGCGCTGTGAGAGAGACGGGCTGCGCTGAGAGAGAGACGGGCTGCGCTGTGAGAGAGAGACAGGCTGCGCTGTGAGAGAGACAGGCTGCGCTGTGAGAGAGAGACAGGCTGCGCTGTGAGAGAGACGGGCTGCGCTGAGAGAGAGACGGGCTGCGCTGTGAGAGGCTGCGCTGTGAGAGAGACGGGCTGCGCTGTGAGAGAGAGACGGGCTGCGCTGTGAGAGAGACGGGCTGCGCTGTGAGAGAGAGACGGGCTGCGCTGTGAGAGAGACGGGCTGCGCTGTGAGAGAGGCTGCGCTGTGAGAGAGAGACTGCGCTGTGAGAGAGAGACTGCGCTGTGAGAGAGGGGCTGCGCTGTGAGAGAGACAGGCTGCGCTGTGAGAGGCTGCGCTGTGAGAGAGAGACGGGCTGCGCTGTGAGAGAGACGGGCTGCGCTGTGAGAGAGAGACAGGCTGCGCTGTGAGAGAGACAGGCTGCGCTGTGAGATAGACAGGCTGCGCTGTGAGAGACAGGCTGCGCTGTGAGAGAGGCTGCGCTGTGAGATAGACAGGCTGCGCTGTGAGAGACAGGCTGCGCTGTGAGAGAGAGGCTGCGCTGTGAGAGACAGGCTGCGCTGTGAGAGAGACGGGCTGCGCTGTGAGAGAGACGGGCTGCGCTGTGAGAGAGACGGGCTGCGCTGTGAGAGAGAGGCTGCGCTGTGAGAGAGACGGGCTGCGCTGTGAGAGAGACAGGCTGCGCTGTGAGAGAGACAGGCTGCGCTGTGAGAGAGACAGGCTGCGCTGTGAGAGAGACAGGCTGCGCTGTGAGAGAGACTGCGCTGTGAGAGAGACAGGCTGCGCTGTGAGAGACAGGCTGCGCTGTGAGAGAGGCTGCGCTGTGAGATAGACAGGCTGCGCTGTGAGAGACAGGCTGCGCTGTGAGAGAGAGGCTGCGCTGTGAGAGACAGGCTGCGCTGTGAGAGAGACGGGCTGCGCTGTGAGAGAGACGGGCTGCGCTGTGAGAGAGACGGGCTGCGCTGTGAGAGAGAGGCTGCGCTGTGAGAGAGACGGGCTGCGCTGTGAGAGAGACAGGCTGCGCTGTGAGAGAGACAGGCTGCGCTGTGAGAGAGACAGGCTGCGCTGTGAGAGAGAGGCTGCGCTGTGAGAGAGACGGGCTGCGCTGTGAGAGAGAGGCTGCGCTGTGAGAGAGACGGGCTGCGCTGTGAGAGAGACGGGCTGCGCTGTGAGAGACGGGCTGCGCTGTGAGAGAGAGGCTGCGCTGTGAGAGAGACGGGCTGCGCTGTGAGAGACAGACACCCCATGGAAGTGATCGTTTTGTGGCGCGTGGAGTGTTAACCTTCTTGACTGCATCGGTCTCTCCGGGCCCTCGGGCCCCAGAAACGCCCCTAGGGCCCTTCGCTGTGTCCTGGGACGCGGGCCTGAGACAGGAGCTGTGAGCTGCTCCAGGGCCGCCTCACATGACCACAAGCACAAACAACCCTTGGCTCCAAGTGTAAAAGAGAACAAACACTGGCAAAGCCAATAGGCCTGACGCTGGGACGGTGTGCAATTGGATTTGCCAATGCCTATTTTTGTACTGGGAGTGACCACAGACAGACATCCAAACGATGGACGCTGCAGTGAAATCAGCCTCTCCTATGCATCAGCGGGACCGCTGCTACGTGCGCGCACGCAGAATACAAAGTAGTCCCACAGGCATTCCAACAGAGGCGGAAGGACACACCTAAACAGGAAGGAGAAAAGCAGTCTTGTGGGCGGATCCACAATGCATTGCAGCTAATGGCTGAAAGAGGCTGCCAGACACAGGAGGCTAAAGAGGAAATCACGCAGACAGGCTTCGGTTCCGGCAGAACCAGGCGGGTCTGGACACGGGGACTCCGCGGTTTCACCTTTGACCTCCTGATAAAGTCTGGGCACGAGGAGCACAGAAGCAGCGGGAGCTCCTGAGCAGGGCGGCCCCAAGCACACGCGTGCACACGCCGGATCATGGCTGCCAAGGGCTCAGACTACTTGTGTGACATTTTGAGTCTCTCAGTGGAATTATGAGTGACATTCAACAACTATGAGTGACACTTTCTCACCAGCAAAATCAAGCAACGAAGACGAGGGACACCTATAAACATCAGAAATGACTCCCATTAAGTACATTTTATTATAATTGCAGAACACCATAGTAAATTATTAGGTTACAATGGAAAACGCAGTCTGTGACCGTTACTGGAGCGCGGGCAGTACCCTCAGGGTACGAGCACTGGTGTCACGAAACGCGAGGGCCATCCCCTGTAAGGTACAAGGAGGGGCCCCCTTCAAACGCAATCAGGAGCCGTCCGGCCAGAGTACTGTGCTGAGGGGGCCCCTGGAGCTTGGAGCCCCCTCACACAGCGCGGGCCTGTGTTACGACACTGGGTACGGGCCCAGCCTGCTGCGTGACAAGTGACCCACGTCACGCAAGACTGGAGACGACAGCCAACACCACACGCCATGACAACGGCTGCTCAGTGCTGCGCTCTAGTGCTGCAGTGCCCCTGGGGCACCACCACTCTGGCAACCGGACCACGCCCCAGTGACGTGTCTGGTGGTCGTCAAGTTATGGCGCTGTGCTGCAGTGCCCCTGGGGCACCACCACTCTGGCAACCGGACCACGCCACAGTGACGTGTCTGGTGGTCGTCAAGTTAAGGCGCTGGGCTGCAGTGCCCCTGGGGCACCACCACTCTGGCCGCCGGACCACGCCCCAGTGACGTGTCTGGTGGTTGTCAAGTTAAGGCGCTGGGCTGCAGTGCCCCGGGGGCACCACCACTCTGGCAACCGGACCACGCCACAGTGACGTGTCTGGTGGTCGTCAAGTTAAGACGCTGGGTTGCAGTGCCCCTGGGGCACCACCACTCTGGCCGCCGGACCACGCCCCAGTGACGTGTCTGGTGGTCGTCAAGTTAAGGCGCTGGGCTGCAGTGCCCCTGGGGCACCACCACTCTGGCCGCCGGACCACGCCCCAGTGACGTGTCTGGTGGCCGTCAAGTTAAGGCGCTGGGCTGCAGTGCCCCTGGGGCACCACCACTCTGGCCGCCGGACCACGCCCCAGTGACGTGTCTGGTGGTTGTCAAGTTAAGGCGCTGGGCTGCAGTGCCCCGGGGGCACCACCACTCTGGCAACCGGACCACGCCACAGTGACGTGTCTGGTGGTCGTCAAGTTAAGACGCTGGGTTGCAGTGCCCCTGGGGCACCACCACTCTGGCCGCCGGACCACGCCCCAGTGACGTGTCTGGTGGTCGTCAAGTTAAGGCGCTGGGCTGCAGTGCCCCTGGGGCACCACCACTCTGGCCGCCGGACCACGCCCCAGTGACGTGTCTGGTGGCCGTCAAGTTAAGGCGCTGGGCTGCAGTGCCCCTGGGGCACCCCCACTGTGGCCGCCGGACCACGTCCCAGTGACGTGTCTGGTGGCCGTCAAGTTAAGGCGCTGTGCTGCAGTGCCCCTGGGGCACCACCACTCTGGCCGCCGTACCACGCCCCAGTGACGTGTCTGGTGGTCGTCAAGTTAAGGCGCTGTGCTGCAGTGCCCCTGGGGCACCACCACTCTGGCCGCCGTACCACGCCACAGTGACGTGTCTGGTGGTAGTCAAGTTATGGCGCTGGGCCGCAGGTACAAGTCCCTTTCAAAGAGTTGATATCTGCAGTCCGTCTCCCTCCCCTCCCTAGTGTTGCTTGTCCCCCCACTGCCCCTTGTGTTGCTGCTTCCTCTCTCGCACCTCCCACGAGCTGCATTTGTGTTAGGTTTTCTTTTTTGCAGTTTTCTACAGCGCAAACTTGACCTAAACGGATCAGAGCGCTTTACATGAGCACCAGTGACAACATATTCATATTTTAGGCACGAGGAGATGAAGTGAACTCCTCCCGCTCCCTTGTCCCGTAGATGCAGCTCCCACCTTCCTCCCCTGTGCCTCCCTCCGGAGGATTGCCCGCCCTCGGACGAGCGCTATGACGCAGTGAATGCTGGACACGTCATAGCCCTTCTTCTCTCTTTACGATAAGCCGTGCTGTACAGCAGTCTGCGCTGCTGACCAACATGGCTTAAGGCCGGCTTCTCCAACGAGCAGCTTGTGATACTGTTATGTTCCATATAGGTACTCTGATATAGGCCCGGGTAATATCATACACATGCACCTACATTGCCTCCCCTACAACGAGCCTTTTAGGATTGAACCTTAACCTAGTCCCGGGCGCAGAAGGAGGGTTCCTCCCTGAACAATGGCGCCCTATAACTTCATCAATCGACTCTCACAGTATGAATGAATATTCATGAGGGTTCGTGGAAACCAGGCAGAGGCTGAAACCACCTGGATAATATCAACGTACAAGGTTCACCCCATAAATCATCCTCAAACCCAACAATGGCCAATACAAGAAACGAGGGACAAAGGAACCCTAGATACTTTCTGTATAAATACAGCACCTCTCGCTAGTAATAGTTAGAGGGAACCAAGACTTCCAGCCGACACACTGACCAGAGACGCTGAGGCTCCGGCATGCAGACGCTCCAGCTGACAGCGGTCAAACACATCCCTTGGGGGGTGTCCAACTCGAGACCAGGACGGAGTCCCACACTCTCTCACTTCAGGTAATCGGCTTAGACTAAATCCTAGAGGGATTCTTGGCTTCACACCTACTCACATGCTAGGTACATCTAGACCGGCATCGTAGGAGTACGCGTGCTCTGTTTATCATGCATTTTACATTCACGTTTGTATTCATGATCATTGTAAGATGGTAGATCTGTGCTATCATTTTATTTTCACTGTACTGCTAATCATATATATCTGTTACTGTCTAACGGTTGTTGCAGCACATCTATTTTACGCTAGAAGAACAACTGTGCAATAAATTCTTCTTATAACACGCCCACACGTCTTCTGTGTAACTCTGAGACCGAATAAGTGATTATGAGTGACTCAGCGAAAAGTAATATATTGTGTCCACGATTGTGAGGGATCAGGGTTGTCATGTTCTGAGGTTGCCGTAACTATTCTATCCCCGAAAAGAGGAGATTCTAGTGGCGCTGTGAGCTAGCTAATGCAAACAGGTTAACACTCTTGGTGGGGGCGTTCGGTACCAGTCTGCCACCAAACCCACAGTTTATGTTATCCGAACGCGCAGATTCTGTATAGGAATATATAGGAACTACACGACACTACGGGTAGCTCACCATCTCCCGTGTGCAGCCCTCCCTACTAAAGCAGAAGCTTTTGTTTGGTTGAATTAATATCTGTATCCCAAAATTGAAAACCATGTATTCCAGATGAAATATGAAGTGCTTTCAGAACTCGTGAGCTGATGTTTGAAGAAAAATGGATTTCCAAAATGCATTTAAAGCTGTGTGATTGGTAAGACTTAATGATGTTATTACCTTGGTGCCAGGGGCATTGCCGCTCTGGCTTTCGTGTACCCACCAAAAGGCACTGCAGATCGACGGTGTTTTTACGTTACCGCTGCCAACCCCGACTGATCCGTCGAGGCGATCGCTGCTGGTAATCTTGCACAGGGGGCCCGAAGGTTATCTTGTCTGACAGTCACTTTTACAGCACTAATATTAGAAGCTTGGGTGATTTTCATTGAACATAAGTAGCTCCTATTGCAAACAAACATTTGCAATGCAACAGGTCTCACATGTATTAGAGTTTGAGCTATTGGCATTGTAAATGGCAACGCCTTTTATTTTTGTTTTGGTTTTTAAAACATAAATAAAAGGCATTGTCATTTACAATGTCAATACCTTATTCTTGCGTAAATGCAAGACCTATTGCATTGCAAATGCGTGTGTAAAGGACGCCCAGACGATACTTCCCCAAGCTACCAGCCTTCAGCCATAGGCCAACTGCAAGCTCATCTCAAAAGGACATCTGCACTGGTCCCTCAATCTTACCTCCCGAGAGCTAAGACCAAAGCTCTACCCCGACACTACCAGCCTGTGAACATGCAGAAGTATGAGCCACCGGCTCAGGATTGGTCTCATCTCCTGCAGAACCAGGTCATGGACTCTCCTGCTACCTTCTTACCTCTTCTGCCTCCTGCATTCGCTATCCAATCACACACGAGGGCAATGCGCTGTTCAGCGATAGCAAATGGGGCGCAGTTACCGACTCGTTTTCGGTCTCCTCATCCGGACTTTGAGGCGAATACAACAAACAGTTTAAGGAATAAACCCTCCCCTTAACTATCGATCTTCTGAGAAAACTCAAGTCTCATTAGCAAACTGACTACATGCCACGTTTTTCTAGGGAAGAACCCAGAGAAAATCATTAATCTAGTTATGGAAGGCAATGTAACAGCATTACAATGTCAGATGCTGCTGGATCAGCCAACTGGATAAACAAACTAACAACAATCGCAGAAGGGTGGAAGAGAAGCACTTTTTCTGTGGAAGCACTCAACTTCTGCCCAATAAAAACAGTGTTCCTGGTTATCAACATGTGGATGGAGCCAACGCCCCTCTCTCTAGTACCCCTAAAACCTCTTTTTTAGGTTCATCACATTACATCTGGCCACAGCTCTGCTGCCAAGCCAGGCCTAACAAGCACTGGCAAACTATGTTTGGCTTTGCCAAACCTGACTTTTTAATTTATTCTTTTGTCCAATTAAAAGTATAAAAGTAATGAAGAGTGATTGACCCGGCCTCGTGGCGTGGCCCTACCCCTCCTGCATGGCGGGCCCAGGACGACATCGGCCCTCCATCGAGCCCCGGTCGGCCCATGGCACGACCCTACACGGACTACCGACAAGGGCCGCCCTCCTGGCAACCCACGACTCTTCCCCCCTGGAACACGGCGAATCCTGCACGCCCCAACACTGCCGGTCCGGTGCCCCCATTTCAGGCCCGACTCCATTTTGGGCCCATCACGTCCCGAGCACGTGGCCTCGGCCCGGCCTCGGCCCCAGCGAAGCCCCGACATCGAGGCACCAAGATCCTCCCAGGTGGTAGAGTGGCCACTCAACGAATCCAAGAGGATGGGAGTTTCGATGGGCCTCCAGCCGTCCCCAGACGACTGGTATCGATCACCCTCCGGCCTCCCTGGGCGCTGGCTCCACCCCCCTGCAGGGTGTCTGGACACCGTCATCCCAGCCCCTCTGACCCCCAGGCGCGAGGGTCCGGACATCAAAGGACTCCAGTCCTATATCTGGGCTAGCCCTGGAGGAGGACGTCAGTTGTATCCTGGAGTCGAGAGCCCTGCGGACGCTGTCGCAGCTGACCCTGTGAAGAACTCATTGCTCGTAACTGAACATCTTGGGAACCTGCTGGCGCTGCCGCGGTCCATCTTAAGCCGAACCACCTTTGGAGCCTGCTGGCGCTGCCGCGGTCCATCTTAGCTGAATCATCTTGGGAACCTGCTGGCGCTGCCGCGGTCCATCTTAAGCCGAACCACCTTTGGAGCCTGCTGGCGCTGCCGCGGTCCATCTTAGCTGAATCATCTTGGGAACCTGCTGGCGCTGCCGCGGTCCATCTTAAGCCGAACCACCTTTGGAGCCTGCTGGCGCTGCCGCGGTCCATCTTAGCTGAATCATCTTGGGAACCTGCTGGCGCTGCCGCGGTCCATCTTAGCTGAACCAACTTGGAGCCTGCTGGCGCTGCCGCGGCCCGTCCTCGCCGAACCTGCCTCGAGTCCTGCTGGCGCTGCCGCGGCTCGACCCTTCAGAACCCCCCAGCTCGAGGATTGAGAGCTGTGCGCAGGGTATCCCTTCGCCCCACAAGTACTGAGACTGTCCCGCTACCCTATCTCCTGTTATGAGACTTTAAGGATCCCTCGATCCGCTTGTACATACTACCGAACCTATTCACCCCTTTATTCTTGATAAAGCCAAATAACTTATCTTTGTGTGGTGTTCATTTGTAGTGGTGTGACTGCTCTGCTGTACGATTATAGGAGAGGGCCCTCACACCGGAGGCCTCTCGACAACGCTCGGCCACTTCCAAATAGGAGGGGTGGACCTAGGGGTGGTCAGTCAGACATCTTCTGCCTCCCCCGGGATCGCCTTTCTAACATTGGTGGCAGGCGGTGCGATCCGAGCTCACGCAAATCGTACAGAGAGTGATTTACCCGCTACCGAGAAAAACACACTGCGACCATGACTACTCCAGAAACCACACCGACTGCAGAATTCCGGAAAGAGAAAATGGAGGAGTACAGTCATAAAGAATTGAAACAATTCTGCAAAGACCTGGGCATCGCTACCACTGGCCTAAGCACAAAAGAAGACTTTAAAACGGCCCTGCAAGCATGGGTGGCCGCCGGAGACACGCCACCTCAGAACGAAGATAACCCAGGCCCGAACGGACGCCCAGAAACCAACACAACCCCAGAGGGGGAAAGACCCGAAAACCTAGACACGGGCCTCTCCCACGCAGACGCCCGAGAACGAGAGAGGAACCGGCTCCACGAATTGGAGCTCGCCCGACTCCGACAAGACGGAGAACTACAGCTGGCGGAAAGAAAAATAGCCCTCCAACAACTACGACTGGAAGGAGACCTGGAAGAAAGACGAAGACAAAGAGACCTCGAAGAAAAGAAACTCATGCTCGAGCACGAGCGTGGCTTAAAGGAACTTGAAATTAAAGCCAAAACGAGTGAGGCCGGCACATCCGGGGGCAAGACCTCGCCGCCTCCCGCGGACACAAAGGTGCACATACCCAAGGATGTCGTCAAAGAGTACTTTAAGAACGACGACATCCAACAGTGGTTCAAAGCGTATGAAATCGCCATGACCGCCCATCGAGTACCCCTCAAGGACTGGGGCGCCGGTCTGTGGGGGGAGTTCGTCAACGAAGGGAGGGACGCCCTACTAGAGCTTCCCGATGTCGAGATGACCTCCTACGAACACATGAAAACCGCTCTCCTCACTCGCTACGGACTCATCCCCTAAATGTACCGACAGCGATTCCGAGACTGTAAAAAGATCCCCGGTACTACATGGGTGGAATACGTGAACTTTTATAGCAGAGCCTTCGAGGGGTGGATCAAAGGCAGTCAGGTCACCACCTTCCAGCAGTTGGTCGACCTCATTATATGGGAACATCTTTCCAACAACTGCTTCATCGAACTCCGGCAGCATCTCCTCGACAGCAAACTGACAGAGCCCCGAAAACTCGCTGTCGAGGCTGATAGATGGGTGAGCACCCGAGTCCCCCGGAGCCCGATGGGAGACTACGGCCGGGGATCCCCGGGGAACCACCGACCACGAGGCGGCGGAGGAGGCCAGAGCAGGGGCCGCGACGCCCCCACGGGGTCCTCCCCTACCTCCACTTCACCAGCCCTGGGCCGAAGGGGGGCCCCTCCAGCTCGACCGGGGCCTCGCCCAAACGTTACGTGCCACAGATGCCAGCGGCCGGCCACTACGCTAATGATCCTCTCTGCCCGATGAACCAGCGACCCGGCCCCACCGGTCCTCCGAACCGCCAGATCGCGGCCGCCGCCCTGGGTGAAGAGAGGGGCGAGGAAGAGGACGACGACCACGAGCAGGCCGAGTGGGAGCCCGCCGCTATGATCTTGGCGTGCCTGGGCGAACGGGACATGATTCCCCGAGACACGATCCCAGGCAACACCCAGAAGTACCGCCAGTGGGTCACCATTAATGGACACCGGGCCGAGGCCCTCCGTGACACGGGGGCCAGCATCACGGCGGTTCGCTGCCATTTGGTGACCCCGGAACAAATCCTACCCAACGTCCTGTGCCCAGTACGGTCGGCGGACAACTCCGAGAGCTTGTGCCAGATGGCACGCATCCCCTTCGAATGGGGAGGGGTGTCGGGCATGCTGAAAGTGACCGTTCGGGACGATGCCCCCGTTGACTGCCTCCTCGGGAACGACCTGGAAAGTTCCCCCTGGGCCCACGTCGAGCGGAGAGAGCACCTGGGGATGCTGGGCCTTCCCGAGTGGGTCTGCGCGACCACTCAATCCATGACCGCCGGGCCTCCGCCCCGAACGAAGACACCCCGCCTGAGGAACCGGAGTGGCCCGCACCTCCACCGCCCGCCGTCCCCGAGGACGCCGGCCCAGAACTCGAGCCCCAGGGGCCCAGCCAGGAAGACCTCACCGAGCTCGGCCACCTTCCCGAACTAGCCCAATGGCGCCAAGAAGGTGGCCCCACCCGCGAGCAGTTCCGCCAAGAACAGAAAACGTGTCCCTCCCTCGAGGGAATCCGACAACAAGCCACCACCCAAGCCGCCGGAGACCCCTCGGGGTCCCACTGGGTCTATTGGGACCAAGACCTCCTCTACAGCGAGCAGAAGATTGCCGAATTGGGAGCCAGCCGAGTGCTGGTCGTCCCCCTCCGATTCAGAGACTTCCTCCTGAACTTGGCACATGACGTGCCCCTCGCCGGGAACCTAGGGCAAGACAAGACCTACAGCCGCCTGGTGACCCATTTTTACTGGCCAAGAATGCGCAATGACGTGAGCAATCACTGCCGGACCTGCCCGACCTGTCAAGCTAGCGGGAAGAGCGGGGGGAAAGTCAAAGCCCCGCTCCAGCCTTTTCCCGTGGTCACAACCCCCTTTGAGCGAGTGGGGATCGACATCGTGGGGCCCCTGGACCCCCGCACCTCTCAAGGACACCGCTTCATCCTCGTTCTGGTGGACCATGCCACCCGCTATCCAGAAGCCATCCCCCTCCGAACCATCACGGCCCCCGTGGTGGGCCGAGCGCTAATGGGGATCTTCTCCAGAGTCGGCTTCCCCCGAGAGGTCGTGAGTGATCGGGGCACAAACTTTATATCGAAGTATATGCGGTCCCTGTGGCAACAGTGCGGGGTCACGTATAAGTTCACCACCCCGTATCACCCACAAGGCAATGGTCTGGTAGAGCGGTTTAACCGAACACTGAAGGGAATGATCAAGGGCCTAGAAGAGACGCTACGCCGCAAATGGGACGTCCTGCTGCCCTGCCTCCTGTTTGCCTATCGGGAGGTGCCCCAGAAGTCCCTCGGGTTCAGTCCCTTTGAACTATTGTACGGACACCCTGTCCGAGGTCCCCTCAGCCTGGTCAAAGAAGGCTGGGAGACTACAGTCCGAGATGCTCCGCCTGATGTCTACCGGTACCTCCTGACCCTCCGCAACCAGACTCGGAAGTTCCGGGAACTGGCCGAGGCCAACCTGGAGGCCAGTCAGGAGGAGATGAAACGCTGGTATGACCAGAACGCCTCGTCCATCGAGTTCGAGCCGGGCCAACAAGTCTGGGTCATGTCCCCGGTCGAACCCTGTGCCCTCCAGGACAAATGGACGGGGCCCTTCAAGGTGGTGGAGCGCAAGAGCCTCGTCACTTACTTGGTGGACATGGAGTCCCCCCCAAACCCCCTCCGGGTTCTACACGCCAACCGGCTCAAGCCTCACTTTGCCGGCACTGAACTGAGCCTACTGCTAGCGACAGACGATGGGGCAGAAGACGACTCCGAGGCCCTACCGGATCTCCTGAGCACCACGGAGAAGGACGGCTCCGTCGAAGGGGTCAGGCTCTCCTCTACCCTAACCCCCGAGCAGCACCAGGACTGCCGGAAGCTGCTGGGGCAATTTGCAGACCTATTTTCCCTAACACCCGGGGTCACGCAGTGGTGTGTCCACGATGTCGCCACCGGGGACAGCCCACCCGTGCGACACCGGGCCTACCGAGTTCCTGACCGAGTTCGGGCGTGCATTCAGACCGAAGTGGCCAAGATGTTAGCTCTGGGGGTGGTCGAACCCTCCGACAGTCCCTGGGCCAGTCCTGTTGTCCTGGTCCCTAAAGCAGCCACCCCCGGCACACCCCCTGAGCTCCGGTTCTGTGTCGACTACCGGGGGCTGAATGCCGTCACCAGGACCGACGCCCATCCCATCCCCCGGGCCGATGAACTGATCGATCGCCTGGGGGCCGCCCAGTATCTCAGCACCTTCGACCACACGGCCGGGTATTGGCAGATCGGCCTCACCCCGGGTGCCCAAGAGCGATCTGCCTTCTCGACCCCCGACGGCCACTTCCACTTCAAGGTGATGCCCTTTGGCATGAAGAACGCCCCGGCTACCTTCCAGAGACTAGTAAACCGAGTGCTGGCGGGGCTAGAAGAGTTCAGTGCCGCCTATCTGGACGATATTGCAGTGTACAGCCGCCACTGGGGCGAACACCTGACACACCTCTGGAAGGTCCTGACGGCCCTCCGACGGGCCGGACTGACAATAAAAGCCAGCAAGTGCCAGATAGGCTAAGGGTCAGTGACCTACCTGGGGCACCACGTGGGGAGCGGTCATGTAGCTCCTCTCCAGCCAAAGATTGACGCCATCGTGGCCTGGGAGCCCCCGGTCACCGAGACAGCCATCCGAGCCTTCCTGGGGCTCACTGGATATTACCGGCGTTTCATCAAAGACTATGGGAGCATTGTGGGGCCCCTCACAGTACTGACCTCCAAAAGACTACCCCAGAAAGTGCGCTGGACCCCCGAATGCCAAGCAGCCTTCGAGACACTGAAAACTGCCATGTGCACCGCCCCTGTGCTCCAGGCCCCCGACTACAGCCGAGAGTTTGTGGTCCAAACCGACGCCTCGGAGCATGGCATTGGGGCGGTCCTATCCCAAGTAAACCCTGAGGTGGCCTTCATCAGTCGGCGCCTGCTGGCTAGAGAACAACGATGGAGCACCATCGAGCGGGAGGCCTTCGCCGTCATGTGGGCCCTAAAGAAGCTCCGGCCCTACCTCTTCGGCACCCACTTCCGGGTACAGACCGACCACCGGCCCCTGCGGTGGCTGATGCAGATGCGTGGAGAGAACCCGAAGCTGCTGCGATGGTCCATCTCCCTCCAAGGGATGGACTTCACTGTGGAACATCGCCCTGGCAACGACCACGCTAATGCTGATGGCCTGTCCCGGTTTTTCCGCCTCGGCGAGGAGAACCCCCAAGAAGATGGGTGACTCTCCCCTGCCTTCAGCTGGGGGGGGACGCGTGTTGGACCCGGCCTCGTGGCGTGGTCCTACCCCTCCCGCATGGCGGGCCCAGGACAACATCGACTCTCCATCGAGCCCCGGTCGGCCCATGGCACGACCCTACACGGACTACCGACAAGGGCCGCCCTCCTGGCAACCCACGACTCTTCCCCCCTGGAACACGGCGAATCCTGCACGCCCCAACACTGCCGGTCCGGCGCCACACCGGACCCCCATTTCAGGCCAGACTCCATCTTGGGCCCATCACGTCCCGAGCACATGGCCTCGGCCCGACCCCGGCCAAGGCCCCAGCGAAGCTCCGACATCGAGGCACCAAGATCCTCTCAGGTGGTAGAGTGGCCACTCAACGAATCCAAGAGGATGGGAGTTTCGATGGGCCTCCAGCCGTCCCCGGACGACTGGTATCGATCGCCCTCCGGCCTCCCTGGGCGCTGGCTCCACCCCCCTGCTGGGTGTCTGGACACCGTCATCCCGGCACCTCTGACCCCCAGGCGCGAGGGTCCGGACATCAAAGGACTCCAGTCCTATATCTGGGCTAGCCCTGGAGGAGGACGTCAGTTGTATCCTGGAGTCGAGAGCCCTGCGGACGCTGTGGCGGCTGACCCTGTGAAGAACTCATTGCTCGTAACTGAACATCTTGGGAACCTGCTGGCGCTGCCGCGGTCCATCTTAAGCCGAACCACCTTTGGAGCCTGCTGGCGCTGCCGCGGTCCATCTTAGCTGAATCATCTTGGGAACCTGCTGGCGCTGCCGCGGTCCATCTTAAGCCGAACCACCTTTGGAGCCTGCTGGCGCTGCCGCGGTCCATCTTAGCTGAATCGTCTTGGGAACCTGCTAGCGCTGCCACGGTCCATCTTAGCTGAATCGTCTTGGGAACCTG
Organism: Lissotriton helveticus; assembly: GCF_964261635.1. Lineage (NCBI taxonomy): Eukaryota > Metazoa > Chordata > Amphibia > Caudata > Salamandridae > Lissotriton > Lissotriton helveticus. The sequence goes on from NC_136070.1 coordinate 12,986,775, forward strand.
CTAGCGCTGCCGCGGCCCGTCCTCGCCGAACCTGCCTCGAGTCCTGCTGGCGCTGCTGCGGCTCGACCCTTCAGAACCCCCCAGCTCGAGGATTGAGAGCTGTGCGCAGGGTATCCCTTCGCCCCACAAGTACTGAGACTGTCCTGCTACCCTATCTCCTGTTACGAGACTTTAAGGATCCCTCGATCCGCTTGTACATACTACCGAAGCTATTCACCCCTTTATTCTTGATAAAGCCTAAGAACTTATCTTTGTGTGGTGTCCATTTGTAGTGGTGTGACTGCTCTGCTGTACGATTATAGGAGAGGGCCCTCACACCGGAGGCCTCTCGACAATGCTCGGCCACTTCCAAATAGGAGGGGTGGACCTAGGGGTGGTCAGTCAGACATCTTCTGCCTCCCCCGGGATCGCCTTTCTAACAAAGAGTAAAAATTCTGCCTCTAAATGTGGATTTTGCATTTGCATTTTTACAAAATAAATAAACATCCACCCACTGTAAAAATACACGGAAGCAGAAAGGAAAACACAGATTGAGTCTTAAGCCGAGGCACTGAAGTGGACTACTTTTAAGGCCGACATGCAGGTGTGGTAACCAAAACGCCATCGCTCAAAATGAAGAGAGCCGTGGCCGAAGCGTGTTGAGCTTATGTCCTATCCCGTGGTGGCCAGACCCAAGTCCAACAAAAAGAAAGTAAGAGTGTGTGTATACACATTTTTTTAAGATTGGTTTGGAAAATACAAGAGCTTAAAAAATGTTCTCAATGTCAGACCTAAACATCTCCATGCAAGCAACACAGATCTGCAGATCTGAGTCTCACACTCAACCCTTCTCGCCTCTCCCTGTGCCCTCACTCTTACCCAGGGGGGTCCTGAACCTAAACGACTGTCATATTGTCAAGTGGCCATCTGTAAAAACTACTGGCCCCTTTGTGGGAAGCTGGTTCTTCATACAGTGGACTAAAAAGAGGTCCACTGGGCCGAGAGTCCGGCAAACCTCAACAGAATTACAGAGGCAAGAATGACACCCCAAACTCTCTCTTTGTGGCAGTGTGGGTGAGCAGTTACCCATATCAGAGGGCAGTGCTAAACACTGATTAGACAAGCAGAGGCAGTAAGTGAGACAAACACTCAATAAAGCAATCCAACATCAATTTAGAAAAAGAACACACACTTTTAGATGAATTTAGATACCAAGATCATCGGATTCAGGTAAGAACTTTTCGAGTTATGAATTTTTACAGTTTTTAAAAATGGACACTGCACTTGCTGAAGCTGTAATGTTATCCCAGGGAGGAAAAAGGTTCACTGCATACAGGTACTTCACAGCAACTTGAGAGACCAATCTCCTGGATTGAAGGTAAGTATGGGGCAAGTCCAAGCCACAGCAGCACCAGGTCAGCTCCGGCAGCTCTGAGGTGGCCGGCTGCAGGGGTGCGTTTCAGCGTTGGTGCCCAATATTATCCAATGGGGAAAATATGTACTGCCGGTCAGGAACCTCATGGCGACTTACGGGACCAATCTCCAGGACTCAAGGTGACTATGAGGCAAGGTCCGAGCCCACACCAACAGGTGCCCTCAGGAGGCTCGGGGCACGCGGGTGCATGGCGTGTTACGGCGCCTGGTGTCTCATTCACTTTAATGGGGAACAGTGGGGTTGCAAAGAGGCTGCAAGTAGGGACTGGAAGACCAGTCAGGCGAACAAACAAGGGGGCTCAGGTCTCGCGATGCTCAGGGACGTGGGGACACGTGTGGTCCTCTTCTCCTGCGGCCATGATGGCCGGGTGCAGAGGTGTTCTGAGGCGTTGGGGTTTCGTCAACCGAGACACTCGGGCCTGCACACAGAGACTGCAGGTGGCGGTGAGTCCACTGTGGGCCAACCCAAGTTGGGCTTTGTCTCTGGAGGGTCGGGGGACTACGCTGACACCGCTGGACCACTTCAGCTTGGGCTAGAGGGCAGGAGTGCAGCAATGGTTTCCACGGCCTGGTTTGCGGCAGTAGAGTCCTCGCAGTTCTTTTAGGAGGATGCAGCAAAGGCGCTCCGCTGCTCCACAGGAGTTCCTTGGTCTTTGTTGCAGGCAGGCAGGCCTCTCAGGCTTATGGAGGCACAGGAGCTGCAGGACGAGGTGACTTTGTTGCAGGCAGGCAGGCAGGCCTCTCAGGCTTATGGAGGCACAGGAGCTGCAGGACGAGGTGACTTTGTTGCAGGCAGGCAGGCCTCTCAGGCTTACGGAGGCACAGGAGCTGCAGGACGAGGTGACTTTGTTGCAGGCAGGCAGGCCTCTCAGGCTTACGGAGGCACAGGAGCTGCAGGACGAGGTGACTTTGTTGCAGGCAGGCAGGCCTCTCAGGCTTACGGAGGCACAGGAGCTGCAGGACGAGGTGACTTTGTTGCAGGCAGGCAGGCCTCTCAGGCTTACGGAGGCACAGGAGCTGCAGGACGAGGTGACTTTGTTGCAGGCAGGCAGGCCTCTCAGGCTTACGGAGGCACAGGAGCTGCAGGACGAGGTGACTTTGTTGCAGGCAGGCAGGCAGGCCTCTCAGGCTTATGGAGGCACAGGAGCTGCAGGACGAGGTGACTTTGTTGCAGGCAGGCCTCTCAGGCTTATGGAGGCACAGGAGCTGCAGGACGAGGTGACTTTGTTGCAGGCAGGCAGGCCTCTCAGGCTTACGGAGGCACAGGAGCTGCAGGACGAGGTGACTTTGTTGCAGGCAGGCAGGCCTCTCAGGCTTACGGAGGCACAGGAGCTGCAGGACGAGGTGACTTTGTTGCAGGCAGGCAGGCCTCTCAGGCTTACGGAGGCACAGGAGCTGCAGGACGAGGTGACTTTGTTGCAGGCAGGCAGGCCTCCCAGGCTTACGGAGGCACAGGAGCTGCAGGACGAGGTGACTTTGTTGCAGGCAGGCAGGCAGGCCTCTCAGGCTTATGGAGGCACAGGAGCTGCAGGACGAGGTGACTTTGTTGCAGGCAGGCCTCTCAGGCTTATGGAGGCACAGGAGCTGCAGGACGAGGTGACTTTGTTGCAGGCAGGCAGGCCTCCCAGGCTTACGGAGGCACAGGAGCTGCAGGACGAGGTGACTTTGTTGCAGGCAGGCCTCTCAGGCTTATGGAGGCACAGGAGCTGCAGGACGAGGTGACTTTGTTGCAGGCAGGCAGGCCTCCCAGGCTTATGGAGGCACAGGAGCTGCAGGACGAGGTGACTTTGTTGCAGGCAGGCAGGCAGGCCTCTCAGGCTTATGGAGGCACAGGAGCTGCAGGACGAGGTGACTTTGTTGCAGGCAGGCCTCTCAGGCTTACGGAGGCACAGGAGCTGCAGGACGAGGTGACTTTGTTGCAGGCAGGCAGGCCTCTCAGGCTTACGGAGGCACAGGAGCTGCAGGACGAGGTGACTTTGTTGCAGGCAGGCCTCTCAGGCTTATGGAGGCACAGGAGCTGCAGGACGAGGTGACTTTGTTGCAGGCAGGCAGGCCTCTCAGGCTTACGGAGGCACAGGAGCTGCAGGACGAGGTGACTTTGTTGCAGGCAGGCAGGCCTCTCAGGCTTACGGAGGCACAGGAGCTGCAGGACGAGGTGACTTTGTTGCAGGCAGGCAGGCCTCCCAGGCTTACGGAGGCACAGGAGCTGCAGGACGAGGTGACTTTGTTGCAGGCAGGCAGGCAGGCCTCTCAGGCTTATGGAGGCACAGGAGCTGCAGGACGAGGTGACTTTGTTGCAGGCAGGCCTCTCAGGCTTATGGAGGCACAGGAGCTGCAGGACGAGGTGACTTTGTTGCAGGCAGGCAGGCCTCTCAGGCTTACGGAGGCACAGGAGCTGCAGGACGAGGTGACTTTGTTGCAGGCAGGCCTCTCAGGCTTATGGAGGCACAGGAGCTGCAGGACGAGGTGACTTTGTTGCAGGCAGGCAGGCCTCTCAGGCTTACGGAGGCACAGGAGCTGCAGGACGAGGTGACTTTGTTGCAGGCAGGCAGGCCTCTCAGGCTTACGGAGGCACAGGAGCTGCAGGACGAGGTGACTTTGTTGCAGGCAGGCAGGCCTCTCAGGCTTACGGAGGCACAGGAGCTGCAGGACGAGGTGACTTTGTTGCAGGCAGGCAGGCCTCTCAGGCTTACGGAGGCACAGGAGCTGCAGGACGAGGTGACTTTGGTGAAAGTTTGTCAGAAACAGCCGACATGCCGGCAGAGTTGGCACCACGTCAGTTGCTTCTCCAAAGGCCTTCATTCTCGCTGCTCTTCTGTGTCCTTTTTTTTAGGTTAGGAGGAATCCGATTTTCTGGTGCCAGAGGCTCCCCTAAATTCCAGATTTAGGGGCGTTAGGAGAGTGTAAGGTTTAGGGGCCAATAGGCTATTTACCCCTGGGGTCACTATGACCCCTGTAGGGCCAATTCCTGTGGGAAATCGGCATAACCCTGTCCCAGAGATCCTATTTCTGCCCTCACCACGATGGCAAACTTATAGATTTTGTATCCACATAAGGTAGCCCACGTTAGGGGTGGAGCTAGCCTGAGGGTGGACACGCCACATTGAACGCTCATTTTTCCACCTGTCCTGGTGGCAAATGGCCATGGTCAGGTTGGCATCCCCTCACCTCTGAAGGAAGCCAGATTTGCATAGCAAAGGCGGTGGGCTCTTTGAAGCTCTCTGCCTTGGAATGATAATTTACCTGCCTTCCCGGAGGAGGTGTAAAACACCCCCCACCGGAGCAGGCATTGTTCTTGACCTCCTGAGGGTTTGGACTCTCACCCCAGGGGGGCAGAAACTTCTCTGTGGCTGCAGGCTGGACTGGACCAGTCAGCCAGCACACTAGAGGGCTGGTAGGTTTCAGGGGGTACCTCTAAGATACCCTCCGGGTGCGTGTATTAATGACCCCATCAACCCATCAACCATGTACCCATGTATTAATGAACCCATCACTGGGTTTCAGGGGGTACCTCTAAGATACCCTCCGGGTGCGTGTATTAATGAACCCATCACTGGAATAAGCGTGGGTTTATTCTTGAGGTGTTTGATACCAAACACCATATGTTTCAGTGAATCCATCATGTAGCTGGAGAACTCGATTTGAGCAGTGGGCAGCACAGACCCTTGAGATGGCGTCCCTGCTCACTTGAAGTATCCAGCAACAGATCCAGACATCTCAGGGGCATAAAGTTTCCTCACATCAAATACAATGCACCCTGCCTAGGGCACAAAGGCCTGCTGTAGGGGAGACATATGTTCGATGCAGTGACTTTGGCGTGACACGCAGCAGTGTGTCACGTTGTCTTTTCACTCATGGTTTGCACCGTGTCCCGCAGTCTGTGTGTGGGTCCCTAGGGGGCATTAGACATGCTGCAGCCCTCAGGGACCCTCTTTGGCACTCATGCCTTAAGTACCTGGGGTGCCATTTACTGGGGACTTACAGGGTCCAGATGTAGCACAATTAGACAGCACCTTCTTTTGGGGAAGGAGCTCTGGCACTGAGGTCTGGGTAGCAGGCCTCAGTGCTCCGTCAGTCGAAAATCAGCATCTAGGCGCTAAAAAGATATCAAAAACCAGGGGGGGTGCAACAAAAGCCCAGCTTCCTCCACCCTTGAAACAGAATCTTCAGTGTAACCTGGAATTCACATGTCTGTGATACATGTTGCATCTTTTCGTGTAAATGTCGTTTCTGATGCCCACACGTAGAGCGCTCAGAAGCCCTCGGGCATCTTAACCTGCAGGGTTACCGGGTCATCCCCGCCAGGGTACCAATGTAAAGGACCCTGCTGGCCAAGGGGAGACAGGGAGCCTGACTGATGGGGCATCACTGCCGAGGTACCAGGGTAAGGGTCACTGCCAGCCTAGGGTAGATAGGGGGCATCACTTCTGGGTTACCAGTGTAAGGGTAACTGCTGGCCCAGGGTAGACAGGGGGCATCACTTCTGGGTTACCAGTGTAAGGGTAACTGCTGGCCCAGGGTAGACAGGGGGCATCACTTCTGGGGTACCAGGGGGGTAAGGGTCACTGATCGCCAGGGCAGACAGTGGCGCTGAAGGGGTGCCAGGTCACTGCAGGGCAGAGGATGGCGCGGCCTCCTCAGTCCCCTTCGCTACAAGGAGTTTTTCTCTCCTTTTTGTTTCAGTTAAAATTAAAATCTGCGCCTCTAATCCTAGGAGTTAAGTGTAATTAATAGGATTTGAAGCCCGAGCGCGCCTCGAATCAGCCACAGAGACGCGTGTCTGCTTCAGCCGGCTGTGCGGCACTGGAGGGGTGGGCTCACGTGCACACGCACAAATACACCGCACTGGAGGGGGAGCTCACGTGCACACGTACAACATCACACCACACTGTGTTGGTGGTGAGCTCACGTGCACCCACACGCACTATCACACTGCACTTGAGGGGTGAGCTCACGTGCACACGCACTATCACACTGCACTTGAGCGGTGAGCACACATGCACACGCACTATCACACTGCACTTGAGGGGTGAGCTCACGTGCACACGCACTATCACACTGCACTTGAGCGGTGAGCACACATGCACACGCACTATCACACTGCACTTGAGCGGTGAGCTCACGTGCACACGCACTATCACACTGCACTTGAGCGGTGAGCACACATGCACACGCACTATCACACTGCACTTGAGCGGTGAGCTCACGTGCACACGCACTATCACACTGCACTTGAGCGGTGAGCACACGTGCACACGCACTATCACACTGCACTTGAGGGGTGAGCTCACGTGCACACGCACTATCACACTGCACTTGAGCGGTGAGCACACGTGCACACGCACTATCACACTGCACTTGAGGGGTGAGCTCACGTGCACACGCACTATCACACTGCACTTGAGGGGTGAGCTCACGTGCACACGCACTATCACACTGCACTTGAGGGGTGAGCTCACGTGCACACGCACTATCACACTGCACTTGAGCGGTGAGCACACATGCACACGCACTATCACACTGCACTTGAGGGGTGAGCTCACGTGCACACGCACTATCACACTGCACTTGAGGGGTGAGCTCACGTGCACACGCACTATCACACTGCACTTGAGCGGTGAGCACACATGCACACGCACTATCACACTGCACTTGAGCGGTGAGCACACGTGCACACGCACTATCACACTGCACTTGAGGGGTGAGCTCACGTGCACACGCACTATCACACTGCACTTGAGGGGTGAGCTCACGTGCACACGCACTATCACACTGCACTTGAGGGGTGAGCTCACGTGCACACGCACTATCACACTGCACTTGAGGGGTGAGCTCACGTGCACACGCACTATCACACTGCACTTGAGGGGTGAGCTCACGTGCACACGCACTATCACACTGCACTTGAGGGGTGAGCTCACGTGCACACGCACTATCACACTGCACTTGAGGGGTGAGCTCACGTGCACACGCACTATCACACTGCACTTGAGGGGTGAGCACACATGCACACGCACTATCACACTGCACTTGAGGGGTGAGCTCACGTGCACACGCACTATCACACTGCACTTGAGGGGTGAGCTCACGTGCACACGCACTATCACACTGCACTTGAGGGGTGAGCTCACGTGCACACGCACTATCACACTGCACTTGAGGGGTGAGCTCACGTGCACACGCACTATCACACTGCACTTGAGGGGTGAGCTCACGTGCACACGCACTATCACACTGCACTTGAGGGGTGAGCTCACGTGCACACGCACTATCACACTGCACTTGAGGGGTGAGCTCACGTGCACACGCACTATCACACTGCACTTGAGCGGTGAGCTCACGTGCACACGCACTATCACACTGCACTTGAGCGGTGAGCACACGTGCACACGCACTATCACACTGCACTTGAGGGGTGAGCTCACGTGCACACGCACTATCACACTGCACTTGAGGGGTGAGCTCACGTGCACACGCACTATCACACTGCACTTGAGGGGTGAGCTCACGTGCACACGCACTATCACACTGCACTTGAGGGGTGAGCTCACGTGCACACGCACTATCACACTGCACTTGAGGGGTGAGCTCACGTGCACACGCACTATCACACTGCACTTGAGGGGTGAGCTCACGTGCACACGCACTATCACACTGCACTTGAGGGGTGAGCTCACGTGCACACGCACTATCACACTGCACTTGAGGGGTGAGCTCACGTGCACACGCACTATCACACTGCACTTGAGGGGTGAGCACACGTGCACACGCACTATCACACTGCACTTGAGGGGTGAGCTCACGTGCACACGCACTATCACACTGCACTTGAGGGGTGAGCTCACGTGCACACGCACTATCACACTGCACTTGAGCGGTGAGCTCACGTGCACACGCACTATCACACTGCACTTGAGCGGTGAGCACACGTGCACACGCACTATCACACTGCACTTGAGGGGTGAGCTCACGTGCACACGCACTATCACACTGCACTTGAGGGGTGAGCTCACGTGCACACGCACTATCACACTGCACTTGAGGGGTGAGCTCACGTGCACACGCACTATCACACTGCACTTGAGGGGTGAGCTCACGTGCGCACGCACTATCACACTGCACTTGAGGGGTGAGCTCACGTGCGCACGCACTATCACACTGCACTTGAGGGGTGAGCTCACGTGCACACGCACTATCACACTGCACTTGAGGGGTGAGCTCACGTGCACACGCACTATCACACTGCACTTGAGGGGTGAGCTCACGTGCACACGCACTATCACACTGCACTTGAGGGGTGAGCTCACGTGCACACGCACTATCACACTGCACTTGAGGGGTGAGCTCACGTGCACACGCACTATCACACTGCACTTGAGGGGTGAGCTCACGTGCACACGCACTATCACACTGCACTTGAGGGGTGAGCTCACGTGCACACGCACTATCACACTGCACTTGAGCGGTGAGCACACGTGCACACGCACTATCACACTGCACTTGAGGGGTGAGCTCACGTGCACACGCACTATCACACTGCACTTGAGGGGTGAGCTCACGTGCACACGCACTATCACACTGCACTTGAGGGGTGAGCTCACGTGCACACGCACTATCACACTGCACTTGAGGGGTGAGCTCACGTGCACACGCACTATCACACTGCACTTGAGGGGTGAGCTCACGTGCACACGCACTATCACACTGCACTTGAGGGGTGAGCTCACGTGCACACGCACTATCACACTGCACTTGAGCGGTGAGCTCACGTGCACACGCACTATCACACTGCACTTGAGCGGTGAGCACACATGCACACGCACTATCACACTGCACTTGAGGGGTGAGCTCACGTGCACACGCACTATCACACTGCACTTGAGGGGTGAGCTCACGTGCACACGCACTATCACACTGCACTTGAGGGGTGAGCTCACGTGCACACGCACTATCACACTGCACTTGAGGGGTGAGCTCACGTGCACACGCACTATCACACCACACGGGAGGGGGTGAGCTCCATGCACATATAAACCTATCAGTCACCCCTATGGCAAGGCTGATCAATCCTGAAGGCAGGGGGCTGGGTTATACATGAGAGGGTGCCCATGCATAAGCAGAGCCCCTCTGCAGCCTTCAGAACCTATTTTCCGGCGTTTTAATAATTCTCTCCTTCTTGATTCAGAATTTGTCTCTTCCTTTACATCCTTTTTTCATGAATACTTTTTGCTCAATCATACTGATGATATTCAATTTCCTGTCATATGGGATGCCTTTAAAGCATCGGCCAGAGACTTTATTATTAGCTATGTTTCTCGCAAGCGGAAAAAAGCTCAACACATCACTAATGAACTTTTATCTAAAATTAAACGATTAGAACATTCTTTCTATACTTCCAAATCTAAAGATTGCTTAACTGAGCTCATCGCTACTAAACTTCAATTCAATAAAGATTCCACATCTAACGCCTCCAATTTTCTATTAAAATCCAGTGCTAAATTCTATGGTGGTCAAAATAAAGCTGGGAAAATATTAGCCAATTATTTAAAAGTAAAACAAAATAAAATTAATATTGATTCCATTTTCGGTCAGGATGGTTCACTAAAGCACAAAGATGACGACATTCTACAGGAATTTCTTCATTTTTACGAAACCTTATATTCCTCTGAATCAGTTTCTTCTGAGCAATCCATTGTGAGAAGTTGGCCTGATATATGATGCTCACTAGTTCTAGTGATCACCTTGTATCAGTCCAAACAACCCTTATGGTGATTGGTTGTAAGTCAACCTTATAGACCAGCTATCCTAATGGTAGCATGGACAAAGCAGTCTTAGGCTAAACTCTTTTGGCATGTGAAGCCAGCTGTTTTACCACAATATAACCCCTTGAATACCAGATGATGATTTCATAACAACCACACAGGTTGTTATGAAAATAAACAGTATATTTATTAATAACAAACACCTCTGAACTCTTTATGAGGTCAGAGGGCTAAGCACATGACAATCTCTTCTGAAAAATACGATAAGTTGCACGAAATCACAATGGTGCCCTAGGGGCACGACAAACCATATACTAAGTAAGTGGAATGTGAAAGTCAATAGAAGGAAGGGAGCTGTCCAGAGGCTGTAGGATCGTTGGGACCACGCTACCCTAACACTAGGTAAGTAATAGGAGGCCCACGGAACGCGTGTGCAGAGTGTGAACTCACACGAGAGATGCGTAACAACGTCATGGACAGTACAGTTCAAGAAAAAGGTGAGTACGGACAATCCTGACTAGGTAGGACTAAAACGACTGTGGAACTGGACACTAGGACAGTTAAACTACCCTTGAGCACTGAAATGCTCTCGTTACCTCACCCACGGGCTGCGGGTGCATAGGTGCGAAGTCGTGTCGGGTTCTCGCGTTGAAGTCTATGGAGCCTGAAAGAAAAGATGCTGCAGGCGACCAGGAGGAAGATGTCCGGTGCAATCCAAGGATGGATTGTTGAAGAAGGAGACCTGAAAGCAGAGGGGACAATGTTCACAGTCACTATCCAGTGACTGGAGTGGAACCAGGAAGGAACCAGGAAGGAACCAGATGTCGTCGTCGCGATCAGGTGAAGAGTGGACGCTTGACTCTGCAGCCACGTGGACCAGGAGGTGTCTTCGACGACCAGGATGGAGGCACAAGCTGTCCCACGCAGGCTCTCGCTGTCGGCGGTGTTGGGTCCGGAATCGGCGTCAACAGGCCTTGGCAAAGGCAACCCACGCGGTGAGTGGAGAAAGCGTCTGGTGCGGCCTAGGAGAGTCCAGGGTGCCCCTCTTTTGGAAGGGAGCAAGGGCCAGTCTGGAGCAACCAGACCAGCAGCAAAGATTTCAAAGTTCGTCGTCTAGGAGGCCACTAGCCAGCCGGCAAGGCACCAGACAACGTGTCGAGCAGCAACAAAGCAGAAGGGCCCCACGCAGATCTCGTGGATGCTGGAGGACTGATCTTCGGTGCAGGGGCTGCTCGGGGATGGGGCTTCTCAGTCCCCAAAGCACTTGGTCTAGATTACCTCGGGAGTCGTGCTGGAAGCGAAGTGCAGTTTCTTCCAAGATGGCCGGTCCCACGTGTCTCGTCGCACCCACGGGTCTCAGCTTTGCTGCAGATGTGAGTTGAGGTCAGAGAGGTCTGGGAATCCGGGTCTCGTCGGGCTCTGAAGTCTGGATCCTGGAAGGAAGACGACAAAGGGAAGCCGCTGGACGCTTGATGGTGCCTGCTTGTGCAGGGTGGACACTCCTTGCCCACAAGGGAGATTCTTCAGTCTTCTGTGGAGAAGAACGTCGAAGGCCAGAATTTATTCTTGTTGAATAGTTCAGGATAATCTTGTTTGGAATGGGACCAGCTCCTACCTTTATCCTGCTAAAGGGGGCTGCACTACCGACTAGGTCCCTCCCCTGGGTGGGACCAGGAAGGGGGGTGGCTAAACCCCCAATCCTTTGTCCGGCTTCCCGCCAGAGCTGGGGCAGGGATGCCCCAGCAACTGGTTGGAACCGGTGTATGCACAGGACACCTTGTGTGCCCCGGGCATGTCTCATTCCTTTCAAGCCTACCCTACCCAATACACAAAATCCTGTCTGGGGTGGTGCTAGCACCTCCCAAGGCAGGAAACCCTTTGTCCAGGCCTCCCTCACTGGAAGGACTCCCAGCAGCAGGAGGTCAGACTTGTGTCTGTGGTGGCAGCATCCATTTTGTGATGCCAAGGCTCGAGTTAACTTTAACCGGGGTTCTCGGTTACATACATGTCGTGTCCCTCTAGAAGGGTGGAATGCTACCCCCGTCGCCAGAATTGTATTCCAAATCGTATGACACCTTACTCGACATGTTTTGATAATGTTATACCAGAGTTAGCATTTAACCGCTGTGGAAAAGTAAATTTTGCCATGTTCTGTGTCCCTACGTGTCGTCCATCATATGTTATGTGTGCATGATTAAATATGCATATGTACTCCCCATGTCCGATTAATGACGCAATTACAATTGTGTCCACCTCTAGTATGCCAGTTTCCAGTCCTCGTGAATAATACGAATATCAGGCCTATGTAAAGCTACGTTGCCACGTTTCTCAGTGTGCACGTTATTCCATTATAAAGTCCCCGTTTCTAGGCCTCAAAAGGGCCCGGACACCAGATTCAGCTCCTGTCTCCTGAAGCCTCGCTGAGGAGGGATACAGCCCCCACCTGTATCCTCGACCCTTCACTTACTTCCTGCCTCGCAGTGCCCGGTGCAGCCTGGCTCTGCCTCTGAGTCTGCCAAGACTATGTTATGATTCCAGTTATCAGTTCAGTCCTCCTTCTCTGCATTCCTAAGCTACTGAACTGCATCAATAGTTTCCGTCATTGTCTAGCCTTCACGTCTCCACGTTAGAGAAATACTGCATTTAATGGTCATTTAATATTCTTCATCACGCACTACATGTAGAATAATGCATGGTCCAGTCTTAGAATCAAGTTAGCCTTTCCCCTCCTAATTTCTAGTTTATATCAACATGTTCTCTAAACATCAGATACTAGATACTGTTTAGGTACATGTCGCCCTGACTCTCCAGACTTCAGTCTCTGCTCCTAGCACAGAGTTCATAGCCCCCAGCTTCTCCTAGTAATACGTCATTGCCAGTTTGCGCGCACCATCAGGTTAGAGGTCCCGGCTCCTCAGGTAGCCCCCTCCATGGTTTCCGCCCCATTCATGACATATTCTGTTACGTTTGCATCACATGTCTATGTATACGCCCTGTTACACCTCTTTTTACCCTTATCTTTCGCGACTGCTACGCGTCACACCTATTGCTCCACCCACTGCTACGCCTACTGCAATGTAATGCTATGTGTTCACGTTATGTATATATGCTCATGTATTGTTATTAAAAGCCAGCGCGCTCATCCCAGATCCAGCCCCAGCAGCTGCTGGGCCCTGTCATCCTGTTCCTGTCCTTATGCTGTATTAAACCTGCAAAACTCCTACTACCTCGAATCTTGACTCTTATTTATTGAGCTATCTGTTATGATATATATATATCTAGTCAAAAAGAGAGGTATTATTTATTTATTTACCACATAATGGCGCCCGAACAGGGACTTGCCCTTTCCCCACGCGTCGGTGAAGCCACGCCGACCCCCTGACCCTCTGCAGTCGTGACGGAACTCTTCTGTGCACCGGCAGATATTTCTGCTTCAAGTATCCCTCAGGCCCACGGAGGAGACGGAGGAGGCGGTCCAGCATCCAAACGAGACGGTGGAGGAACGCGGCGAGTCCCGACCAGAGCCCAAGCCAAGAGTCCAAGGTCCGAGGTATCCGGAGGTCCACCCGTAACTGAAGTCCGAAGTCCGAAGTTCGTCGTCCGTCGTCGTAGCAGTCCAGTCCAGTCTGAGGCCTTCCGTTCTTGCTGCCCGGTGAGTACCGTTGCTGGGGTGGTATCTAGACAGGGTCAATTTAAATTGACTCTGGTCTGTGGGTTGGTGGTACACAGTCCCACAAACGAAGTGCCCACTTCGGTGGATGCGGGTCCTGACGTGTCTCTTTATGAGACCGGTAAGTTTCGTACTGTTTCAGCAGTGCATCTAGTTTCTGTTCTAGTCAGTTTCTGTTCTCGAGAAAATTTATGTGTTCTGTTCTCAATATTTCCAGGTAGTATTCTGTTCGAACTGTTATTTTAAATGTTTTTCATGTATTTTAATGTCGTGGTATGAATGGGGAATAAGTATCGTGTTCATTGTGTATTGTATTGTGTCTAGATTACAGTTCAGTCATGCCCATATTTTCCAAGTTACGTCAGTTAAAAACTAGAAAGGGTCTGCTGGAAGCAGCAGTTCCCGTCCCGCCCAGGGACAGTCCAGGTCACTTTATGTATCAGAAACATGGCATAAGTGCCATATTGTATCTAGATTTATGGGTAGAGTATACCAAACAGTTAGAAGAGAAGTATAGATGGCCCGTATCGGGTACATGGGATGCCGAATGCATCATGCGAGTAGAAGAAGCATTATGGAAAAAGAAAGCCAGACAGTCACAGAAAGATGCCATCGAGTTATGGCGCAAAGAAGCTCATAAAAGAACTGAAAAAGAAATCAGAAAGTCAGAATTAAGTAGAGAATCCTTAGAACGAGCCCAAGAAAAAGAATTAATCGAGATAGGTGAACAAGTCAAAGCCGAACAGTCAGACAGACAGAGGCATGCCCTTATTAAGGGTATGTATCCTCTTCTTGCCGAGGGCTTGCCAAAAGCGACCCCGGAGGCATCCAGTAATTTTCCGTCACCATTAGTTCCGACCAAGCTACGTCACAAACAGACCGCAGCTGATATTTTTATTTCGTCCTATTTGGACGACACAGTCCCAGAATATGCAAATCCTGTTCGCGCTCCGCCAGTCCCTGTAAATCAGGCACATCCTGCTCCTCCAGACACCGGGGCACCCCATGCAGTACCTGCTACGGTACCCCCGGTCCAGCCAGCATTTCAATTTCCCGCTCCGCCACGAAGAATATCAGTCGACGATTCTAGTCTAGGGGCCGCAGGAGGAGGTCCTCCTCAAACCCCGCCGCCACGCAAGCGTTTATCAGCACTCGAATTACATGCTCAAGCATCACAGCGTACTCCCAAGAGTAATAAGTCTGTCGCAGAAATCAGGCAAGCCCTTGGCGAATGTGCCTATGACCCAGTCCCAGGCGAGAATAATATGGTTTTATATTCAGTACGCGTAAGGAGGGTGACCGAGTATCTAGTCACCCTACCCAATATGAAAGAAGATCTAGACAGAATATATCGTTTCATCCGTACAGGGGATGATCCAGAAAGTATTAGTGATGCCATGTCTCAAAGGAAAGCTGAGATCCAGCGTATGATATTAAAGTTTTTAATTAACTGTCTAATAAGAGAACAAGATTACCCGTCTAAAGATCCGGCCGAAATGAAAACCCTGACAAAGTGGAGTGATAATATAGCCGAGGGTAAGCACAATACCATTAGTGCCATGGAGAGTATGTACAAGAAAATCCGTAGAGAAATAATAAAGATACACGAACAACGTAAAGCAGCACAAGTAAGCGAGAAAGAAAGTAACTCTGATCCTGAAGAGGTAGAGGACGAGAATCCCGCCAGAATAGCGTATGTAGGAAAATCTAGATTTCCAGATCGCCATTTACGCCTAGAACACAAGTCAATTTTCCATCATCCAGCACCAGAACAAGGTTCACTAGAACAAGTATTCCAAGCTACCGATCACATCCTGAAATCACGAATCGGTTACAGTGAGTTAAGTACCATGCATGAACAAGAACTAGCCCGATCAGCAGTCCGATGGATTACTGATTCTACCACTTTTCCAGACGAAATAGTGGCACAAATGTTTCTGAAATTGCCCCCAGCCGAGCAGCGACTGGTGGGTATGTATATGATCCAGTACCTCATTACTCTGTATGAGGGTCAGCACTCTGATCCAGGTCCGTTACACGATATCCTGAACGAGTTACTCCAGTATAGATGGAGAGGTCTAGGTACCGATTTAATTAGTGTCATTCTAGAACAGCGTCACAAATATAGAACGTTTCTGAACCCGCATTTTGTTCATGTCTCACCCCCAGAAAGTAAACCATTTTACATGGAAAGACAGAACCCGTTACGAGAAGTGCATCCAGTTAAGACAGAGGACGGTGAAATGCAACGAGTGTTTGTTTACACCCCGATTACAAAGATGGAACTCCTCGAAATGAAGAAATTAATTCCCTGTCATGACAAAGATCCAGCAGGGTTCCATAGAGAATTAAAAGACATGCTCCGTATGGGAGAATACACTTACCCAGATATCATTAAAATGTTAAAGGTCCTGTTGCCCGCAGGGGTGTATGAAAAGCTAAAGGAAAAAGAATGGGAGGTGGGAGAGAAAAAGATCGATTGGGCAGTTCTAGAAGCCGAAGACAAATCACGAGTACCAGGTACCGGTCTTGGGGATAAATGTAAAGAATTACCAGAATTATTAATACAAGTTTTACCCAGATTATTGACAACTAGAAAAGAAGACTGGGATGCAATCTCAGCCTGTAAACAGAAACAAGAGGAAGATATTAGTGATTTTTATTCTAGATTTGAAAAATGTTTTAGCATCAACAGTGGCCTCAAGACAAGTAGTGAGTCATACCCTCACCTTTTTGTTACTAAATTAGTCGAGAATTCAAGCCCACAAGTTAAAAATCGAGTTTTGAAAGTCGAAAGCACCTGGCAAGCTAATACTCCGTCCCAGATGCTCCAGATGCTCCAGTACCACCAGAATAGAATCAGGGAAGAGCAAGAACACGAGAGAAAACGTATGAAAGACACGAAAATGAAAGTACTAGTTGCACAATCTGTTCCTCAAGACAGTCAGAAGAGGGGTCCGAATCAAGCCAGTCATCTTGCAGCTCCCGTTAAAGGGAACTGCAATTATTGTAAACAGCCAGGTCATTTTATAAATGAGTGTGCAGTTCTGAAACACAACATAGCTACTGGTAAGACTAAGGAAAGACCACGTCCGCCTAGACAAGAGCAAGTTTCACAGACTCCTCAGCCACAGAATGCACAACAGATAGTTACAGTACCGCAGCCTATTGCTGCAACACAGCATGTTACATCGCAGATGTACCAGTATGCACAGTCTGAGTATCCAGAGTACCAGCAGTATTCATGAAACAGCCTAGAGAGGGAGGTAGGCTTGCCTCTCATCGAGATACCTGTAGATCAAGAAGGTCCCTATGTTCATAGTCAAGTATTAGGGAAAGACAGAAAGTTTTTGATTGATACAGGGGCAAGTAGGACCACAATTAGTCACGCCGAAGTTCCAGGGGCTCCGCTCTCAGGCTCAAGAAATGTTTCCCTTGGATTTTCAGGAAAACCTATCGTAAATGAGATTTCAAAGCCAGTTACTCTAGAAGTAGGTCCATTGTCCCGTACTACTGATCTGTTACTTACTAAGTCATGTCCAGAAAATCTATTAGGCATTAAAACACTGAAAGAGTTAGGTGCAGTTATATGTTGTTCCCCAGAGGGAATACGTCTGTTCCTACGTGACTTTAAGGGTCACTATGTATTACGAGATTTTGATTCAAGACTGTCTAATATTCCGCAGCATTTATGGGCGCAAGGTCCAACTGATGTGGGTTACATGCAAATCACACCCCATCGTGTGACCCTGAAACCAGGTGTAGTGTTACCACGAATCAGACAGTACAGATTGCCACCCGAGGCTGTAGCAGCCTTATCCAAAATTATTGACGAGCTCATGGCTCAAGGAGTAGTTGTAGAAACTGACTCCAATGTATGTAATTCTCCGATCATTCCAGTCATGAAACGTACTGATCCAAATGCACCCCCAGTATATCGATTAGTGATTGACCTACGAGAGCTTAATAAATGTATTATTCCGCAGTACCCAGTTGTCCCAGACATCTCTTCTCTATTGACAGCCATTGATTCCGAAGCCATGTTCTTTACAGTAATCGACCTCAAGAACGCATTTTTTAGTGTTCCAATTCATCCAGACAGCCAGTTTCTTTTCGGATTTTGTTTAAATGGAAGGAGCTATATGTTCACACGCGCTCCTCAAGGTTTCACAGAAAGTCCTAGTATTTACAGTCAAGCACTTAAGAGACAACTAGACAACATTCACATGCCAACTGACACTGCCCTGCTCCAGTATGTCGACGATCTACTGATCACAGCCCGTTCTGAACGTGCTTGCGAGCAAGCATCCCTTACAGTCTTGTATTTCCTAGCCGAGATGGGGCACAAGGTATCCCCTTCTAAGCTTCAATTCTGTGTCCAGCAAGTGGTATACTTAGGACACTTGCTGTCCAAGAGGGGTAGGCAGTTGACACCAGACAGTATCCAGTTAATAGCGAGTCTTCCTCGGCCCAAGACCCAGAAGGAGGTACGTGCTTTTATCGGCCTTACTTCTTATTGTAGACAATGGATTCCCCAGTATGCATTTCTAGCCAAACCACTGATACAGTTAACGACACAGGAGGCAGCCGTATCGACTGTTCTCCCTTGGACATCTGAACATACACTTAGTTTCAACGAGTTAAAGAAAGCTTTATGCCAAGCTCCAGTTCTAGCTACACCGAACTACAGTAAGCCTTTTACACTTTTCGTTACTGAACGTGAAGGTACAGCATTATCTGTTCTCACACAAGATCAAGCAGGACAATACAAGCCCTGTGCTTATTTTTCTAGCATACTAGATCCTGTAGCCCAGGCTCTGCCTGCGTGCCTCAAGTCAGTTGCAGCCACAGCACTAGCTATCAGACAAAGTGATTCCATAGTCTTAGGACACTCCTTGACAGTACAAGTTCCACATTCCGTGGAAGTTCTTTTAAACCGAACACAAACTCAACACTTGACAATTGCACGTTTAACAGGTTATGAATTGACACTGTTCCAGCCACACATAGAAATCAGACGCTGCAACGTTTTAAATCCTGCTACACTGTTACCATCAGTTAATTCAAATCCTGACCCACATGACTGTGTGGAAGTAGTTAACATTACGACAAAGCCAAGACAAGATCTGACAGATATTCCGTTACCAGACCCTGACCTGACACTTTATGTGGATGGTTCATGTATGAGAACTAGTACAGGAGAACTAGTAGCCGCGTATGCAGTGACTACTGACATTGAAGTTATTGAGACACACCGTATTGACACTCTGTCCGCTCAAGCAGCAGAGCTAGTTGCTCTGACACAAGCCTGCATACACGCCAAGAACCTGAAAGTTAATGTTTACACAGATTCACGTTACGCATTTGGAGTTGTACACGACTTCGGAGTACTCTGGCAGGAGAGAGGTTTCATGACTTCTCATGGAACCAAGATTCAGCATGGTCTCCTTATTCAAGCTCTGTTAGATGCAATACACTTACCGACATCTATCGCTATCATGAAGTGCAAAGCACATACGAAAGTTACTGACACCATTTCTCAAGGTAATGATCTAGCAGATCGCACAGCCAAGCTTACAGCACAGACTCCAGACATTTCAGTTAATCAGACACATACTCCAGTTCCGACTACATGTATGACAGTTAAGGACCCTACTCAAGATGTCATAGATATCCAGTTACATGCTACTCCTGAAGAAATCAAGAAATGGTCCGAACAAGGAGGGGTCCAGACAGATCAAGGATGGTTAACGAAGGGTAGAGCCACATGGTTTCTCCCCGACTCTATGGTTCAAGTCATTATTAATACCGCACATAGTCCAGCACATTTAGGGGAAAAAGCTATGTTAGACAGTATCCAGAACATTTGGTTCAACAAGCATTTACGAGCTGCAGCCAAGCAGAAAGTCCGTACCTGTATGATATGTTGTCAGTTTAATCCAGGTAAAAGTGTCCCGGTGGAACAAGGTGGATTCCAGCCCCCTGACCACCCTTTTGAAGTCCTCCAGATGGATTATATTCAGATGGAGCGATGTCGAGGTTTCAAGTATGTCCTTGTAGTTGTATGCGCTTTGTCCAGGTGGACAGAGGCATATCCAGTCCCAGATTACACAGCCGCGACCACTGCCAAGCAGTTGGTTCGTGAGTTCTTCCCTCGTTATGGACTCCCTAGAGTCGTATATTCTGACAACGGCCAGCCATTCTCATCTGAACTCATGAAGCACGTTTCCCTGTTGTTAGGGTACCAGTGGAAGTTTCATTGTGTACGCCATCCTGAAGCAGCCGGTCTCGTTGAGAGACATAACCAGACTCTGAAAGTCCGAGTCGCCAAAGTGTGTAAAGAAAAAGGTGTGGACTGGCTAGTAGCTCTGCCAGTCGCTTTATTTTATATGCGCATGGTCGCACATTCCAGATCAGGTCTGTCCCCGTATGAGGTCGTTTTCGGCCGCCCCCCTAATATGTGGGGTACTCCTAGACCCCGAAGTATTACCGATGTTTCAAGTAATATGCTGACAGATTACCTAGCTTCCTTGATGTCTGCCCTCAACTCATGTCGTTCACAGGTTGCCGCCGCATTTCCAGACAATACCGAGGTGGCACCGCACGAAATCGTTCCAGGATCCATGGTGATGGTCCGCAACTTTGACAGATCAAGTCCGCTGGAGCCTCGATGGAAAGAGCCCCGACAGGTCCTCCTCACTACCCGTACAGCCGTGAAGTTGGAAGGACGCAAGGGCTGGGTGCACCTTTCTCATGTTAAACTTTTTAATGGACTGAAACCCGCCTTAAAGAACATTTCCCAGGATTCAAAGGATTGCCAGAATATTGTTCTCAAGGACTGTCCCGCAAAAGACATTGCTACAACCCCTCCCCTGTTAGAGAAAACTCCGCAGCAGGAGTATAAACAGAAATTAAGGTCTAGTAAAATGAGTCAGTCAGTTTGATTGTCTAAGTCCTCCCCTAGGTGAAACGGTTAGACTGTTTCTGACATGTATAAAATAGACCCCCATAGTGAGAGAGTTAGTCAAAACTCAATCCGATGTATCGTTTTTCTATGTTTCATATTGTTTCTCAGCATTATGATTTCCTGCACGAGTTATGCATTTTTCCTGTATTTCCCAGTTCTTCATGTAAATAAGTCTGCTAATGCTACAGTAGAGCACACGTTTAGTGATCTGCCCCCTCATGAACTGTCCTACCGCCTCGCTATGCGTAATAACTCATTTATCCGCATGTTACATTACTCACACCAGACCAGCAATGCCACTAATTGTTGGGTATGTGGTCGACTCCCCCCTTTCCAGACACCGAAGGGAGTTCTGCCACTCTTTCCTTATCCATTTTCACATAATGGTTCGTGTGGAGCATGGTCCACGTTAACGTCATCCTCAACAGATATGTCTTTTCTTAACAGTACATGTTTCCCAGACAAGCAAGGTCTCCCTCACCGAACAGGTTTAGATCTAGAAAATGAAGTGTATAATTTAGGTAATTATTCGTCGAATTTTATGGTCCTGAATGTTCAGTCTGATACTACTCCAGACTTACCTGCTATTTCAGTACTACCAGTCAAAGGCGAATTATGTGTCCGAAATAATGGTTCCGTACATGTAGGACATAGTGATTGTACTACTATTGTCAAGTATAGTGACAGTGGGAAATCTATTTTCAAAGCTTCACGTCATTCATATTTTATTTGTGGTCAGACCGCATATGTTCGTCTGCCCCTCGATTGGGAGGGAACCTGTTACATTGCCTTCCTACTGCCACCAGTTTTTCTAGCCCCATCTGATTATCATAGAAACACACATCTAGTACACATTAGACATAGAAGGGAGTCCCCGATTGTCGATTATACTGAAACTGCTCTAGAACAATATACCGATTTCAATAGAGGTTTCTTCTTCTTTATAGGACCTATCCAGAATAGTAAGTTGATCCGTAGGTTAACCAGAACCCTCGAAGCTGTAGTAAATGAGACTGCCTCTGCTCTAGGTAACCTAACCGAAGAGCAATCTGCTATGAGATTTGTCGTTTTGCAAAATCGTCTCGTCCTTGACGTCATACTGGCCGATAGGGGCGGGGCCTGTAGAGTCATCGGATCTAGTTGCTGCATTTTCATTCCAAATAACGCGCCGTCTGTTTATTCAGCTATAACCAGACTCCATAAAATTGCCCATCTGATACACCAAGATCCAGGCACCTGGACATGGTCCGGTTGGTTCTGGAATATAATTTCCGCCTGGGGATGGAAAATATTGTCCTTCCTAGGTATTGCAGTAGCGATCATATTCAGCTGCTGTCTCTGTATACAATGTGGCCCTGCGATTTGCGGCATTTGTGCTACCTCTTGTATTCCTAGTCCCAAGCCCCGTTCTAAATCCCGTTCCAGGATAATTCGAGACGAGCAAATGATACTGTATGAAATGATAGATGGTATCATGAAAATTGATGTTTTCTGATGGAAACGTAGTGACAAGGAGGGAATGTGGAAAAGTAAATTTTGCCATGTTCTGTGTCCCTACGTGTCGTCCATCATATGTTATGTGTGCATGATTAAATATGCATATGTACTCCCCATGTCCGATTAATGACGCAATTACAATTGTGTCCACCTCTAGTATGCCAGTTTCCAGTCCTCGTGAATAATACGAATATCAGGCCTATGTAAAGCTACGTTGCCACGTTTCTCAGTGTGCACGTTATTCCATTATAAAGTCCCCGTTTCTAGGCCTCAAAAGGGCCCAGACACCAGATTCAGCTCCTGTCTCCTGAAGCCTCGCTGAGGAGGGATACAGCCCCCACCTGTATCCTCGACCCTTCACTTACTTCCTGCCTCGCAGTGCCCGGTGCAGCCTGGCTCTGCCTCTGAGTCTGCCAAGACTATGTTATGATTCCAGTTATCAGTTCAGTCCTCCTTCTCTGCATTCCTAAGCTACTGAACTGCATCAATAGTTTCCGTCATTGTCTAGCCTTCACGTCTCCACGTTAGAGAAATACTGCATTTAATGGTCATTTAATATTCTTCATCACGCACTACATGTAGAATAATGCATGGTCCAGTCTTAGAATCAAGTTAGCCTTTCCCCTCCTAACTTCTAGTTTATATCAACATGTTCTCTAAACATCAGATACTAGATACTGTTTAGGTACATGTCGCCCTGACTCTCCAGACTTCAGTCTCTGCTCCTAGCACAGAGTTCATAGCCCCCAGCTTCTCCTAGTAATACGTCATTGCCAGTTTGCGCGCACCATCAGGTTAGAGGTCCCGGCTCCTCAGGTAGCCCCCTCCATGGTTTCCGCCCCATTCATGACATATTCTGTTACGTTTGCATCACATGTCTATGTATACGCCCTGTTACACCTCTTTTTACCCTTATCTTTCGCGACTGCTACGCGTCACACCTATTGCTCCACCCACTGCTACGCCTACTGCAATGTAATGCTATGTGTTCACGTTATGTATATATGCTCATGTATTGTTATTAAAAGCCAGCGCGCTCATCCCAGATCCAGCCCCAGCAGCTGCTGGGCCCTGTCATCCTGTTCCTGTCCTTATGCTGTATTAAACCTGCAAAACTCCTACTACCTCGAATCTTGACTCTTATTTATTGAGCTATCTGTTATGATATATATATATCTAGTCAAAAAGAGAGGTATTATTTATTTATTTACCACACCGCGAGGATTATAATGCACTTAAGAGTATATGGTATAGCGTTATCATGGAACAGCTATTAGGACTTGGTTCCGCAAGCTGCAAACGGGCTCAGCTCATGCCAGAGCACCATCTCACAACTCCAAGCACTCTGCCTTCAGGATTGTTAAGGCCTGCCATAGGAGTGACTGATAGGAGGATATGTGTCCATTTTAGGGTTAGATATAGGTATACTATATCTATAGCAAAGGGTGATTACACCACCTTGTCCCAGCTGTCGTGCAGCCAGTTGTGTCAATTTTAGATGGCCAGCCAGGGGTGGCATAATACATGCAGCAGCCCCTGGTAGGCCCTGGGTACACCTATGCCCTGGATACCTAAGGTATACTGTACAGGGACTGATAAGGTGGCCCAGTACCAATTGGTAAATGCACCTAAAGTACATGGTTGTCAATTTAGAGAGAGAACAGCTGGGCTGTGGGTCTGATTAGCAGGCCCACAGCCAGGGAAAGTCGTAAACCAGTGAAGCAAAAAGCAAAAATCTGGGGTGACCATAGGATTGCAGACCCCACTCTCCTACATCCAGCTCTCAATTTCTGTCCAAAATTAAATCACCTTTTGATGTACCTCCAGATCTTTCCCCATTAGAAGCAGATCTCTTTCATGCACTCAATTCTCAAAATTGGAAAAGCCCCAGGTCCAGATGGGTTCACTGTTGAATTCTTTTCTCACTTTTCTAAATTGCTTATCCCCAAATTGCATATTCTTCTTTCCACTTTTTTTGAATCCGGTTCTGCTTCTGGTACATTCTCTAATGCCCTTATTTGCATTATTCCAAAACCAGGTAAGGATACTCAACACTGCAAAAACTATCGTCCCATCTCTTTAGTTAACATAGATTACAACATTTTTTCGAAAGCGTTAGCCTTGCTTTTAGAATCATATTTACCTGATCTCTTAGGAAAGGAACAGTCCGGTTTCGTTAAAGGAAGGTTGCTGGCGGATAACACTAGATTATTTTTTGATATTCTTTCTAAGACCTCGCATTCTTCTCACCCCCTTGCAGCCATAGCTTTAGACGCTGAAAAAGCTTTCGATAGGGTTGAGTGGGCATATCTTTTTAATACTCTGAAGTGGTTTGGTTTTGGTCCAAAAATTTACACACTGATTTCACTCCTATATTCTCATCCAAGAGCAGCGATTTCGGCGAATGGTGGCTTATCTTCTTATTTCTCCCTTAATAGAGGGGTCAGACAGGGTTGTCCACTTTCACCTTTCTTATTTAATCTTGCCCTAGAACCTTTTTTGTTGCGGATTCGCCAAAATGATCAAATACATGGTTTCACGTTTCAACACTTTACAATTAAAATGGCAGCCTATGCCGATGATGTCTTATTATTTTTATCCCAACCTACTTCATCCCTTCCCGCATTCTTAGATGAAGTTAATTCTTTTGCATATGTTTCTGGCTACAAATTAAATAAAGATAAATGCGAGATCCTACCCCTTACTAAATGTACTTTTCAAAACGATTTCTCGAATTCGGGCTTTACTTGGAGTCCCAACTCCATTAAATATTTAGGTCTTCTTTTACTGTGCCCTTTACCGTTTCTGACTGCTGCCGTTTTTTACCAGCCTGAGGTCGGACACTGCCTGGGGTCCTTCCCGCCCGCCTCCCACCACCTGACTCTCTCTGTCATCCCGGGGTCTGGCCGCTGTTAGACGGGGACCCTGAGGGTCGGCCGTCTACTGAGGGAGAGGTCCCCGATGAGGACCACCTCCGGCGATTGTACAGATATGTCACCTCCCTCCCCACAAACAGCCACCACACCAGGTTGAGTTCAATACTTTTATATAAGGTTTGTAGGGCACGGATATTGGCGATACAGGATATATCGGACCCGAGGGTCCTCTCACTTCTAGTCTCTGTAGGGAAAAAGGGGGTAGCGGGACAGTCTTGGTACCGGGTCGGTACAGGAGGTGGCAAGAGGTGAGCTCACAATCCTCGAGGCTGGCGAGTCTGCAAGTCGGGCCGCGGCAGCGCCAGCAGGCCAAGACGATGGTTTCACGAGGCAGAGGGCCGCGGCAGCGCCAGCAGGCCAAGACGATGGTTTTCACGAGGCAGGGGGCCGCGGCAGCGCCAGCAGGCCAAGACGCTGGTTTCACGAGGCAGAGGGCCGCGGCAGCGCCAGCAGGCCAAGACGATGGTTTCACGAGGCAGAGGGCCGCGGCAGCGCCAGCAGGCCAAGACGATGGTTTCACGAGGCAGAGGGCCGCGGCAGCGCCAGCAGGCCAGTCGCGGATGAGTTCTTCTCGGGTCTCTCGACTCCAGGATACAACTGCCTTCCTGGTCTGGCCCTGCCCCAGTTATAGGTCTGGTCCCCTTTGATGTCCGGACCCTCGCGCCTGGGGGCCGGGAGGTCCGGGATGAGGGAGTCCAGACACCCAGCAGGGGGGTGGAGCCAGCGCCCAGGGCGGCCTGGGGTGATCGACACCTGGCGGAGGAGAGCCGTTGACGATTCCTTCTCCCATTGACTCGCCAAGTGGTCACTCTGCCTCCTGGGAGGAGGTTGGTGCCTCGATGTCGGGGCCGGCCGGGCCCAGGGTTAGGGTCGAGTTGAGGCCACGCGGCCTCGTGCTGTAGTACCCCAAAATGGCGGCTGGGCCGAGGCCGGGGTGCGGATGGTGACCCGGGCCAGCTGGGTCCGGAGCTGGTGTCTTGTGGTGGAGGGATTGCAGGTTACTTCGGGTGGTCGCCGGGGACTCTGGTTGGGGATTCAGGGAGAGCCAGGGTCCGGGTCCCGTTGCGGGGAGGGGGGACAGCCCGACCATGCGGCCTGTCCAACATGCGTCCCCCCCAGCTGAAGGCGGGGAGAGTCAGCCATCTTCCTGGGGACTCTCCTCGCTGAGGCGGAAAAAGCGTGACAGGCCGTCTGCGTTGGCGTGGTCCTGGCCTGGACGATGTTCCACCGTGAAGTCCATCCCCTGTAGGGAGATGGACCAGCGCAACAGCTTCGGGTTCTCCCCCCGCATTTGCATCAGCCATTGCAGGGGTCGGTGGTCTGTTTGCACCCGGAAGTGGGTGCCGAAGAGGTAGGGCCGGAACTTCTTGAGTGCCCAGACTACGGCGAAGGCCTCCCTCTCAATGGTGCTCCAGCGCTGTTCTCGGGGCAGTAGGCGTCTGCTGATGAAGGCCACTGGTTGGTCGACCCCTTCGGGGTTGAGTTGGGAGAGGACGGCCCCCACACCATGATCGGAGGCGTCCGTCTGCACAATGAATTCCCGGCTGTAGTCGGGAGCCTGGAGCACGGGGGCCGTGCACATGGCGGTCTTCAATTTCTCGAAGGCCGATTGGCAGTCCGGGGTCCAGTTGACTGTTTTGGGGCTCTTCTTGGAGGTGAGCTCTGTGAGGGGCCCCACGATGCTGCCATAGTCCTTCACGAACCGCCGGTAGTATCCGGTGAGCCCCAGGAAGGCCCGGACCTCCGTTTGGGTCGTAGGGGGTTGCCAGGCCTGGATGGCAGCAATCTTGAGCTGGAGAGGGGCCACCAGCCCGCTTCCCACTTGGTGTCCCAGGTAGGTCACGGACCCTTGGCCAACCTGGCACTTGCTGGCCTTGATGGTGAGCCCGGCTTGCTGGAGGGCGTGTAGAACCTCCCGCAGGTGGCGGAGGTGGTCGGTCCACTGATGGCTGTACACAGCAATGTCGTCCAGGTAGGCGGCGCTGAAGTCTTCCAGGCCCGCCAGTACCTGGTTCACCAGCCGTTGGAACGTTGCCGGAGCGTTTTTCATGCCGAAGGGCATTACTTTAAAGTGGTAGTGCCCGTCCGGGGTAGAGAAGGCGGAACGTTCTTGGGCCCTAGGGGTGAGGGCGATCTGCCAGTAGCCCGCCGTTAGGTCGAAGATGCTCAGGTAGCGGGCGGCCCCCATCCGGTCAATTAGCTCATCTGCCCGGGGGATGGGGTGAGCGTCTGTCCTGGTAACTGCATTCAGCCCCCGATAGTCCACGCAGAACCGGAGCTCAGGGGCAACGCCCGGGGCGGCCGCCTTGGGAACCAGGACGACTGGGCTTGCCCAGGGGCTGTCTGAGGGTTCGATCACTCCTAGGGCCAGCATTTTGGACACCTCGGTCTGGATGCAGGCGCGCACCCGGTCTGGTACGCGGTACGCCCGGTGTCGAATAGGAGGGCTGTCCCCGGTGTCCACATCGTGAAGGCACCAGGGGGTGACTCCGGGTGTGAGGGAGAACAGGGAGGCGAACCGCCTCAGGAGGGCTTGACAGTCTTGGCGTTGCTCCGGGGACAGGGCCTCGGAGAGCTGGACCCCTTCCACTGAGCCATCCCGCTCGAGGGTCCTTAGTAAGTCCGGAAGGGGTTCGGAGTCTTCTTCCGTCCCGTTATCGATAGCCATCAGGAGGCTGAGTTCGGATCGCACAAAATGGGGTTTGAGCCTGTTGGCATGGAGGACCCGTAGAGGGTTCCGGGCAGTCTCCATGTCGATTAAATAGGTGACGGGCCCCTTGCGTTCGATCACCTTGAAGGGTCCGGACCATTTGTCTTGGAGTGCACAGGGTTCAACCGGGGACATCACCCAGACCCGTTGTCCCGGTTCGAACTCAATGGAGGATGCGTGCTGATCGTACCATCTCTTCATGTCCTCCTGACTGGCCTCGAGATTGGCTTTGGCGGTTTCTCGGAACCGCCGGGTCTGGTTGCGAAGAGCCAGGAGATACCTGTAGATGTCTGGGGGAGTTTTCTGGGGAGGCTGCTCCCAACCTTCCTTGACTAGGCTGAGGGGGCCCCGGACGGGGTGCCCGTACAGGAGTTCAAATGGGCTGAAGCCGAGGGATTTCTGCGGGACCTCCCGATAGGCAAACAGGAGGCATGGAAGTAGCACGTCCCACTGGCGTCGAAGGGGTTCCTCTAGGCCCATAATCATTCCCTTGAGGGTGCGGTTGAACCTCTCGACCAGTCCGTTTCCTTGCGGGTGATAGGGGGTCGTGAATTTGTAGGTGACCCCGCATTGTTGCCAGAGAGACTTCATATATCTGGAGATAAAGTTCGTGCCTCTGTCGCTGACGACCTCCCGGGGGAACCCCACCCGGGAGAAGATCCCCATCAGGGCTCGGCCCACCACGGGGGCCATCACAGTCCGAAGAGGGATGGCCTCGGGATAGCGGGTGGCGTGGTCTACTAGGACCAGGATGAACCACTCGTTCGAACGGGGTGGTGACGACAGGAAAGGGTTGTAAAGGTGCTTTGATTTTTCGGCCACTTTTTCCCCTGGCCTGGCAGGTGGGGCAGGCCCTGCAGTGGTTGGTGACATCCTTTCGCATTTGGGGCCAGAAAAAATGGGTCACCAGGCTGTCGTAGGTTTTATCCTGTCCCAGGTGTCCGGCAAGGGGGACATCGTGGGCTAAGTTCAGGAGGAAGTCTCGGAAGCGAAGGGGCACCCCCAGTACCCGACTGGCTCCTAGTTCTGCAATTTTCTGCTCGCTGTAGAGCAGGTCTTGGTCCCAGTAGATCCAGTGGGCCCCCGAGGTATCCCCTGTGCTCTGTGCCAGGGCTTGCTGCCGGAGTCCTTCGAGAGAGGGACAGGTTTTCTGTTCGGCCCGGAATTGTTCCTGAGTGGGGCCTCCCTCCTGACGCCATTGTGCCAGGTCAGGGACGTCCCGAAGCTGGTCGGATCCTTCTTCTGTTTGGGTCGAGGGACTGGCTTCTGGGGCGGCCTCCTCTGGGATGAGCGCGGGAGGAGGTTCCGGCCACTCGGGCTCTTCTAGACTGGGGACCGCGCGGACGGTCATGGACCGGGTCGTGACGCAGACCCATTCGGGGAGGCCGAGCATCCCCAGGTGTTCTCTCCGTTCGACGGCTGCCCAGGGAGAGCTTTCGAGGTCGTTTCCTAGGAGGCAATCCACGGGGGCATCATCGCGGACAGTTACCTTTAACATCCCTGTTACTCCTCCCCACTCGAAGGGGACGCAGGCCATGCGACACAGACTTTCGGAGTTGTCTGCTGATTGGACAGGGCAAAGAATGTTCGGCAGGATTTGGTCTGGAGTGACAAGGTGGCGTCGGACCGCCGTTACACTGGCCCCGGTGTCGCGGAGGGCTTCCGCCCGGCTTCCGCCCGGCGGCCATTAATGTTGACCCACTGGCTGTACTTCTGCGTGTTGGCGGGGAGGGGGGCCCGCGGAATCATCTCTCTCTCCCCCAAGCAGACCAGCGCCATGGCGGCTGGTGCCCACTCAGAGGGGTCGGTCTCGTACTCTTCTTGGTCGTCCGGGATTAGTTCTTCCCCTAGGGCGGCCGCTGCGACCTGGCGGGGGGTAGTGTTCGGATTCTTTGGGCAGTTGGGATCACTGGCGTAGTGGCCGGGTCGCTGGCATCTGTGGCACATAACGTTGGCCCGGAAACCGGCCCGGATGGCCGGGCTCCCTCGGCCGGCCGGGGTCGAGGGGCTGCTTGTGGGTGACAAGGGGCCGGGGTCTCTCCCCCGACCCTGGCCCCCTCCTCCTCCTCCCCGGGGGCGATGGGGCCCTGGGTACGGTCTGGATGATTCGCTGGGTCCGTTCCGGCCAACTCGGGTGCTTTCCCACTGGTCGGCTTCGGCGGCGAGTTGTCGAGGTTCGGTTAGTTTACTGTCCAAGAGGTGCTGCCGGAGTTCCACGAAGCAGTTGTTAGACAGGTGCTCCCATACGATAAGGTCAAAAAGTTGTTCGTAGGTGGTCACTTTGTTGCCCTTGATCCACCCTTCGAAGGCTCGACTAAAGAAGTTCACGTACTCCACCCAAGTCGTACCCGGAATCCGTTTGCAGTCGCGGAACCGCTGGCGGTACATCTCGGGTGTGAGCCCGTATCGAGTGAGGAGGGCGGCCTTCATGTGGTCGTAGGATGTCATCAGATGGTCCGGGAGTTGCAGCAGGGCGTCCCGCCCTTCGTTGACAAACCTCCCCCATAACCCGGCTCCCCAGTCGCTCCGGGGAATCCGGTGGGAGGTCATGGCCACCTCATAGGCTTTAAACCACTGCTATATATCATCGTTCTTGTAGTATTCCCGGATGACATCTTTGGGGATGTGAACCTTGGGCTCGGTAGAGGCAGGCAGGGTCGGTCGTTCGGGGAACCCGAGTTCTTTATTCTGTTTCTGGATTTCCAGTTCCTTGAGATTGCGCTCATGTTCGTACGCTAGTTTCTTTTCCTCTAGCTCTCTCTGTTTTTGCTTCTCTTCTCGCTCCTCTCGGAGCCGTAAGTGTTCCAGAGTTATTTTTTGTTCCGCCAGTTTGAGTTCTCCATCCAAGCGAAGTCGGGCCAGTTCTAATTCGTGGAGTCTGCTTTTTTCTCTTTCTTGGATCTCTTCCAGGGAGAGACCCGCTCTTCTTTCTTCAATTGGTGCGGGGCCCGTCTCGGTTGTTCGTGTTCGGGGTACGGCCGTACCCGTTTCTGCCCAAGCTTCTAGGGCTCGTTTGAAGTCTTCCTTTGTGCTCAGACCTGTGGTTGGAAGGCCAAGTTCTATGCAATATTGCTTCAGTTCCCGGTGGTTGTAGTCTTCCAATTTTTCCATCTGGAATTTTTCCGTTGTTCCGCTCTCTGTTGTCATGGTGGTTGTGTGTCGTGGGGAGAGTGACTCTCTGTACTATTATGCGTAGGTTCGGATCGCGCCGCTGGCCACCAATGTTAGACGGGGACCCTGAGGGTCGGCCGTCTACTGAGGGAGAGGTCCCCGATGAGGACCACCTCCGGCGATTGTACAGATATGTCACCTCCCTCCCCACAAACAGCCACCACACCAGGTTGAGTTCAATACTTTTATATAAGGTTTGTAGGGCACGGATATTGGCGATACAGGATATATCGGACCCGAGGGTCCTCTCACTTCTAGTCTCTGTAGGGAAAAAGGGGGTAGCGGGACAGTCTTGGTACCGGGTCGGTACAGGAGGTGGCAAGAGGTGAGCTCACAATCCTCGAGGCTGGCGAGTCTGCAAGTCGGGCCGCGGCAGCGCCAGCAGGCCAAGACGATGGTTTCACGAGGCAGAGGGCCGCGGCAGCGCCAGCAGGCCAAGACGATGGTTTTCACGAGGCAGGGGGCCGCGGCAGCGCCAGCAGGCCAAGACGATGGTTTCACGAGGCAGAGGGCCGCGGCAGCGCCAGCAGGCCAAGACGATGGTTTCACGAGGCAGAGGGCCGTGGCAGCGCCAGCAGGCCAAGACGATGGTTTCACGAGGCAGAGGGCCGCGGCAGCGCCAGCAGGCCAGTCGCGGATGAGTTCTTCTCGGGTCTCTCGACTCCAGGATACAACTGCCTTCCTGGTCTGGCCCTGCCCCAGTTATAGGTCTGGTCCCCTTTGATGTCCGGACCCTCGCGCCTGGGGGCCGGGAGGTCCGGGATGAGGGAGTCCAGACACCCAGCAGGGGGGTGGAGCCAGCGCCCAGGGCGGCCTGGGGTGATCGACACCTGGCGGAGGAGAGCCGTTGACGATTCCTTCTCCCATTGACTCGCCAAGTGGTCACTCTGCCTCCTGGGAGGAGGTTGGTGCCTCGATGTCGGGGCCGGCCGGGCCCAGGGTTAGGGTCGAGTTGAGGCCACGCGGCCTCGTGCTGTAGTACCCCAAAATGGCGGCTGGGCCGAGGCCGGGGTGCGGATGGTGACCCGGGCCAGCTGGGTCCGGAGCTGGTGTCTTGTGGTGGAGGGATTGCAGGTTACTTCGGGTGGTCGCCGGGGACTCTGGTTGGGGATTCAGGGAGAGCCAGGGTCCGGGTCCCGTTGCGGGGAGGGGGGACAGCCCGACCATGCGGCCTGTCCAACAGCCGCCAAGCGGAGCGTGGGTGGGGCACAAAGACTACAAGCCCTAGCAACCTTAGCGGCACACACCGCGAGCTTTGCGCGCCAGGAGGCGCTTAAATCCAGCATCACCCCGGTCGAGGGGGGGAACTTTACTTTCACTGTGCCCTTTACCGTTTCTGACTGCTGCCGTTTTTTACCAGCCTGAGGTCGGACACTGCCTGGGGTCCTGCCCGCCCGCCTCCCGCCGCCTGACTCCCTCTGTCATCCCGGGGTCTGGCCGCCGAGCGGAGCGTGGGTGGGGCACAAAGACTACAAGCCCCAGCAACCTTAGCGGCACACACCGCGAGCTTTGCGCGCCAGGAGGCGCTTAAATCCAGCATCACCCCGGTCGAGGGGGGGGGGGAACTTTACTTTCACTGTGCCCTTTACAGTTTCTGACTGCTGCTGTTTTTTACCAGCCTGAGGTCGGACACTGCCTGGGGTCCTGCCCGTCCGCCTCCCGCCGCCTGAATCCCTCTGTCGTCCCGGGGTCGGGCCGCCGAGCGGAGCGTGGGTGGGGCACAAAGACTACAAGCCCCAGCAACCTTAGCGGCACACACCGCGAGCTTTGCGCGCCAGGAGGCGCTTAAATCCAGCATCACCCCCGTCTCGCGGGACGCCGGGCGAAGCCCGGGCCAAGGGCGGGCCTGTTTTAGCCCGTTATAGACTGGTAAGACTGGATTGGGCCACGTCCCTTACATTTTCCACTCTGAGATTCGTGATCTGACTTTTCGTACCCTTTGTACTTTTTGCTATCTTGCTACAGCACTACTATACTTATAATCACCTGTGTTAAGTCATGACGAGAGGGTCTAGAAGTAAAACGGCGCAGAGCGCTGCGCAGATAACAGGCCCAATAGATCTCTTTATCACCAGGACTAACAAGGCGATCGACCAGAGCATAATTATGTTGGAGCGTAGAGTGACCCAGGATCTGGCTATAGCGAGAAGGTCTTCTATGGGCCCCCTCGCTTCTGCCTTAACACCGATCCAACCAGGGCCGATCACTCCCCTATTATTGACATCTGACACCCTAGCACAGATTCACACAGTCCCTAGTACTGTGGACCTATCTGCCACCCAGCTGTCCCTCGATTCGCATTTACCCGACGATCTAGAAACAACACCTGATCTACAGCAATGTCAAACTCTTGTAGGACCTCCGGAAAAGCATATTATGGGGAGGAGGGAGGGTACCATAGCAAAACGGGCGAGGGGAACAAAGACCAACTCCAACCCAAATAAAACCATACCGTCCCCAAACATCCTCACGCAGGGCCGAAATCAGCTTATCCTGAGCCCTTCAAATGTCAGTAACACTCCTTTAATTAACAGCTTTGGAATAGTTGAGAGTACAAAAATTACAGGGGATGGGGGGGTTCATGTAGTACATGCAAAACATGCGAATCCAACACTCACTTATTAAAGAGTGTGGGGGAGCTTCTTAAACGCTATCTACATCCAGTGGAACGCAGCCTGATGAACATCGAAAAACAGCTAGCGAAGTTGAATACACCACCTTTCACCCAGAAATCGCTAGGTCTTTCTAATGCAGGGGGGGGGGATCCTAAAGCCATCAGTACCTCAGCCCTTCCAGTTCCACCTGATGCCCGCACCAAACCGACAAGTCGTAAACGTTCCACATGCACAACCAGAACGGAAAAAAACACAAGATCCAACGCAGGCCCCTCCAGGAGCAGGGCCGGTAAAGCCCAACCTAACACAAAATACTCCCCAGGCCACCCCTGTCCTGTCAAATGGCCCAATCCATACACCCAAGCCGAAAGCTACACCGCTCATACCTTTTAAAGAGTTGGCCCCGAAGCCCTCGGGTGGCGGGAAGAAGGGAGCAAGGTTTAGGCGTCCAACTCACTTACCACCGGAGGCAACACCATTCACTGTCATCCTTACCGGGGTCCCGGAGTTGCCAGACAATACAGACGAACCCCCCCTGGTCTCTTCGAAATAAGGTGTTGCAGTGGTTGAGTATAAATAGACCTCATCAACCACCAAACCATAGCAGAATCTCATCGGTACAAAGAGTACCGTGGATTGGAGATTTAAGAAAAAGCATACAGGGCGATTGCATTATAGTCAACTGTGATGACCCCGCAACGGTTGATTATATTTGCTCCTGGCCTGCCCTGGCCAAAAAGGGAGGGATTGATGCCCATCGCCTATCCTTTTTTTTACCCTCCATTAAATACTTATGACTACAGGGAAATTCCAGGCTGGGAAGAAGGCCCAGACTGGTCCTGGAACCAAGTGGGCCGCTGGAATAGGAATAGGGCCAGGGACTGGGAAGTCCGATCCTGGTTTCCTAGAAAAGATCAGTTCAATCTGGAAGGATGGAGGGGCTTTCCAACAAGAAACAGGTATGATTGCTTGGAGATGGTCGATTGACCAACAGGGCATGAAATCGGGGTAAAACAGGACGTTAGAACTATCTCTGTTCCTCCAACCTTAGGTAGAGTATCCAAACCTAGCAACAAAAAACACTCTCCCTGTCACATCAGCTTAGCATTGCCAGATATCAACCATGTTCTCTTATCAGCACCAGCATCACTAGTACAATCTTCCTCACACCAATCAGTCATGTGCTCCTCACTCGAGGGGCCTGATGCTATAGTTGCTAATGAGGAACACAACATAGCCTCCTATGATGTATCAAGCACAGGAATTATAGTTACGACAGGGAATAGCGCCAGTAACAGTGCGAGCACACATTCACTGGAAAAAGATCTAACTCAAACAGCGAGGGGAGACAGGGTGTCCTTAACAACGTGGAACATAGCAGGTCTTTCCAAAAAATCGAAGGACCTAACATTCCTATCCTTCGCCGATAAATTTGATATCATATGTCTACAGGAGTGTTGGGATTAGGAGGAGTCCCACATAGAGGGTTTTAGTACCTTTTTCACCTCGTCTACTCAAGGTAACCGAGGTAGGGGTTCTGGAGGCCTATGCACGTATGTCTCCAATCTCTCTAATTTAACAGTGAAAAGATTTGAGAACAAGGGGGATAACCATAGAGAGTGCAAATTTCTACAGGGCTTCTCTGTTAAAGGGAAAGGGATGAGCTTTCTCTTGATTAATTTATATAATAACATCATGCAAGAGGAAGCCAAAGTGTTTATAGATGACTTGACCCATATTTTAAATAGAGGCAGGAGAGAGGCCGACTGTATACTTATAGTGGGAGATTTCAACTGCCACCTATGCCCACACAGCAGCCTAGACATCTGTGGCATAACAAATCTAATAGGGGAGCCCAGCACGCATTTCGAACACACCGTCCAGGGTAACATGCTAAACCAATTAATGCATGATTGGGACCTAGGCTACGCAAACGAACTTTGCTAGCCCATGGTTGACTTCCGTCCAACCTTCCATGGTCATGGATCAGGTACTATTATAGATTTCATGTTGCTGTCTAACAGCAATCAGGGATCTGTACAAGGCTACAAAACAGAAGACCTGGCTATGAGTGACCACTTTCCATTTAGCCTTAGTCTTGTTGCAGGCACTTATGTTAGCCACGCAACAGGACTATCTGAAAGATTATATCGTCATTCAATTTCCTTGACCAGAAGAAATGGGTACGGTATTAAATGGGCTAAGGTAGACCCTAAAAATTTTCTAAAGGACGTAATCACGGAAGATCGAGAGCACTTTATGATGTGTTTGGAACAACATCCCAATCCACATAAGATCAGAGTGGCTTATGACAAGATAGTAGCCACCATTAATGACAAACTGACCAGGAAATGTAAAGATGTCGAAACAACGAGATCAATCGGTTGGTTTAATTCTGCCTGCTCCAGAGCCCACAAAGCTCTTCTACAGGCTCTAAAATCTCTCCCGAAAGATATCGAGTTAGTAAGAAAAGCTAGACTGGATTACAAACAGGCACTTCAAAATAGGAAAATAGAACTTAAAAACAATGCCTGGGAAGCGCTAATAAAGGCTAGCGCCCTTCAGGACAATATT
Organism: Lissotriton helveticus; assembly: GCF_964261635.1. Lineage (NCBI taxonomy): Eukaryota > Metazoa > Chordata > Amphibia > Caudata > Salamandridae > Lissotriton > Lissotriton helveticus. The sequence goes on from NC_136070.1 coordinate 13,023,090, forward strand.
GCCTTCTGGAGAGAAGTCAATGCCCCGTTCTTCGCAGAGAGAAAGACCGATTCCTTGGAGGTAGCAATAGCTGAGGACGTTTGGGTTAGCCATTTCACGGCATTATATAAAAACGATGCATTACCAGTGGTAAATTGCCCTGCGATCCCATTACATACTAACACTGTCCCGCAACTTGAAGCCTCCCACATTACAGACATCTTTCCACTAAACATAATCTTTTCCCCACTAGAGGTTGAGCAGGCTATTCGAGAGAGCGCTAATTCCAAAGACCCAGGCCCAGATGGCATCCCTATCGATCTATTCAAAGAAAACATGGACCTCTGGGCCCCGCTCCTCACTAACGTATTAAATACCTATAGTCAAACAGGTTTCCCAGACACATGGCAAAAAGCCATTGTAATTCCAATCTTCAAAAAAGGCAATAGACAGGATCCAAAATGCTATAGGCCAATATCTCTGCTCGATTCTTTGATGAAAGTGGCAGGAAGAGTCCTACTTACCAAACTACAATCCTGGGCTAAAATGGAAGGGGTTTTTCTAAGTTCCAATATGGGTTTAAACGAGGGCTGGGCACAGTTGAGCAGGGACTCAACTTGGCATTAATAACCAGTAAATATATGGCGGTCAAAAAAGGGAATTTATTCATGACGTTTGTCGATTTAAGCTCGGCTTTCGACTGCTTGAACCACAAAGTGTTATGGAATACCCTGTCCAAGCTGGGGGTGGACCCTCTTGTGTTGAATTTTATAAAGGAACTCTACAGAGGTGCAGGAGCAACGGTCAGCTATGGAAAAAATGGAGAACGCACCAAGAAGTTCCCTATAGAAAAGGGCGTTCGACAGGGCTGCATCCTTGCACCATTCCTTTTTAACTTGTACATTAACGAAGTGGCAGAGTTTCTGACAAATTTGGAAGTTGATTATCCCAAAATTAACGGCTTGTCGGTACCAATATTACTTTATGCCGACGATGCGGTAATAATGTCACGAACCCAGATGGGCCTACAAAAGGCTTTAACCGGCTTTTCAACGTTCATGGGTTTCAGAGACCTGAACATTAATGTGGGTAAAACTTTCACCATGTGTTGTACCTCAAAAAAGCGTTCTAGAACAGACTGCAAAACTTTTGTTAATCAGACAAAGATAGGCTTGACCAAAACCTTTTCTTATTTAGGCATTACTTTTAATAATAGGGGATCTTGGACGACAGCCATCTCCACACGCAACCTGGCATTCTCCCGCACCATTGGCGCAGTAAAACAATTTGCTAAGAGACTGGGCGGAAAACCCATAGACACTCTGCTTAAGATCTATGCAGCTAAATGTGTCTCTACTGCGACCTATGGGGCAGGTATCTGGGGGACGGCCGATTGCACACAAATTCAACTTGTGGAAAATGCTTTTCTTAGGTATTTGCTAGCTGTCCCAAGATCAATCTCACAACTATATGTCACAAAGAATTAGATCGGGTTCACATTACAGACCTAATTAAGATAAGACCTGTCAAGTTGTGGCACAAGATTTGGTCCTCTAAGGTCACAGCTTTCAGTAGGGAAGTGATTCAAGACTGTATGAATCAATCAGCTGCTAGGAAGTTCACCTGGCTTCATTATGTTAAAAAAATTCGGAACTCCATTGGCCACCCAGAACTTTATGCAACGCCCAGCTCATGTGCATTAATTTCAAAAAATGTTCTAAAGGACACCTGCCTTGAGCTGTTAGAAGACAGGCGGTGGTATCTGGATGGAAACAAGTCCACGATCATTTCTCATCGTCGCATTCTACACGGCCCAGGTTTACATCCATACTTGGCCCCGACCCTTACGAGCGACTCCAGAATGCTTCTAACAAGGATGAGAACTGACTGTTTTTATAGGCTAATATCCTTCCCTGATCGAAATGACTGGGGGGCCACGTTAATAAACTGTCCCTGTGATGACTCATCTACTCGGTCACATATCCACTGCATCTTTTTTTGTAAATACTATGAGTGGGGCAGGAAAAGGCATCTGTTGCCCCTCCTAAAGATGTGGGGATTGAGGCAATGTAAACCAGCTTTGATCAGACTATACATGCTACAAGATGAACTTACTATGGCCACAGCTGTTACATTTCTGAAATATGTAATTAGATGTAGATGCTCGATGGCATAATGACTGTAGGACTGTACTGTGTATTGACATTCTATAGCATATATTAATTACTTCGGTTTCTTTAAGTGTTCTTCTTTTTTAAAGAAAGAAGGCTTAATGCACCTTCCTTTTTAACGTTTTTATGTAATATAATGTGTTAAATCGTGTCATTGTATTTTTTGGATGAACTGTTACTTCTTTTGTAAATTGTTTTTTTTTATGTGCTTTTATGGTCTTTTAACAAATACCGAATAAAGCTATCTTTGACTTGACTTGACTTGAGGTCTTCTTTTTACATCTTCCCTTTCGGGTACAGTTACTCTTTGTATGGAAGACTGTATACAAAAATTAACTAACCTCACTACAAAATGGCATCCCTTGTATTTGTCCTGACTAGATACCATCAAAATGATGCTTTCTCCTATTGTCCTCTTTACAATTTCTAATATACCATTTTCTATATCCTTGAAACATTTTAAAAAATCAATTCCATTTTGTCTACCTTTTTGTGGGGACATAAAAAAATCTCGTGTGTCTTTATCAATCAATCAATCAATCAATCAGGTCATTTATAGAGCGCACTACTCACCCGTAGGGTCTCAAGGCGCTGGGTTGGGGGGGGGGGGGGTGCCGTTACTGCTCGAACAGCCAGGTCTTGAGCTTCTTCCTGAAGGAGAGGTGGTCTTGGGTCAGGCGCAGGTCGGTCGGGAGTGAGTTCCAGGTCTTGGCGGCCAGGTAGGAGAAGGACCTTCCTCCTGTTGTCGCTCTTCGGATGCGGGGGACGGCGGCGAGGGCGTGGCTGGTTGATCTGAGGAGGCGCTTGGGAGTGTAGAAGTTGATCCGGTTGTTGAGGTAGCTCGGGCCTTGGTCGTGTAGGGTTTTGTGCGCGTGGGTGAGGAGACGGAAGGTGATTCTCTTGTTGACCGGGAGCCAATGCAGATCTCTCAGGTGTCCGGAGATGTGGCTGCGTCGGGGGATGTCGAGGATGAGTCTGGCCGAGGCGTTCTGGATCCGCTGGAGTCTCTTCTGGAGCTTGGCGGTGGTTCCGGCGTAGAGGGCGTTGCCGTAGTCCAGTCGGCTGGTGACGAGGGCCTGGGTGACCGTCTTCCTCGTCTCGGTGGGGATCCACCGGAAGATCTTACGTAGCATGCGCAGGATGTTGAAGCAAGACGAGGAGACGGCGTTTACTTGTCTGGTCATGGAGAGGGAGGAGTCCAGGATGAAGCCCAGGTTGCGTACGTGGTCCGTCGGTTTGGGTGCGGTGCCCAGGGCGGGGGTCCACCAGGAGTCGTCCCAGGCGGAGGGCGCGGAGCCCAGGATGAGGACCTCCGTCTTGTCAGAGTTCAGTTTCAGGCGGCTGGTCGTCATCCATTCGGCTACATCTCTCATCCCTTCGTGCAGGTTGGCTCTGGCGGTGGCGGGGTCGTTGGTCAGGGAGAGGATCAGCTGGGTGTCGTCGGCATAGGAGATTATGTTGAGGTTGTGTTGGCGTGCGATGGCCGCGAGGGGGCTCATGTAGACGTTGAAGAGGGTGGGGCTCAGTGAGGATCCTTGAGGGACGCCGCAGATGACTTTGGTGGCCTCTGACTTGTACGGTGGTAGGCGGACTCTCTGTGTTCTTCCGTCGAGGAAGGAGGTGATCCATTCCAGTGCCTTGTCCTGGATTCCGATGTTGCCGAGGCGCTGTACTAGGGTGCGGTGGCAGACAGTGTCGAAAGCCGCGGAGAGGTCCAGGAGGATGAGGGCCGCTGTTTCTCCGTTGTCCATCAGAGTTCGTATGTCATCGGTGGCAGCGATGAGGGCGGTCTCGGTGCTGTGGTTCGCTCGGAAGCCAGACTGTGAGGGGTCGAGGGATCCATTCGTCTCGAGGAAGGCGGCCAGCTGTTTGTTGACGGTCTTCTCGATGACTTTGGCCGGGAACGGGAGGAGCGAGATGGGACGGTAGTTCTTGAGGTCGGTGGGGTCTGCTGTGGGTTTCTTGAGAAGAGCGCTGAGTTCGGCGTGCTTCCAGCTCTCAGGGAAGGTGGCGGTGTCGAAGGAGGTGTTGATGATGTCCCGCAGGTGGGGTGCGATGACAGCGTCGGCTTTGTTGAAGACGTGGTGAGGGCAGGGGTCAGTCGGAGATCCGGAATGGATGGAGTTCATTGTGCGGATGGTGTCTTTGGTGCTGATCGGAGTCCAGGTGCGGAGGGTGGTGGTGGGTGGCGTTGTTGCGGTTGTGGCTTGCGTTGGTTGGTTGCTGAAGCTGTTGTGTATGTCCGCGATCTTGTTGTGGAAGTAGGACGCGAGGGAGTTGCAGAGGTCTTGCGACGGGGTGATGTCATTGTTTCCGGCGTTGGGGTTGGAGAGCTCTTTCACGATGTTGAAGAGTTCCTTGCAGTTGTGCGCGTTGTTGTCCAGCCGGTATTCAAGGAATATCTTTTGTTTACTCGTAAACCACAATCCATATCCAAATTGATCCGTCCTAAAAAGGAGGGAGGGGTCAACTTCCCGAATTTTTCCTTATATCATAAGTCTTTTCTATTAAATCAAGCGTCCAACTGGATTACTGATTCCACTTCATCCTCCCCTCTTTGGTTGGCCTTGGAACGCTCTTTCATATCTCCTTTTTCATTCAAGGAATATCTTTTGTTTACTCGTAAACCACAATCCATATCCACTCCCATTCTTAAATATACTTCCAAGATTCTTCTTCTCCTTCCTATTACTTCTTTTCTCGATCAGCCCATTAGGCACAATACATCTATCTTAATTAAAGGTAAACCCATTTTTTGGAAATCCTGGAGATTGCATGGCATTATTTGGGTTCACCAACTATTCCATCACAATCCGGTTATCTCATTCTCATTAGCTGCCTCCTTGTTTCATTTACCTCCCACTTTTCACGCTAAATATTTGTTATTGAAACTTGCATTACAATCTGCTTTCGATGCTTCTCTTGTTCCTCCTCCCCCCCTCCCTTGTATCAGGAGTCCTCTGATAAACCTTCCCTACGCTCTTTACTTCTTAAACGTTCCAAAGCTTCAACAATGTATGCACTTCTTCAATCTCTACCCTCACCCCGTATTAAAACCAAGACTGAAGAAGCTTGGGAAGAAGATTTGGAAATTTCTTGGCCTATTGAGTTATGGGACAAATTATGGTTGAAGATTCGCCAATCTTCTAGGGCTGCTAACACAGCTCAGACATTATTTTTCATTTATAACCGTCTATTATTACCACCACTGACTCTTAGTAATCGATATTCAGATACCTTTGACAATTGTTGGTCCTGCTCTTCACCACATGCAGACCTATTCCATATGCTTTTCAAATGTCCCCTAATTCATACTTTTTGGGTGAAGGTGTGGTCTCATATTAACACAATTTTTTCTTCTACTCACTCTTTTTCTATTTCTCATATTTTCCTGGGCAGTGTTTCTCCTATTTGGGAACATTGTGCTTTCAGGGTAAAAATAATCGATTTATTAATAGCAGTGGCTTTCCAACAAATTACCAAAAATTGGAAAGATTTTACTAAAGTCTCTTATCAGGCTTGGTGGTACGCTGTTTGCTACAATCATAGATTAGATACAACATTGGTCTACCCCTAGATTTTAGCTACAAAGAGGAGGGAATTTTGGTGCCCAGTTACAATATTTTTCATATGAGTGCTCGGTGTTCTTTGTCTTTAACCCCGCTACAACAAGAAGTTACTAAACCTCCATGATTTCCTATAGGTTACTATATGCACTTCTTCTATTTTACACTTTTTATATTTATTGTATATTTCCTATGTAATTTATTGTTCTGTAATTTACCGGTTGCCAGTCATGCTTGCAGTATTTCTTCTTATTACTATTGCTTGTTTTGCTGTTTGATCATATTCATTATATGCAATGTCTTATATTGTAAATTTTTACTTTATTTGTTTCAATAAAAACTTTTCTGAACTTAAAAAAAAAAAAAAAAAGCAAAACGTTCCATAAACACCGGAAAAACACTTTTTCCGTGGTTTTTAGTGGCGTGAAAATGTGTAACCACTGATAACTGTTTTAAGATATTGAAAATACTGCAAAAAACCCCACCAGAATTTACCAAAAATAGAAACTGAAAACAGGACAGCCTATCTATAATGCTACCAAGGTAGTCAGTGCTTTAAAGGAAAACTTGTTTACTGTACACAAAGCTCAATACTATTTATTTATGCGACTTTCTTTAATGCAGATATTACCTGGAGGTGTTAAAGTGCTTTACATAAGAAATAGACATTCGTTAAGAAAACATCAACAACAACTGATAAATATTCAGTAACTGGCTTAAAGAGGCACGTGGGGTGGGGGTGGCGTCGCTTCCAGGCAAGAGACAGTCAAAGGTAGGCCTCTAGGCAAGAGACAGTGCAAGGTAGGCCTCCAGTCAAGAGACAGTGCAAAGTAGGCTTCCAGGTAAGAGACAGTCCAAGGTAGGCCTCCAGGCAAGAGACAGTGCAGACTCTAATCCCACCAGTGCCTGCAGATTAGAAGAGACATGATGTGAACTGAACTGTCTGTGGAACAGAAGGCCTTTCTCTTCAAATTTAAAGGTTGTTAGCAAGGAAATGGTGCCTAACCCGGAAGTAAAGAGTTCCAGACTCTAGCCTCGCTCCCTGGCACAGACTGAGGCACCCATCATTCCTTTCTAAAGGCCAGGGGTTCAGAAGCAGAGATTCAGTCTTCTGTGATGGTCTTGGCCCAGCAGATAACCTGAGCTTGGAAGCGAAGGATGTGGACGGGGGAGTGGAGGCCACGTGATGGATCCAGGCCATTCTGGATCTAGCTCTGGCCTCAGTGGGTGGTGGTGTTTTCTGTGAACACCTGCACTAGCCTTCCCTTGATGGAGGGTCGAAAGGCTTTAAATGCCAGTCGGATTGCACAGAGTTCCAGCAGGTTGATGTGGAGTCCGGATTCTGCTGGAGAGGAGTCCTTTTAGCTCCACCTCTCCCAGATGGCCATCCTATCCCAGGGATGATGCATCGGTCACGACTGTGAGATCTGGTTGGGTAAGGAAGAGGGGTCTGCCTTACTGAAAACCAGGATAGAGGTTGAAACATCAGTACCATAGCCAGAATATCCTAGACTTGACACTTGGGAGGATAAGCCCAAAACGGCACCGTCTCCAGAACAGCTCCGATGAAAAGGAGCATCTGAGAGGGAGTCTGGAGTTACTTTAGTGTTTGTTGATGGTGAACTACAGCGAGGTTTGCCATGGACTGGAGTGGGGCAGTGGAGGTGGGTAGTTATTCAGTCTCTAAAAGGTCGTCAGTCCTGGTGTCATTGAACAGCAGTAGCAGTTCGGATGTGAAGACTTCTGGTTGTAGCACCTCTGTCAATATGTTACACTTGACTGGCACCCAGGGTAACTGAAGGTCAAGGACCTCAGTCAAGTTCCGCACCACCACTGTATATGGAACTCCCTCCTTCGTAGCCACGGTAGGGAGAGAAAGCAGCCCAGTATCTGGAGCGGTATACAGCCCACTGGCTTCACCCAGTTACTCACACCAGTACATGCTGAGGTCTTCCTCATATGGCTGGTGTTCCCCAGGGGCCAGTGATTCAGTCTATTTCTCCCTGAGTCCCAACTCAAAAAAATAGGGTTCAGGTTCCAAACCGGCTCCGTATAGCAGTCGGGATTAGAATGTGATGGTGCCAGCTGCGACGGGAACGTCGGCATCAGGTTTGGCGCCGGGGAAGGTCGCGTTGGTATGGCTGGCACCAGTCCAGATTTAGGAATGGATCCATGGACGCCAACTAGAGCCAGGGCCAGGGCCACCGGCACCGAACGAGATGGGGCCCCCTCAGACCCAGCAGGGCCTGAAGGCACACTGCAGGGTTCAGGCCGCCCACAGATGAGTTGGATGGCCTCATTAAAGTCCTTTAGTTGGGCTGGGGTCGTACCCGGCTCCCAGAAAGTTGGGGCGGCACGGAGTCGGTATAGGTGCTGCCTCTAACGCAGAGCCAGGCCTTGAATGTTGACGCTCCCTCGCCTCGTCGGCCGATAGATGAGGAGAAGTTGAAGACCTTTTTGACTACGACTTCTTCTGGTGATGGGACTTACCCGATGTCCAGAGGCCTTGGAGTGGGACCTCGTCTCCGGACTCTGCGTCGGCTTCCGGGACCTTGAACGTTGTACGCCGGGCCGCCATGAGCTTGAGGAACCACTCCCGTAAGGCCTTAGGATTCATGACATGGTTATCAGAGCATGACTTCGGGTCATGGCCGTGCTCCAGACAACACAGGCAGACAAGGTGGGAGTCCGTAACCGACCTCGGCCAATGACATGCTCCGCAGGGCTTGAATGCTCCTTTCTTCTGTGACATCCTACTCAACAGGAGGACAAAACCTGAAAAGTACTCGTCAAAACGTTGAAAAAATCCAGTCATAAAATGGCTGAGGGGTAGCTTTTCTTCGGACAGCGCTGGCTGGCGAGGACCGGAGAGAAGTGATTTCGGCAATCCTAGGGGATGCCTACATAGGTGATGCCGCCATCACTTACAGTGCGGACAACGCAGACGTTGCATGTGGAACTGAACAACGCCACCAACTAGTGCACAGGGGTGCTGCTAACAAAAAATCCTGATGCCGTGGAAATTCAAAGGTAAGGAATCTGCGGCTAGAAGTCCCTATCAGATAGACCTGGGCACAACTGACGTGCAGCCCTACGGCTAGTACCATCATCCCATTGGTTGCAAGTTGGCGACTCGAATGGTGGCATAAATTAGCCACATTCAAGGCTACAAGGAGATACGACCTTCACTACAGATCTATGCCTTCCCCCACCAGGGAATGACAGCACAACGCGGACTCGTGAACCACGGACAAGCCACTCATGTAACCATTTGACGGCACCTACCAACAATCACTGAAGGCCCAAGCAGCCCCCGAACCTGGAAAACATGGAAGCAGCCCCACGTGAGATGCCTCCGGTCCATACTCAATGACAGCAGCCCACCCTAGCAGGGCTGGGACAACTTTCATCACACCACCCTTTGCAGTCACAGCTGAGGTACAAACCTAGCAATATATATATATATTAAACTAGATTATGGGCATCGTTTACAATGTATATGTTTATATGTAAAGCACATTCATTACCATCGACTCATTAAAGCAGTGACTGCGGCGACACACGAGTTTACATGAACAAATAGCGCCTATGTCAAGAAGCGTCAATCATCGCTTCAGGCGCAAAAGCATAAGTCAAGGGATGTACTGGGGACTCCCAGCAGCTCTGGGCTGAGACCCTCCAGACTGGGAACTCGTCGAGTTAATATTTGAACTTTAATCGATTATAGGAAGGCGCCAAGTAACGGGTTTTACATGCAGGGAGCTCAGAAGCTTGTATCATGAGGGGGGAGGGCTGTGTCAGCACTAGAGAGAAACAACAAAAAGCTACATATTTTCATCAATGGAAATATTTGAAAACATTTCGAAGTTGCTTTCCCTGATGACTGACACAATCGTTGTGACATTTCGAAGGCTTTTGAAGTTAAAGAAGGTGAGGAGCGGCGACTGGTGCCTTTGACATGGGTCATTGTTAGACGGGGACCCGGAGGGTCGGCCGAGTACTGGGGGAGAGGCCTCCGATGAGGGCCGTCTCCGGCGATCGTACAGACAAGTCACTCCTCCCCCCAAAGATAGACACCACACCAGGATGAGATCAACACTCTTTATATAGGGTTCTTGCGGCAAGGTTATCAGCGATACAGGAGATTCAGGACTCGAGGGTCCCCTCAATTCTAGTCTCTGTAGGAAAAGGGGGTAGCGGGACAGTCTGGGTACCGGATCGGCACCGGGGGTGGCAAGAGGGAAGCTCACAATCCTCGAGCTTAGAAGTCTGCAAGGTCGGGCCGCGGCAGCGCCAGCCGGCTAGGATAGAGATCTACAACGAAGGGGCCGCGGCAGCGCCAGCAGGCCAAGGCGATGGTTCCCGTTGCAGAGGGCCGCGGCAGCGCCAGCAGGCCAAGGCGATAGTTCACGTGGCAGAAGGCCGCGGCAGCGCCGGCAGGCCAAGGCGATGGTTCCCGTTGCAGAGGGCCGCGGCAGCGCCAGCAGGCCAAGGCGATAGTTCACGTGGCAGAAGGCCGCGGCAGCGCCGGCAGGCCAAGATGATGGTTGCACGAGGTGGAGGGCCGCGGCAGCGCCAGCAGGCCAAGGCGGTGGTTTCACGAGGGTAGGCCACGGCAGCGCCAGCAGGCCAAGACGAAGGGTTCACAGGGCAGGGCTGCGGCAGCGCCAGCAGTCCGTCAAGGATGAGTTCTTCTCGGTGTCTCTCGACTCCAGGATACAACTGCCTTCCTGGTCTGGGGCTGCCCCAGTTATAGGTCTGGTCCCCTTTGATGTCCAGACCCTCGCGCCTGAGGTCGGGAGGTCCGGAATGAGGGAGTCCAGACACCCAGCAGGGGGGTGGAGCCAGCGGCCAGGGAGGCCGGGGGTGATCGACACCTGGCGGAGGAGAGCCGTTGACGACTCCTTCTTCCATTGACCTGCCAAGTGGTCTCTTTACCCCCTGTGTGGAGGTTGGTGCCTCGATGTCGGGGCCAGGCCCAGGGTTGGGGTCGAGTCGAGGCCACGCGGCCTCGTGCTGTAGTGTCCAAAGATGGCGGCTGGGCCGGGGCCATGGTGCTGACGGGGACCAGGGCCAGCCGGTACGGGAGGGTTCAGGAGCGGGCGTCCCGTTGTGGGTTGCCTCGGGGGGTTGCCGGGGTGGCTCTTGCTGGGGATTCAGGGAGAGCCGGGGTCCGGGCCCCGTTGTGCGGAGGGGGGACGGCCCAGCCACGAGGCCTGTCCAACATGCGTCCCCCCCAGCGGAAGGCAGGGAGAGTCAGCCATCCTCTTGGGGACTCTCCCCGCCGAGGCGGAAGAAGCGTGACAGGCCGTCTGCGTTGGCGTGGTCCTGGCCTGGACGATGCTCCACAGTGAAGTCCATCCCCTGCAGGGAGATGGACCAGCGCAACAGTTTTGGGTTTTCCCCCCCGCATCTGCATCAGCCATTGCAGGGGTCGGTGGTCTGTCTGTACCCTAAAGGGGGTGCCGAAGAGGTAGGGCCGGAGTTTCTTGAGGGCCCATACTACGGCGAAGGCCTCCCTCTCGATGGTGCTCCAGCGCTGTTCCCGGGCCAGCAGGCGTCGGCTGAGGAATGCCACTGGCTGATCGACTCCCTCGGTGTTGAGTTGGGAGAGGACGGCCCCCACGCCCTGATCGGAGGCGTCCGTCTGTACAATGAATTGCCGGCCGTAGTCGGGAGCCTGGAGCACGGGGGCAGTGCACATGGCGGCCTTCAGCTTCTCGAAGGCCGATTGGCAGTCCGGAGTCCAGTTGACTGTCTGGGGGTTCTTCTTGGATGTGAGCTCCGTGAGGGGCCCCACGATGCTGCCATAGTCCTTCACAAACCGCCGGTAGTACCCGGTGAGTCCCAGGAAGGCCCGGACCTCGGTTTGGGTCGTAGGGGGTTGCCAGGCCTGGATGGCAGCGACCTTGAGCTGGAGGGGGGCCACCAGACCGCTTCCCACTTGGTGTCCTAGGTAGGTCACGGACCCTTGGCCAACCTGACATTTGCTGGCCTTGACGGTGAGCCCGGCCTGCCGGAGGGCGTGTAGAACTTCCCGCAGGTGGCGGAGGTGGTCGGTCCAGTGGTGACTGTACACAGCGATGTCGTCCAGGTAGGCGGCGCTGAATTCTTCGAGGCCCGCCAGTACCTGGTTCACCAGTCGTTGAAATGTTGCCGGAGCGTTTTTCATGCCGAATGGCATCACCTTGAAGTGGTAGTGACCGTCCGGGGTAGAGAAGGCGGATCGCTCTTGGGCCCTGGGGGTGAGGCCGATTTGCCAGTAGCCCGCTGTCAAATCGAAGATGCTCAGGTAGCGGGCGGCCCCCATACGGTCAATTAGCTCATTTGCCCGGGGGATAGGGTGAGCGTCGGTCCTGGTAACGGCATTCAGTCCCCGGTAGTCCACACAGAACCGGAGCTCAGGGGCAACGCCCGGGGCGGCAGCCTTAGGGACCAGGACGACTGGGCTGGCCCAGGGGCTGTCAGAGGGTTCGATCACTCCCAGGGCCAGCATCTTGGATACCTCGGTCTGGATGCAGGCGTGCACCCGATCTGGTACGCGGTACGCTCTATGTCGAATAGGGGGGCTGTCCCCGGTATCCACATCGTGAAGGCACCAGGGGGTGACCCCGGGGGTGAGAGAGAACAAGGATGCGAATCGTGTCAGGAGAGCTTGACAGTCTTGGCGTTGCTCTGGGGACAAGGCCTCGGAGAGTCTGACCCCTTCCACTGAGCCATCCTGTTCGAGGGTCCTCAGCAGGTCAGGAAGGGGCTCGGAGTCCTCTTCCGTCCCATTATCAGTAGCCATCAGGAGGCTGAGTTCTGAGCGTACAAAATGGGGCTTGAGTCTGTTGGCATGGAGGACTCGTAGGGGGTTCCGGGAGGTTTCCACGTCGATTAAGTAGGTGACGGGCCCCTTGCGTTCGATCACCTTGAAGGGTCCGGACCATTTGTCCTGTAGGGCACAGGGTTCGACCGGGGACATCACCCAGACCTGCTGTCCCGGCTCGAACTCGATGGAGGAAGCGTGTTGATCATACCATTTCTTCATGTCTTCCTGACTGGCTTCAAGGTTGGCTTTGGCGATCTCCCTGAATCGCCGGGTCTGGTTGCGAAGGGCCAAGAGATACTTGTATATGTCAGGGGGAGTTTTCTGGGGGGGCCTCTCCCAACCTTCTTTGACTAGGCTGAGGGGACCCCGGACGGGGTGTCCGTACAGGAGTTCAAATGGGCTGAAGCCTAGGGATTTTTGAGGGACCTCTCGGTAGGCGAACAGGAGGCACGGGAGTAGCACGTCCCACTGGCGACGGAGGGGTTCTTCTAGGCCCATGATCATTCCTTTGAGAGTGCGGTTAAACCGCTCGACCAATCCATTTCCCTGCGGGTGATAGGGGGTCGTGAATTTGTAGGTGACCCCGCACTGTTGCCAGAGAGACTTCATGTATTTCGAGATGAAGTTCGTGCCCCTGTCGCTGACGACCTCCCGGGGGAAGCCCACCCGGGAGAAGATCCCCATCAGGGCTCTGCCTACCACGGGTGCTGTCACGGTTCGAAGAGGGATGGCCTCGGGATAGCGGGTGGCGTGGTCCACCAGGACCAGGATGAACCGGTGTCCTTGGGCTGTCCGGGGGTCCAGGGGCCCCACAATGTCTATTCCCACCCGTTCGAACGGGGTGGTGACGACGGGAAAGGGCTGTAAGGGTGCTTTGGTTTTTCGGCCACTTTTTCCGCTGGCCTGGCAGGTGGGGCAGGCCCTGCAGTGGTTGGTGACATCTTTTCGCATTCGGGGCCAGTAAAAGTGGGTCACCAGGCGGTCGTACGTTTTGTCTTGTCCCAGGTGTCCGGCCAGGGGTACATCGTGGGCTAACTTCAAGAGGAAATCCCTGAAGCGAAGGGGCACCACCAGCACCCGACTGGCCCCTAGTTCGGCAATCCTTTGCTCACTGTAGAGCAGGTCATTGTCCCAGTAGATCCAGTGGTCCCCCGAGGTGTCCCCTGCGCTCTGGGTAAGGGCTTGCTGCCGGAGTCCCTCGAGGGAGGGACAGGTTCTTTGTTCTTGTCTGAACTGTTCCTGGGTGGGACCCCCCCCTTGACGCCACTGGGCCAGGTCGGGGAGGTCCTGGAGCCGACCGAGTCCTTCTTCGGTTCGGGCCGGAGGACTTGCTTCTGGGGTGGCCTCCTCTGGGGCAATCGTGGGAGGAGGCTCCGGCCACTCGGGTTCCTCTGGACGGGGGACGGCCCGGGCGGTCAGGGACCGGGTCGTGACACAGACCCATTCGGGGAGGCCCAGCATCCCCAGGTGCTCTCTCCGTTCGACTGCTGCCCAGGGAGAACTTTCGATATTGTTCCCCAGGAGGCAATCCACCGGAGCATCATCGCTTGACAGACACTTTCAGCATCCCGGATACTCCTCCCCATTCGAAGGGGACGTAGGCCATTTGACATAGACTTTCTGAGTTGTCGGCCGACCGGACAGGGCAAAGAATGTTCGGCAAGATCTGGTCCGGGGCCACCAGATGACAGCGGACTGCGGTCACACTGGCCCCGGTGTCGTGGAGGGCTTCAGCCCGGTGGCCATTAATGTTGACCCACTGGCTGTACTTCTGCGTGTTGGCGGGAAGGGGGGCCCCGAGGGATCAGGTCCCGTTCCCCTAAGCAAACCAGGGACATGGCGGCCGGTTCCCATTCCGGCTGGTCGGTCTCGTACTCTTCTTGGTCTTCCGGGGTTGGCTCTTCCCCCAGGGCGGCAGCAGCGACCTGGCGGGGTATAGTGTTCGGGTTCTTTGGGCAGTTGGGATCATTGGCGTAGTGGCCGGGTCGCTGGCATCGGTGGCAAGTAATGTTGGCTCGGAAGCCTGGTCGCATCGGAGGGTTTCCCCGGCTGGCCGGGGGCGGAGGGTTGCTTGCGGGAGTCACCGGGCCGGTGTCTCTACCCCGACCCTGGCCTCCTCCTCCCCCACGGCGGCGATGGGGCCCTTGGGCAGTTCTGTTCGGTTCGCTGGGCCCGTTTCGGCCAACTCGGGTGCTTTCCCATCGGTCAGCTTCGGCGGCGAGTTGCCGAGGTTCCGTTAGTTTACTGTCCAGGAGGTGCTGCCTGAGTTCGATGAAGCAGTTGTTAGAAAGGTGCTCCCACACAATAAGGTCAAAGAGTTGCTCGTAGGTGGTCACTTTGCTGCCCTTGATCCACCCCTCGAAGGCCCGGCTAAAAAAGTTCACGTACTCCACCCAAGTTGTACCCGGGATCCGTTTGCAGTCGCGGAACCGCTGGCGGTACATCTCGGGTGTGAGTCCGTATCGAGTGAGGAGGGCGGCTTTCATGTGGTCGTAGGATGTTATCAGATGGTCCGGGAGTTGCAGCAGGGCGTCTCGCCCTTCGTTGACAAACCTCCCCCATAACCCGGCTCCCCAGTCGCTCCGGGGAATCCGGTGGGAGGTCATGGCTACCTCGTACGCTTTGAACCATTGCTGGATATCATCGTTCTTGTAGTACTCTCTGACGACATCTTTGGGGATGTGGACCTTGGGGTCTGTAGTGGCAGGGGTGTTTGTGCGCTCGGGGGTCCCGAGCTCCTTGTTCTGCTTCCGAATCTCTAGTTCTTTGAGGTTGCGCTCATGTTCGTAGGCTAGCTTCTTCTCTTCTAGCTCTCTCTGCCTTTGTTTCTCTTCTCGCTCCTCTCGGAGCCGTAAGTGTTCCAATGTTATTTTTTGTTCCGCCAATTTGAGCTCTCCATCTAAGCGAAGTCGCGCCAGTTCTAATTCATGGAGCCTGCTTTTTTCCCGTTCTCGGACCTCCTCTGGGGAGAAACCCGATCTTCTTTCTTCCGTCGGCGTGGGGCTTGTTTCGGGTGTCTCGTGGCTTCGTGTTTGGGGTACGGTTGTACCCCTCTCCGCCCAAGATTCCAGGGCTTGTTTGAAGTCCTCTTTCGTGCTCAGTCCTGTGGTTGAAATGCCTAGTTCTATGAAGAATTGTTTCAGTTCTCTGTGGTTGTATTCTTCTAGCTTTTCCATCTGGAATTTTTCCGTTGTTCCGCTCTCTTTTGTTGTCATGGTGGTTGTGTGTCGTGGGGCGAGTTACCCTCTGTACGATTATGCGTTGGTTCGGATCGCGCCGCTGGCCACCAATGTTAGACGGGGACCCGGAGGGTCGGCCGAGTACTGGGGGAGAGGCCTCCGATGAGGGCCGTCTCCGGCGATCGTACAGACAAGTCACTCCTCCCCCCAAAGATAGACACCACACCAGGATGAGATCAACACTCTTTATATAGGGTTCTTGCGGCAAGGTTATCAGCGATACAGGAGATTCAGGACTCGAGGGTCCCCTCAATTCTAGTCTCTGTAGGAAAAGGGGGTAGCGGGACAGTCTGGGTACCGGATCGGCACCGGGGGTGGCAAGAGGGAAGCTCACAATCCTCGAGCTTAGAAGTCTGCAAAGTCGGGCCGCGGCAGCGCCAGCCGGCTAGGATAGAGGTCTACAACGAAGGGGCCGCGGCAGCGCCAGCAGGCCAAGGCGATGGTTCCCGTTGCAGAGGGCCGCGGCAGCGCCAGCAGGCCAAGGCGATAGTTCACGTGGCAGAAGGCCGCGGCAGCGCCGGCAGGCCAAGATGATGGTTGCACGAGGTGGAGGGCCGCGGCAGCGCCAGCAGGCCAAGGCGGTGGTTTCACGAGGGTAGGCCGCGGCAGCGCCAGCAGGCCAAGACGAAGGGTTCACAGGGCAGGGCTGCGGCAGCGCCAGCAGTCCGTCAAGGATGAGTTCTTCTCGGTGTCTCTCGACTCCAGGATACAACTGCCTTCCTGGTCTGGGGCTGCCCCAGTTATAGGTCTGGTCCCCTTTGATGTCCGGACCCTCGCGCCTGGAGGTCGGGAGGTCCGGAATGAGGGAGTCCAGACACCCAGCAGGGTGGTGGAGCCAGCGGCCAGGGAGGCCGGGGTGATCGAAACCTGGCGGAGGAGAGCCGTTGACGACTCCTTCTTCCATTGACCTGCCAAGTGGTCTCTTTACCCCCTGTGTGGAGGTTGGTGCCTCGATGTCGGGGCCAGGCCAGGCCCAGGGTTGGGGTCGAGTCGAGGCCACGCGGCCTCGTGCTGTAGTGTCCAAAGATGGCAGCTGGGCCGGGGCCATGGTGCTGACGGGGACCAGGGCCAGCCGGTACGGGAGGGTTCAGGAGCGGGCGTCCCGTTGTGGACGGGTTGTGGGTTGCCTCGGGGGGTTGCCGGGGTGGCTCTTGCTGGGGATTCAGGGAGAGCCGGAGTCCGGGCCCCGTTGTGCGGAGGGGGGACGGCCCAGCCACGAGGCCTGTCCAACAGTCATTTCTCAACACGTAACGCAAATGTTTTTGTTTAGAGTGATAAGGCATAAGTGCTAAAGTCTGCTGGTAACAGTAACTTTCCTGACCACTTAAAGATATAAAAAGAGTGGGTGGGGCACGCACAACCTGAAATATCCAAGGTGAACAAATGATAGGGTGTCGCGTGCTGCTGGGGTTTAACTTTCTGTTCCAAAAAGTGTTGTCTAAATGATCCTTGATGCAACTCCTGTTAGGAGTTGTCCCCCTGGCGCACAGCGTTGGATACCAAAGAACTGGTTTAATGATGAAATGAAAAAAAAAAAAGTTTTCAAACCACGTGATTTGTTTGTCGATTGTTTTAATGACTAACCGTCATTGTAAAAGTTCCTTATGTTCGAACAGTCATCACTGTTGTAAAGTACATAAAATTCAAAGTATTATGTCTTTTTTCCAAGAAGTGCGTTGCCACAGTGGATTTTACGTTCTCGGTTCTGATGTTACTTTTGTGCTCCAAGATGCGGGTGCGTATTTTGCGTTCCGTATGCCCAACATAACACATGCCACAAGGGCATTTAAGTAAGTATATAACGTTTGAGGTGTTACAAGTGGCGTTGACTTTCAATTTGATGGTAGTGCCTTTCATGGGATGGTGAATGCTATTGCCTGGTATGGAGTTATGACAATTGCTGCAATTCTGGCATGGTACCAAGCCTTTGTATCTGGTCGTGTTGGAGTCTCCAGCGGATCGCGTCAGCAGATCCTTTAGATTAGGTCCTCTTGTATAGTTGAAAATGGGTTTGTTTTCAAAGAGTCCTCTAAAATCAGGTTCCCTGCTAAGTAGTGGCCAGTATTTTAAGAGGATGTTGCGATATCTGTTGCTTGTGGTTGAATATTTGGAAACTACGACCGTGCGGTTTGTGTCTTGTTTCTGTTTCATGGACAGGAGATCTTGTCTGTTCGAGGCATCACACCTGTTTTTGCGGTTTCCAAGATATCAGGAGGATATCCGCGGTCTTTAAATCTGGTGCACATGTCATTGATTTGTTTGGAACATTCTGAGGGTTCTGAAACAATCCGTTTTACTCTCAAGTGTTGAGATAATGGTAAGTTGTTCTTAAGACCTGGTCTGTGGAAACTCGTGTAGTGCAAGATGCTGTTGCGATCGGTCTCCTTACGATATAAGGTAGTGGAGAATGTTCCATGCTCTACCGGAACTCTAACGTCCAGGAAGTTGATTGAACGTTGACTGTATTCCCATGTGAATTGTATGCGCTCATCAATGTCGTTGAGTTGTTGTAAGAATTGCATGAGTGTATCTGCTGTTCCTGACCATAGTATGAACATGTCATCAATATAACGGAGAAAAATCTTCCCGTGTTCTAGCCATGGAAGTTGGTTAAGAATGTATTGTTGCTCAAAGTGGTGCATAAACAGGTTGGCATATACTGGAGCTACACAATTGCCCATGGAAGTCCCGCTTAACTGTAGGTACCAAGATTCATTCCATTTAAAATAGCTCTGATAGAGTGTGAACACCAGCAGTTCCATCAACAAGATTTGTAATTTGGGTGCTAAGTTTGAATCGAGTAAAGCACGATCAATGGCTTCTATGCCTGACTGACTGATGGTATTTCTAAAGCGCACAAATGCCGAGGCGTCTTGGCGCGGAGTAAAGTAACCAACCAAGTACTGACCGATGCATCATTGAGTGAAAAGCCATATCTTAATTTCCTTCCTGAACAGCCTACGGTTAGCGATCTGTCTGAGGTGTAATGGGGCTGAGTTCCATAACCTGGAGGCCAGAAAGGAGAAGTCCTTGCCTCCCCATCGTGATCTTTTGATCTTAGGAACATTGACCAAACATTGCACAGCAGACCTAAGGGAACGCTTGGCTGGTATCGAGAGAATGCTGAGTTATGAGGAATGGAAGTGTACAGCGATTTAACATCAACTGTACAGAGCCATAGCTCTTCTTCTGGACTGATTTGGATGGCATTGATTTTGACCATGAAATCAGTGGTGTCTCGAATATATGATGGAATGTTGACAACAAGAGGTTGTAAATGCTTATCAATACATTTTCCAATTGGTTCATGAATACTTCCTTTCGTGGAAACGATAGGTCTAAATGGAGGCTTTTGTACATTTTTGTGGATTTTCGGAAGCATATGTAATGATGGTGACCTGGGGTTCTCTTGTATCAAGTATTTTTTGACTCTGTCCGTGATGAGGCCTTCATCAAGTGCCTTCTGTACGATGTTTGACAGTATCATTCTGAATTCATTAGTGGGATTGTAATCCAATTTGGCATATGTGCTGGTGTCGGAAACATGTAGTGATACTTGTTCAAGATAATATGAACTGTCCATGATAACTAAGGCGCCGCCTTTGTCTGCGTTTTGACAGATTATGGACTGATTCTCAGCAAACTTCTTCAAGATGCTTCTGTCCTTCACAGTTAGGTTGCAATGTTTCGAGGTTTGTTGGAATTTAGGAGACATAATTTCTTGTTTGACCAAGTTCTCAAAAGTGTCAATGATTTTGTGCCTCACTGGAGCACAAAATGTGCTGCGTGGACGTAATCCCATCAACATGTCTTCTTGTTGAGTGGTTGTAACACTACATTCTCAAAATAGTGCCCTAATCTGATGCTTCTCATGAGTTTGAAAAGGCTTATCTCAAGTTCTAAGGTGTTAGTAGTCGTAGTTGGCACAAAGGTTTGTCCTTTCAGTAATGTACATAATTCATGTTTCGAGAATTGTTGTGAGGAAATGTTAATGACTAAGTTGTTGAAGTCCATTGTTAGACGGGGACCCTGAGGGTCGGCCGGATACTGAGGGAGAGATCCCCGAGTGGGACCGTCTCCTGCGATCGTACAGACAAGTTACCTCCCTCCCCACAAACAGGCATCACACCAAGTCGAGTTCAATGCTTTATATAAGGTTCTTAAGGCAAGGATATCAGCGATACAGGATATCTCGGACCCGGGGGTCCTCTCACTTCTAGTCTCTGTAGGGAAAAAGGGGGTAGCGGGACAGTCTTGGTACCGGATCGGTACAGGTAGTGGTAAGAGGCGAGCTCACAATCCTCGAGCTGGAGTGTCTGTGGATCGGGCCGCGGCAGCGCCAGCAGGCCAAGATGATAGTTTCACGAGGCAGAGGGCCGCGGCAGCGCCAGCAGGCCAAGTCGATGGTTTCACGAGGCAGAGGGCCGCGGCAGCGCCAGCAGGCCAAGACGATGGTTTCACGAGGCAGAGGGCCGCGGCAGCGCCAGCAGGCCAAGACGATGGTTTCACGAGGCAGAGGGCCGCGGCAGCGCCAGCAGGCCAAGACGATGGTTTCACGAGGCAGAGGGCCGCGGCAGCGCCAGCAGGCCAAGACGATGGTTTCACGAGGCAGAGGGCCGCGGCAGCGCCAGCAGGCCAAGACGATGGTTTCACGAGGCAGAGGGCCGCGGCAGCGCCAGCAGGCCAGTCACAGAGGAGTTCTTCTCGGGTCTCTCGACTCCAGGATACAACTGGTTTCCTGGTCTGGTCCTGCCCCAGTTATAGGTCTGGTCCCCTTTGATGTCCGGACCCTCGCGCCCGGGGGGGCCGGGAGGTCCGGGATGAGGGAGTCCAGACACCCAGCAGGGGGGTGGAGCCAGCGCCCAGGCGGCCGGGGGTGATCGACACCTGGCGGAGGAGAGCCGTTGACGATTCCTTTCTCCCATTGACTCGCCAAGTGGTCACTCTGCCTCCCGGGGGGAGGTTGGTGCCTCGATGTCGGGCCCGGCCGGGTCCAGGGTGAGGGTCGAGTTGAGGCCACGCGGCCTCGTGCTGTAGTGGCCCAAGATGGCGGCTGGGCCGAGGCCGTGGTGTGGATGGTGACCCGGGCCAGCTGGGTTCGGAGCTGGTGTCTTGTGGGTGAGGAATTGCAGTGTACTTCGGGTGGTCATCGGGGACTCTGGCTGGGGATGCAGGGGGAGCCAGGGTCCAGGTCCCATTGCGGGGAGGGGGCAGCCCGACCATGCGGCCTGTCCAACATGCGTCCCCCCCAGCTGAAGGCGGGGAGAGTCAGCCATCTTCCTGGGGACTCTCCTCGCTGAGGCGGAAAAAGCGTGACAGGCCGTCGGCGTTGGCGTGGTCCTGGCCTGGACGATGTTCCACCGTGAAGTCCATCCCCTGCAGGGAGATGGACCAGCGCAGCAGCTTCGGGTTCTCCCCCCGCATTTGCATCAGCCATTGCAGGGGTCGGTGGTCTGTTTGCACCCGGAAGTGGGTGCCGAAGAGGTATGGCCGGAGCTTCTTGAGTGCCCAGACTACGGCGAAGGCCTCCCTCTCAATGGTGCTCCAGCGCTGTTCTCGGGGCAATAGGCGTCTGCTGATGAAGACCACTGGCTGGTCGATCCCTTCGGCGTTGAGTTGGGAGAGGACGGCCCCCACACCATGATCGGAGGCGTCCGTCTGCACAAGGAATTCCCGGCTGTAGTCGGGAGCCTGGAGCACGGGGGCCGTGCACATGGCGGTCTTTAGCTTTTCGAAGGCCGATTGGCAGTCCGGGGTCCAGTTGACGGTTTTGGGGCTCTTTTTGGAGGTGAGCTCCGTGAGGGGCCCCACGATGCTGCCATAGTCCTTCATGAACCGCCGGTAGTATCCGGTGAGCCCCAGGAAGGCCCGGACCTCTGTTTGGGTCGTAGGGGGTCGCCAGGCATGGATGGCAGCAATCTTGAGTTGGAGAGGGGCCACCAGCCCGCTTCCCACTTGGTGTCCTAGGTAGGTCACGGACCCTTGGCCCACCTGGCACTTGCTGGCTTTGATGGTGAGCCCGGCTTGCTGGAGGGCGTGTAGAACCTCCCGCAGGTGGTGGAGGTGGTCGGTCCACTGGTGGCTGTACACAGCAATGTCGTCCAGGTAGGCGGCGCTGAAGCCTTCCAGGCCCGCCAGTACCTGGTTTACCAGCCGTTGGAACGTTGCCGGGGCGTTTTTCATGCCGAAGGGCATGACTTTAAAGTGGTAGTGCCCGTCT
Organism: Lissotriton helveticus; assembly: GCF_964261635.1. Classification (NCBI taxonomy): domain Eukaryota; kingdom Metazoa; phylum Chordata; class Amphibia; order Caudata; family Salamandridae; genus Lissotriton; species Lissotriton helveticus. Next base: position 13,045,079 of record NC_136070.1, read on the forward strand.
GGGGTAGAGAAGGCGGATCGTTCTTGGGCCCTAGGGGTGAGGCCGATCTGCCAGTAGCCCGCTGTTAGGTCGAAGATGCTCAGGTAGCGGGCGGCCCCCATCCAGTCAATTAGCTCGTCTGCCCGGGGGATGGGATGAGCGTCGGTCCGGGTAACTGCATTCAGCCCCCGATAGTCCACGCAGAACCGGAGCTCAGGGGCAACGCCCGGGGCAGCTGCCTTGGGAACTAGGACGACTGGGCTCGCCCAGGGACTGTCTGAGGGTTCGATCACTCCTAGGGTCAGCATTTTGGACACCTCGGTCTGGATGCAGGCTCGTACCCGGTCTGGTACGCGGTACGCTCGGTGTCGAATAGGAGGGCTGTCCCCGGTGTCCACATCGTGGAGGCACCAGGGGGTGACTCCGGGGGTGAGGGAGAACAGGGAGGCGAACTGCCTCAGGAGCGTTTGGCAGTCTTGGTGTTGCTCCGGGGACAGGGCCTCGGAGAGCTGGACCCCTTCTACTGAGCCATCCTGCTCGAGGGCCCTCAGTAAGTCCGGAAGGGGTTCAGAGTCTTCTTCTGTCCCATTATCGGTAGCCATCAGGAGGCTGAGTTCGGATCGCACAAAATGGGGTTTGAGCCTGTTGGCATGGAGGACCCGTAGGGGGTTCCGGGCAGTCTCCATGTCGATTAAATAGGTGACGGGCCCCTTGCGTTCGATTACCTTGAAGGGCCCGGACCATCTGTCTTGGAGTGCACAGGGCTCAACCGGGGACATCACCCAGACCTGTTGTCCAGGTTCGAACTCAATGGAGGACGTGTGCTGATCGTACCACCTCTTCATGTCCTCCTGACTGGCCTCGAGGTTGGCTTTGGCGGCGTCTCGGAACCGCCGGGTCTGGTTGCGGAGAGCCAGGAGATACCTGTAGATGTCCGGGGGAGTTTTCTGGGGAGGCTGCTCCCAACCTTCCTTGACTAGGCTGAGGGGGCCCCGGACGGGGTGCCCGTACAGGAGTTCAAAGGGGCTGAAGCCGAGGGACTTCTGCGGGACCTCCCGATAGGCAAACAGGAGGCAGGGAAGTAGCACGTCCCACTGGCGTCGAAGGGGTTCTTCTAGACCCATAATCATCCCCTTGAGGGTGCGGTTGAATCTCTCGACCAGTCCGTTTCCTTGCGGGTGATAGGGGGTCGTGAATTTGTAGGTGACCCCGCATTGTTGCCAGAGGGACTTCATATATCTGGAGATAAAGTTCGTGCCCCTGTCACTGACGACCTCCCGGGGGAACCCCACCCGGGAGAAGATCCCCATCAGGGCCCGGCCCACCACGGGGGCCGTCACGGTCCGAAGAGGGATGGCCTCGGGGTAGCGGGTGGCGTGGTCTACAAGGACCAGGATGAACCGGTGTCCTTGGGCTGTTCGAGGGTCGAGGGGCCCCACAATGTCTATTCCCACTCGTTCAAACGGGGTGGTGACGACAGGAAAGGGTTGTAACGGTGCTTTGATTTTTCGGCCACTTTTTCCGCTGGCCTGGCAGGTGGGGCAGGCCTTGCAGTGGTTGGTGACATCCTTCCGCATGTGGGGCCAGAAAAAATGGGTCACCAGGCGGTCGTAGGTTTTATCCTGCCCCAGGTGTCCGGCAAGGGGGACATCGTGGGCTAAGTTCAGGAGGAAGTCTCGGAAGCGAAGGGGCACCACCAGCACCCGACTGGCCCCTAGTTCTGCAACTTTCTGCTCGCTGTAGAGCAGGTCTTGGTCCCAGTAGATCCAGTGGGCCCCCGAGGTATCCCCGGTGCTCTGGGCCAGGGCTTGCTGCCGGAGTCCTACGAGAGAGGGACAGGTTTTCTGTTCGGCCCGGAATTGTTCCTGCGTGGGGCCTCCCTCCTGCCGCCATTGTGCCAGGTCAGGGACGTCCCGAAGCTGGTCGGATCCTTCTTCGGTTTGGGTCAATGGACTGGCTTCTGGGGCGGCCTCCTCGGGGATGAGCGCGGGAGGAGGTTCTGGCCACTCGGGCTCTTCTGGGCTGGGGACCGCGCGGGCGGTCATGGACCTGGTCGTGACGCAGACCCATTCGGGGAGGCCGAGCATCCCCAGGTGCTCCCTCCGTTCGACAGCTGCCCAGGGAGAGCTTTCAAGGTCGTTTCCTAGGAGGCAGTCCACGGGGGCATCATCGCGGACAGTTACTTTTTTTTCATCCCTGTTACTCCTCCCCACTCGAAGGGGACGCAGGCCATGTGGCATAGGCTTTCGGAATTGTCGGCTGATCGGACAGGGCAAAGAATGTTCGGCAAGATTTGGTCTGGAGTGACGAGGTGGCGTCGGACCGCCGTTACACTGGCCCCGGTGTCGCGGAGGGCTTCCGCCCGGCGGCCATTAATGTTGACCCATTGACCGTACTTCTGGGTGTTGGCGGGAAGGGGGGCCCGCGGAATCATGTCTCTCTCCCCTAAGCAGACCAGTGCCATGGCGGCGGGTGCCCATTCAGAGGGATCGGTCTCGTACTCTTCCTGGTCTTCCGGGATTAGTTCTTCCCCTAGGGCCGCCGCTGCAACTTGGCGGGGGGTAGTGTTCGGATTCTTTGGGCAATTGGGATCACTGGCGTAGTGGCCGGGTCGCTGGCACCTGTGGCACGTAATGTTGGCCCGGAAACCGGCCCGGACGGCAGGGCTTCCTCGGCCAACCGGGGTCGAGGGGTTTCTGGGGGGTGACGAGGGGCCGGGGTCTCTCCCCCGACCCTGACTTCCTCCTCCCCCTCGGGGGCGATACGGTCTGGATAATTCGCTGGGTGCGTTCCGGCCAACTCGGGTGCTTTCCCACCGGTCGGCTTCGACGGCGAGTTGTCGAGGGTCGGTTAGCTTACTGTCCAGGAGGTGTTGCCGGAGCTCCACGAAGCAGTTGTTCGACAGGTGCTCCCATACGATAAGGTCAAAGAGTTGTTCGTAGGTGGTTACTTTGTTGCCCTTGATCCACCCCTCGAAGGCTCGGCTAAAAAAGTTCACGTACTCCACCCAAGTTGTACCCGGAATCCGTTTGCAGTCGCGGAACCGTTGGCGGTACATCTCCGGTGTGAGCCCGTATCGAGTGAGGAGGGCGGCCTTCATGTGGTCGTAGGAGGTCATCAGCTGGTCCGGGAGTTGTAGCAGGGCGTCCCGCCCTTCGTTGACAAACCTCCCCCATAATCCGGCTCCCCAATCGCTTCGGGGAATCCGGTGGGAGGTCATTGCCACCTCATAGGCTTTAAACCACTGCTGTATATCATCGTTCTTGTGGTATTCCCGGATGACATCTTTGGGGATGTGAACCTTTGGTTCGGTCGAGGCAGACGGGGTCGGTCGTTCGGGGAGCCCGAGGTCTTTATTCTGTTTCTGGACCTCCAGTGTTTTGAGATTGCGCTCATGTTCGTACTCTAGTTTCTTTTCCTCTAGCTCTCTCTGTCTTTGCTTGTCTTCTCGCTCTTCCCTGAGCCGTAAGTGTTCCAGGGTTATTTTTTGTTCTGCCAGCTTGAGTTCTCCATCCAAGCGGAGTCGGGCTAGTTCTAATTCGTGGAGTCTGGTTTTTTCTCTTTCTCGGATCTCTTCCAGGGAGAGACCCGCTCTTTCTTTAGTTGGTGCGGGGCTCGTCTCGGTTGTTTGTGTTCGGGGTACGGCCGTACCCGTTTCCGCCCAGGCTTCTAGGGCTCGTTTGAAGTCTTCCTTCGTACTCAGACCCGTGGTTGGGAGACCAAGTTCCATGCAATATTGCTTCAGTTCTCGGTGGTTGTAATCTTCCAATTTTTCCATCTGGAATTTCTCCGTTGTTCCGCTCTCTGTTGTCATGGTGGTCGTGTGTCGTGGGTCGGGTGACTTTCTGTACGATTATGCGTAGGTTCGGATCCCGTCGCTGGCCACCAATGTTAGACGGGGACCCTGAGGGTCGGCCGGATACTGAGGGAGAGATCCCCGAGTGGGACCGTCTCCTGCGATCGTACAGACAAGTTACCTCCCTCCCCACAAACAGGCACCACACCAAGTCGAGTTCAATGCTTTATATAAGGTTCTTAAGGCAAGGATATCAGCGATACAGGATATCTCGGACCCGGGGGTCCTCTCACTTCTAGTCTCTGTAGGGAAAAAGGGGGTAGCGGGACAGTCTTGGTACCGGATCGGTACAGGTAGTGGTAAGAGGCGAGCTCACAATCCTCGAGCTGGAGTGTCTGTGGATCGGGCCGCGGCAGCGCCAGCAGGCCAAGATGATAGTTTCACGAGGCAGAGGGCCGCGGCAGCGCCAGCAGGCCAAGTCGATGGTTTCACGAGGCAGAGGGCCGCGGCAGCGCCAGCAGGCCAAGACGATGGTTTCACGAGGCAGAGGGCCGCGGCAGCGCCAGCAGGCCAAGACGATGGTTTCACGAGGCAGAGGGCCGCGGCAGCGCCAGCAGGCCAAGACGATGGTTTCACGAGGCAGAGGGCCGCGGCAGCGCCAGCAGGCCAAGACGATGGTTTCACAAGGCAGAGGGCCGCGGCAGCGCCAGCAGGCCAAGACGATGGTTTCACGAGGCAGAGGGCCGCGGCAGCGCCAGCAGGCCAAGACGATGGTTTCACGAGGCAGAGGGCCGCGGCAGCGCCAGCAGGCCAGTCACAGAGGAGTTCTTCTCGGGTCTCTCGACTCCAGGATACAACTGGTTTCCTGGTCTGGTCCTGCCCCAGTTATAGGTCTGGTCCCCTTTGATGTCCGGACCCTCGCGCCCGGGGGGGCCGGGAGGTCCGGGATGAGGGAGTCCAGACACCCAGCAGGGGGGTGGAGCCAGCGCCCAGGCGGCCGGGGGTGATCGACACCTGGCGGAGGAGAGCCGTTGACGATTCCTTTCTCCCATTGACTCGCCAAGTGGTCACTCTGCCTCCCGGGGGGAGGTTGGTGCCTCGATGTCGGGCCCGGCCGGGTCCAGGGTGAGGGTCGAGTTGAGGCCACGCGGCCTCGTGCTGTAGTGGCCCAAGATGGCGGCTGGGCCGAGGCCGTGGTGTGGATGGTGACCCGGGCCAGCTGGGTTCGGAGCTGGTGTCTTGTGGGTGAGGAATTGCAGTGTACTTCAGGTGGTCGTCGGGGACTCTGGCTGGGGATGCAGGGGGAGCCAGGGTCCAGGTCCCATTGCGGGGAGGGGGCAGCCCGACCATGCGGCCTGTCCAACATCCATTATTTCTTCTCGGCTCTTTTCTTTTTGACTTCTGTTGTTTCTTTTGTTTTTTCTGCTGTTTTGGCCCAGCCTGGGTCGTCCTGCCCGTTTGGGCCTTCCTCTTAAAAATGAACCGCAGTAGAAGATGTTGTAAGAGATTTCTCCGCTGTTCCTTCTTTGTGTTGTGATGTTTGTGAACGTTTATGTTTTCGCCCATATTTCTCCATTCATTTTTTAACTGGCCCGCCGCTTCTCCACAGAAACTTCCTTCTCACCAGATGGAGATCTAATAAGACATCTCATTGTATGTTGTTTTTTATTATGCCTCGGCATTGATTAGATTTGCGGTTACTTAGGGGCTTTCCCTCTGACCCTGTATAAATTTCGAGCCGCCTGCACCGTGTTTTAGTTTACACCTGGTTGTCACTATCGTTTCACCCCGTATTTATTAACTATGTTTATCACGCACCGCTATCGATTTTAGCATGTTTTCACCGTGATCTTCTCTATTCACGTTGCACTTTCAGTCACGGCTCACACGTTTGTAGATGCCCGACACCTTCTACCCACAACCACATCACAGATTGCTAGTTTATCCACATTATCTTTCTGGACACAATTGTTCACCTGAGGGTCTCGCATTACACATTAGCTTCAACCTCCAGAGTTCATGCATGACCAGTATGTTTATGGATCACTTTTTTATACGCTTTTCTTTAAGACTACACAAGGTTCTCCTTACTAAGACCTAGCATCATTCTTTGTTTGTTCACAGAATGTGCCCCTGATGAAGGGCAGAAGTCATGCCCGAAATGCATTGGGATTAATACAAGAAGGATGTTCATATGATTTTGAAGCATCAAAATATACTTTGAACTTTATGTACTTTACAACAGTGATGACTGTTCGAACATAAGGACCTTTTACAATGACGGTTAGTCATTAAAACAATCGACAAACAAATCACGTGGTTTGAAAACTTATTATTATTATTTTTTTTATCTCATCATTAAACCAACTCTTTGGTATCCTACGCTGTGCACTTAAAGATATACTCATAATTCTAATTAATACCTTGCTTTTCTGAAGGCAGGCGCCTGGCGATATATCAAGTCTATGGCGAGTCCAGCTGTAGCCAATGTGAAAGGTCTGAGCCTGCCCATTGGCTTTGTAACCTGAACAGGTGGCTGAGCTCAACCCCCGGAGCTCCTGTAGACTGGCACCGACGCGGATTCTGGGATCAGAGAAGAGTAGGGTTTGTTGCATTTGCTACATGCCCCACATCCCGTTGGGTACCTCAACCCTCACAAGGTGCTGGGGCTCCGTCTGGCATTTCTCGGGCAGTGATGGAATACACAAACCAGGTGGTTTGCTTGGTCCACTGCGAGGTATTTCTAGGAGGTGCTGTTGGGTGTAAGCGGCTGAGGGATTTGAATGCAATGAAGGGAAGTAGGGGATTAAGTTACCTCTAAACTGTACATATACTTAAGCCTTGACCCGCACCTTTTGCCAAAAAACTGATGAAGTGTTCGTATCGTTGGGTCGTCTCGCGAGCAGGCCCATGAGAAGGTGCTTCTGTAATAGCCAGAGAGGCCTGCTGGTGCCTTCCCAGCCTTACTACTGAAGTCTGAGTCGGCCTCCGTTAGCTGCTCCACAAAGATCCAACAGTGCCTGGTGCCGGAGGCAGCCTGACTACCTAACCGTGTCACCACCCCCTCATTTAATCCACCTTTCCTACAACCTGATCTACCATTACACTTTCCGTACTTTCCCCCCTTTTTCCCCCTTTATTTTCTTCCCACCCACTCTCCCCCTCTCTTTGTACCCTGAATTCGTCACAAACCCCTTTCATCTCTCTTCATCCTCCCATTCCTCCAGTAATGCTGCTCAACCCTTTATCCTCCCTCGGACCTAGCAGAACCATATTCTTTCTTCAACTACCCTCTAGCATAATCCCCCCACTCTGCCTGGTTCCGGTCTCCTTACATTCACCTCTCCTAGCCAATGGGACCTTTCCAACCCCTTCTCCTCTCTTCTCCCCAAACCTCCTGCCATTCTATGACTCCCCTCTTTCCCCTCCCCACATTCCGCCCTCCCTCCTGTTCCTCACCGGTCTCCTCTTGTAGAGAAGTGTGGCTCAATGGTTAGAGCGGCAGACCCTGATGCAGTAGTCTAGCCGGGACCAGGGTTCAATTCCCGCCTCGGCGGGTCTCGGGCTCAATTTCCTCGGACCTGATAATTCTCGCCTCGGTGCCTATTCCAATCATGGAGTCCCGCGCTGCAACTCTGGGCAGTAGCTTGCTTAATCTCTACAACGGCCCCAACTGTGGTAAATAAATAAATAATACCCTATTTTTGAATGCATAAATGAATAACAGATAGCTCAATAAATAAGAGTCAAGATTCGAGGTAGTAGGAGTTTTGCAGGTTTAATACAGCATAAGGACAGGAACAGGACGACCTGCACGGGAATAGGATGGCAGCTGCCGGGGACAGGATCGGGAATGACGGCGTAACTTTTAATAACAGTACATGAGCATATATACATAACGCAAACACATAGCATTACATTGCAATAGGCGTAGCAGTGGGTGGAGCAATAGGCGTGACGCGTAGCAGTCGCGAAAGATAAGGGTGAAAAGAGGTGTAACAGGGCGTATACATAGACATGTGATGCAAACGTAACAGAATATGTCATGAATGGGGCGGAAACCATGGAGGGGGCTACCTAAGGAGCCGGGACCTCTAACCTGATGGTGCGCGCAAACTGGCAATGACGTATCACTAGGAGAAGCTGGGGGCTTCGAACTCTGTGCTAGGAGCAGAGACTGAAGTCTGGAGAGTCAGGGCGACATGTACCTAAACAGTATCTAGTATCTGATGTTTAGAGAACATGTTGATATAAACTAGAAGTCAGGAGGGGAAAGGCTAACAGACACTAAGACTGGACCATGCATTATTCTACATGTAGTGCGTGATGAAGAATATTAAATAACCATTAATACAGTATTTCTCTAACATGGGGCCGTAAAGGCTAGACTATGACGGTAACTATTGATGCGATTCAGTAGCTTAGGAATGCAGAGAAGGAGGGCTGGACTGATAACTCGAATCATAACATACTCTTGGCAGACTCAGAGGCAGAGCCAAGCTGAACCGGGCACTGCGAGGCAGGAAATAAGTGAAGGGTCGAGGATACAGGTGGGGGCTGGTTATGTCTCTCTACGAGACCGGCTGCTTCAGGATGGCGTACACAATGGAACTTCCACTGGTACCCTAACAAAAGGGAAACGTGTTTCATTAACTCTGATGAGAATGGCTGGCCGTTATCAGAATATACTACCCTAGGGAGTCCATAACGGGGGAAGAACTCACGAACCAACTGCTTGGCAGTGGTCGCGGCTGTGTAATCTGGGACTGGATATGCTTCTGTCCACCTGGACAAGGCGCATACAACTACAAGGACATACTTGAAACCTCGACATCGCTCCATCTGAATATAATCCATCTGGAGGACTTCAAAAGGGTGGTCAGGAGGCTGGAATCCACCTTGTTCCACCGGGACACTTTTACCTGGATTAAACTGACAACATATCATACAGGTACGGACTTTCTGCTTGGCTGCAGCTCGTAAATGCTTGTTGAACCAAATGTTCTGGATACTGTCTAGCATAGCTTTTTCTCCTAAATGTGCTGGACTATGTGCGGTATTGATAATGACTTGAACCATAGAGTCGGGGAGAAACCATGTGGCTCTACCCTTTGTTAACCATCCTTGATCTGTCTGGACCCCTCCTTGTTCGGACCATTTCTTGATTTCTTCAGGAGTAGCGTGTAACTGGATATCTATGACATCTTGAGTAGGGTCCTTAACTGTCATACATGTAGTCGGATCTGGAGTGTGTGTCTGTGTCGGATTAACTGGAATGTCTGGAGTCTGTGCTGTAAGCTTGGCTGTGCGATCTGCTAGATCGTTACCTTGAGAAATGATGTCAGTAACTTTCGTATGTGCTTTGCATTTCATGATAGCAATGGATGTCGGTAAATGTATGGCATCTAACAGAGCTTGAATAAGGAGACCATGCTGAATCTTGGTTCCATGATAAGTCATGAAACCTCTCTCCTGCCAGAGCACTCCAAAGTCGTGTACGACTCCAAATGCGTAGCGTGAATCTGTGTAAACATTAACTTTCAGGTTCTTAGCGTGTATACAGGCTTGTGTCAGAGCAACTAGCTATGCTGCTTGAGCGGACAGGGTGTCAATACGGTGTGTTTCAATAACTTCGGTGTCGGTAGTCACTGCATATGCGGCGACTAGTTCTCCTGTACTTGTTCTCATACATGAACCATCCACATAAAGTGTCAGGTCGGGATCTGGTAACGGAATATCTGTCAGATCTTGTCTTGGCTTTGTCGTAATGTTAACTACTTCCACACAGTCATGTGCGGCAGAATTTGAAGTAACTGATGGTAACAATGTAGCAGGATTTAAAACGTTGCAGCGTCTGATTTCTATGTGTGGCTGGAACAGTGTCAATTCATAACCTGTTAAACGTGCAATTGTCAAGTGCTGAGTCTGTGTTCGGTTTAAAAGAACTTCCACGGAGTGTGGAACTTGTACTGTCAAGGAATGTCCTAATACTATGGAATCACTTTGTCTGATAGCTAGTGCTGTGGCTGCAACTGACTTGAGACACGCAGGCAGAGCCTGGGCTACAGGATCTAATGTGCTCGAAAAATAAGCACAAGGCTTGTATTGTCCTGCTTGATCTTGTGTGAGAACAGATAATGCTGTACCTTCGCGTTCTGTGACGAAAAGTGTAAAAGGCTTACTGTAGTTTGGTGTAGCTAGAACTGGAGCTTGACATAGGGCTTTCTTTAACTCATTGAAACTGAGTGTATGTTCAGATGTCCAAGGGAGGACAGTCGGTACGGCTGCCTCCTGTGTCGTTAACTGTATCAGTGGCTTGGCTAGGAATGCATACTGAGGAATCCATTGTCGGCAATAAGAAGTGAGGCCGATAAAAGCACGTACCTCCTTCTGGGTCTTGGGCTGAGGAAGACTCGCTATTAACTGGATACGGTCTGGTGTCAACTGCCTACTGCTACGACGAGGATGCCTGACTTCACCTTGGGGGTGCCCAGGAGTGGGCTCCTCACAGGGAAAGGCCAGGAAGGATTCCTCTGCGGTATTCGTACAAGCGCTGAGATGCCTACGGGTAGTCGCGCGCTATAGAAGTGCGTAATCATTTCATTTCATTTCATCATTTCATTTAATTTCCTCCTAAAGAACAAGTTACTTACCTTCGGTAACGCTTTTTCTGGTAGATACTATATCTGCCTGTGGATTCCTCACCTTGTGAATACCCCCTTGCGTCAGCAACATTCGGAAATTCTTTTTTCGTAGCCTCGCGCCGACGTGGACTCCTGACGTCATAGAGACACGACCTCGCTCGCGACTCCGCTGACGTCACCGACGCCTACAATAGGCCCACGCCGGTGTGATGACATCAGTTCCGCCCTTTTTTCCGTGCCATCGAGGCCCACGGACGGACCAATGACAGTAGAAATATACAAGTATACACAGTACACAGTACTCAAGGCAAAACACACAGTGTTAAGCAAAAGCAGGAAAGCAACTGAAACATTTCCTTGACAACAAAATATATATATATTACATCACAGTAAATCTGGCATAGAAGAGTGGACAACGGGGAGGCGGGTGGGTCAGTGAGGAATCCACAGGCAGATATAGTATCTACCAGAAAAAGCGTTACCGAAGGTAAGTAACTTGTTCTTCTGATAGATACATCTGCCGTGTGGATTCCTCACCTTGTGAATAGAGTCCCACAGCAGTCCCCACTCCCGGAGGAGGGTGTCCACTCTTCTAAACCAGGAAATCCTGAAGGACAGAGCGAGCAAAGTGGCCGTCCCTCCTCACTTCGGAATCCAAGCAGTAATGCTTCGCGAAAGTGTGGAGGGAAGACCAAGTTGCCGCCCTACAAATATCCTCAACAGGCACACCTCTAGCCAATGCTGAGGTTGAAGACTTCGCTCTAGTTGAATGAGCCCTTATACCCTCTGGTGGTTCCTTACCGGCCAAAGAGTAGCAGATCTTTATGCAGAGGACGATCCATCTCGATAAAGTTCTTTTATGGACCGCTCTTCCTTTCTTGCAGCCAGCAAATCCAACGAAGAGCTGGTCTTCCAAACGAAAGTCCTTGGATCTCTCCAAGTAAAAGGACACCGCCCTCTTAGGGTCCAGACGGTGCAGTCTCTCCTCCTCCTTGGAAGGGTGAGGGGGAGGATAGAAGGTAGGAAGGGTAATGGACTGTCCTAGATGGAAGGGAGTTACCACCTTAGGCAGAAAAGCAGCCCTGGTCCTAAGAACCATTCTATCAGCATGAATGGTCAGGAATGGGGGCTTGGAACTAAGAGCTTGAAGCTCACTAACCCTCCTTGCCGAGGTTATTGCAACCAGAAAGACTGTCTTAAAGGTAAGAAGCCTCATGGGACATTTGTGGAGAGGCTCAAAGGGAGCACCCATCAAAAAGGTCAATACAAGATTCAAATCCCACTGAGGCACAATGAAAGGTGAAGGAGGGAACATATTATTAAGACCCTTCAAAAACCTTAAGACCACAGGAGACTTAAAAAGAGAAGGCTGGTCAGGCAAACAGAGAAAAGCCGACAGAGCCGACAGGTAACCCTTTACCGTGGCAACCGCCAAACCCTGCCGTGCCAAAGAAAGAGCAAATTGGAGAATATTAGACAAATGGGCCTTCAAAGGATCAACAGACCTTTCCCCACACCACGTGACAAATTTCGACCATCTATAAGAATAGATGGACTTAGTGGAGTCACGCCTGGCTGACAAGATGACATCCACAACGTCAGGCGGGAGGGAAAAGGAATTCAGGTTGCCCCGTTCAATCTCCAGGCATGAAGGTGCAATGTCTGGAGGTGGGGGTGTAGAACCTGCCCCTCCATCAGAGAGAGGAGGTCTGCCCTGAGAGGGAGACGGAGCGGCGGGTGAGAGGAGAGGTGGAGTAGATCTGTATACCACACCCTTCTTGGCCAATCCGGGGCGACCAATATGACTTGGGCCCGGTCTTGGCGAATCTTCCTCAGAACCCGAGGAATCAAGGGTATGGGGGGAAACGCGTAAAGGAGTTGACCTCTCCAACTCAACTGAAACGTGTCCCCCAAGGCTCCTTGCATCGGATACTGGAGACTGCAGAATGACAGGCAGTGCGCATTCTCGCGAGTGGCGAACAGGTCCACCTGAGGAGTCCCCCACATCTGAAAGATGTCGTGAACCACCTCCGGGTGAAGCCTCCACTCGTGGTCGGCAGAGAACTGCCGACTGAGACTGTCTGCACGAACGTTCAGAACCCCGGCCAGATGATTTGCCATCAGACAAATCTGATGGTCCTGAACCCAGGACCAGAGACGCAGAGCCTCTCTGCAGAGACACTGCGACCCTACTCCTCCCTGCTTGTTGATGTACCACATCGCAGTCGTGTTGTCCGTCAGGACTTGAACAGACTGACCGCGAAGGGAAGGGAGGAAGGCCTTGAGCGCCAAACGTATCGCCCGCAATTCTAGAAGGTTGATGTGAAGCAACCTTTCCTCTGGAGACCAAAGGCCCTTGACCTCCAGATCCCCCAGATGAGCACCCCACCCGAGAGTGGATGCATCCGTTATCACTGTGGCCACCGATGGGGGAAGTTGAAAAGGCTTTCCTTGGGACAGATTGCCTTCCACGCCCCACCAAGACAGATCCGCTGCAGCTTCTCTGGAGATCCTCACTGACTCCCTGAGATCTCCGCTGTGCTGATACCACTGCCTGCGGAGACACCACTGGAGCGCCCTCATGTGCCAGCATGCATGGTTGACCAACAGAATGCATGAAGCCATCAGACCGAGCAGGCGAAGGACCTTCAGGACTGGAACGACCGCTCCATTGTAAAACAAAGGAATCATCTCCCGTATGTCGCGAATCCTTTGAGGGGGAGGGAATGCACGACATACGGTTGTGTCCAGTACCGCACCTATGAACAGGTTGCGCTGTGAGGGCACCAGGTGAGACTTGGGTACATTTATTGAAAAACCCAACCTGTACAGCAACTGGGTTGTCTCCCGCAAATGATGGAGCACTCTCTCTGACGACTCCGCTTTGATCAGCCAGTCGTCTAAATAAGGGAATACAGGAATCCCTGACCTTCTGAGATGTGCAGCCACCACTGCCATCACCTTGGTGAAGACTCGAGGCGCAGTAGTAAGTCCAAACGGAAGGACCGCAAACTGGTAGTGCTGCGATCCCACCGTAAAACGGAGATACCTCCTGTGCGACTTCAGGATTGGGATGTGAAAGTAAGCATCCTGCAAGTCGAGTGACACCATCCAGTCTTCTTCTTGCAGCGCTTGAAGAACCTGAGCAAGGGTGAGCATCTTGAATTTCTCCTGTTTCAGATAGAGATTCAAGATCCTGAGATCCAGGATTGGACGAAGCCTGCCATCCTTCTTCGGAATCAGGAAATACCGGGAGTAGCATCCCTGACCCCTTTCCTGCTCTGGGACCACCTCTATCGCACCCTTTCTTATCAGAGTCAAAACTTCCTCTTGCAGAAGAGACAGATGCTCCTCGGAGCAATACCCTTGGCAAGGAGGGAAATTGGGAGGGAATTCCCGAAAGGGAAGGGCATACCCATTTTCTACAAGATTGAGAACCCAAAGATCTGACGTAACCGATTCCCAATCCTGTAGAAAATGGGTAAGCCGGCCCCCAACCGGACCCACATGATCCTGAATGTCGGATCTAGGGCTGCTTCTCAGGGGCAGGAGGGTTGGAGGAAGTGGAGGAGGAAGAGACCTGACGTCCACGAGGACGCACTCTTTGCTTTCCCCTGTAAGACCTGTACAAGGAGTTTTGCTGCTGCTGTTGTTGCTGCTGCTGCTGCTGGCCTTGCCGGAAATTCCGAAAGGCAGGGCGGCCAAAACCTCTGAATCTTCGGCCAGTTGAAGAACCTCTCACTTGAAGACCCAAGGATTTAGCAGTCGCCTTGCAATCTTTAAACCTCTCAAGGGCTGCATCAGCCTTCTTCCCAAAAAGGCCTGAACCATCGAAAGGAAGATCTAATAATGTCGCCTGAACATCAGCCGAAAAGTCAGAAGATTTCAACCAGGCAGACCTCCTAGTAGCGACAGCAGTGCCCATAATGCGCGCCACAGAGTCTACAGTATCCAAACCGCTCTGAATGACCTGGCGAGCCGCTGCCTGAGCGTCAGAGATGACTTCCTCAAAATCCTTCCTGCTGTCATCAGGAATTTTTGGAACAAGAACATGCAAAGAGTCCATCAGAGCGTGTAAATATCTCCCCATCAAGCAAGTGGCATTTGATGACTTCAATGCCATACTGGCAGAGGAGAAGGACTTCTTTGCCACCTGATCCTGCTTCTTTGCCTCCTTTTCAAAAGGAACCTAAGGGAAAGCACTAATGTTCTTCTTGGAGCATGCAGCCTGAATGACCAAACTCTCCGGTGAAGGGTGAGAGGTTAAAAAGGCAGGATCATCAGGGGCAACCCTGTATCTTCTGGCTACACTTTTAGAGACAGCTGGAGCCGACAAAGGTTTTTTCCACACCTCCAGAATGGGCTCTGTTAGAGCCTCATTGAAAGGAAGAAGAGGTTCCACCACTGAACTCGGAGAATGGAGTACTTCAGTCAGAATATTAGATTTGAATTCTGCTGTAGGCAAAGTCAACTTAAGGAGACTGGCAGCCTTTCTCATAATCAAATGATAGGGTTGAACGTCCTTAGAAGGAGTGCTAGAACCTGATGGTAACTCCCACTCTGGAGAGAAATCCAGGCTTCCTGCTTCTGCCAAATCCTCAAAAGTATCTTCATCCAATTCACCCTCCTCAAGGTCAGATTGTGAATCCATAAACCTCCTTTCCTCCAGAAGGCGCTGAGCCTCTCTTCTGGATCTCATCTTGACCCGTTTTGCCCTCGGATCCACCATCGGCTCCGACGGATTCGGAATCGACGTCGGGATCGAATCCGCAGGTTCAGAGGGATGTGTTCTAGGCCGACCCGGAGCAGGCGAAGCCGGAACCGGCGTCGACGGCTTCGGTGGAGCCGGAAAATGCCACGGCGGCGTCGGAGCCGGCATGTAAGGCATAAACGGAGCCGGAGGGTAGGAGTGAGGGACTCCTAAGCTAAAAGCCAAAGGACCCATGGGACCCGAAGGTGCACCAGAGGGGTACCACAACCTCGAAAAGACTCCATACATCGCGTTGAGAAACGCAGAAGGGTCCTGGCCTGGGGCCGGAAATGGTGGCTGAAAACCTTCAGGCCTGTCCCGAGGAGCATTCGGATTCGGCTCACCTAAGGGCTCGGAACCCTCATCCTCATGAGGCTCCTCCTCATCTCGGACCGGGGACGGCACCGGAGATGGACTCGGAGCCGGAGTCGGAGACGGAGCCGGAGACGGCGCCCGTGACTCAGAAGGGGAAGCCTCACCTTCAGGTTCTGGATCCGAAACTTCAATGGTCACTACCTTCGAACGAACCTTCGGTGACCTCGACCTCGACCCCGACTCCTTACCAGAACGACGTCGGGACTCATGTCTCCTCTTCTTATGTTTCCTCTTTTTTGAAACATGATCCGAAGCCGACTTCGAAGACGACCTTCCTCGAGATCCAGACCTGGACCTCGATCTCGACTTCGACCTCGCCCTTCGAGAACGAGACTTCGACGATTTCACCTTTCCAGCTTTCATTTTAGCCACCAGGAGCTTCGCCTCTCTGTCCCTCAGGGCCTTCGGGTTCATCTTCTTACACGAAGAGCAGTCTTCCACATCATGGTCCGAGCTCAAGCACCAGATGCAGTCGCTGTGTGGGTCGGTAATGGACATCATTTTGCCGCATTCTCTGCAGGGCTTGAAGCCGGTCTTTTTTGAAGACATTGTCGAAGAGACAGGATACAGAGACGCAGAAAATGTTAATAATATAGACAACAAAGTATCCGTTGGCTACAGAGATTCCCGATAACCGTTAGCGTCGACGACGCGGAAAAAAGGGAACTGATGTCATCACGCCGGCGTGGGCCTATTGTAGGCGTCGGTGACGTCAGCGGAGTCGCGAGCGAGGTCGTGTCTCTATGACGTCAGGAGTCCACGTCGGCGCGAGGCTACGAAAAAAGAATTTCCGAATGTTGCTGACGCAAGGGGGTATTCACAAGGTGAGGAATCCACACGGCAGATGTATCTATCAGAATATGATCTCAGTTCTTCTCCTCTGTCCAACATCAGCAAAGATAACTCTCTTTCCACCTCAGTTGCACCAACAACCTCTCTCAACCACCATCTATCTCCACCTTTAACTCTTGAACCCCAATAACCCCGCCGCACCCCCACCTCTCCTTGCCCTCCCTCGCCAATTGCACTCCATCCTGTATCCATCGAGCCACCTAACATTTCGTGCTCAACCCGACTCTCTCTGGAAAATAAATTAGAATCTCTCATCTCCTCTATCTCCCAGCTTGAAGCCACCATCACACTCTTAAGTACTGAGATGTCCACCTTTCCAAACAACCCCATTCCCTTGGCAAATATTCACTTCCCCAAACTCCAGAGGAGTACCTTGCTCCCGAGCCCCAAAAAAGCCAGTCACAATCTGTCTTTTGCAGACATCGCTAACTTACTGACTCGTTACAAGACTTCTAACGCACCCCCCTTCCACTTTCCTCTCCAAGTAAGTCTACTCCGTGCACTATTCCGACCATCTCTCCTGTCAGATCTAAACATCACCCTTATTCTTCCCTGGCACCCTCTTGCAAGAACATTATCCCTATCACCCCTCAAAGCCTAAACGCCCCGTCACCAAAACAGTCTCGTCAGAGTTGTGCTGTTTGCTCCACAACGGCAGATCTGCAATTAAACACAAACTGGAAATTTCCGACACCATCATTCTCCATAATCTTGACTTGCTCTTCCTCACCGAGACCTGGTTCAACGACACCTCTCATACTATGTTTGATCTTCTGTTACCCACCGACTACTCTATCTTTAGAAATGACAGAACAGACAAAATTGGGGGAGGTGTTGCTATTATCTTCAGAAACTCCCTTCAACTTAAGGCTTTCCCTAACAGCTCCTTCCGTTCATTCGAATGCCCGTCTCTGGAGCTTCAAATCCAACACTGCTCACCCTCAGATTTCATGCCATTTATCACGCGCCTGGGGACTGCCCTTCTGTTTTTGGAGGAACTCACCGACTTTATCAGTTGCCCATACTCTCAAAGTGACAGACAGATGTTCCTGGGAGACTTTAACCTTCACTGGGGCTCTTTGGAAGAGTCGTCTGCCAATCGGCTTGTCACTTTTCTCTCAGAAAATGATCTTATCCAACACTGCACCGAAACAACACACTCCAAGAGCTCAATCCTGGACCTGGTTATATCTAAAGCAGCCATGCTTACTATTGCTGTCCCTATTCATGTAGACTGGTCTGACAACTTTCTCACCCCGTTCTCGCTGCACCTATCTCACTCTGTAACTCTTGGCCAACCTAAAAGGACTACTACAGGGTCCCATAACACTAAAATGATTGACCTTGACACTCTTTGAGATTCTGCTATGCTTGCACCTCCAAGGCTTGACCCTAACTTGCATGTCAACGATCTTACCTACCAATGCCTCTCAGTCCTTGCAGTCGAAATTGATAATGTCGCTCGACTTCAAAGCAAAAGGAAAAGGCCTATTCCTTCAGCACCTTGGTTCAATAAATCCTTTATGAAGAAAGGAAGAACCTGAGAATCCTGGAAAAACAATGGAGACAATCTCCACTCACCAGTAATCTTTCCATTCTACGCTCAGCAAGATCAAAATATCACAAACACATCTTCCATGAAAAATCATCACACATACAGAACCCTCCTCGACTCAGCCAAAAACAGACCCAAAAAACTATTTGACCTCATCAAAAATCCAAACTGCTCTCCCCCAACCATCAAGCCTGACGATTCTCCAAAGAAAGCAGCAGAATTCACTATACTCTTTAATGAAAAAGTGAAATCATTGGTGGATCAGATCATTCATCCTACCCCCCTAGAGGAGCGCAAATCCTTAGTCATTTTGCAGAACTTTGACATCATCTCTGAAGATGCCCTCCTCAAATGCATCCTCAAAACAAAACCCTCTATATTTGCATGATCGAACTGTCAATATGAACACGCTGCCGTGATTGCCGACAAGTGTGCCTATCATATACATAAATGTTCATTAATTAGAATAGTTAATGAAAACGGTTCTCAAGTTTTAGGAATACAAAGTATAAAACCTTAGACCTGTGATATATCCGGGACACGCTCTGATTGAATGATGTACATGTTATAAAACCACGCCGCCGGGCCCCAGGGTTGTCGGCTAAAAGGCTGTGTTATTTTGAAAATTGTGAGACGGACATTATCCTCAACGTAGCCGGCCCTTGGGGTTGTAGGCTTTAAGATGTATATTTACATAATCCATACTAATATTATAAAGAGAGAGCCCAGACCTTTGAGGCGGGTAAACTCTGGAACCACATTTCCAATCGGAACACCCAATACAGCATTGCAAACGACAGTATCAGCAGATAGACATAGGCTATACAGCAGCCCAAAATATACATTAGCAGGGGAAAAGAACATTTTGTACAAAGTAGTCCGTTGTGGGCGTGTGCATTGTGCTGTAAAGCGATGGGCGCGGTATTCGGCAAAAGACTGCGGAATTATACCGCTTGCGAGAAGCGTTCTGTGTGGGACTAGCGTTCCAATACGAGTGGGCGTGTCCTTTAGCATTGTTGTGGGCGTTGGATGTTGCCGCGATGTTGTGCGTATAAGTGGCGTAGGCTGGAGCGGACAAACACGTTCGGGGATGGAGTGAACACACGCATAGGCTGGAGCGGAAAAAAAACCGGTCGAGGCTGGAGCGGACACAATTCGCATATTGCAGTGGCGTCAGCTACAGCGGACAAACACGGTCGCGGCTGGAGCGTGTTAAGGTACATATTGCAGTGGTGTCGGCTACAGTGGACAAACACGTTTGCGGCTGGAGCGTGTTAAGGTTTTGAAATACAGTATTATTACCTACCCGAACCATTGAAGACATTCTGTTTTCATGCCCGGACAACGCCGGGACAGGCTGCTAGTTGTAGAATAAAGGTATTTTAAAAAAAAACAACAAAAAAAAACCTCTAACCATTCTTCCGACCCCATCCAAAGTAACATCGCAATTGACTTCTACACCCACACTCTTTCCTATTGGACCAGTCTGGTTAACCTCTTCCTCAGCCAAGGCTCCCTTCCTGCTGCCCTCAAAACAGGACCGGTTACCCCTCTTCTTAAAAACCCCCACAGCTGATGCGAACAACCATAAAAACTTCCGCCCCATCACTAACCTCGCAAAACAACTTACCATATATATTAAGGATAATAATCTTCTTGACAATTTCCAGTCCAGTTTCATTCAAAACTGCAGCACCGAAACAGCCCTGCTGCAAGTGCTCGACGATGTGCTGAGTATACTCGATTCGGGGAGTCTTGTTTTGCGTAAACTCGATTCAGGGGAGTCTTGTTTTCTAATTCTTCTAGACCTCTCTGCTGCCTTTGACACTGTTAATCACAACAATCTCCTTAACACTCTTCAACAGAGAAGGGGTTTGGAAGGCACTGTGCTTAAATGGTTTGCCTCTTTCCTTTCGGACAGATCCCAAATGGTCAAAATAGCGAACAGTCTTTCGTCTCCATTGGCGGTAGGTCAAGGCGTCCCTCAAGGTTCTATCATTGCACCTACTTTGTTCAATCTTTTATTGGAACCATTGGGAAATATCCTAAGTAAATCTGGGATCCTTTACCATCCCTATGCGGATGACACAAATCTACCTCAAGGTGTCCTCCACACTTGATCTCTCAATCCTCAACTCTACTCTCAACTGTATCCAAAACTGGTTGTTAACTCATCAACTCGTTCTGAATCCTTCCAAAACTGAATTCCTCCTCCTCTCTCTCTCCTCCTCCTGTTTAATCTTGGATGGATCAGCTGGATTTACTCAACAATAAACCTATCAATGACAGCGCAAAATCCCTTGGTGTCATACATGACAAAAGGCTCAATCTACAACCCCACATCAATTTCATTACAAAGTCGGCTCAATATCAACTGCGCCTCCTCTGGGGGATTCAACGTTTCTTTCCGGAGCAAGACCTAAAAACTTGGTTCAATCTCTGGTTCTCTCTAGATTAGACTATTGCAATTCTCTTCTTGCTGGCCTCCCCAAATCTCACCTTTCCCCTCTTAAATCTATTCTCCATGCAGCGGCTCGTTTTATATTTGGGGCCAAAATAAGTGACCATATCACACCTATTTTGTCTTCTCTTCGATGGCTTCCCATCGAGGCAAGATCTATCTACAAGACTGCCCGCATCACCCACAAAGCCTTGCACTCCTCCTCTCCTCGCTACCTGGCGAATAAACTGAAAATCTCTGGAGGCTCAAGACGATCTCGTAATGCGGAACATGTACTGCTTGGGCCCCCACTTTCAAAAGGGAAAGATCGATGGCCCAATCCATCTCAGGCGATGCGGTCAGAATCTGGAACTCGCTCCTGTCGCAGCTCCGTACCACCACCTCTATCCGGATCTTCAAATCCGACCTCAAATCTCTCCTCTTCCTGAGACACTTTCAGAATTAATACACCCCTTTTCATGTCCCTCAAGGAAGTTCTTTCACTATTGAAAATGTGTAACCTTTGCCGGTACAATCTGCATCCGTTTGTGTTTTATGTGTTTTTTGTGTGACTGCCATCTCTTGTTTTATTTGACCCTTTCTTGTTTCTCGCTTGTTTCTGTAACGTGTAAATATGTAATATTCTCCTCATGTAAGGTGCTTGGTTCTATTGTGTAGCCAAGGGGGGGGGGGCAGAGACTGAAGCTGAGGGGGGGGGGCAGAGACTGAAGCTGAGAGGGGGGGGCAGAGACTGAAGCTGAGAGGGGGGGACAGAGACTGAAGCTGAGGGGGGGGACAGAGACTGAAGCTGAGGGGGGGGGGCAGAGACTGAAGCGGAGAGAGGGGGGCAGAGACTGAAGCTGAGAGAGGGGGGGCAGAGACTGAAGCTGAGAGAGGGGGGGCAGAGACTGAAGCTGAGAGAGGGGGGGCAGAGACTGAAGCTGAGAGAGGGGGGGCAGAGACTGAAGCTGAGAGAGGGGGGGCAGAGACTGAAGCTGAGAGAGGGGGGGCAGAGACTGAAGCTGAGAGAGGGGGGGCAGAGACTGAAGCTGAGAGAGGGGGGGCAGAGACTGAAGCTGAGAGAGGGGGGGCAGAGACAAGCTGAGAGAGGGGGGGCAGAGACTGAAGCTGAGAGGGGGGCAGAGACTGAAGCTGAGAGGGGGGGGGGGCAGAGACTGAAGCCAAGAAGGGGGGGCAGAGACTGAAGCTGAGAGGGGGGGCAGAGACTGAAGCGGAGAGAGGGGGGCAGAGACTGAAGCTGAGGGGGGGGGAGAGACTGAAGCCAAGGGAGGGGGGGCAGAGACTGAAGCTGAGAGAGGGGGGGCAGAGACTGAAGCTGAGAGAGGGGGGGGCAGAGACTGAAGCTGAGAGGGGGGGGCAGAGACTGAAGCTGAGAGGGGGGGCAGAGACTGAAGCTGAGAGAGGGGGGGCAGAGACTGAAGCTGAGAGAGGGGGGGGCAGAGACTGAAGCTGAGAGGGGGGGGCAGAGACTGAAGCTGAGAGGGGGCAGAGACTGAAGCTGAGAGAGGGGGGGCAGAGACTGAAGCTGAGAGAGGGGGGGGCAGAGACTGAAGCTGAGAGAGGGGGGGCAGAGACTGAAGCTGAGAGAGGGGGGCAGAGACTGAAGCTGAGAGAGGGGGGGCAGAGACTGAAGCTGAGAGGGGGGGCAGAGACTGAAGCTGAGAGAGGGGGGGCAGAGACTGAAGCTGAGAGAGGGGGGGCAGAGACTGAAGCTGAGAGAGGGGGGGGCAGAGACTGAAGCTGAGAGAGGGGGGGCAGAGACTGAAGCGGAGAGAAGGGGGGCAGAGACTGAAGCTGAGAGGGGGGGCAGAGACTGAAGCTGAGAGGGGGGGGCAGAGACTGAAGCCAAGAAGGGGGGGCAGAGACTGAAGCTGAGAGGGGGGGGGGCAGAGACTGAAGCTGAGAGGGGGGGGCAGAGACTGAAGCTGAGGGAGGGGGGGCAGAGACTGAAGCTGAGAGAGGGGGGGCAGAGACTGAAGCTGAGGGGGGGCAGAGACTGAAGCCATGGGGGGGCAGAGACTGAAGCTGAGAGAGGGGGGGGGGCAGAGACTGAAGCTGAGAGGGGGGGCAGAGACTGAAGCTGAGAGAGGGGGGGCAGAGACTGAAGCTGAGAGAGGGGGGGCAGAGACTGAAGCTGAGAGAGGGGGGGCAAAGACTGAAGCTGAGAGAGGGGGGGCAGAGACTGAAGCTGAGAGAGGGGGGCAGAGACTGAAGCTGAGAGAGGGGGGCAGAGACTGAAGCTGAGAGAGGGGGGGGCAGAGACTGAAGCTGAGAGGGGGGGGCAGAGACTGAAGCTGAGAGAGGGGGGGCAGAGACTGAAGCTGAGAGAGGGGGGCAGAGACTGAAGCTGAGAGAGGGGGGGGCAGAGACTGAAGCTGAGAGGGGGGGGCAGAGACTGAAGCTGAGAGAGGGGGGGGCAGAGACTGAAGCTGAGAGAGGGGGGGCAGAGACTGAAGCTGAGAGAGGGGGGGGGCAAAGACTGAAGCTGAGAGAGGGGGGCAGAGACTGAAGCTGAGAGAGGGGGGGCAGAGACTGAAGCTGAGGGGGGGGCAGAGACTGAAGCTGAGAGAGGGGGCAGAGACTGAAGCTGAGAGAGGGGGGCAGAGACTGAAGCTGAGAGAGGGGGGCAGAGACTGAAGCTGAGAGAGGGGGGCAGAGACTGAAGCTGAGAGAGGGGGGGCAAAGACTGAAGCTGAGAGAGGGGGGGCAGAGACTGAAGCTGAGGGGGGGGCAGAGACTGAAGCTGAGAGAGGGGGCAGAGACTGAAGCCAAGAGGGGGGGCAGAGACTGGAGCCATGGAGGAGGGTTTGGGGGGGCAGCAAGAGGTACCTTCTGAGCTCGCGCAGGGGGGGTCTCCACCGCCAGAGAGCCCACAGGGGCCGATTTCTGGGTTCTTTCTCTTGCACAACGAAGTTCTTCTTCTAGGCGCTTGCACTGCAGAGGGAGAAAAGAGAAACTCTACTTAGGGGAGTCTCAGAGTTCAGCACTCTCTTATTCCAGCCCCAAACGGGGGTAGAACTGAACTAAAAGTGTACCCCCCCATAGACTTCAGTGATGTAACATTGATGGCAGCACCCCAACTGTGAAAACTGTTCCAGAACCACTGCCCTCTCCCCAACCCTCCACTCTCCACGAGAGCCGGAGTCGGCCCCCCCTTGTATATCCCCCCAGCCTCCCTCTCAGGAGTCTGCCCCCCTTGTATATCCCCCCAACCTCCCTCCGAAGAGTCTGCCCCCCCTTGTATATCCCCCCAGCCTCCCTCCGAAGAGTCTGCTCCCCCTTGTATATCCCCCCAGCCTCCCTTCGAGGAGTCTGCCCCCCTTGCATATCCCCCCAGCATCGTTCCGAGGAGTCTCCTCCCCTTGTATATCCCCCAGCCTCCCTCCGAGGAGTCTGCCCCCCCTTGTATATTCCCCCAGCCTCCCGTCGAGGAGTCTGCCCCCCTCGTATATCCCCCCAGCCTCCCTTCGAGGAGTCTGCCCACCTTGTATATCCCCCCAGCCTCCCTTCGAGGTGTCTGCCCCCCTTGTATATCCCCCAGCCTCCCTCCGAGGAGTCTGCCCTCCCTTGTATATCCCCTGTTGGACTTGGCCCTTCTGGCAGGTTCACCCCTAAACTTTTAGCTTTTAATGGTGACCTGGTGATGGTGATTTTTGGTTTCTGCGCACTTTCACTGTGTCCCAGTGGAAAGTACGTGCGCACTCTGAGTGCATGTGGTGAGATAGGCCTGCCCTCCCATAGGAATGCATGGGGAATGTATGTGTCCCTGGTAGTTCCTGCTGCGTGGGGTGTGCAGGCTTGAGTCTGGTATGTGCGGACTCGTGTGATTGAATGCTGCCAATGATGCATGCGGTGTGTATGTGTCTAGTGTGGAAGTGCCACTTCTAGAAGTGTGCCTGTCTGTGCTGTAAAGGTGCTGGCGTGTGATTGGCTGGAGCTGGCTGGGGTGCCAGGCTCCATGAGTCATGATGGGTCTGCCCGGTGGCGAGTGTGGCGATTAGCATGTGTGATGTGAGGGAGTGGTGCACCTGGGTCCTGAATAGGGCTTGGCTTTCCCCCACACAATGGTGGCTCCGCCCCCTGTGGTGCGTCTAACGACCCTAGCCCTGGCAGTGAATAGAGAGGGGCTGAGCACATCAATGGTGCTCACAAACCAGCTGCGACTGGTTTTTCCCCTCACCCTGAAGCCAGACAAAGGATTTCATGTATAAAAAGGGGCTGTGTCTCCTTGAAAAATGTTCTCTTCCAGGATCCTATCTGAGAGGGGCTGCTGGTGCTGGGCGCCAGGAGGACCACCACTTGGACTGCCTCCCTGCCTGGAGGCCCAGTGAGCTGGCTCTGGGCCCAACCTTGCCCCCCCCCATCTTGCTGCATTCTGAAGGAGTTCTGTTTGCTGGACTTTTTGGTTCCTGCTAGCGCTTGGGAGCGCTTTATGGTCCACTTATAGCGCTGGGGAGCGCTGCTTATTATCCTGTAGCGCTGGGAGAGCTTTGTTCTGGCCACAAGCGCCTGGAAGCGCTGTATTCATACTTGTAGTGCTGGGGGAGCGCTTTATTTGCTTTGGCCGGTGCCCACCCGGCATTGCCCGCTAGAGTACGCTGCGTACGCTAGAAGCGTGCAGAAACGCACACCGCCGCCAGCGTACACCAGAGCACGCTCCGTACGATAGAAGCGTACGAAGGCGTACTGAGGCCCGCATTGCCCCTTTGTTCCGTGTACGCTTGATGCGTACTGCACCGCACCTATTTCGCCAGAATCCAAAGGCCGGGCCGCACAGAGGTACGCCTCAAACCCAGGGCCTGCCCCGAAGCGAGAAGAGCCGCCGCAGAGCCGGAGACGAGACCCGGTGAGTGCGTTACAGGAGGGAGGGGGGGGGCGTCGGGGCAAATTGCCGGTGCCCGCCCCTCCCGTGCCGGGGCATTACTTGAGTTTGGAGCCCACGAGGGGCTACAGCCGCACAGAGAATTTGCGAGTCCCCAGAGGGGGGACTCCAGCAAAGCAGGATCATTTGGTTGAGCCCCGAGAGGCTCGAGCCGCCACAGTTGTTCACGGGTCCCCGTGAGGGACTCCACCGTGACCCAAGCACAGGGGAGGGTCGAACGGCCCCAGCTGGCAGCGGGCCGCTGGCCGCTCCCCCCAATACTCGAGGCTCGGGGGCATTTCATTTACTGAGAGCCACGAGGGTTTAGGGGCATCACTTTTGTTTTAGAGCCCAGAGAGGCTCCCAGCCCACATTGTTGTTTAGAGCCCAGGGAGGCTCAGGGGGCCATCATTTAGTTCAGAGCCTGGAAGGCTCCAACGTTGTCCCCACCATTATTGCTACTGCTGCCCAGCACTTAGTGGGCAGCTGCCACGTTTAGGCCCCTGACTTTGGGACACAGGGCGTCCTAGCCCCAACAAGGCCAGTTGGCCTAGGGACTGCCACAGGAGGTGGCTTATGTGAGTACTGCGCAATTGTTCTTACACCGCTGAATGTTGTTAGGCATCATGTGTTTTCCTTCCCTGCACTTCTGAATGTGTTTTGATGCGTCATGTGCCTTTTCCTTACACAGCTGAATGTATGGTTATGCATCATCTGTTAAATGTTCCTATACCTATACCCCTAAATGTATGGTGATACTTAGGTGGTTGTTTTTCTCCTAGTACAGGTGTTGCTAGTGAGGTCCTGGTTCCCTGCGTAATATTCACCTAAGGTGGTTAGGGTTGCGTAGGTGGTACTTACCTGGTACCAGTAGTTACTGGTTGTATGCTAAAGTGATTATTATTCTATGATCTACAACGTGCTACTTCTAACAGTATTTCTAGTTCTAAAAGTGCTGATTCCTGACAGTGGTCCAGGTGGCCCTGTCTGGTACATATCTCCTGTAAATTCTGCCCGTGCCTGTTGGCACATTGTAAAGTGTGTGTTTTTATCTAATGTGTTTTGGTGTAATACAAAGGCTATTTTTATACCTAACCTTGTGTGGAGTTTCCTTTGTGGTGGGCCTTGGGTGTTGTTGCTGGGGGTGCATGCGCAAACACTTAACTCACATTGCCTCCGAGTCTAGCCTTACTGCTCGTGCTACGTTAACAAGGGGGTGAGCAGGGGTTATCTTGGCGTGTAACTCCCTTGCCTTGACGTAGAAGTGGTGGTCTCTGACTGACTTTGGCGCAAGCCCTGGCCAGCCAGGGATCCCATTTCTAACATCCCCCCCAGCCTTCCTCCGAGGAGTCTACCCCCCTTGTATATCTCCCCAGTCTCCCTCTGAGGTGTCTGCCCCCCCTGTATATCCCCCCAGCCTCCCTCCGAGGCGTCTGCCCCCCTTGTATATCCCCCCAGTCTCCCTCCGAGGAGTCTGCCCCCCCTTGTATATCCCCCCAGCCTCCCTCCGAGGAGTCTGGCCCCCTTGTATACACCCCCAGCCTCCCTTCGAGGAGTCTGCCCCCCTTGTATATACCCCCAGGCCTCCCTCCGAGGAGTCTGCCCCCCCCTTGTATGTCCCCCCAGCCTCCCTTCGAGGAGTCTGCCCCCCTTGTATATCCCCCCAGCCTCCCTCCGAGGAGTCTGCCCCCCCTTGTATATCCCCCCAGCCTCCCTCCGAGGAGTCTATCCCCCAGCCTCCCTCCGAGGAGTCTGCCCCCCTTGTATATCCCCCCAGCCTCCCTCCGAGGAGACTGCCCCCCTTGTATGTCACCCCCAGCCTTCCTCCCAGGAGTCTGCCCCCCTTGTATATCCCCCCATCCTCCCTCCGAGGAGTCTGCCCCCCCTTGTATATCCCCCAGCCTCCCTCCGAGGAGTCTGCCCCCCTTGTATGTCCCCCCCCCAGCCTCCCTCCGAGGAGTCTGCCCCCCTTGTATATCCCCCTAGCATCCCTCCGAGGAGTCTGCCCCCCTTGTATATCCCCCCCAGCCTCCCTCCGAGGAGTCTGCCCACCCCCTTGTATATCCCCCCAGCCTCCCTCCGAGGAGTCTGCCCCCCTTGTATATACCCCCAGACTCCCTCCGAGGAGTGTGCCCCCCTTGTATATCCCCCCAGCCTCCCTCTGGGGAGTCTGCCCCCCTTGATTGTCCCCCCAGACTCCCTCCGAGGAGTCTGCCCTCCTTGTATATCCCCCAGCCTCCCTCCGAGGAGTCTGCCCCCCCTTGTATATCCCCCAGCCTCCCTCCGAGGAGTCTGCCCCCCCTTGTATATCCTCCCCAGCCTCCCTCCGCGGAGTCTGCCCCCCTTGTATATCCCCCAGCCTCCCTCTGAGGAGTCTGCCCCCCTTGTATATCCCCCAGCCTCCCTCCGAGGAGTCTGCCCCCCCTTGTATATCCCCCCCAGCCTCCCTCTGACGAGTCTGCCCCCCCTTGTATATCTCCCCCCAGCCTCCCTCCATGGAGTCTACCCCCCTTATATATCCTCACAGCCTCCCTCTGAGGAGTCTGCCCACCTTGTATATCCCCCCCAGCCTCCCTCCGAGGAGTCTCCTCCCCTTGTATATCCCCCCAGCCTCCCTCCGAGGAGTCTGCCCCTCTTGTATATCCCCCAGCCTTCCTCCGAGGAGTCTGCCCCCTTGTATATCCCCCAGCCTCCCTCCGAGGAGTCTGCCCCCCTTGTATATCCCCCCCAGCCTCCCTCCGAGGAGTCTGCCCCCCTTGTATATCCCCTCAGCCTCCCTCCGAGGAGTCTGCCCCCCTTGTATATCCCCCCAGCCTCCCTTCGAGGAGTCTGCCCCCTTATATATCCCCCAGCCTCCCTCCGAGGAGTCTGCCCCCCTTGCATGCCCCCAGCCTCCCTCAGTGCCCCCTTACCTGCTCCCCAGCCTCCTCCTGAGGAGTCTACCCCCTGTAGCGCGGCAGCCACGTGGAGAGAGGGCCGCTGCGCTGCTTTAAAAGAGGTACACCACACTTGGGTTATTGGCTTGGCCGGAAGACCCCGAGCAGTCTTCTGCTGTTCATTTATCCCCTCGGGTAGCACCCGCCCGAGGGGGTGTATGCAGTGTGTGTAAATGGTTACATTGTAAGTGAGAGCCCGGATGGCTCTCTACATCCCTCCTTTCTTTCGGTACCAGACCATCGGGTCATCCCCGTTCAAGGAGACGCATATACAAAGTCTTTCAGTCTTTGACTTGGTGCAGAGTTCAGTCGGAGACCATACCTCTGGCTCCGGGAGCTGGAACTGACCACTGCACTGGACGGAATATTCACTGATGAATCAGGGGCTCCATCAGAACAGGCTGACCCCACCACGGGGGCCGCGCCGTCGTTTATCTGTCTGGATCCCTCCGGTGAAGGGCTCACCGTTCCTGGCGAGGCAGGTAGGGATAGACTCAGGATCATCTCGGGATAATCGAACACTTCGTGTCGAGGCTCATTCTTGCCCGACTTCTTGAAGCTGGACACATTCCTCGTGACGGACCTCTGAGCACTGACCATGGTCCCTTGAATGTCCACGACGGTCCACGCCTCCGGCTTGTAGGGCGTCCAGACTTCCAACCGGGGTGTAGGTCTTTGATCACTACCCGGTCTCCCACTCGTAGCTGGGGTTCTTGTGCCCGACGGGTTTCAATGACCTTGCGGTTCGTCCTCATTCTCCTTGCCTAAAACGCTTCATTGTCTCGCTCCGAGGGCACCCACGCCGGGTCTGACGGGATACTATCTCGCGGGGGCTGCTTGAACAGCAGGTGAGATGGCGCACACTTAGTGGTGCTGTGAGGCGTCTGTCGATAGGCACCAAGGAATTGGTCCTGAGCTGTCTCGGCATCTTCCCCTTGGTCCACGACAATGCGCAGTGCTCGGTTTAGTGTCCGCCTCAGACGATCCACCTCCCCGTTGGCTTGGGGCCACAGCGGGGTGATCTTCCGGTGATGAATTGCTTTGCTCTCAAGGTACTCCTGGAATTCTTGGCCCTGGAACGGAGGTCCATTGTCTGACTTGACTTCCTCGGGCAGTCCCATCATCGCAAATGTCTTGTCTAGAACTCTCTTTACATGAGTGAACACAGTTGACGCTACCACCTCCACAATGGGGAACTTTGAAAATGAGTCTATCATGACCAACATGTGACGTCCATCGGGGAAACTCCCAAAAACCAGGCTTACTTTGGCCCAGGGGGTCTCACAAGGTTCTTCGGTAATCACTGGCGCCGGGTCTCCCCCTGTGATAGTGCAGGCATGGCACGGCCCCACCATCTCTTACACCATGGAGTCCATCGATGGAAAACCAGACCTTGCTGCGCAGCCTGGCCTTCGTTTGGCCATCCCCTGGTGGCCGACATGCGCCAGTGTAAGAATCCGCTTCTGTAGCTTCTCTGGAACCACGATCAGGTGTCCCCATAGAACAACTCCTTGCTCCCCCTCACTGAGCTCATGTCGGACTTGCCAGAGCTGTTGTCAGGCATGGCTAATCTCCGTCCGGAGAGGGTGGGTTCCATCCATGGAGTGTGCCCATCCATTATTCTCCAGTGCAGCTTTCACCCGGGACAACGTTTCATCTTTGTGGGTGGCACAGCCAATCTCTTCGAGCGTCATAGCTGTGGGACACGACCCTTGCGACACCAGGTTTACGAACGCCTCAGTTTTGCACGCATCAGCCGGCAGATCTGCGGGCGACGTTGACTCAGGTTGACGGGACAGATAGTCAGACGGGTTGTGGGCTCCAGGACGGTACACGAACTTGAGGTTGTACGACTGCAGCTGCCCTGCCCATCGTTCAATTCTCGGGGGTGCCAGCCGGGACGCAAAGAGCAGTTGCAGAGGCTTGTGGACGGTCACAACCTGGAACTCCTGGCCGCTCAGGTAAAGGTGAAAATGCTGGCACACCCACTTGTTGCCCAGTGCCTCCCTCTCAATTTGGGCGTATCTGATCTCCAAGTCGGTGAGGGCTTTGCTTGCGTAGGCTACTGGACTCCAGACCTCAGAGCCATGTTCCTGAAGGAGGACCTCTCCTAGGCCCACTGGGCTGGCGTCAACGACCAGTTCCGTGTGCCGCCCTGGATGGAAGTAGGCCATCACTATCTTGTCCAGCAGCCCTGCTTTGATGTCATTGAACGCTTTGTTGGCAGCCCCGGTCCACTCCCACTTGTGATCATGGCGTGTGAGGGTCCGGAGCGGCTCTGACAGGGCAGCAAGGTTCGGAATGAAACGCTCACAATAGGTGGCCATGCAGAGAAAACTCCTTACTTCTGTGGGGTTCTTCGGCGTGCTGGATGCGCGGATGGCCGCGGCCTTCTTGGGGTCCACTCGGAGTCCCTCCCGGGTGAAGGTATACACGAAGAAATCAACCGTTTCTTGATAAAACATGCACTTAGACATGTGCAGGGTTAAGCCGCAGTCTACCAGTCTCTTCAGAGTGGCTCGGAGATGATCGTGGTGATCTTCTAGTGTCTTCGAGAATACCAGTATGTCATCACTAAGGTTTATCACGCCTTGCAGCCCAGAAAGTGTTTCTCTGATGGCATTCTGGAAGATTTCGGCCGCCGACGACACCCCAAAGCTGAGCCTCTTGTATCTTCTGAGGCCAAAGTGCGTAGAGAAGGTGGTGATATACCTGCTCTCGGGCTCACGTTGCAGAGGATTGTAGCCGGCGTTCAAATCCAGCTTGGAAAACCACTTGGCTACGTTGAGGTCTGCCACTATGTTGTCCATGGTGGGAGTAAGATGGCTCTCGCTTTCGACAGCCATGTTTGGCAGCCTCATGTCCACGCAGAGCTGGATGGCTCCTGGCTGCTTGGGTTTGGGAGCCATGACCAGCGGGGACACCCATGAGGTTGTGCCAGAGACTTTCTCAATCAGGTCGAGATCTTCAAGCTTCCTCAGCTCTTCTTCCACTTGCAGGCGAAGATTGAACGGCACCCTCCGGTGCCTGAGGGCGACTGGTCTCACAGAGGGGTCAATGTGAAGTTTTAATTTCTAGCCCTTGAGCTTCCCTAGTCCTTTGAACAGAGCCGGGAATTCCCTCAAGATGGCTTCGGCTTGTGTGAGTCATGGATCTGGTTGGCAAAGAAAACGAGTCCCAGGTCCTCAGCTGTGTGGCAGCTGAGCAGTGTCCCTTTTCTTCCTTCTGTGATGTGGAACCTGGTTTCCGTGGTGTAGTTTCTGCTGGCGACTTTGGCCTGGATGATTCCTCTGAGAGGAAGCGGGTCAGTCCCTCCATACGTATAGATCTGGGCCCTGGAGGGTGTAAGCGGGGGTCGAGGTGACAGGCAGTCGTGTTGCTCCGAGTCCATCATGTTGACAGAGGCGCCGGTGTCGATGAGGGCTTGAACATCCGTGCCTTTCACTGAGACGGAGCACATAGGAGGTGGTCTTCGGCAACGGTCCGTCATGCTGACATATGACACCACAAACACTTCGACGTCCAACAGCTCGTGGGACCAGGCCAGGACCAGGATCGCGTCCAGCGAGATTCCAGGATTTATTTATTTAATTTATTTTTGGGTTTGTATAGCACTGGAATCGACTCCCGAAGGAGTATCTCTGCGCTTTGGCGGATGCTAGGGAGGATTGTGGACTGACGTGGTTAGTAAGTGAGAAACAAGAGAGTTTTTAGCACTTTCTTGAATGTCGTATCTTCCGAACAGAGTCTCAGAGAGTCAGGAAGTTCGTTCCATAGACGAGGACCGAGGTAAGAGAGAGCCTTCCCTCCCAGTCTAGTCCTCTATGATAGGTACTTCAAGAAGATTTTTACTACTGGAGCGCAGGGGAGTGTAGGAAATGAATTTGTCGGCCAGGTAGGATGGGCCCAGATCGTGTAGAGCTTTGTGGATAATGCAGCAGACTTTGAACCTAATCCGTTGGCGGATGGGCAGCCAGTGGAGCTTCACTAGTAGAGGGCGCGATGGTGTCCTAGGAGGTGCATTCTGGACCAGTCTGGCTGCAGTATTCTGGACTATTTGAAGTCTGATCAGCAGAGAGTCATTAGCTGAGATCAGAAGCCCATTACAGTAGTCCAGGTGATTGATGACTAAAGCCTGGACTAAAGTTTTACGGGTAGAGTCCGGGAGTAATGGAAAGACTCTCCAGAGCATTCCAATTGTGTGGAAGCATGAGCCAGCCGTCTGTGTTACTTGTTCTTTTAGACTAAGAGCCTGGTCTAATCCAATGCCTACATTTTTTACAACTAATTTAGGGGCAGGATTGGGGCCCAGATCTGAAGGCCACCAGTCCGGGGTCCACAAAAGGGGAGCATCACCGAACAGCATCACTTCTGTTTTTCCTACGTTGCATTGCAAAAAGTTGTTTGCCATCCACTGGGACACAGCTCGCATTCCATCAGAGAAGGCCCTTTGGACCGTCGTAGTTAGTTTACTGAATGGGAAAAGGAGCTGTTTGTCATCAGCATAGGAAACAGGGATGAACTCGAAGGTCCTTAGGAGACTGGCCAAAGGGGCAACATAGATATTAAATAATGTAGGGCTCAAACAAGAGCCCTGTGGCACCCCTTGGTTAGTTCCATGGGAGTAGAGCGATAAGGACTGAGGTGGACACTGCAATAGGATGACGAAGATTCAGCTTCCGCAGGAGTTTGGAGTAGCATCCCAGAATGATTTGGTCCTGTATCTCCTCCCAGTGGTCCGCGAATGTGCACGTGCTGGCCGGCCGGTGTAGCACGCATAAAACATGTCGACAGACTCAGAGTCCATCTGCCACGCCCTCTTGAACTTTTCAAAGTCGGGGTTGAGTTGGGGTCAAAGTGCCTGTTAAGCGCGGTGACCGCTGCTTCGTAGTGGTCGTTTCCCGTGTTGGGGAGCGTCTCGAAGAGGTCATAGATTTCTGCGCCTCCATAGAAGATGAGAAGCAACCGTTTCACGGTGCCATCTGTTTCTCTTGTCCCTTTGAAGTAATGATTGAGCCGTCCAACCCACGCTTTCCACCTTGGCACAGCCGTGGCAGGGTCTGAGGCTTCACGGAACGGTGGTAGAGGTGCCACGGCTGGGTAGCTGTGCCCTGGTATCGGTGCAATTTCAGCTCTGACTGGACTGCTCTCCTCAGCCTGCTGGCTGGCAGCTCCATTCGTTGGTGTGTCGCCCATGGCGACTGTGCGTCTGCACGCAGGTGTGACGGCGAGACCATGGCTCCAAGAATTCATGGGTGAGTGTTCGTACTAGTGCGTGACCATGTGTGATGGACTGGTCTTTGGCCCTGATGGCGCAGGGGCATCAATTTTGCTCTTTGGCGCGGACTGTGCTGATGGAAGTCTCCTTGGCACGCATGTAGGGTAATGAAGCAGGTACGAACTCTCTCTTTGAGCTAGTGGGCCTGGCTGGGGTCCCAGTGTGTCCTCCTTCCCTCTTATTTCTTTCCTTGTCTGTCTTGTGTTGAGGATGAGGACGAGGGCCGGGGAGGGTCCTGTTCCCACCCCCTCACTTGTCCTAT
Organism: Lissotriton helveticus; assembly: GCF_964261635.1. Lineage (NCBI taxonomy): Eukaryota > Metazoa > Chordata > Amphibia > Caudata > Salamandridae > Lissotriton > Lissotriton helveticus. The sequence goes on from NC_136070.1 coordinate 13,078,828, forward strand.
GCCTCGCCGGTGGGTGCAGGCAGTGGACTGGGCAGCTGTCCCCATGGGGCACTGCAGCAGGTCAGGTGGCTGGAGGAGTCCTAGCGATAGGCCCAGACGCAGCGAGGGAGCGGTGGGGGCAGATGGCAGGGGCGAGATGCCTCTCGCCAGCACATGCACAGCAGGGAGAAGGAGAGTAGGCCACACCCCAGCACGGCGCATGGCAGGGTCATTCCCCGGGCAGCCACTCACCCCAGGTGCCTCCCGCTGCGAGCGTCACCAGCTAAACGCGCTCCCGCTTCAGGGAGAAGCGTGGGCGGGCGCAGTGCACAGCGGGCGGTGTAGCACAGGCTGCAGACGCTTGTGGGGCACCAGGAAGTTCTTTTCCTGCAGGCAGTGATGGCGGGACTGGAGCGACATGGGTGGTCACCGCGAGTTCCTGGCTGGGCACTGAATAGGCAGCGCTGCACACGAGAGTCGCGACCGCCCTCGTCGCCAATGTAGCACAGCAGGCATGTGGAGAGAGGGCCGCTGCGCTGTCTTAAAAGAGGTACGCCACACTTGGGTTATTGGCTTGGCCAGAAGACCCTGAGCGGTCTTCTGACGTTTATTTATCCCCTCGGGTCGCGCCCGCCCAGAGGGGTGTATGCAGTGTGTGTAAATGGTTACAGTGTAAGTGAGAGCCCGGATGGCTCTCTATACCCCCCTTGCATGCCCCTTGTTGGACTTGGCCCTTATTGCAGGTTCACCCCTAAACTTTTTGCTTTTGGTATGTGACCTGGTGTTAGTTATTTTTGGCTTCTGCGCACTTTCACTGTGTCCCAGTGTAAAGTGCGTGCGCTCCCTGAGTGCATGTTGTGAGATTGCCAATGCATTCCTATGGGAGGGCAGGCCAATGTATGTGTCCATGTTAGTTCCTGATGTGTGGGGAGTGCAGGTGCGAGTTTAGTATGTGCGGACTCGTGTGATTAAATGCTGCGCGATGATGTGTGCGGCATAAATGTGTCTAGTGTGGAAGTGCCACTTCTAGAAGTTGGCATGTCTGTGTAAATTATGTGAATTGGCTGTCTGGCTTGTGATTGGCTGGAGATGGCTGGTGAGCCTGGCTCCAGGAGTCAGGATGGGTCTGCCCCGGTGGTGAATGGGAGATCTGCATGTTAATGTGAGGGAGGGGTGCACCTGGGACCTGAATAGGGCTGGGCTTTCCCCACACAATGCTGGCTCCGCCCCCTGTGGTGCGACTGATGACCCTAGCCTGGCCAGTGAATGAGAAGAGGGGCTGAGCACATCAGAGTGCTCCAAAACCAGCTGCAACTGGTTTTCCCCCCACCCTGCAGACTCAGACAGAGGAATTAGGTGTATTAAAGGGGGCTATGTCCCCATGAAGGTTGTTCTCTTCCTGATCCTACTTTGGAGGGGGGCCTGCTGCTGCTGCTGGGTGCCAGGAGGACCGCCACTGGGCATGGCCTCCCTGCCTAAAGGGCCCTGTGATCTGGCCCCTGGGCCCAGCCTTTGCCCCCCCCCGCCTACCTTCCCAAAAAGGACTTCTGCCCTGTAGTGCCTTGGGACAATTTATTCCTCCTTGCAGCGCCTGGGAGGCGCTGTGTTTTATTTTCCTGGGGGAGCGCTGTGGTTCCAGCTACAGCCCGGGGCTGCAGTCCCCTTTCTCCCCGAGGGATTCCCCGGCGTGGGGATCCCCCCTTTTGGCTGTGATTCAGCGCAGGTGCCCACCCTGCGACTTGGGGTATTGTTTCTTCTTTAATACGGGTGCCCACCCCGTTTCCTTATTCATTTTACCGCACTGTCTCAGCAGCGCACCCCGGAGCCTGGAGGCTCGCCCGAGGGGCCGCGCTGCCATTGGCTGCCCTCAGGAGCGCGACCCGGAAGTGCTGCCCCCAAGAACCGGAAGCCGACGGGAGCCCACCCCACGCTCCGGTGAGGAAAGGGAGAAGTGGTCCGAGCATCGAGCCCAGGCGGGAGCCTACCCCGCCTTGGACTCGGGTCACAGAAGCAGCAGAGCCCCGGAGGACGTCCGGGGAAGGAGAAGGGCTGCCGGCGCTAGCAGGGGCTCCCGGGGCGTGAGGAGAGCCCCGCAGCACCACGGCAACCCGAAAAGAAGTTGGCCGTGACGTCGGAGCCTCCCCGCAGCTGAGCCCGGTGAGTGTTGACGGGCGGGGGAGAGCTCCGGGCATGTCCACAGAGCCTGAGAGGCTCCACTAGCTCCTCCTTACCTGAGAGCGTCCCCGGTTGGCAGAGGGCCACTCCCCAAAGTTGCCGCACCTTTGTGGAGAGCCCACGAGGGCTCCGGGGGCCATTGTCTTTTGAGTCCCCCGTGAAAGACTCAAACGTTAGTGCCGGCATTTCTTCCGAGCCCACGAGCGGCTCCAGGCGGCAGTTTAAGTATTTTCGAGTCCCCAGAGGGGGGACTCCAACGATCCTGGGGTACAGTTGATTTCGAGCCCACGATGCTCCACCGGGGACATTTTTCTATTTAGAGCCCGAGAGGCTCTTGGGCATTTTCCTTGGTTTCCGAGTCCCCAGAGGGGGGACTCCAATGTCGGGGCATTATTGTTTGGAGCCAACGAGGCTCCCCACCTCCCACGTTGTTTTGGGCCCCCTTGCCTACGTAAAAAGCCCAGAGGAGTTCCCCAGCTGCCTAGCACTTAGTGGGCAGCTGCTACGTTTAGGCCCTGGTGAATCTTCTTTGGCTGCCCGCGCAGCCTGCCCTGACATTGTGGACACAGGGCGTTTCAGCCCCTGAGAGGCCAGTTGGCCTGGGGGACAGTTCTGGTGTTGTGCCCTTGCGTGGGGTACATGTTTTTGGCCCTATGTGATCTTTGCGCAATTTGTAATGACCTGCCTAGTGTGATTTCTGCATCAGGTATAATGTCTTTGTGCCTATACTTCTGAATGTGTTTTTATGCTTAGGTGGTTGTTTTTCCTAGTATACTTATACAAGTGAGTTCATGGTTCCCTGCGTGATATTTTCCTAAGATGGTTAGGGTTGCGTAGTTGGTACTTACCTCTTACCAGTGGTTACTGGCTGTGTGCTACATTTGCTATTTGGTGCTACAGTTATTATATGTTCTATGTGCTAAGCGTTATTTCTACCAAGTGCTAGTTCTAAAAGTGCTAGTTCTAAAAGTGTTCATTCCTGACAGTGGTCCATGTGGCCCTGTCCCATGTATATAATCCCCTGTAAATTCTGCCCGTGCCTATGGTACATTGTAAAGTGTGTGTTTCTGATCTAATGTGTTTGGTATAATACAAAGGCTATTTTTATATATAACCTTGTGTGGAGTTCCTTTTGTGGGGGGCCTTGGATGTTGTTTCTGGTGGGTGCGCAAATACTTAACCTACATTGCGTCCGGGATTAGCCTTACTGCTCGCGTCATGTTACCTAGAGGGTGAGCAGGGGTTATCTTTGGCGTGTAACTCCCTTGCCCTGACTAGAGTGGTAGTTTCAGCCTGAGTGCATGGTGATCACTGAGTGCAGGGTGAGCGGGTGAAGGTGAAGGGCGAGAATGAGGAGCGAGTGGTCTGAATGCAGGGTGCATTCCCAGACACTTGAAGTAACTCAGCATGTTATTGACGGCGGCGTAGGGTTTCAAATGTGTTAAACTATGGCTATTATGGCATTAATCTGGGATCGAGGGTGGAGGAAATGAATAATGTGCCGATCCTGCAACAAACTTCCAGCCTTATGATTAGGGTTACCAGCTCATTATTTCGATGTCCCACATGGTGCAAAAATAAGAGGTCACCAGAAGCTGTATTGCAGCACTCTTCTGTGCATACTTCGAACAGCAAATATAAATAGAAAGCACTTTTAATTGTGTTCTAGGGCTGCCTGAATGATCCATGACTGACAAAGAGAAAAAAGAGAAAAAAGACAGAAAAGTCACATTACAAATGAATACATACTTTTTTATTTATATCCCTATTTAGTGTCAAGAGGAGGCCTTTGCCGGCTCTTTAAACACCACATGGCTGCCATTTTCCTTTCGTCAACCTTACTTTATATTCCTTTTCATGGAATGCATTCCACACTACCGCTTTAAATGTAAAAGACAAATGTAAGGAATAGGCAGAGTTAGGGGCCAGGGGGTCGTGGGACAACAAATAAAACTAAGGTAACCAGTTTACAAAGGTATGTACATATGCAAATGGACTTTAAAGATCTGTGAAAAACTAGGGCTTGCCGGAGATAAGACTCCAGACACTGCCCAGTCGAGACCACAGCAGCCCGGGCAGAGACACAAGACATGGGGGGGGGGGGGTGTTTACGCCTGTTGAGCCGTATTGGCGTTGAGCGCCTGTGTGTGGTATAGATTTACTTACCTTGTGGGAACTGATCCAGTCTGTAGGTGTGTATGCTATAAATTACAGTGAGGTCTGCTCTAGGGATCCCCCCGCCGCCCCCCCCCACCCCCAGGAAAGAGCACCGGGCTGCTGCTTACCTTACAGAGAACTAACATTCTTTAGGATGAGACAAAGTCAAGCAGTGCTTAATTTGTACCAGAGCTCAGCACCAGCACAGGCAGCGTCCTGCACCGCTTCATTTTAGGGACACGTTCGTTTTCAAGGACATCGTGCACCAAAAGTGTAAACATTTTATTATGTGCATTCCCTTAACATGCACAAGCGTTTCTTCCTCGTACATCAGATTATACCAGTCTTCTGAGAAGTTTTGTTAAAGTGAGTTTTCAAATATGAATTTAGATAAATGGATGCCCCCCGCCCTCACTACATTGCAGGGGCGGCTCCTCATCTAAGGCCGAGGAGCGTCGCCCCACTGCTTTCAGAGCAGCAAAAAGAAAGATTTTATTTTTTGTAGCTGCTGGGCTTGGTTAGGACGAAACTGGGCTGACGGCACAGGGAGAGGATTGTTTTGCACGCTCCCTAAGTGCATATGACTGGTCAACCCTCTTGGGCCGACCAAACAATCATGCGCACTTTGCATGTTCCCCACCAGGCTGCATCACACAGCGTGCTGAGGAACATGCAAAGCCTCCCTGCTGCTTTACAAAAGGGGATGATGGACGGAGCGTTTGAGCAAATCAAACACTCACCCCCAGTCAACTGATCTGGGTTTAATCCATCACCGTTCTTTAGCCCACTCTGCCACCCCAGTTCAGACATGGCCGTATGCAAATCAGTCTGACCCTGTGCCTTTTCAGCGCCAATCCACGGCATTCAGAATAATATCAACACTGCATTGCAACGTTGCAATTGGCTCTGGGACGCCAGGGAGCTGGGTGCTTCCTGCTACCAGGACTGCAGGAAGAAGGAAGCTGAACTAGACTGAGGAGAGGCGGCGGCCATCAAAAAGGTAAGTGGTATTTTGTTAGGTCTCGCCTGCGTTTCAGCGCATGTGCTGCTCGCCGTGGCGAGACCTATAGTTGTTGGTTTTGTGTCCCGCTTCTTTGGAAGCGGGGTTTGTGTCCGCCCTGTCTCCCTTAAGCCTCGCCCACCCATCTGTTGCTTGTCATGCGCGCGGGCGGTGACCGCTTCAGGGACGCCAAGCTCGTTTTATTTATTTAATTTTGGGCTCCCGTGAATAATCTTTTTCAGCCCCTCTCGGCGTCTGGAAAAGGTAGACTGTGCAACAACACAACTTATTTTATTGTGGCCCGTTCAGGCTTGAGGAACCTCACAGATTGAAAATGAGCAGCCTGGTAAGTGAGATTTTTAATGCTGTGTAATATGTCACATCAAAAATGAATATACATGTGCCTGGCACTAGAAGCTAAGAGGACAGAATCCAATAGGCAGAGGAACCCACTGCCTCATTGGTAACCTCGGCTGAAGCTAAAGTATTAAAAAAAAAAATTATGCGAACGACTCTTGCAACAGTTTTCAAAGATTTCCTAACACAGCTTGCTGTCTCTGAAAAGACCCACTTACTGGAGAAATGGCAGGGTCGCAGCTAGATAGAATAGGCTAAAACCAAGCTCTGGCCTTCGCTCACAGTGAAAGAAAGAAAGACTGGCAGTCCTGATGCATTTAATTGAGTGGTTTCTGAGATTAGGCGAGCTACATTTCATAATAGCATTCTCGCTGAACTCTCCACCCACATTCCGGATGTCTTGCTAAGATAACCTGTAAATAGGCCTATAATTAGGTGATCAAACCTTAGGACATCGCCTTCCAGCCTGCAATGTCGGTTTACATTCAACGTGATCTGCGTGGCTTGTTTTAAGCTATGGGTCCAGCCACTCGGGCAGCACACAGACAAGCAGGCTCAGCACCATACAGGCTATTGAGCTTTAGCACCACAACAGACCACATTACCGTTGGTGACTCTAAAGTGCTATTGGATCTCTTCAAGTCCGGATCCAACAATCAGACGGGGCAAACATTGAGGCTGTACACCAATAACCTAAAATCATTCTTAAAGCCTATTAACCTATTTCAAAGAACTAAACATTGCCAAAGCAAGCAACAGAAGTATAGTCCGATAACTGAGAACACAGATCACAACTGAGCTGGCAGTCGCGAGCAATACATGGTTTTAAATTTAAAAAAAGATAACCAGATCAAGCTGACAACTTCCAGGCACATGTCTTGGATCTTTTGTTAAAATCAGCTCTTTAACCCCTTGGCTGCGGCGGTAATTCCTTCACGGCGCTAGGGGGGAGGAGGGGCCGCATGGTGCCACCATGCTCGTGACGGAACCACTCCGTCATGAGCCTCGGGCACACTGTGCTTGTGACGGAATGGTTCCGTCACGGCCCCGCCCACACAATGGAACGCTCAGCGCAGGTGCGAAATCGCTGCCGCGCAGGCGTGGCGGCCGGGCCGTGACGGAACAACTCCTTCATTAGCACAGCCCGTCCGAGGTTGGTGATGGAGTGGTTCCGTCACCAGCACCCAACGGGTTAAAACAAGCCTTTGCAATGCAATAGGTCTCACAGTAGTTAAAGTTTAAGCTACCGGTGTTGCAAATAAGGATGCAACCCCAAAAGCTCAAACTTTCAGTAATGCAAGACCTATTGCATTGCTAATTCTTGTTTTCTCTCCCCCCGCCCTCCACCGCCGTTCCCAGCCAGACACTACTGCTACAATGGAAACAGTGAACTAAGAGGCAAGTCATGCACCCTCGGGCTGGCCTGGGTTGCGATCAAACATGGACAAAATTATAGTTTATTGAATGAACCCAAGAGAAGCTTTTGTACATCGCACATCATTAAGTCTTCTACCTCCAGACCCTCTTATTTGTGATAATGACGAAAAAGGAGGCAAAGTGAAACTAAACAATTGCCTAGGCTCACACAATCTGGTGAAGTGGCTAAGCCAGGAGTGAGCCCATGATTTCTGGTTTCACGTTGTGCAATTCAGCCTCTAGAACTAATGTGTCACTTCCCTTACACCCACGTCAACCCCCGCCCCCATGCCTAACTGTAAACCTACTGGCATCAATTCGGCCCTCGGTCACACTATAGACCAAACTTTTTGGCCCCTGGGAAAATATTAGAGCATGCCCTTGGTCTGGTGACTGCATAGGAATCCTGGGTAAAGATTATCACCTGCCCCTCGGGCACATGCGGTCAAGTGCATCAGCCAGCAGGGTTCACATGTCAGGAGTAGCCGCCAGAGCGAACACAAGGAGACGATGGACGGAGCGCTGAAACTTCTCAGACACTCATCCCCAGTCACAGATCTGGGTTGAATCCATCATCATTCTTTAGCTCACTCCACCCCTCCAGTTCAGACCCAGTTATATGCAAATCAGTCTTGACCCTGCTCCAATGGGAACAGTCCAGCCCGAACTGTCAAGCAAGGTCCTCCCTGGACTGGAAACAAGCTTCCGAGGACCGGTTTCTGGGTAACAACTTTCATCAGCCAGGATAGCTTGAATCCAGTGGCAAAGTGAGCAAGGGACCCATACCGTGCCAATTTAGGGCAAACAAAGCAAACACAAGAAGATGATGGATGGAGCGCTGAAACTTTTCAGACACTCACCCCAGTCATGAACCAATCATCATTCTTTATTTAGCTCACTTTGCCACCTCAGTTCAGCCCCAGCTATATGCAAATCAGTCTGGAGTAGCCGCCGGGCCAGGAATGTCAGAGTCCACCTCTTTAAACAGGAATGGGCTAACCGGCCACGTTGCAGCGGTACTAGCCCAGGACTGTCGGAGTCCTCCTCCGGATGCAGGCCGGACCAGCCAGAGCTGTCAGAGTGTCAGAGACCACTCGTCCATCCATGTATAGCCAAGACCAGTTAGGATTGTCTAAGATCCCCTATCTGTCTGGCTATAAGCCCACACGATCAGGGTTGAGTCCATCTGTTTGTCGACGTGGCAGCCAGGCCTGGACTGTCCAAATCTGCCTGTCTGTCCAGGTATACTCCTACACCATCAGGACCATCTGAGTCCACATGTCTGTCTGGGTGTAGGCTGCCCGATCATTACTGCCAGCCTGAAATCTGGTTATCATCTCAGGGTATGGTTGTAGGTACCTACGACACTCTCCACTCTCTGAGCTGCACACTGTACCTGTGTAATGCGTGAGCTTGGGTTACCTCAGGTTAAGTCTGTAGATCACCGCAGCACTCTCCACCCCGCGAACCGCATGGCTCTACCCATGTAATCCTTGAGATCCGTTACCCTAAGGTCGGTCTGCAAGAAACCTGACCACGTTCCACCTGGAGCACTGCCTGGTCGTATCCCTGTCATGCCTTGTGCTTGAAATTGGGCTATTGGTTGAGGTGGGTGGAGCCCCAATCAGGCACCCGCCACACATCTTATTAGTGTGAAGTCACCCCATCACCTTGTGCTCAGCCCTCTGGTAGCATGGCACACACGCAGTCAGGATTAACTGAGAGGCACTGTGTGAAGGATTTATGCAGCACTTCAAACAGTAATAAGATGAAAACACAAGACAAGAAAAATCCTGCAACATTTAGAAAAAAAAGAGTAAAATGTAATAACTTATCTGATACCAAAGCAACAAAAATACAACAAGTAGAACAAGAGATTTGCAAAGTTAAAGATTTAGTGAAAATAGTTCCCAGAAGCACAAAGCACCAACACGAAGGAGTGCAGGCCAGATAAAGGGGCCAAGTTATGCCAACTGAACAAAGTACCTTAAATCCTCGTTGCAGAAAGTTGCGAGCTCCAGGTCGAGGATTGGTCACGCAGCACCGGTTCCGAGGAAGCTATGGGGCTGTGATGAGGAGCCCTACTTCATCGTAGAGGATGTCATCGACATGGTGCTTGTGATGCGAGGTCCTGCGTCGACGATGCGTTGCGCAGCGGTGGTTCCGAGGAAGCTATGGGGCTGTGATGTGGAGCCCTACTTCATCGTAGAGGATGTCATCGACATGGTGCTTGTGATGCGAGGTCCTGCGTCGACGATGCTTTGCGCAGCACCGGTTCTGAGGAAGCTATGGGGCTGTGATGAGGAGCCCTACTTCATCGTAGAGGATGTCATCGACATGGTGCTTGTGATGCGAGGTCCTGCGTCGACGATGCGTTGCGCAGCACCGGTTCCGAGGAAGCTATGGGGCTGTGATGAGGAGCCCTACTTCATCGTAGAGGATGCCATCGACATGGTGCTTGTGATGCGAGGTCCTGCGTCGTCGATGCGTTGCGCAGCGGTGGTTCTGAGGAAGCTATGGGGCTGTGATGAGGAGCCCTACTTCATCGTAGAGGATGCCAAGGAAAAGGCGCTTGTGATGCGAGGTCCTGCGTCGTCGATGCGTTGCGCAGCGGTGGTTCCGAGGAAGCTATGGGGCTGTGATGAGGAGCCCTACTTCATTGTAGAGGATGTCATCGACATGGCGCTTGTGATGCGAGCTCCAGGTCGAGGATTGGTCACGCAGCACCGGTTCCGAGGAAGCTATGGGGCTGTGATGAGGAGCCCTACTTCATCGTAGAGGATGTCATCGACATGGCGCTTGTGATGCGAGGTCCTGCGTCGACGATGCGTTGCGCAGCACCGGTTCCGAGGAAGCTATGGGGCTGTGATGAGGAGCCCTACTTCATCGTAGAGGATGTCAACGACATGGTGCTTGTGATGCGAGGTCCTGCGTCGACGATGCGTTGCGCAGCACCGGTTCCGAGGAAGCTATGGGGCTGTGATGTGGAGCCCTACTTCATCGTAGAGGATGTCATCGACATGGTGCTTGTGATGCGAGGTCCTGCGTCGTCGATGCGTTGCGCAGCGGTGGTTCCGAGGAAGCTATGGGGCTGTGATGAGGAGCCCTACTTCATCGTAGAGGATGTCATCGACATGGTGCTTGTGATGCGAGGTCCTGCGTCGTCGATGCGTTGCGCAGCGGTGGTTCTGAGGAAGCTATGGGGCTGTGATGTGGAGCCCTACTTCATCGTAGAGGATGTCATCGACATGGTGCTTGTGATGCGAGGTCCTGCGTCGTCGATGCGTTGCGCAGCGGTGGTTCTGAGGAAGCTATGGGGCTGTGATGAGGAGCCCTACTTCATCGTAGAGGATGCCAAGGAAAAGGCGCTTGTGATGCGAGGTCCTGCGTCGTCGATGCGTTGCGCAGCGGTGGTTCCGAGGAAGCTATGGGGCTGTGATGAGGAGCCCTACTTCATCGTAGAGGATGTCATCGACATGGTGCTTGTGATGCGAGGTCCTGCGTCGTCGATGCGTTGCGCAGCGGTGGTTCTGAGGAAGCTATGGGGCTGTGATGAGGAGCCCTACTTCATTGTAGAGGATGTCATCGACATGGCGCTTGTGATGCGAGCTCCAGGTCGAGGATTGGTCACGCAGCACCGGTTCCGAGGAAGCTATGGGGCTGTGATGAGGAGCCCTACTTCATCGTAGAGGATGTCATCGACATGGTGCTTGTGATGCGAGGTCCTGCGTCGACGATGCGTTGCGCAGCACCGGTTCCGAGGAAGCTATGGGGCTGTGATGAGGAGCCCTACTTCATCGTAGAGGATGTCATCGACATGGTGCTTGTGATGCGAGGTCCTGCGTCGACGATGCATTGCGCAGCACCGGTTCCGAGGAAGCTATGGGGCTGTGATGAGGAGCCCTACTTCATCGTAGAGGATGTCATCGACATGGTGCTTGTGATGCGAGGTCCTGCGTCGACGATGCGTTGCGCAGCACCGGTTCCGAGGAAGCTATGGGGCTGTGATGAGGAGCCCTACTTCATCGTAGAGGATGTCAACGACATGGTGCTTGTGATGCGAGGTCCTGCGTCGTCGATGCGTTGCGCAGCGGTGGTTCTGAGGAAGCTATGGGGCTGTGATGAGGAGCCCTACTTCATCGTAGAGGATGCCAAGGAAAAGGCGCTTGTGATGCGAGGTCCTGCGTCGTCGATGCGTTGCGCAGCGGTGGTTCCGAGGAAGCTATGGGGCTGTGATGAGGAGCCCTACTTCATCGTAGAGGATGTCATCGACATGGTGCTTGTGATGCGAGGTCCTGCGTCGTCGATGCGTTGCGCAGCGGTGGTTCTGAGGAAGCTATGGGGCTGTGATGAGGAGCCCTACTTCATTGTAGAGGATGTCATCGACATGGCGCTTGTGATGCGAGCTCCAGGTCGAGGATTGGTCACGCAGCACCGGTTCCGAGGAAGCTATGGGGCTGTGATGAGGAGCCCTACTTCATCGTAGAGGATGTCATCGACATGGTGCTTGTGATGCGAGGTCCTGCGTCGACGATGCGTTGCGCAGCACCGGTTCCGAGGAAGCTATGGGGCTGTGATGAGGAGCCCTACTTCATCGTAGAGGATGTCATCGACATGGTGCTTGTGATGCGAGGTCCTGCGTCGACGATGCATTGCGCAGCACCGGTTCCGAGGAAGCTATGGGGCTGTGATGAGGAGCCCTACTTCATCGTAGAGGATGTCATCGACATGGTGCTTGTGATGCGAGGTCCTGCGTCGACGATGCGTTGCGCAGCACCGGTTCCGAGGAAGCTATGGGGCTGTGATGAGGAGCCCTACTTCATCGTAGAGGATGTCAACGACATGGTGCTTGTGATGCGAGGTCCTGCGTCGACGATGCTTTGCGCAGCACCGGTTCCGAGGAAGCTATGGGGCTGTGATGAGGAGCCCTACTTCATCGTAGAGGATGTCATCGACATGGTGCTTGTGATGCGAGGTCCTGCGTCGTCGATGCGTTGCGCAGCGGTGGTTCTGAGGAAGCTATGGGGCTGTGATGAGGAGCCCTACTTCATCGTAGAGGATGCCAAGGAAAAGGCGCTTGTGATGCGAGGTCCTGCGTCGTCGATGCGTTGCGCAGCGGTGGTTCCGAGGAAGCTATGGGGCTGTGATGAGGAGCCCTACTTCATCGTAGAGGATGTCATCGACATGGTGCTTGTGATGCGAGGTCCTGCGTCGTCGATGCGTTGCGCAGCGGTGGTTCTGAGGAAGCTATGGGGCTGTGATGTGGAGCCCTACTTCATTGTAGAGGATGTCATCGACATGGTGCTTGTGATGCGAGGTCCTGCGTCGACGATGCGTTGCGCAGCGGTGGTTCTGAGGAAGCTATGGGGCTGTGATGAGGAGCCCTACTTCATCGTAGAGGATGCCAAGGAAAAGGCGCTTGTGATGCGAGGTCCTGCGTCGTCGATGCGTTGCGCAGCGGTGGTTCTGAGGAAGCTATGGGGCTGTGATGAGGAGCCCTACTTCATCGTAGAGGATGTCATCGACATGGTGCTTGTGATGCGAGGTCCTGCGTCGTCGATGCGTTGCGCAGCGGTGGTTCCGAGGAAGCTATGGGGCTGTGATGAGGAGCCCTACTTCATCGTAGAGGATGTCAACGACATGGTGCTTGTGATGCGAGGTCCTGCGTCGTCGATGCGTTGCGCAGCGGTGGTTCTGAGGAAGCTATGGGGCTGTGATGAGGAGCCCTACTTCATCGTAGAGGATGTCAACGACATGGTGCTTGTGATGCGAGGTCCTGCGTCGTCGATGCGTTGCGCAGCGGTGGTTCTGAGGAAGCTATGGGGCTGTGATGAGGAGCCCTACTTCATCGTAGAGGATGTCAACGACATGGTGCTTGTGATGCGAGGTCCTGCGTCGTCGATGCGTTGCGCAGCGGTGGTTCTGAGGAAGCTATGGGGCTGTGATGTGGAGCCCTACTTCATCGTAGAGGATGCCAAGGAAAAGGCGCTTGTGATGCGAGGTCCTGCGTCGACGATGCGTTGCGCAGCGGTGGTTCAGAGGAAGCTATGGGGCTGTGATGTGGAGCCCTACTTCATCGTAGAGGATGTCATCGACATGGTGCTTGTGATGCGAGGTCCTGCGTCGTCGATGCGTTGCGCAGCGGTGGTTCTGAGGAAGCTATGGGGCTGTGATGTGGAGCCCTACTTCATCGTAGAGGATGTCATCGACATGGTGCTTGTGATGCGAGGTCCTGCGTCGACGATGCGTTGCGCAGCACCGGTTCCGAGGAAGCTATGGGGCTGTGATGAGGAGCCCTACTTCATCGTAGAGGATGTCAACGACATGGTGCTTGTGATGCGAGGTCCTGCGTCGTCGATGCGTTGCGCAGCGGTGGTTCTGAGGAAGCTATGGGGCTGTGATGAGGAGCCCTACTTCATCGTAGAGGATGTCAACGACATGGTGCTTGTGATGCGAGGTCCTGCGTCGTCGATGCGTTGCGCAGCGGTGGTTCTGAGGAAGCTATGGGGCTGTGATGTGGAGCCCTACTTCATCGTAGAGGATGCCAAGGAAAAGGCGCTTGTGATGCGAGGTCCTGCGTCGACGATGCGTTGCGCAGCGGTGGTTCAGAGGAAGCTATGGGGCTGTGATGTGGAGCCCTACTTCATCGTAGAGGATGTCATCGACATGGTGCTTGTGATGCGAGGTCCTGCGTCGTCGATGCGTTGCGCAGCGGTGGTTCTGAGGAAGCTATGGGGCTGTGATGTGGAGCCCTACTTCATTGTAGAGGATGTCAAGGAAAAGGCGCTTGTGATGCGAGGTCCTGCGTCGACGATGCTTTGCGCAGCGGTGGTTCCGAGGAAGATGCGGGGCTGAGATGTGAAGTCCTACATTGAAGTTGACGATGCTGATGACGATGGCTTTTTGATATGAAGGTCTGCGTCTAGGATATGTCGTGGAGCGGTGGTTCCGAGGAAGCTGCAGACTGAGACGAGAGGTCCTGTGTCGGTGATGCGCCACGCAGCGGTGGTTCAGATGCAGCTGCGAGGAAACGTGTCCCGCTGCTTTGGTAGTCAACTAGCCCTTGGAGTCGCTCTTTGGTGTTGGATCCAAGATACAGGTTTCAGCCCTTCTCACTCAGGCAAAAGGGCAGCAGAGAAGCAGTTCTTCTTACAGAGCAGCACATCAGTCCATCCACAGGTCCAGAGGTATACTGAAGACTTGGGTCTGAGGGTCCAATATTTATACTTGAGGCCCACTTTGAAGTGGGAGAAATTTCTAGAGGCTTCCACCTCCAGAGGTGCTTGGAACCTTCAGTCTCCCAGCCCTAACCCCAACTTATCTGGGGGTTCAATAGACTGAGATCAAACACTTTGTGAGTGTGCTCACGACAAGGCTTTGTCGTGTGCAGGTGGGGTAGGTGACAGCCCCTTCTTCTCATCAAGTCAGAGACGGCTCATCCTGCCAAAACCTAATGCCCCTTGGTTTCACTCAGGATAGAGGGAGCAGGGAACAAATGGTTAGCACAAAAACATGCCAACTTTCTGTAAATGCCATTTTCAGAATTGTCACTTAAAATTTGACTTTACCATTAAAGAGGGTTTTAAATTAAAATTCGTTAGATGTCAAACTTGATATTCCTAACTGCTCCCATTTAAAAATTATCACTTATTGAATATAATAAGGAAATCCAATGTTATCATATTGGAGAGGTAGTACCCAGATTTGTGAAACATTTCTTTAGGAGTTTTTCACTCCCAGGCCATGTAAAACCTTAAAAACACATGTCCAACTTTTTAAATACACTGCACCATGCACACAGGGCTCTATAGGGCCTACCAAAGGGGTAACATATGTATTTAAAAGGAAAGTTTGGGCATGGCAATACATTTATCTTACCATGTTGAAATGGTAGTTTAAACCTGCACACACAGGCTTTGCAGTGGCAGGCCTGAGATCTGTTCAAAAGGCTACAAGAGTAGGGACCACAAGCAGTGCTCCAGGCCCATTAGTAGCATTTAATGTACAGGTACTGGGTATAGGTGATACCACTTTACAATGGACTTACAGGTAAATTAAATGTGCCAATTGGGTGTTAGGCAAATTTACTATGTTTAAAAGAGAGAGCACAAAAACATTAGCTCTGGTAAAGTGTGCAGAGTCTTAAGGACAGCAAAAACAGGAACTTGAAGGCATACGTTGGGACAAACCCACGCCAAGGACGTCAGGTCCAACCCGGGATCTGGCCGCCTGTGCTCTCAGGGTAGGGCTGTAAATCTATAATGCCAGGGACAGAGCATATATCTCCCTAGAGTGGGTCCGTATGTTCTCTGTAGTATGAAGGGGACTTTTTCACGCCTTGCACGGACCTGTGGTACCGTTCCACAATCAGTGCTCTAATGTGTGTCGTGCAGGGTGTCTCTAAAGGGACGTGGCTAAAGTGTAACCAGGATTCATTTCAAAGAGGCGTGGGCTAAATAATAAGGCATGTGGCTTAAAATGTGTACACTAAAATGCTGTGAACCCCACCATGCCAAGGTATTTGGTTGCCTCTCTGAATTTTCAATTCAGCCATCCAGACCGGTCCCACAACGGACATACGCTTAAAACAAGCTTTGGCAATGAGTTTTTGTGTAAGAGAAGCACTTGTTACTCCGCTTCTAGCTGCTCTGCATGGGCACATTACTAATTTCAGTTCAGAGCAGGGAGCGGGGGGGTGGGGACCAGCTGTGAACACACGGTCCTCCCTCTCACAGCTTTACAAACAGGCCGCAGACACTGACGCGCCTCCCCACAGACTATCATGTATGTGTGTCCAAAGAAAACAGCATCCTTCCGCGGACGAGCCTCTTCGACGGCCCCCGACTGTCCCCAGCCCTACCGTCCTGGCATCCAGCCTTCTCAAACTGGACACAGGGTGGAGGGAAATATCTAGCAGGCAGGAAAGCACGGGGGAGGGAGGTAAAAAATAGGCCCTGAGGGGCAGGGGTCTGTGCATGGGGAGGTGTAAGAGGGGTCCTAAGGGGAGGGGTCTGTGCATGGGGAGGTGTAAGAGGGGTCCTAAGGGGAGGGGTCTGTGCATGGGGAGGTGTAAGAGGGGTCCTAAGGGGAGGGGTCTGTGCATGGGGGATGGAGGAGTAAGAGGGGGACCTGAGGGGCAGGGGTCTGTGCATGGGGGAGGTGTAGGAACCATGCGCTCTACACATCACATACAGACAGCCATGCGCTCTACACATCACATACAGACAGCCATGCGCTCTACACATCACATACAGACAGCCATGCGCTCTACACATCACATACAGACAGCCATGCGCTCTACACATACAGACAGCCATGCGCTCTACACATCACATACATACAGCCATGCGCTCTACACATCACATACAAACAGCCATGCCCTCTACACATCATACAAACATCCATGCGCTCTACAAATCACATACAAATAGCCATGCACTCTACACATTACATACAAACAGCCATACGCTCTACACATCACATACAAACAGCCATGCGCTCATCACATACAGACAGCCATGCGCTCTACACATCACATACAGACAGCCATGCCCTCTACACATCACATACAGACAGCCATGCCCTCTACACATCACATACAGACAGCCATGCGCTCTACACATCACATACAGACAGCCATGCCCTCTACACATCACATACAAACAGCCATGCGCTCTACATATCACATACAGACAGCCATGCGCTCATCACATACAGACAGCCATGCGCTCATCACATACAGACAGCCATGCGCTCATCACATACAAACAGCCATGCGCTCATCACATACAAACAGCCATGCGCTCATCACATACAAACAGCCATGCCCTCTACACATCACATACAAACAGCCATGCCCTCTACACATCACATACAAACAGCCATGCCCTCTACACATCACATACAAACAGCCATGCCCTCTACACATCACATACAAACAGCCATGCCCTCTACACATCACATACAGACAGCCATGCGCTCTACACATCACATACAGACAGCCATGCCCTCTACACATCACATACAGCCATGCCCTCTACACATCACATACAGACAGCCATGCGCTCCACACATCACATACAGACAGCCATGTGCTCCACACATCACATACAGACAGCCATGCGCTCTACACATCACATACAGACAGCCATGCCCTCTACACATCACATACAGACAGCCATGCCCTCTACACATCACATACAGACAGCCATGCCCTCTACACATCACATACAGACAGCCATGCCCTCTACACATCACATACAGACAGCCATGCCCTCTACACATCACATACAGACAGCCATGCCCTCTACACATCACATACAGACAGCCATGAGCTCTACACATCACACACAGACAGCCAGGCCCTCTACACATCACATACAGACAGCCATGCTCTCTACACATCACATACAAACAGCCATGCCCTCTACACATCACATACAGACAGCCATGCGCTCTACACATCACATACAGACAGCCATGCCCTCTACACATCACATACAGACAGCCATGCCCTCTACACATCACATACAGACAGCCATGCCCTCTACACATCACATACAGACAGCCAGCCATGCCCTCTACACATCACATACAGACAGCCATGCCCTCTACACATCACATACAGACAGCCATGCCCTCTACACATCACATACAGACAGCCATGCCCTCTACACATCACATACAGACAGCCATGCCCTCTACACATCACATACAGACAGCCATGCCCTCTACACATCACATACAACAGCCATGCCCTCTACACATCACATACAGACAGCCATGCCCTCTACACATCACATACAGACAGCCATGCCCTCTACACATCACATACAGACAGCCATGCCCTCTACACATCACATACAGACAGCCATGCCCTCTACACATCACATACAGCCATGCCCTCTACACATCACATACAGACAGCCATGCGCTCCACACATCACATACAGACAGCCATGCCCTCTACAGATCACATACAGACAGCCATGCCCTCTACACATAGAGACAGCCATGCGCTCTACACATCACATACAAACAGCCATGCCCTCTACACATCACATACAGACAGCCATGCCCTCTACACATCACATACAGACAGCCATGCCCTCTACACATCACATACAGACAGCCATGCCCTCTACACATCACATACAGACAGCCATGCGCTCTACACATCACATACAGCCATGCCCTCTACAGATCACATACAGACAGCCATGCGCTCTACACATCACATACAGACAGCCATGCCCTCTACACATCACATACAGACAGCCATGCCCTCTACACATCACATACAGACAGCCATGCCCTCTACACATCACATACAGACAGCCATGAGCTCTACACATCACATACAGACAGCCATGCCCTCTACACATCACATACAGACAGCCATGCTCTCTACACATCACATACAGACAGCCATGCCCTCTACACATCACATACAGACAGCCATGCCCTCTACACATCACATACAGACAGCCATGCCCTCTACACATCACATACAGACAGCCATGCCCTCTACACATCACATACAGACAGCCATGCCCTCTACACATCACATACAGACAGCCATGCCCTCTACACATCACATACAGACAGCCATGCCCTCTACACATCACATACAGACAGCCATGCCCTCTACACATCACATAGACAGCCATGAGCTCTACACATCACATACAGACAGCCATGCCCTCTACACATCACATACAGACAGCCATGCTCTCTACACATCACATACAGACAGCCATGCCCTCTACACATCACATACATACAGCCATGCCCTCTACACATCACATACAGACAGCCATGCCCTCTACACATCACATACAGACAGCCATGCCCTCTACACATCACATACATACAGCCATGCCCTCTACACATCACATACAGACAGCCATGCCCTCTACACATCACATACAGACAGCCATGCGCTCTACACATCACATACAGACAGCCATGCCCTCTACACATCACATACAGACAGCCATGCCCTCTACACATCACATACAGACAGCCATGCCCTCTACACATCACATACAGCCATGCCCTCTACACATCACATACAGACAGCCATGCGCTCCACACATCACATACAGACAGCCATGCCCTCTACAGATCACATACAGACAGCCATGCCCTCTACACATAGAGACAGCCATGCGCTCTACACATCACATACAAACAGCCATGCCCTCTACACATCACATACAGACAGCCATGCCCTCTACACATCACATACAGACAGCCATGCCCTCTACACATCACATACAGACAGCCATGCCCTCTACACATCACATACAGACAGCCATGCGCTCTACACATCACATACAGCCATGCCCTCTACAGATCACATACAGACAGCCATGCGCTCTACACATCACATACAGACAGCCATGCCCTCTACACATCACATACAGACAGCCATGCCCTCTACACATCACATACAGACAGCCATGCCCTCTACACATCACATACAGACAGCCATGCCCTCTACACATCACATACAGACAGCCATGCCCTCTACACATCACATACAGACAGCCATGCCCTCTACACATCACATACAGACAGCCATGCCCTCTACACATCACATACAGACAGCCATGCCCTCTACACATCACATAGACAGCCATGAGCTCTACACATCACATACAGACAGCCATGCCCTCTACACATCACATACAGACAGCCATGCTCTCTACACATCACATACAGACAGCCATGCCCTCTACACATCACATACAAACAGCCATGCTCTCTACACATCACATACAGACAGCCATGCCCTCTACACATCACATACAGACAGCCATGCGCTCTACACATCACATACAGACAGCCATGCGCTCTACACATCACATACAGACAGCCATGCACTCTACACATCACATACAGACAGCCATGCGCTCTACACATCACATACAGACAGCCATGCACTCTACACATCACATACAGACAGCCATGTACATAAACACACACTGTCCGGTCGAACCCCAGTCTCCGCTTCCATCCTGGGGTTTTTCCAGCTGTGCTTTGAGGGTTTTTTAGGATTTGGGGCTCGGGGTCTCCACCCCAAGCACGTGGGCACGGAGCATGTGCAGAGACGGCCTCCCCTCTGGTGCAGCGGGTGCAGCGGCACCGGGGCCTGCAGTTACTGCCCCAACAGCAGTCACGGGGCCCGGCTGACGTCCTTGCCACGTGCTGCTGCCCCTGTGATGACGTGTTCGGGGTGGTAAGAGGCAGAGCTGGGGGACCCCAGAGCCCCGCCTCATTTGCATGTCTCAGCCACACATCCGGCTCTGGGGGCAGGAACCGAGGAGCTCGGGCCTGTGGGCTCGGGGGGAGGGGGGGATTAAGGATGTTAGAGGGGGGGGGGCTCACACTGGCCCCCTCCTCTTCAGACATCACCTTGCCCAGGCCCCGGGGTGCAACGGGCGCACGGGGGCAGGTGTGGGGCCCGCGGGGGCCCCCGGGGCTCTGACTGTTCCCGGAGGATTTGCATCAACAGAAACCGCGAGAAGCAGGAGGGGGGGGGGCGGGCTGCTACGTGTGCACAGAGCACGAGTCCTAACAACAGAAGGGGAGATTAACCACGAGGCCGTATGTAAGTGACGTCACGTCATCCCAACCCCTGACCCCACAGAAAGTGACGTCAGGCCTCCACTTATACATGTGTTTTGTTAAACTCGGCCACATAGACATTGGCAACAAGGAGACAAGTGGCAGTAAATGCAAAGTCTGCATTTTCAAGTATCCGACGGGGTTGAGGCACCAGCTGCAGAGATCTCTGTGCACCCAGTAAACCTCAGGGAATAATAATAAGAGTGAGCCATCTCTGGAGGTCAACGCACCTGCTGCAGAGGGCGGTGCTTTGTCCAGTCCCAGGTTTGAGTCAAAGTAGCGCCGAGGGTTAATGTGTCTCCCTCAAGGCGCTTCATGTGACACACAGAGGACACATTACTTTAAGTAGATGGATGAGTGGATAACTGCTTTGAACACAGAGATCCTTTCCTTACCTGCAGTTCATGAATTGTAATCCTTCTGATACAGCACAGTGAGGTACGAAGGACACGTGACTCCCACACCTGGTCACCCCACCCTCTTATGCAACACATCCTGTGCGTTGTTTACACACACATGCTTTACTGTCAATGGATAGTGTGTATGTGTGATGTAAAGCGCCGAGACACCCTGGATTGGAATGATTAGCGCTATAAAAGAAATAAAACTAAATAGCGGTATTTAAATGTGTTATTGGTGTACATATTGGGGCAGACGATCACACGTGACGTGCTTCCAGCGCGTGCATCACTCATGTGCGGGACTCCGGAAACTCGAGCTGCCCCTCTGCCTGCTCGGCCCGCCACCCGAACCGTATCGGTGACTTCAACCTTCACTGGAACGGCACTCCTTGAAGGCCTCCCTCTCCGACCTCAACTTCATTCAGGCCCACTGCAAGGGCGCGACCCTTGACCTCATCATAGCTAGAGACCGCACCCTTCAACTTGATGACATTCTTCCACGCCATTGGTCGGATCATCACCCAATCTCCTTTCACATTCAGGAAAAGGTATTGCTCAGACATGGTCAACCACCAGAAACAAACAAAGGACTCATAATCTGGGAGACATCAACATCTCACATCTTTCCAACTTGAGCAAGGATCTGCTGGAACCTCCGCGCAACATGAAGAATTTGGAAGAGTTGACGGATCACTGCATCAACTCCTTGTCAAATAGTCACTTCAGGGCCACA
This sequence comes from Lissotriton helveticus, assembly GCF_964261635.1. Taxonomy (NCBI): domain Eukaryota; kingdom Metazoa; phylum Chordata; class Amphibia; order Caudata; family Salamandridae; genus Lissotriton; species Lissotriton helveticus. Next base: position 13,100,678 of record NC_136070.1, read on the forward strand.
TGAAAAGCCCCGCCCCCACATTACCATCATCCCGCAAATAACACAAAGACACGTTTGTTAAGATTGGGAAAATATGCTGCAGGTTTATTATTACATACAAGATTATGTAATCACGGTGGGTTATTTTACGGGCAATCCAAGGGCAGGCCGCATTCTCGCCACCTGCCCGCCTGCTGAGCCAATCAGCGCCGTGGCGAACCACCCAGCTGATGAACATTATGGTAATAATACTCACGCCCCTTGCGGGGCGTAACTAAGCAACCCCCAGTTGCGCAGGCCCGCAACCGCCCGAAGGACTACTGGGGCGCCGACTCGGATTCCTAGACCTCCCATGAGGTTCTAGGTTAGGCTCTGGCACCCCTATGTGCCCGCTGAAGTACAGTGTTGCACCTCTCTGTTTCCGGATTGCCCTGTAACTCCGCCACAGCCCATGCGATGGTCCCCGCCGCCGCATGGGCCCCCCACCAACCTATAGCTTTACCTGCAACCTTTGCTCTGCAGAGCCTCTTTTAAATCCAGGAGGAATAAATCTAAGCCCACAGGCGTCAGATGAATTCCATCGGCCTCATAATAACCTTTGACTTTGTCCTGAATAAGATCATGTTTGATGAAACCCAGCCCCCTCTGCTGTGTAAACTTCTTCATGGCACAGTTTATTTTCTTCCTGGTCCTCTCAATCGCCTGGCATGACTTAGCGCCTACCCACACTCTACGTGGTACAATTTCAGACCACCAAATCTCGCACTCACGCATGAGTCCACAGATGGCCCCAATATCTTCTTTCATTTTCTGGAGTAAAGTAGACCTCCCCCAGTTCGTGAGGTCATTACCTCCCAGGTGAATAACTAAGTGATGTGGTGGAGATCTCTCTGTGGTAAGCGCCACCTGTAATCTGTACAGCAGACTATGCCAGCGCATGCCAGGAAAACCCAACCAAGTACAGTCCATGTCAGTGAAGCCCTGTGTCCAATGCCTGATCGTGGCCCACCGACCCAATCTGGCGACCATGGAATGCCCCAAGACCCACACTCTCGACCCTGTCAAGAAACAAACGCAATCTACATCAAAAGTTTATTTCGAAAGGGTGCACAAACAATGAGCATCACATCTATGACCAAAACACCGCAAACATATGTACAAGGGGCTTGATGGGAACCACAACAGTTCAAGGGCGAATGTACCGTTTATAACAGGATGACTCCCACCGCCCCACTTTCTGAACTTTCTCTGGCTGCAACCCCGCTTTGAATGCAGAGGTGGCCGCCCCAATACGGAAGGAGTGACTGGAGAACCTTTTCCCCTCTTTCAGCAAACCCGCTCTATCAAGGCATGCCAGCATTATTTTATCCATCTGGTACTTAGTCAATGGGGTCAAATCAGCATGGATAAGAAGGTAGCCCTGGACAGCAGGACGGATCGAGAGAAAGGACTTAAGTGTCTCAACCGGGCAACAACACGGATCACCCAGGGGGGCCAGTAGGATCACCGACCCTTTCCCAGCTTGATCAGTTTTGGATCGTCTAAGGGTGATGGACAGGCCTACTGCCAACGTTAAGTCTGCCACCCCTAAAGCATCCCCTGACACATCTACCTTTGAGCGTGCTACCAGCTCGCTGCTTCGGAATGCCCCAAAGAAGGCTAGGATGAAGGCCGCTGAAAAGAGGGCAGCCTCATAATGCGAGTGAACTATAGACTGCAGGACCGCCAACATAGCTTTCAAAGTGGGGAACTCAATAGGGGACCTGGTGTCAGGGATCCTGGGTTCTTCTCTTGCCCACCCCTTCAGAGCTGCCTTAATTGCGAACGACTTGGTCGGATCGCCTACCCCTCTCAACCTCGCATCGTGACTGATAGCCGCCAAGTGTCCGCCTACCCAGGAGTGTGTTTTACCCTGCTTTTTGGCCCATACCACAAATGCTTGTACCCTGGCTTCCAGCGGTAAGACGGACAAAATCAAATCCGACGTAGCATTCTGAAAATTGGCCAAATGACTAGCGTAGCGCTTCCTAGTACCTGGGGCTAAGGACCTCTCCCCTAAATCCCTCAGTTCTCGTTCGACTTCAAGAGTCGCCAAAGTCCTGGTGCAAAGGGGGTCATCTCTGTTCTCGCCTGGGGGCACACCGCCCGGAAACGGTCCCACTGCAAACGAGAAAGAGCGTCAGCCGCGACATTACTGACCCCCGCAATGTGCCTAGCCCTGAATTCCAGATTGCACCGCAGGCTCCTATTCACCAATTCCCTTAATAAGCAAAGGACTAACGGGCAGCTAGCAGTGAGGCCATTGATCGCTTGCACAACAGCCATGTTATCAGACCAGAAGAGGACCTTCCTGTTGGACAAAAGGGCCGGCCACAAATGCAACGCTACCACAATGGGGAATAGCTCCAGGACAGTTATGTTTGAGGTGATACCCCGCTTACGCCAAGCATTCGGCCACGCGTGTGCGCACCACAAGTCACCTAGTATTGCTCCAAAACCTTCCCTACCAGAGGCATCCGTGAACAAACTGAGTTCGGGGCTGTCCACCCAAGGGGACCTCCAAATGACTGTCCCATTAAAGTCCGACAGGAACTCTGCCCACATTAGCAGATCTTTCTTCAAGCCCGCTGAAAGCTTGACAAAATGATGACGCTTGACTACCTTAGCAGTGGCCCTGGCTAGTCTACGAGCAAACACCCGCCCAACAGGAATGACCCTGGCTGCAAAATTTAGTTTGCCCAGGAGACTCTGGATGACCCCCAACGTCGCCCTGTCCTTCCCTAGCAATTCCTGAATCTCTCGTTTGAGATCCCGCACTTTCTCCGGTGGAAGTCTAGACACTCCCTCCACTGTATCCAATTCTATGCCAAGGAAGGTCAGAATCTGTGCAGGGCCCTCCGTCTTACCAGGTGCCAAAGGGACTCCCAGGTGTCCTGCCAAGGAAATGAAGGCATCCAGGCCCTCCCTACATTCATGAGTGCCCTCCTTACCAATGAAAAGAAAATCGTCAAGGTAATGGGTCACGGCCGTGACACCATATTTCCAGGAGAGAGCCCATTGCAAGAAGGTACTGAATGCCTCAAAGAAAGCGCAAGACACCGCACAGCCCATGGGCATGCACTTATCGAAGTAGTAACCCCCTTGCCACTTGAAGCCCAAGAGATGCTGACTATCTGGGTGCACGGGCAGGAGACGGAAGGCAGCTTCAAAGTCTGCCTTAGCTAGCCAGGCCCCTTTCCCCGCTCTCCTCACCAAGTCTATTGCCATGTCCAGGGAACAGTACGAAACTGAGCAAACGCCCTCAGAAAGCCAAGAGTTCACAGAGTTACCCTCAGGGAAGGACAGATTGTGGATAAGTCTGAAGGCCCCCGGCTCCTTTTTTGGTACCACCCCCAGCGGGGACACCACGAAATTCTGGAGAGGAGGGGAAGGGAAAGGACCTGCCACCCTCCCCAAGGACACTTCCTTGACTATTTTCTTACCAACCACATCGGGGAGGTCCCTTACTGACTTCTGATTTTCAGCATCCCTGGAAACCATCGGTCCCTGGTAAGGGATGGTGAAGCCTTCAAGGAACCCGCCCGCCAGAATAGTCTTGTCCTTATCATTGGGATAAGCTCTTAGTAAGGGCAGAAGGTTATCAAGGACCACGGGGGAAGGACCTTTAGAGTGGCTTAAAGGGACCCCGCTAACGCCAGGACAAGTAGCATCAATATCGCTGTGCCGGGGGGAGATAGCTGGCGTGGGGAGTACAAAGAGGCGTGAGCAGGGGGGCAGAGACTGATCGGTATTACTTGTCTTTGGAGGTGGTGTTCAGGGAATCACGCTTGTCGCATGCTGACCCGGGATGAGGCCCACTGCATTTACTACATACGTGAGAAAACCGGCATGCCTTTCCCCAGGAGCAATTACCTGCGTTGAATAACCTGCAAGTGGCTGTGAAACCTTTTTTGCTATACTGTCTGTTTCCCCCCCCGCCGCGGCCTCCCCGAAAGGACTGTTTAAAGTGGCTTTTGTTCTCAGACTGCTGTACCTTATTAGTATCCGGTTTCTTATCCTGAGTCACGGATTTCGCAACACCTTCCAATAGTTTGCCCTTACCCATGTATTGTACCCACAATCTCAACTCAATCTGATCCCATTCCAACTCTGGACAGACCGCCATCTTCATGCGAAACTCACAATCATATCTATACCATCCCAGACCGGTTGTAGAATCCGCTTCATCCGCGATCACACTTGCATACTGAAAAAGAGCCTGCGCCTGCTCAGGGAAGCGCTCTGTTATAACCGCTGCTAGCATAGAGAACGCTTGTCTCCAATTCTTAATGGTCTTCTCAGGCCAAGTCTGAAAACGGACTTTCTTTTCCTCGTCCTTGGCACTCACCTTCCTGATATCAAACCCGTGAACGCCCAACATAAGGAAGGAAAAGATATCCACAAATTCCCTACGCCAAATGCATTCTTTTGCCGCCTGAGGGACCTGCCAAGCCAGGGAACACTTGCCCGATAACAAGGGTGCCATGGTCATCTTAACTGCTGGTGCGGTGAGGACTGACGCCCCAACAGGGACTTCAGGCACAGCGGGGGGTGCGGATAAGACATGGGATGCCGGAGCCGCGGGGGGCGCGGCTAAGACTGAGGGCACCAGCGGAGCTGTAACTGGCACCGGGGCCACCGCAACCACAGGATTAGGCAGGACGCTCCCGAGTGCTGCAATGCCTACCACCCCTGGGACAGGAGGCCCACCCCACACTTGGGCTAACAAGGTGTCCGTGGGAGCAGTGGGCGTAGTGGCTAAGACTTGTGGCACCACAATAGAGGGACCTGCCGGAGGACTAATCTGAGAGGAAGCGGACAGAAAACTAGCTCTGACTTCAGACATGAAAACCGAGAGGGAATCCGTGAGCTTACCAAGGTCCTCTTTAGTGGCAAAGTCTGCAGCGGAACCCCCTGGGCGAGGTAATATGGGTGAGGGCTCCACGATCGCCGCCGGGGGGGAGGCGGGGGCATGTACAATCACATTCCTGACAAGCTCAACTGCCCTAGTTTTCTGTGGAGGCTCCGCTGGAAAGTCTTTACAAGTTGGCTTCTTAAGCCGCTTGGACCTGGTAAGAGTCTCTTCTACAATGTCCTGCTCAGGTGCCCACGTCCACGCAACGTCCGGGGCGGCAAAGAGACCACCGCAGTGGCCTGAGGGGAAGATATACCTTCTTCCTGCATGCCGCCCCCCGGACGTGCGTCACTGGGCCGCCCCCTCCACCAGGCGACTCTGCCCGGAGGGGGGGTGTCTGACCCTGTCTAGGGGCGGGGCGGCCCTCCGCGACTAAGGGCCCGCCCTCCTGATGGCCACCGGGTGGCCTCGGGCAGGCGCATATCCTCGACTCTGCTGCCCCGAAGCAACTCAAAAGGATTCAGAGCGAACAGTCCAAACCCCGGTGCAACGGGGCCCTTAATGATGAACGTCGCAAACCGAGCCTCTCAGAGAGGTTGGAGGAATGCCCCCTCCACCTCTAGTCTCAAGCAGTTGAGATGAGACGCTCAAATAACAAACACATTCCCGTTACTAAAACAGATCACTTCAGGGCTCAGCTGGACAGAGCTAAAAACCGACCCAAGAAACCGTTTGATATCATCAATATTCCAATCCCATTCAGGCAATCAAGACCTATGGGGCCAATGAGGTCTTCTCAGCGCCCTTTTTTGAAAAGTCTCGAAGTATTGATCGGGAGCTTCAACTAACCTGATGTCTATGAGCGCCTTGGGTTCGGCAGGACCTGCGGCAGTGTGTGTTCCGCTACACCCCGCAGAGTACACTCCCAAAAACAATGCCTCCTGGAGTTCCTTCCTGCTCCCGGACGGGGAGGAGAGGTCCCATTCCTTGGCGTCCCTTAAATCTTCCATCCATTTCAGTGATCCGCTCCCCTCCACGTTGCTCAAAGACCTCAGCGCGGCCGTCCGGCCTCTGCTCCAGGATCATCCGTCGATCTCCCAGAGGGGAGGATTCCCGACGGCCTTAAGTCAAACCCATCCCCAAGAAACCCAAAGCAGATCTAACGGATCCCAATAACTCCGTCCGATCACCAGCATCAGGTCTTTAGCGAAACTGCTTGAGAAATACGTCCACAGACAGCTGTGCGATCCGGACCGACACCAATCGGGCTTTAGAAGAGGTCACAGTACAGAAACCGCTCCAACTCACAGTGTTGATGACGCCCGAGAGATGCTCCTTGTCCTCTGATCCTTCTGGCCTCGTCCTCGGCCTTTGACGCTATCAAACACGATGACTCGAGGACTCTGCTTCAATATAAGATGGCGATCTCTGCCCGGTCTAAACCCGGGTCACCTCTTTACTGCATAACAGAACCCACAGAATTAAAGTCAACAATCTCTGGCTATTCAACAAAAAGGTTGGGCAGGGGTCTAAGGGGCAATATTTAGAGACCCATGGTACTCCACACCCCTAAATAAGAACTTGACTGACTACAAGGAGTAGGATGGTCTAATGTGATGCAACTGAAAAAACAACTGGTGTGAAAGCAAATACAGTTCACCAATATCGCATCACCTCTCAAACTCGCATATGAGTCCAATTTCCGTCAGCCCGCCCATTTGGCAGAACTATCTGTTGACCCCACTTCTAGCCAACAGATAGTTATTTATATTTTCATTACTATCAGGCGGTTTTTAGGTTTCGTCTTAGCCGTAGCAACTGCGTAGCAGTTGCTCCGCCCAAGGCGAAATCTAATGTTAGCTCAATAGTGAGGACTTGAAACCGCCCCTTCTTCCATTGGCTAGCTCCATAAATGGAGGCTAGCCATTGGAAGACACGGTTGTCCATCACTCTTTCCTGGTCAGAACGCGAATCATGGGCGTTTCTGACTCTTTTTTTAAGTCCCGCCCCTTGTTGCCGTGTGTCCCAGGCCGCGCTGTGATTGGCTGCCGGCCCGGGACACTGCTATCGGCTCACAACACAGATAAAATTTGTCCCCGGTGGGAGCAATGAAGGTATTACAAGCTCAGGGCAGGCGAGTCACCTGCAGGAATGGATGGCGCCTGGTCCAATAAAATGCTGTCTGTACCATCACGCCACTGTTCATCGGAGCTCCGCGAGTTCTATATCTTATATATACAATTCAAGCTACATTACAAGGTGTAGTCCACACCACTTTCAATTGCTAATAAAAGATGTAGGAAGGAGACGACGACAAAGCATTATCAATAAACAAGCAAACACCCGCGCACGTATGACGAAAGGAAATGTGTTCATAAAATGTCAGAAACAAAGCAAACAAGCTCCCTTCGTGCCCCCCGCTATTTTCTCATTTAACTCAGAGGAGAAAGGGAGCGCATTAGTCGGACATGGTTCTCTCGCAAAATCAGTTCTATCGAAGGCGTAAACGATGTAACTGTTCGGAAAAATAGAGTCGTTTTTCAATCGATTCAATAAAAACCGTTCTGAACTTACATCCACATTGGAGTTGGAGTGCACAACAAGGTTTTGTACGGAAAATGCAAAGAGAGGAACTATCCTGTGAGGATGTGTGTGCAAAAACGTAATAATGCAACCATTTAAATCAGAGTGGGACACAAAAATGTTCTACCTGTAAATATCTGTGGAACTATATCAGCGAAGGTCTTAAATGCAGGTCAACATACCTTACTATAGGATTTTTTTATTTGCAGAATGCCGAAATAAAACTCGTGCTGAAGAAATCCAGTTGCATTCATTTATTCTCCGTTTGAGTTTTTACGTGTGTGTGTTCTTGTTGCTTTTCAGCGCGTCCTGCGCATTCTGCAAACGTGTCCTTATGTAACGTCACTGGTGCTCATATAAAGCCTCCACTACCTTCGGGTCAAGTTTGCGCTATATAAAACTGCAAAAAATAAAAGATAAATACCCGGAGCCAACGAGTGTTGATGGTTTATGTTTTGGATGATGAAAATGAATAGATATCGTACGTTTTGTGCCTGGTCGAAGTGAGTAATATTTTCGTGTTTCTGTGAGCTAAACAGGCTTTTGGTTGGGGAGAGGCTTGCTCGTAAACGCCGGCCTAACTCCAATTACCGCCGAATTCAATACGTTTCATTGAGTTAAAGCCTTTTGCTTTGCCAATGGTGTTTTATAGCAGAGCGAATGGTTTTAACTTAATCAAAAGCGAAACCTATTGCATTTTCAATGCTTGTTATTATATGACATCAAGGCAATCCTCAATAAACATATTTCTTGCCTGCACTATGATCCCTTGCACTGCCCTTCATCAGTCCTGACGAACCCGGTACAAAACAAGCGGCTGAGTCTTGTCTGAGCGGCGGAGGACGATCACCTTGTACATAAGCTTTGGTGCTTCCTTAGCTAGAGGTGACCTTCTCCCCCCCCCACCCCCTCTGTGTGCTCACCCTCCCTGTGTGTGCTCACCCCTCCCTCTGTGTGCTCACCCCCTCTGTGTGCTCACCCCCTCTGTGTGCTCACCCTCCCTGTGTGTGCTCACCCCTCCCTCTGTGTGCTCACCCCCTCTGTGTGCTCACCCTCCCTCTGTGTGCTCACCCCTCCCTCTGTGTGCTCACCCCTCCCTCTGTGTGCTCACCCCCTCCCTCTGTGTGCTCACCCCCTCCCTCTGTGTGCTCACCCTCCCTGTGTGTGCTCACCCCTCCCTCTGTGTGCTCACCCCCTCTGTGTGCTCACCCTCCCTCTGTGTGCTCACCCTCCCTCTGTGTGCTCACCCCTCCCTCTGTGTGCTCACCCCTCCCTCTGTGTGCTCACCCTCCCTCTGTGTGCTCACCCCTCCCTCTGTGTGCTCACCCTCCCTCTGTGTGCTCACCCCTCCCTCTGTGTGCTCACCCCTCCCTCTGTGTGCTCACCCTCCCTCTGTGTGCTCACCCCTCCCTCTGTGTGCTCACCCCTCCCTCTGTGTGCTCACCCCTCCCTCTGTGTGCTCACCCTCCCTCTGTGTGCTCACCCCTCCCTCTGTGTGCTCACCCTCCCTGTGTGTGCTCACCCCTCCCTCTGTGTGCTCACCCCTCCCTCTGTGTGCTCACCCTCCCTCTGTGTGCTCACCCCTCCCTCTGTGTGCTCACCCTCCCTGTGTGTGCTCACCCCTCCCTCTGTGTGCTCACCCCTCCCTCTGTGTGCTCACCCCTCCCTCTGTGTGCTCACCCTCCCTCTGTGTGCTCACCCCTCCCTCTGTGTGCTCACCCTCCCTGTGTGTGCTCACCCCTCCCTCTGTGTGCTCACCCCTCCCTCTGTGTGCTCACCCCTCCCTCTGTGTGCTCACCCTCCCTCTGTGTGCTCACCCCTCCCTCTGTGTGCTCACCCCTCCCTCTGTGTGCTCACCCTCCCTCTGTGTGCTCACCCTCCCTCTGTGTGCTCACCCCTCCCTCTGTGTGCTCACCCCTCCCTCTGTGTGCTCACCCCTCCCTCTGTGTGCTCACCCCTCCCTGTGTGTGCTCACCCCTCCCTCTGTGTGCTCACCCCCTCTGTGTGCTCACCCCTCCCTCTGTGTGCTCACCCCTCCCTCTGTGTGCTCACCCTCCCTGTGTGTGCTCACCCCTCCCTCTGTGTGCTCACCCCTCCCTCTGTGTGCTCACCCTCCCTGTGTGTGCTCACCCCTCCCTGTGTGTGCTCACCCCCCCCTCTCTGTGCTCACCCTCCCTGTGTGTGCTCACCCCTCCCTCTGTGTGCTCACCCTCCCTCTGTGTGCTCACCCTCCCTCTGTGTGCTCACCCCTCCCTCTGTGTGCTCACCCTCCCTGTGTGTGCTCACCCCTCCCTCTGTGTGCTCACCCCTCCCTCTGTGTGCTCACCCTCCCTGTGTGTGCTCACCCCTCCCTCTGTGTGCTCACCCTCCCTCTGTGTGCTCACCCTCCCTCTGTGTGCTCACCCTCCCTCTGTGTGCTCACCCCTCCCTCTGTGTGCTCACCCTCTCCCTCTGTGTGCTCACCCTCTCCCTCTGTGTGCTCACCCTCCCTCTGTGTGCTCACCCCTCCCTCTGTGTGCTCACCCCTCCCTCTGTGTGCTCACCCCTCCCTGTGTGTGCTCACCCCTCCCTCTGTGTGCTCACCCCTCCCTCTGTGTGCTCACCCCTCCCTCTGTGTGCTCACCCCTCCCTCTGTGTGCTCACCCCTTCCCTGTGTGTGCTCACCCCTCCCTCTGTGTGCTCACCCCTCCCTCTGTGTGCTCACCCCTCCCTCTGTGTGCTCACCCCTCCCTCTGTGTGCTCACCCTCCCTCTGTGTGCTCACCCCTCCCTCTGTGTGCTCACCCCTCCCTCTGTGTGCTCACCCTCCCTCTGTGTGCTCACCCCTCCCTCTGTGTGCTCACCCCTCCCTCTGTGTGCTCACCCCTCCCTCTGTGTGCTCACCCCTCCCTCTGTGTGCTCACCCCTCCCTCTGTGTGCTCACCCCTCCCTCTGTGTGCTCACCCCTCCCTCTGTGTGCTCACCCCTCCCTCTGTGTGCTCACCCTCCCTCTGTGTGCTCACCCTCCCTCTGTGTGCTCACCCCTCCCTCTGTGTGCTCACCCTCTCCCTCTGTGTGCTCACCCACCTCTGTGTGCTCACCCCCCCTCTGTGTGCTCACCCCTCCCTGTGTGTGCTCACCCCTCCATCTGTGGCTGTGTGCTCACCCCTCCCTCTGTGTGCTCACCCTCCCTGTGTGTGCTCACCCTCCCTGTGTGTGCTCACCCTCCCTGTGTGTGCTCACCCCTCCCTCTGTGTGCTCACCCCTCCCTCTGTGTGCTCACCCCTCCCTCTGTGTGCTCACCCCTCCCTCTGTGTGCTCACCCCCTCCCTCTGTGTGCTCACCCCCCTCTGTGTGCTCACCCCTCCCTCTGTGTGCTCACCCCTCCCTCTGTGTGCTCACCCTCCCTGTGTGTGCTCACCCCTCCCTCTGTGTGCTCACCCCTCCCTCTGTGTGCTCACCCCCTCCCTGTGTGTGCTCACCCTCCCTGTGTGTGCTCACCCCTCCCTCTGTGGCTGTGTGCTCACCCCTCCCTCTGTGTGCTCACCCCTCCCTGTGTGTGCTCACCCCTCCCTCTGTGGCTGTGTGCTCACCCCTCCCTCTGTGTGCTCACCCCTCCCTGTGTGTGCTCACCCTCCCTGTGTGTGCTCACCCTCCCTGTGTGTGCTCACCCCTCCCTCTGTGTGCTCACCCCCACCCCCTCTGTGTGCTCACCCCTCCTTCTGTGTGCTCACCCCTCCCCCTGTGTGCTCACCCCCTCCCCCTGTGTGCTCACCCCCTCCCTCTGTGTGCTCACCCCTCCCTCTGTGTGCTCACCCCTCCCCCTGTGTGCTCACCCTCCCTCTGTGTGCTCACCCCTCCCTCTGTGTGCTCACCCCTCCCTCTGTGTGCTCACCCCCTCCCTCTGTGTGCTCACCCCTCCCTCTGTGTGCTCACCCCTCCCTCTGTGTGCTCACCCCTCCTTCTGTGTGCTCACCCCTCCCTCTGTGTGCTCACCCCTCCCTCTGTGTGCTCACCCTCTCCCTCTGTGTGCTCACCCTCCCTCTGTGTGCTCACCCCCCTCTGTGTGCTCACCCACCTCTGTGTGCTCACCCCTTCCCTGTGTGTGCTCACCCCTCCCTCTGTGTGCTCACCCCTCCCTCTGTGTGCTCACCCTCCCTGTGTGTGCTCACCCCTCCATCTGTGGCTGTGTGCTCACCCCTCCCTCTGTGTGCTCACCCCTCCCTCTGTGCGCTCACCCCCACCCCCCCTGTGTGCTCACCCCCCTGTGTGTGCTCACCCCTCCCTCTGTGTGCTCACCCCTCCCCCTGTGTGCTCACCCCCACCCCCTCTGTGTGCTCACCCCTCCTTCTGTGTGCTCACCCCTCCCCCTGTGTGCTCACCCCCTCCCCCTGTGTGCTCACCCCCTCCCTCTGTGTGCTCACCCCTCCCTCTGTGTGCTCACCCCTCCCTCTGTGTGCTCACCCCTTCCCCTGTGATCTCACCCCTCCCCCTGTGTGCTCACCCTCCCTCTGTGTGCTCACCCCTCCCTCTGTGTGCTCACCCCTCCCTCTGTGTGCTCACCCCTCCCTCTGTGTGCTCACCCTCTCCCTCTGTGTGCTCACCCTCTCCCTCTGTGTGCTCACCCTCTCCCTCTGTGTGCTCACCCTCCCTGTGTGTGCTCACCCTCCCTCTGTGTGCTCACCCCTCCCTCTGTGTGCTCACCCTCTCCCTCTGTGTGCTCACCCTCTCCCTCTGTGTGCTCACCCTCCCTCTGTGTGCTCACCCTCCCTGTGTGTGCTCACCCCTCCCTCTGTGTGCTCACCCTCTCCCTCTGTGTGCTCACCCTCCCTCTGTGTGCTCACCCCCCTCTGTGTGCTCACCCACCTCTGTGTGCTCACCCCTTCCCTGTGTGTGCTCACCCCTCCCTCTGTGTGCTCACCCCTCCCTCTGTGTGCTCACCCTCCCTGTGTGTGCTCACCCCTCCCCTGTGTGTGCTCACCCCTCCCTCTGTGTGCTCACCCCTCCCTCTGTGTGCTCACCCTCCCTGTGTGTGCTCACCCTCCCTGTGTGTGCTCACCCTCCCTGTGTGTGCTCACCCCCCTCTGTGTGCTCACCCCTCCCTCTGTGTGCTCACCCCTTCCCCTGTGATCTCACCCCTCCCCCTGTGTGCTCACCCTCCCTCTGTGTGCTCACCCTCCCTCTGTGTGCTCACCCCTCCCTCTGTGTGCTCACCCCCTCCCTCTGTGTGCTCACCCCTCCCTCTGTGTGCTCACCCTCCCTCTGTGTGCTCACCCCTCCTTCTGTGTGCTCACCCCTCCCTCTGTGTGCTCACCCCTCCCTCTGTGTGCTCACCCCTCCCCCTGTGTGCTCACCCCCTCCCCCTGTGTGCTCACCCCCTCCCTCTGTGTGCTCACCCCTCCCTCTGTGTGCTCACCCCTCCCTCTGTGTGCTCACCCCTCCCTCTGTGTGCTCACCCCTCCCTCTGTGTGCTCACCCCTCCCCCTGTGTGCTCATCCCTCCCCCTGTGTGCTCACCCCCTCCCTCTGTGTGCTCACCCCTCCCTCTGTGTGCTCACCCCTCCCTCTGTGTGATCACCCTCCCTCTGTGTGCTCACCCCTCCCTCTGTGTGCTCACCCTCCCTGTGTGTGCTCACCCCCCCCTCTCTGTGCTCACCCCTCCCTCTGTGTGCTCACCCTCCCTGTGTGTGCTCACCCCTCCCCTGTGTGTGCTCACCCCTCCCCCTGTGTGCTCACCCCCTCCCCCTGTGTGCTCACCCCCTCCCTCTGTGTGCTCACCCCTCCCTCTGTGTGCTCACCCCTCCCTCTGTGTGCTCACCCCTCCCCCTGTGTGCTCATCCCTCCCCCTGTGTGCTCACCCCCTCCCTCTGTGTGCTCACCCCTCCCTCTGTGTGCTCACCCCTCCCTCTGTGTGATCACCCTCCCTCTGTGTGCTCACCCCTCCCTCTGTGTGCTCACCCTCCCTGTGTGTGCTCACCCCCCCCTCTCTGTGCTCACCCCTCCCTCTGTGTGCTCACCCCTCCCTCTGTGTGCTCACCCCTCCTTCTGTGTGCTCACCCCTCCCCCTGTGTGCTCACCCCTCCTTCTGTGTGCTCACCCCTCCCCCTGTGTGCTCACCCCCTCCCACTGTGTGCTCACCCCCACCCCCTGTGTGCTCACCCCTCCCTCTGTGTGCTCACCCTCTCCCTCTGTGTGCTCACCCTCTCCCTCTGTGTGCTCACCCTCCCTCTGTGTGCTCACCCTCCCTGTGTGTGCTCACCCCTCCCTCTGTGTGCTCACCCTCTCCCTCTGTGTGCTCACCCTACCTCTGTGTGCTCACCCCCCTCTGTGTGCTCACCCACCTCTGTGTGCTCACCCCTTCCCTGTGTGTGCTCACCCACCTCTGTGTGCTCACCCCTCCCTCTGTGTGCTCACCCTCCCTGTGTGTGCTCACCCCTCCCTCTGTGTGCTCACCCCTTCCCTGTGTGTGCTCACCCCTCCCTCTGTGTGCTCACCCCTCCCTCTGTGTGCTCACCCCTCCCTCTGTGTGCTCACCCTCCCTGTGTGTGCTCACCCTCCCTGTGTGTGCTCACCCTCCCTGTGTGTGCTCACCCCCCTCTGTGTGCTCACCCCTCCCTCTGTGTGCTCACCCCTTCCCCTGTGATCTCACCCCTCCCCCTGTGTGCTCACCCTCCCTCTGTGTGCTCACCCTCCCTCTGTGTGCTCACCCCTCCCTCTGTGTGCTCACCCCTCCCTCTGTGTGCTCACCCCTCCCTCTGTGTGCTCACCCCTCCCTCTGTGTGCTCACCCCTCCTTCTGTGTGCTCACCCCTCCCTCTGTGTGCTCACCCCTCCCTCTGTGTGCTCACCCCTCCCCCTGTGTGCTCACCCCCTCCCCCTGTGTGCTCACCCCCTCCCTCTGTGTGCTCACCCCTCCCTCTGTGTGCTCACCCCTCCCTCTGTGTGCTCACCCCTCCCCCTGTGTGCTCACCCCCTCCCCCTGTGTGCTCACCCCCTCCCTCTGTGTGCTCACCCCTCCCTCTGTGTGCTCACCCCTCCCTCTGTGTGCTCACCCCTCCCCCTGTGTGCTCACCCCTCCCCCTGTGTGCTCACCCCCTCCCTCTGTGTGCTCACCCCTCCCCCTCTGTGTGCTCACCCCTCCCCCTCTGTGTGCTCACCCCTCCCCCTCTGTGTGCTCACCCCTCCCTGTGTGTGCTCACCCCTCCCTCTGTGTGCTCACCCCTCCCCCTGTGTGCTCACCCCCTCCCACTGTGTGCTCACCCCTCCCTGTGTGTGCTCACCCCTCCCTCTGTGTGCTCACCCCTCCCTCTGTGTGCTCACCCTCCCTCTGTGTGCTCACCCCTCCCTCTGTGTGCTCACCCCTCCCTCTGTGTGCTCACCCCCTCCCTCTGTGTGCTCACCCCCTCCCTCTGTGTGCTCACCCCTCCCTGTGTGTGCTCACCCCTCCCTCTGTGTGCTCACCCCTCCCCCTGTGTGCTCACCCCCTCCCACTGTGTGCTCACCCCCTCCCTCTGTGTGCTCACCCCTCCCTCTGTGTGCTCACCCCTCCCTCTGTGTGCTCACCCCTCCCTCTGTGTGCTCACCCCTCCCTCTGTGTGCTCACCCCTCCCTCTGTGTGCTCACCCCTCCCCCTGTGTGCTCACCCCCTCCCTCTGTGTGCTCACCCCTCCCCCTGTGTGCTCACCCCTCCCTCTGTGTGCTCACCCCTCCCTCTGTGTGCTCACCCCTCCCTCTGTAAAGTAAAGTAAAGTCCACATTTGTAAAGCGCACAATCACCCGTTAGGGTCTCTAGGCGCTGGGGGCCGTCGGGAAGATTAAGCGAGCTATTGCCCAGAGTCACATGGTGCTGGGCTGACCTGCCGCCGGAGCCGGGGATCGAACCCTGATCCCCAGATCCCAGCGTTAGTCGCCCTGGCCGCGGCGCCACACCTCTTCCTCACCACCCGATCCTGGCTGAGCACAGAGGTGCTCACAAGCGGAAGCTTCCCTCATGCTCCATCCAAGAGGGCAGAGCAGCGGTGCCCAGCCTCCCAGCAGTGCCCAGTCCCTGCCAGCCAGTGCCCAGTCCCTGCCAGCCGGGCCCTGGCACGGCTCGAGGAGCACGGAGGCTGGGAGTCAATATTGATACATTTGTTCGGTATTTGTTGATCTGCATTAACACAATATATGCTTAAATCAAATCTCAAATATTTGAGGTTCTGTTTGTCTTCACACATTCAAGACGTCAGGAGTGTGTTTGCTCAGACGGCCTCGAGATGCAGCAGAGAGCACAGGGGGGGGAGCAGTGAGCACAGGGGGGGGGGGGGGAGCACGGGGGGAGCACAGGGGGTGAGCACAGGGGGCCGAAGGGCAGTGAGAACGGGGGGGGGGTGAAGGGAGGTGAGCACAGGGGGTTAAGGGAGGTGAGCACAGGGGGTGAAGGGCAGTGAGCACAGGGGGGTGAAGGGCAGTGAGCACAGGGGGGTGAAGGGCAGTGAGCACACGGGGGTGATGGGCAGTGAGCACACGGGGGTGATGGGCAGTGAGCACAGGGGGGTGAAGGGCAGTGAGCACACGGGGGTGATGGGCAGTGAGCACACGGGGGTGATGGGCAGTGAGCACACGGGGGTGATGGGCAGTGAGCACAGGGGGGTGAAGGGCAGTGAGCACAGGGGGGTGATGGGCAGTGAGCACAGGGGGTGAAGGGCAGTGAGCACAGGGGGGTGAAGGGCAGTGAGCACACGGGGGTGATGGGCAGTGAGCACACGGGGGTGATGGGCAGTGAGCACACGGGGGTGATGGGCAGTGAGCACACGGGGGTGATGGGCAGTGAGCACACGGGGGTGATGGGCAGTGAGCACACGGGGGTGATGGGCAGTGAGCACACGGGGGTGATGGGCAGTGAGCACACGGGGGTGATGGGCAGTGAGCACACGGGGGTGATGGGCAGTGAGCACACGGGGGTGATGGGCAGTGAGCACACGGGGGTGATGGGCAGTGAGCACAAGGGGGTGATGGGCAGTGAGCACAAGGGGGTGATGGGCAGTGAGCACAAGGGGGTGATGGGCAGTGAGCACAAGGGGGTGATGGGCAGTGAGCACAGGGGGTGATGGGCAGTGAGCACAGGGGGTGATGGGCAGTGAGCACAGGGGGGTGATGGGCAGTGAGCACAGGGGGGGTGAAGGGAGGTGAGCACAGGGGGGTGAAGGGCAGTGAGCACTGGGGGGTGAAGGGCAGTAAGCACAGGGGGGGTGAAGGGAGGTGAGCATACGGGGGTGAAGGGCAGTGAGCACACGGGGGTGAAGGGCAGTGAGCACACGGGGTGATGGGCAGTGAGCACACGGGGGTGATGGGCAGTGAGCACAGGGGGTGATGGGCAGTGAGCACAAGGGGGTGATGGGCAGTGAGCACAAGGGGGTGATGGGCAGTGAGCACAAGGGGGTGATGGGCAGTGAGCACAAGGGGGTGATGGGCAGTGAGCACAGGGGGTGATGGGCAGTGAGCACAGGGGGTGATGGGCAGTGACCACAGGGGGGTGATGGGCAGTGAGCACAGGGGGGTGAAGGGCAGTAAGCACAGGGGGGGTGAAGGGAGGTGAGCACAGGGGGGTGAAGGGCAGTGAGCACTGGGGGGTGAAGGGCAGTAAGCACAGGGGGGGTGAAGGGAGGTGAGCATACGGGGGTGAAGGGCAGTGAGCACAGGGGGTGAAGGGCAGTGAGCACACGGGGGTGATGGGCAGTGAGCACACGGGGGTGATGGGCAGTGAGCACACGGGGGTGATGGGCAGTGAGCACACGGGGGTGATGGGCAGTGAGCACACGGGGGTGATGGGCAGTGAGCACAAGGGGGTGATGGGCAGTGAGCACAAGGGGGTGATGGGCAGTGAGCACAGGGGGTGATGGGCAGTGAGCACAGGGGGTGATGGGCAGTGAGCACAGGGGGGTGATGGGCAGTGAGCACAGGGGGGTGAAGGGCAGTAAGCACAGGGGGGGTGAAGGGAGGTGAGCACAGGGGGGTGAAGGGCAGTGAGCACTGGGGGGTGAAGGGCAGTAAGCACAGGGGGGGTGAAGGGCAGTGAGCACACGGGGGTGAAGGGCAGTGAGCACACGGGGGTGATGGGCAGTGAGCACAGGGGGTGATGGGCAGTGAGCACAGGGGGTGATGGGCAGTGAGCACAGGGGGTGATGGGCAGTGAGCACAGGGGGTGATGGGCAGTGAGCACAGGGGGTGATGGGCAGTGAGCACAGGGGGTGATGGGCAGTGAGCACAGGGGGTGATGGGCAGTGAGCACAGGGGGGTGATGGGCAGTGAGCACAGGGGGGTGATGGGCAGTGAGCACAGGGGGGTGATGGGCAGTGAGCACAGGGGGGTGAAGGGAGGTGAGCACACAGGGGGTGAAGGGAGGTGAGCACAGGGGGGTGAAGGGCAGTGAGCACAGGGGGGTGAAGGGAGGTGAGCACACAGGGGGTGAAGGGAGGTGAGCACAGGGGGTGATGGGCAGTGAGCAAAAGGGGGTGATGGGCAGTGAGCACAAGGGGGTGATGGGCAGTGAGCACAAGGGGGTGATGGGCAGTGAGCACAAGGGGGTGATGGGCAGTGAGCACAGGGGGTGATGGGCAGTGAGCACAGGGGGTGATGGGCAGTGAGCACAGGGGGTGATGGGCAGTGACCACAGGGGGGTGATGGGCAGTGAGCACAGGGGGGTGAAGGGCAGTAAGCACAGGGGGGGTGAAGGGAGGTGAGCACAGGGGGGTGAAGGGCAGTGAGCACTGGGGGGTGAAGGGCAGTAAGCACAGGGGGGGTGAAGGGAGGTGAGCATACGGGGGTGAAGGGCAGTGAGCACAGGGGGTGAAGGGCAGTGAGCACACGGGGGTGATGGGCAGTGAGCACACGGGGGTGATGGGCAGTGAGCACACGGGGGTGATGGGCAGTGAGCACACGGGGGTGATGGGCAGTGAGCACACGGGGGTGATGGGCAGTGAGCACAAGGGGGTGATGGGCAGTGAGCACAAGGGGGTGATGGGCAGTGAGCACAGGGGGTGATGGGCAGTGAGCACAGGGGGTGATGGGCAGTGAGCACAGGGGGGTGAAGGGCAGTGAGCACAGGGGGGTGAAGGGCAGTAAGCACAGGGGGGGTGAAGGGAGGTGAGCACAGGGGGGTGAAGGGCAGTGAGCACTGGGGGGTGAAGGGCAGTAAGCACAGGGGGGGTGAAGGGAGGTGAGCATACGGGGGTGAAGGGCAGTGAGCACACGGGGGTGAAGGGCAGTGAGCACACGGGGGTGATGGGCAGTGAGCACAGGGGGTGATGGGCAGTGAGCACAGGGGGTGATGGGCAGTGAGCACAGGGGGTGATGGGCAGTGAGCACAGGGGGTGAAGGGCAGTGAGCACAGGGGGTGATGGGCAGTGAGCACAGGGGGTGATGGGCAGTGAGCACAGGGGGGTGATGGGCAGTGAGCACAGGGGGGTGAAGGGAGGTGAGCACACAGGGGGTGAAGGGAGGTGAGCACAGGGGGGTGAAGGGCAGTGAGCACAGGGGGGTGAAGGGAGGTGAGCACACAGGGGGTGAAGGGAGGTGAGCACAGGGGGTGATGGGCAGTGAGCACAGGGGGGTGATGGGCAGTGAGCACAGGGGGGTGAAGGGAGGTGAGCACACAGGGGGTGAAGGGAGGTGAGCACAGGGGGGTGAAGGGCAGTGAGCACAGGGGGGTGAAGGGCAGTGAGCACAGGGGGGTGAAGGGAGGTGAGCACAGGGGGGTGAAGGGCAGTGAGCACGGGGGTGAAGAGAGGTGAGCACAGGGGGGGTGAAGGGCAGTGAGCACAGGGGGGTGATGGGCAGTGAGCACAGGGGGTGAAGGGCAGTGAGCACAGGGGGGTGAAGAGAGGTGAGCACAGGGGGGTGAAGAGAGGTGAGCACAGGGGGGTGAAGGGCAGTGAGCACAGGGGGTGAAGGGCAGTGAGCACAGGAGGGTGAAGGGCAGTGAGCACACAGGGGGGTGAAGGGAGGTTAGCACAGGGGGGGTGAAGGGCGGTGAGCACAGGGGGTGAAGGGAGGTGAGCACAGGGGGGTGAAGGGCAGTGAGCACAGGGGGGTGAAGGGCAGTGAGCACACAGGGGGGTGAAGGGAGGTGAGCACAGGGGGGGTGAAGGGCGGTGAGCACAGGGGGTGAAGGGAGGTGAGCACAGGGGGGGTGAAGGGCAGTGAGCACACAGGGGGGTGAAGGGAGGTGAGCACAGGGGGGGTGAAGGGCGGTGAGCACAGGGGGGGTGAAGGGCGGTGAGCACAGGGGGTGAAGGGAGGTGAGCACAGGGGGTGAAGGGAGGTGAGCACAGGGGGTGAAGGGAGGTGAGCACAGGGGGGGGTGAAGGGCAGTGAGCACACAGGGGGGTGAAGGGAGGTGAGCACAGGGGGGGTGAAGGGCGGTGAGCACAGGGGGGGTGAAGGGCGGTGAGCACAGGGGGTGAAGGGAGGTGAGCACAGGGGGGGTGAAGGGCAGTGAGCACACAGGGGGGTGAAGGGAGGTGAGCATACGGGGGTGATGGGCAGTGAGCACAGGGGGTGAAGGGAGGTGAGCACAGGGGGTGATGGGCAGTGAGCATACGGGGGTGATGGGCAGTGAGCATACGGGGGTGAAGGGCAGTGAGCACACAGGGGGGTGAAGGGAGGTGAGCACAGGGGGGGTGAAGGGCAGTGAGCACACAGGGGGGTGAAGGGAGGTGAGCACAGGGGGGGTGAAGGGAGGTGAGCACAGGGGGTGAAGGGCAGTGAGCACACAGGGGGGTGAAGGGAGGTGAGCACAGGGGGGGTGAAGGGCGGTGAGCACAGGGGGTGAAGGGAGGTGAGCACAGGGGGTGATGGGCAGTGAGCATACGGGGGGGTGAAGGGAGGTGAGCACAGGGGGGGTGAAGGGCCGTGCGCATAGTGAAGGGCAGTGAGCAAGGACACAGGACTGGACGCCACTCCCTTTGGCCGCTTAAACAGACCTTCCTGGCCCCTCAACCGAGTTTGCCACTGGGGTCCCCCGGCATCTCCCCCAGAACGCACCAGGAAATGATGACGGTGAACCCGGTCTTTCCGGACCCCCCGTACGACGCCGGCTGCAGATGTGTCGGACATGTTGGACCCAGATGAAATCATGCATCCGCGCTCTTCTGACCGGGCCCCAGCAGACAAGATGGCGGAGTACGTGGCGGAGTATGTGGCGGAGTACGTGGCGGAGTACGCGGCTATGCGCATCCGGAAGCCATTGGAGAACGAAGCTCGCAACTGCCTTGGGGCGGAGTGGCCTCGCCCCACTTTGGAAGGTAAGGTCGCCCTGACTCCACAGATAGAGGCCCGCATTGCGACCTTCCTTCAGAAGTTTGACAGATCCTGGCGAGCATGTCAGGATAAACTATTGGACATGCTGGGCCCTCGAAAAAAACTTCTTGACATGGCTGAAGAAGCCAAGTCATCAGGTTCGCTCATCTCGCCCGACTCCCTCTCCGGATGGGCACTGAGGTCATTGTGTTCCTCGGCAATGCGAACTGTGCTATATCGACAGCGCCGCCCCACTCTTCTCATTAAAGTGGACCCCAAACTTGGGGATCTCGCCGACTCTGAGGCCGGTGCAGTCGCCCAAGGAGGTCTTTTTGGCGACCCGTTTGTTCTAGGTTTCGTGATCGACTCAAGTACCTCTACTCTCAGCCTTCCAACTCGGAAGGTTGCAAAGATTTGCCACGAGTTGTGACAGATCCTTGTCATCCGTTATCCCTCATAGATCTAGCTTGGTTAGTGGGATTGCTCTCCGCCTCTATTCAAGCAATTTTTCCAGGGCCCCTGCATTACCGCGCGTTGCAACGACTCAAAGCGGCGCACCTGCGGAGGGGGTGCCCTAACTCGCACACGGTGTCTCTTTCAGAGGAGGCCCAGGAGGAGGTCCACAGGTGGCTTCAACACATGGAAGCCTGGAACGGACGAGCAATCTTTGGGTCAGCGCCAGACTTAGTCATCGAGTCCGACACCAGCACTCTAGGGTGGGGAATCAGGTGCGGCGATTTTTCCACCGGAGGATTGTGACCCAAGATGAGCACAGCTTACATATCAACTGTCTCGAGCTCCTGGCAGGCTCATTTGCAGTGCGCTGTTGGACGAGGGAGTCTATTAAGTCTTCGGTTCTTCTCAACATGGACAACATCTCGGCGGTTCGCTACAATCATTTGGGGGGAACAAGGTCCAAAGTCCTCTCCATCTGGCAGTACTGTCTGGACCACCATGTATCGGTGACGGCAGAGTACCTCTGGGATCGGAGAACATGGTGGCGGACTTTTAATCCCGCAATTTCAGGGATTCCAGCCTGTGGAAGCTGGACACTGGCGTCTTTCAGAAACGGAATACCCTTTGGGGTCCGTTTTCAATCGACCTGTTCACTTCGATGCTCGATCACCATCTTCCCCGGCTTTACACTTGGAGGCCAGACCCCTTTGCAGTGTCCACGGATGCCTTCCTCCAGGATTGGACCCTGGAGTAAGGGTATGCGTTTCCTCCCTTTGCAATGCTCACCCGAGTAACAACGCAGGTTCGGAGACAGGGAGCGGAATCGGTACTGCTCTCCCCCTTTGGAGATCTCAAGTGTGGTTTCCAGTTCTTCTGGAACTTTCCTGGGATTCTCCAATCCTACTCCCCCTTCTTCCACATCTTCTCCTCAACACCGACTGAGTTCCTCATCCTCTAATCATGCAGAATTCATAACGGCTTGTGGCATGGAGGATTACCGGAGACGCTGGGAAGTCCCAGCCTTTCGGCTAAGGCTGAGGAGCTCGTATCTAAAGCATGGGCAGACAGTACGATCAAACGTTACAGATCTGGTTGGGGCAGATGGTCCCTTTGGTGTCTGCGACGGAGTGCCAATCCCTTGAACGCAGATATAGTGTTCGTCCTGAACTTCCTAGCTCATTTGGCCTCTAGTGGCCTGGCATACAGATCTATCAACACCTTTTGCTCCGCTATCTCTGCCAGTCATGTACCTCTTAACAGTTCCCCTCTCGGGGAGCATCCTCTTGTCAGCAAGCTTCTCAGGGGTATCCGACCTTCCTTGCCCCCTGAAACTCGCTATTCGGCATTATGGGACGTGAACTAAGTGCTTAACTTGTCTTTCTCCTGGCAACCTAACCGGTTTTTATCAAAGAAGGAGCTTTCAGCCAAACTGGCGATGTTGCTTTGTTTGATTTCATGCAGACGCGTGTCCGATGTTAGAACTTTGGACATCTCCTCTCGGATATCTACCCCTTCGGGAGTGACCTTACGTTACATAGACAAACCAAGTGTCACACCAGAGTGATCTCTGATCCGGAGTTCCCAGATTCTCCTAAGTTGTGTGTTGTCCGCTGCTTGAAAGCATACGAAGAGATGACAGGAGTTTCGCCCTCCAGGGGAGCGCCAACTTCTCATAGCTCTACGCAGACCTTTCAAGGCTCTCTTCTCCTACCATTGCCCGGTGGGTCATGCAGGATGCAGGCATCAGCCCCAGGGATTTCAAAGCCCACTCAGGTCGAGGAGCAATGACCTCGAAAGCATTTCGCATGTTATGTTATGTTACTTAGGTTTATATAGCGCCAACTCACCTACAGGTCTCGAGGCGCTCTAGACCAAAGGAACCACACCACATTCTTACCAGCAGGAAGGATGAAGTAGTGTGCAGATTAACATATAGATCCAAAGGCCTGCCTAAACAGGATAGTTTTCAACTGCTTTCTAAAGCGAAGAAGATTGGACTCTTTGCGCAAGGAAACTGGCAGCTTATTCCACAACAGTGGAGTAAGTATAGAAAATGATCTTCCACCTTTTGTAGCCATTTTAAAGGGAGGGCAGGTCAGCAGCTGAGCATCAGACGATCTTAAAGATCGTTTCGGATTGTAAGGCATCAGACGATCCTTTATATAGACAGGTGCCTGCCCATACATTGCCTTGTGTGCTATGCACAGGCTTTTGAACTCCACCCTCTGTTTCACGGGGAGCCAGTGAAGCTTGAGCAATAGAGGGGACGCACGAGATCTTCTAGGAAGCTTGAAGATTAAACGTTCAGCGTCGTTCAAAACAACCTGCAGTCTGTTTATCGGGTTCTTTGGCAGGCCTAAATAAAGGACATTGCCATAGTCCAGTCTTGATATTATTGTGGCCGAAACCACAGTCCGAAGCATAGATTCGGATAGAAGAGGGACTAATCTACGCAATTGCCTGATTAGGCCGATGCAAGTTCCCACGACGGTTGAAATCTGGGCAGTCATGGACAATTCTTTGCCAATTTTTATACCCAGACTTTTTACATTTGACACTGGTATTGGAGTCGGCCCAAGTTCTTTTGGCCAAAACAGATCACCCCACGGTGATATGCCAGTTGACACCACCAGAACCTCCGTCTTCTCGGGGTTGATTTTCAGCAGGTTATTAGTCATCCAGCTGACTGTATACCTAAGAACCTCTTGCACATGTACCTGTGCCCCATTTGAGTTCTCAATACTAAATAACAATTGGGTGTCGTCAGCGTAGTTAAACACCCGACAACACATGTGTACCAAGGACTCAACAAGGGGTTGCAGGTAGAGGTTAAAAAGCAGTGGTGATAACGCAGAGCCCTGCGGGACCCCACAATCCACATTGCCCACCTCAGAGATGTCCTCTCCCAGTTGGATCCTCTGCCGCTTCCCTGTCAAAAAGGACTCTAGCCATTTATAAGCTGTGTCCTTTATTCCAAAGCCAGCCAGTCTGTCCGGGAGCAGATCATGGCTGACAGTATCAAATGCCGCTGATAGGTCTAAAAGTATCGGGGCACTTGGCTTCCTACTGTCAGCCATGTCTCTGAGCTCATCCAGCACCGAGAGCATCACCAACTCATTGCTGTGATGTGCCCGAAAGCCCGCTTGACGCCCCTGGAGAAGATTGTGTGACTCCAGAAAGGCAGACATCGACTGTAGCACATGCTGTTCCAAAATTTTGGACATAAATGGCAGCTGAGCAATCCGGTCGATAGTTTTTTAAATGTGCTGGTTCAGCTCCTGGTTTCTTTAACAGAGGTCGGACCCGGGCCTCTTTAAGCCTCATTGGGAGATAGCCCATCTGCAGTGAGCTATTTAAGAAGGAGACAATATGGTCTGCCAAGATAGACAGTGCTACCCGGAAGCCACTTGGGGGACAAGGGTCCGCCGGTGATCCTGATTTTATAGAAGACATGAGATGTTCAAGCTTAGTAGAATCAAGCTCCGGAAAGGTCAAAATAATACAGTCCTGAGGAATTTCGGCGTTCTGCCGCGGGATAAACCCGCTTACTGTATTGCTCTTAATCTCAGAGAGGATAGTCTCTACTTTCTCTAAGAAGTATTGTTGGAAAGTATTGCACTCAATCTTTGTATCCGCATTTACCGGTTTCTTTGTCAGTTCTGACAGAATATTAAAAGTTTCATTCTGCACATTATGTGCCCGCTTAATGCGGATATCAAAATATTCAGCTTTAGCAGCCAACATACATTTCTTATATGCATTTAATGAAGTTTTATATTGCTCCCTATCAATTTCATCCTTTGATTTCCTCCATCTCCTTTCCACGCCACAGAGCTTTTTTTTATATTCTCTCAGAGAGGGAGTATACCAGGGCGCACCCTTCCCCAGCCCTTTTACTCTTTGTAACTTCTCTGGGGCTATCTGATCGATTGCCTGAGATAGAGTCTGAGTTAGACGCGAATAGTCCTCATCTAAATTTCCACTAAGCGGAGTAAAATGTTGTGGGAGAGTATCTAACAGGGCTTGTGAGTCAACCTTCCTCCATTGACGTACTCGCTTCATTTTTGGGACTTGAAAAGGGGGGTTCCCATTAATGGGGATAGCACAGTAAATAAGATAGTGGTCTGACCAAATACAAGGTAGGACCCCTTCTATGGTAACTTCGGGATCTGAGGTCCAGATCAGATCAAGCGTATGTCCTTTAATATGAGTGGGGCCTTCTACGAGCTGTTTCAGGCCGATTGAGGACAGAGCAAGCTCCAATTGTCTTTGATGGATTTTTCCCAGTGAAAATTAAAATCGCCGGTTACCACCACTTTTTGGTATCTAGTACAGATATCTGATATGATGGGGCCAAAAAGATCATTAAATGCTGGCGTAGAATTAGGGGGTCGATAGATTGTAAGAATCACCAGACATGAATTTTCAAAGACAAATTTGACACCAAGTAAGTCTGCAAGATCCAGCGATTCTGCTATTAAGTTTTCCACTATCAGGTGCCTCTTAAATAAAATTGCAACTCCTCCACCTCGCGAATTATTTGCACGATTGTGCCAAACTGCATCATATTCTTTGGGCAGTGCTGCTATGATATCTGGAGCTGAGTTCTCATCTAACCACGTCTCAGTTAAAGTTAACATGTCAATATCTCCCTCCTGAAGGAGAGTAAATATGTCGAGATGATGTTTGTGAAGAGATCGTGTGTTCAAACTGACCACATTCAATGAATGTTGACGACGATAGGGCTTCGTATTAGGGAGTCTCAAAATGCGCATTTCTTTTAGCCTATCAATAATGATCGGATCCAACCTCACTTCATTTGCATGAAGCCGATGCAAAAAGTCCGCAGAATAGGTAAAAAACCAACCAAGAGTCCTGGCCCCTGGGCCCGTTCGTGCGCGGACGGGCGCAGACGGGCTGGACTCTGGCGTGACTCCGGCGTGACTCCGGCGTGCTCACGCTGCGCGCAAACGCTGCGCGCAGACATGGCCACCTTAAGTAGGTCTATGTCGTGTTAAACCCCTAGCACGCTAACCACAATGGCGCCGCCGAGCGTGCAATAATTACCCCCAAGATGGCGCTGACAGTGGCGCTGACAGTTCAATGCGAGGGAGCAAGGACCCGCCAAGTGCGGTGTTCAAAACAATTATGGAGCAAGTGAGGGCCAAGTCTCCGCCTAAAAACAGGGTAAAAATAAACTATAACAAAATTAAATACAAAACGGGATGATTAAAATTACACGGTCGTACTGCTGTTAGCCTAAGCGCAACCTGTTCTTGTGCGCTGTCTTCAAGATATGTGCGCGTTACCTGGTCAAGCATGGGTGCCCGTTTGGAGGATATCCTTAACGCGGCAGATTGGTCTTTGGACTCTACCTTCAAAAGGTTCTATTTCAAGCCAGTGCTGGATATGGCTCACCTCGTGGTGAGCAAGCTTTCAACTAGCATAATCCTCGCCTCCAGTCCTGACACAGAATGAAAAGTGTCCTAGCTATCGTAACAAAGTTTCAATTCTATTAAGGACTCGGAGGCGAGGATTATCCCTTCCTAGGGGTTGCTACCGGAAGACCCAACCCGTACTACAGTAAGTAAATGAGTTTGGTCTCTGTTTTCTAGTTTTGAGGGTGACTTACATATCATATTTTGATGGCAATGTTACTGCTTATACATGATTCACTGTTTGTATCTCGTATTTTACTCTGTTCTCACTACCGTTTCTTGATTTTTTGAGACGTCTGCCTCTAGGCATTTACCTGGTCGCCTCAAGTTCCTTTCGTGAATTGACGGCTCCTCTTTGTCCTCGTAGGTTCAAATCCGAATAAACAAGACGCATAAGGATCGGTTACCGGCTGACTTCGCGCAAAGAAAGAGGAGGAAGGGCCAGTGAGAGCAGACTATGTGCAGGCTGGAGGACCCTGATTGGTGGATCCAGGACTGTTCTAATTGGACAATTTTGTTTGACTACAGATTTCCCCAGGGTTGATGGGAAATGTAGACTTGTTGTTTTAAATGGATTCTGTTTAATACAGTAAAGAGAGAAGACCATCCTCGCTTCCGAGTCCTTAATAGCATTGAAACTTTTCGTTACGATAGCGAGGACATTTTTCATTCAGTGCTGTTATACCTATAGGCCCTATACTACCAGCTTCTTTTTTCAAACTGATGTAAGGGTTAATGTGTTAATGTCAATAGCAGTATACTGAATGATGTCATCAGTGATGCATCAATGAGGTAATCTAAGGTGTCTCAGTGATGCCATTTAACATGTCAAGAGTGATTTAATATACGAGGTCATAAGCAGAATATGACAGGGCACAAGTTATGATTTGCCAATTTAGGAGGTTGTTTTTCGTTTTATTAAACATTAGTTCATCTTAACCGCATGCGCGCTAGCGGTTTCCCGCTGCGCGCTGCATTTTTTAAAAACCCGCGTTACATGACGAGCTCAGCTCGTCATCAGCGTACGACAGGCGTCACTGATGAGCTCGTCATCAGCGTCGAAGGGGTTAAAAAAGGTGCTCTCATCACGACTGAGAGGTGCTCGGAGCAGAGATGAAATGAAATATCAAAAGATGATACTAATGTGGTAACTGCGGTGAAATGTATACAATTGATCGATTTGTGATTTACATGTTTTTTCAAATGAATAAAAACATCTTAAAAAAAAAATATCAAAAGATGGAGGGATACAGGACTGCCACCCATGCAGGAAGTGGTGGGAGCTCCCTGCAGGGATCCTGCCTCACCTGAGCCAGGGCGGCGTCCCGTTCCGCCAGTACTGCCTCACCTGAGCCAGGGCGGCGTCCCGTTCCGCCAGTACTGCCTCACCTGAGCCAGGGCGGAGTCCCGTTCCGCCAGTACTGCCTCACCTGAGCCAGGGCGGCACCCGTTCCGCCAGTACTGCCTCACCTGAGCCAGGGCGGCACCCGTTCCGCCAGTACTGCCTCACCTGAGCCAGGGCGGCACCCGTTCCGCCAGTACTGCCTCACCTGAGCCAGGGCGGCACCCGTTCCGCCAGTACTGCCTCACCTGAGCCAGGGCGGCACCCGTTCCGCCAGTACTGCCTCACTTGAGCCAGGGCGGCGTCCCGTTCCGCCAGTACTGCCACACATGAGCCAGGGCGGCGTCCCGTTCCGCCAGTACTGCCTCACCTGAGCCAGGGTGGCGTCCCGTTCCGCCAGTACTGCCTCACCTGAGCCAGGGCGGGGTCCCGTTCCGCCAGTACTGCCTTACCTGAGCCAGGGCGGCGTACCGTTCCGCCAGTACTGCCTCACCTGAGCCAGGGCGGCATTCCATTCCGCCAGTACTGCCTCACCTGAGCCAGGGCGGCGTCCCGTTCCGCCAGTACTGCCTCACCTGAGCCAGGGCGGCGTCCCGTTCCGCTAGGACCGCGCTCATTTCTTCAGCTGTGATCTCTCGCTTGCGCTCCTTGGTCCTCTGCACGCGGTCTAAAAGGATGGCCGCACTCCTCTCGATGTCTGTCCCACTGTCTGCCGTCTGTACTCGGGCCAGGAGCTCCTGGAGGGTCTGCAGAGGGAACAAGACATGAAACATCTTCAGGTGCACTCTACTCGTGAGTGCACAAGAGGGTTATGTAGACACCACATCTGTTCACTGTATTGGTGAGGGCACAAGAGGGATCTTTAGACACTGCACACTCCTGTGTTCAGTTTACTGCTGAGTGTACAAGACGGTTCACGGAAATCCTCATTTTCTGCACAGTCATGCTCATTTTTATTTATTTTTTTTACTTTTGCTTGACCCTATATTTTTGCTGGCTTTAAAACTCTGCACTTTAACCCTTCTAACCGTGTGTAAGTGCATGTGCTCCCTCTTTAAACATGGTTGAATTGGGATATTCCTAATTAGTATATTTGAATTACTTATATGTTTCTAGTATTTAAACCACTTATATGTCTCTAGTATATGGTACACAATGTACCAGGAGCTGTACAGCAAATATCACTAGTCAGTAGCACCTACTGTGGCGCATCCACTACGGTGGCATATAAAACATGGCTTCTGACCTACCATCTAGTCAGACTGCATGAGTTTAAACACTACAATTCGACCTGTCAAAATAAACCCTTATGCCAAGTCAAAACCTCTGTTTTACTTATTAGTAAGTCACCCCTTTATAGGCCTCGAAGTCCACAATGCAGGGAACAAGTTATTAAAAAGGAGGCCATGTAGAAATGTAATGTTAACATGCTGTTAGAAAGGCGACCCCGGGGGAGGCAGAAGATATCTGGCTGACCACCCCTAGGTCCACCTCTCCGTCAAGAAGTAGCCGAGCGTTACTGAGAGGCCTCCTGGGTGAGGGTCCTCTCCTAGGATCGTACAGCAGGATAACCACAACACTACAAACGGACACCACACAAGAGTTTAAGTTCTTAGGCTTTATCAAGAATAAAGGTTGCTGGGTCTCAGCGGTATATACAGGCAGATCGAGGGATCTGTAGAGTCTCGTAAAAGGGACAGGGTAGCGGGACAGTCTCGGTATGGATGCAGGAAGGGATACCCTGCGCACAGCTCTCAATCCTCGAGCCGGGGGTTCCGAGAGGTCGAGCCGCGGCAGCGCCAGCAGGCTCTCAAGATGGTTCGGCAAAGGTGGGCCGCGGCCGCGCCAGCAGGCTCTCAGGATGGTTCGGCAAAGGTGGGCCGCGGCAGCGCCAGCAGGCTCTCAAGATGGTTCGACAAAGGGGGGGCCGCGGCAGCGCCAGCAGGCTCTCAAAATGATTCGGCAAAGGTGGGCCGCGGCAGCGCCAGCAGGCTCTCAGGATGGTTCGGCAAAGGGGGGGCCGCGGCAGCGCCAGCAGGCTCAAGAGGATTCGGCAAAGGTGGGCCGCGGCA
Source organism: Lissotriton helveticus (assembly GCF_964261635.1). Lineage (NCBI taxonomy): Eukaryota > Metazoa > Chordata > Amphibia > Caudata > Salamandridae > Lissotriton > Lissotriton helveticus. Next base: position 13,130,696 of record NC_136070.1, read on the forward strand.
GCGCCAGCAGGCTCTCAAGATGGTTCGGCAAAGGTGGGCCGCGGCAGCGCCAGCAGGCTCTCAAGAGGGTTCGGCAAAGGTGGGCCGCGGCAGCACCAGCAGGCTCTCAGGGTCTCTTCAGGTTACAGGCAATGAGTTCTTCTGGTGTCGGCCGTGACAGCGTCAGTAGGGCTTTCCAGTCCAGGATACAACTGCCGTCCTACTCCGGGGCTGGCCCAGATATAGGACTGGAGTCCTTTGATGTCCGGACCCTCGCGCCTGGGGGTCAGAGGGGCCGGGAAGATGGTGTCCAGACACCCAGCAGGGGGGTGGAGCCAGCACCCAGGGATGCCGGGGGTGATCGCTACCAGGCGTCCGGGGACGGTTGGAGGGCCATCGAAACTCCCCTCCTCCGGGATCTGTCGAGTGGCCACTCGACCACCTGGGTAGATCTTGGCGCCTCGATGTCTGGGCTTCGCTGGGGCCTGGACCGGGGCCGGAGCCACGTGGTCGTGACGTGGTGGGCCCAGGAAGGAGTCGGGCGCGGCCTCGTGCTTAGGTCGTGAGGGGTCCACGATGGAGCCAGGCCGGTAGTGGTGGTCCGGGATGGTAGCCGGACCAGAAATGTGGGGCCGTGTAGTGTCGGGCAAAAGGGCTGCCCGATGCTGGGTGGGGGGGCCGATGTCGGCCTGGGCCCTCCATGCGGGAGGGGTAGGACCACGCCATGAGGCCGGGTCCAACACGCGTCCCCCCCAGCTGAAGGCAGGGGAGAGTCACCCATCTTCTTGGGGATTCTCCTCGCCGAGGCGGAAGAATCGGGATGGCCGTCAGCATTGGCGTGGTCGATGCCGGGGCGATGCTCCACAGTGAAGTGCATCCCTTGCAGGGAGATGGACCATCGCAACAGTTTCGGGTTTTCTCCCTGCATCTGCATCAACCACCGCAGGGGCCGGTGGTCGGTCTGGACCCGGAAGTGGGTGCCGAAGAGGTAGGGCCGGAGCTTCTTTAGTGCCCACACGACGGCGAAGGCTTCCCTCTCGATGGTGCTCCAGTGCTGTTCTCTGGCCAGCAGCCGCCGGCTGATGAAGGCAACGGGAAGGTCGATTCCCTCAGGGTTCACTTGTGAGAGGACCGCCCCAATGCCGTGCTCCGAGGCGTCGGTTTGGACCACAAACTCTCGGCTGTAGTCGGGGGCCTGGAGCACAGGGGCGGTGCACATGGCAGTCTTTAGAGTCTCGAAGGCTGCTTGGCACTCTGGGGTCCAGCACACCCTCTGGGGTAGCTTCTTGGAGGTCAGTTCTGTGAGGGGCCCCACAATGCTTCCATAGTCTTTTATGAAGCGCCGATAGTATCCTGTGAGCCCCAGGAAGGCTCGGACACCTGTTTGGGTGATCGGGGGCTCCCAGGCCCGGATGGCGTAAATCTTTGGCTGGAGGGGAGCCACCAGGCCGCTCCCCACTTGGTGTCCCAGTTAAGTCACGGACCCTTGGCCGATCTGGCACTTGCTGGCCTTTATTGTTAGTCCGGCCTGTCGGAGGGCCGACAGGACCTCCCGGAGGTGGGTCAGGTGTGCATCCCAGCGGAGGCTGTACACCGCAATGTCGTCTAGGTAGGCGGCGCTGAACTCTTCTAGCCCGGCCAGCACTCTATTCACGAGTCTCTGGAAGGTGGCCGGGGCGTTTTTCATGCCGAAGGGCATCACCTTGAAATGGTAGTGGCCATCAGGGGTCGAGAAGGCTGATCGCTCTTGCGCTCCAGGGGTGAGGCCGATCTGCCAATACCCGGCCGTGAGATCGAAGGTGCTGAGATACTTCGCAGCCCCCAGGCGATCGATCAGTTCATCCGCCCGGGGGATGGGATGGGCGTCGGTCCTGGTGACGGCATTCAGCCCCCGGTAGTCAACACAGAACCGGAGCTCCGGGGGCGTGCCGGGGGCGGCGGCTTTAGGGGCCAGGACAACTGGGCTAACTCAAGGACTGTCGGAGGGTTCGACTACCCCCAGTGCTAGCATCTTGGCCACCTCGGACTGGATGCAGGCCCGCACTCGGTCGGGCACTCGGAAAGCTCGGTGTCTTACAGGCGGGCTGTCTCCGGTGTCTACATCGTGGACACACCACCGGGTGACTCCAGGGGTGAGGGAAAACAGATCTGCAAACTGCCCCAGCAGCTGCCGGCAGTCATGGTGCTGTTCCGGGGTCAGGGTGGAGGAGAGCATGACCCCTTCGATGGAGCCGTCCTTCTCAGTGGTGCTCATGAGATCTGGCAAAGGTTCGGAGTCGTCTTCAGCTCCGTCATCGGTCGCTAGCAGCAGACTTAGTTCAGTGCGGGCAAAGTGCGGCTTGAGCCGGTTAGCGTGTAGAACCCGGAGGGGGTTCCTGGGGGACTCCATGTCCACCAGATAGGTGACGGGGCTCTTGCGCTCCACCACTTTGAAGGGCCCCGTCCACTTGTCCTGGAGGGCACAAGGTTCAACCGGGGACATGACCCAGACCTGCTGGCCCGGTTCGAATTCGATGGACGAGGCGTTCTGGTCATACCATCGCTTCATCTCCTCCTGACTGGCTTCAAGGTTGGCTTCGGCCAGTTCCCGGAACTTCCGAGTCTGGTTGCGGAGGGTCAGAAAGTACTGGTAGACATCTGGTGGAGTACCTCGGACAGCCGTCTCCCAGCCTTCTTTGACCAGGCTGAGGGGGCCTCGGACCGGGTGCCCATACAATAGTTCGAAGGGGCTGAACGCCAGGGACTTCTGGGGTACTTCGCGATATGCAAACAGGAGGCAAGGCAGCAGAACATCCCATTTGCGTCGTAGTGGCTCCTCTAGGCCCTTGATCATTCCCTTCAGTGTTCGGTTAAACCGCTCCACAAGTCCATTCCCTTGGGGGTGATACGGGGTGGTGAACTTATATGTGACCCCGCACTGTTGCCACAGGGATCGCATATACTTGGAGATAAAGTTTGTGCCCCGATCACTCACGACTTCTCGGGGGAAGCCGACTCTGGAGAAGATCCCCATTAGGGCTCGGCCTACTACTGGGGCTGTGATGGTTCGGAGGGGGATGGCTTCCGGATAGCGGGTGGCATGGTCCACCAGAACGAGGATGAAGCGGTGCCCTTGAGAGGTGCGGGGGTCCAGGGGCCCCACGATGTCTATCCCCACTCGCTCGAAGGGGGTGGTGACCACGGGAAAAGGCTGGAGCGGGGCTTTGACTTTCCCCCCGCTCTTCCCGCTGGCTTGACAGGTCGGGCAGGATCGGCAGTGATTGTGCACATCGTTGCGCATTTTCGGCCAGTAGAAATGAGTCACCAGGCGGCTGTAAGTTTTGTCCTGCCCCAGGTGCCCGGCGAGGGGCACATCATGTGCTAAGTTCAAAAGGAAGTCTCTAAATCGGAGGGGAACGACCAGCACCCGGCTGGCCCCTAGTTCGGCAATCTTCTGCTCACTGTAGAGAAGGTCGTTGTCCCAATAGACCCAGTGGGACCCCCCAGGGTCTCCAGCGGCTTGAGTGGCCGCTTGTCGTCGAATTCCCTCGAGGGAGGGACAGGTGCTCTGTTCTTGTCGGAATTGTTCGCGGGTGGGGCCACCTTCTTGGCGCCACTGAGCTAGTTCTGGAGGGTGGCCGAGCTCGGTGATTTCTTCCTGGCTGGGCCCCTGGGGGCCGGGTTCAGGGTCGGCGTCCTCGGGGACGGCGGGCGGTGGAGGTGCGGGCCACTCCGGCTCCTCGATCGGGGCTTCCTCCGTTGGGGTGGAGGCCCGGGCGGACATGGAGCGGTGGTCGCACAAACCCACTCGGGAAGGCCTAGCATCCCCAGATGCTCTCTCCGCTCTACGCCGGCCCAGAGGGAACTTTCCAGGTCGTTCCCGAGGAGGCAGTCCACGGGGCATCGTCTCGGACAGTCACTTTCAGCATGCCCGACACCCCTCCCCACTCGAAGGGGATGCGGGCCATCTGGCACAAGCTCTCCGAGTTGTCCGCCGACCGCACTGGGCACAAGACGTTGGGAAGAATTTGTTCGGAGGTCACCAAGTGGCAGCGGACCGCCGTCACGCTGGCTCCAGTATCCCGGAGGGCTTCGGCCCGGCGTCCATTGATGGTGACCCATTGGCGGTATTTCTGGGTGTTACCTGGGATCGGGTCTCGGGGGATCATGTCTCGATCACCCAGGCATGCTAAGATCATGGCGGCGGGCTCCCACTCGGCCTGCTCGGTGTCGTCGCCCTCTTCTTCGCCTCCCTCTGCACTCAGGGCAGCGGCCGGGATCTGGCGGCTCGGGGGACCGGTGGTGCCGGGTCGCTGGTTCATCGGGCAGAGAGGGTCGTTCGCATAATGGCCCTGTCGCTGGCATCTGTGGCACGTAACATTCGGGCGGGGCCCGGGTCTTGCTGGTGGGCCTCCCCTCCAACCCAGGGATGGCGACGGGGAGGTAGGGGATGACCCCGCGGGGGTGTCTCGGCCCCTGCTCTGGCCTCCTCCGCCGCCTCGTGGTCGGTGGTTCCCCGGGGATCCCCGGCCGTAGTCTCCCATCGGACTCCGGGGAACTCGGTTGCTCACCCATCTATCCGCCTCGACAGCGAGTTTTCGTGGCTCTGTCAATTTGCTGTCGAGGAGGTGCTGCCGGAGTTCGATGAAGCAGTTATTGGAAAGATGTTCCCATAGGATGAGGTCGACCAACTGCTGGTAGGTGGTGACCTGGCAGCCTCTGATCCACCCTTCGAAGGCTCTGCTGTAAAAGTTCACGTACTCCACCCAAGTGGTACCGGGGATTTTTTTACAGTCTCGGAATCGCTGCCGGTACATTTCGGGGGTGAGTCCGTAGCGAGTGAGGAGGGCGGTCTTCATGTGTTCGTACGAGGTCATCTCAGCGTCGGGGAGCTCTAGCAGGGCGTCTCTCCCCTCGTTGATGAACTTTCCCCCATAGGCCGGCGCCCCAGTCTTTGAGGGGTACTCGATGGGCGGTCATGGCGACCTCATAGGCCTTGAACCACTGTTGGATGTCGTCGTTCTTATAGTATTCTTTGACGACCTCCTTGGGTATGTGCACCTTCGTGTCCACCGGCGGGGGTGAGGTCTTACCCCCGGCGGTGCCGGTTTCGGTTGTCTTGGCCTTGATTTCCAGTTCTTTAAGGCCGCGCTCATGCTCGAGCATGAGTTTCTTTTCTTCAAGGTCTCGTTGTCTTCGCCTTTCCTCTAGGTCTCCTTCTAGCCGTAGTTGCTCGAGGGCTAATTTCCTTTCTGCCAGCTGTATCTCTCCTTCTTGTCGGAGTCGGGCGAGCTCCAACTCGTGGAGCCGGTTCCTCTCTTGTTCTCGGGCGTCTCCGTGGGGGAGGCCCGTGTCCAGGTTTGCGGGTCTTTCCCTCGCTGGGTTCGCATCGGTCTCCGGGCGCCCGTTCGGGCCCGGGTTATCTTCATTCTGGGGTGGCGCGTTATCGGCGTCCGCCCAGGCTTGCAGGGCTGAGTTAAAGTCCTCTTTGGTGTTGAGGCCCGTGGTAGCGATGCCTAGGTCCTTGCAGAATTGTTTTAATTCCTTGTGGCTGTAATCTTCCATCTTTTCTTTCTGGAATTCCGCAGTCGGTCTGGTTTCCTGAGTAGTCATGGTCGCGGTGTGTTTTTCTCGGTAGTGAGTGAATTACTCTCTGTACGATCTGCGTCGGCTCGGATCCCGTCGCCTGCCACAAATGTTAGAAAGGCGACCCCGGGGGAGGCAGAAGATATCTGACTGACCACCCCTAGGTCCACCTCTCCGTCAAGAAGTAGCCGAGCGTTATTGAGAGGCCTCCTGGGTGAGGGTCCTCTCCTAGGATCGTACAGCAGGATAACCACAACACTACAAACGGACACCACACAAGAGGTTAAGTTCTTAGGCTTTATCAAGAATAAAGGTTGCTGGGTCTCAGCGGTATATACCGGCAGATCGAGGGATCTGTAGAGTCTCGTAAAAGGGACAGGGTAGCGGGACAGTCTCGGTATGGATGCAGGAAGGGATACCCTGCGCACAGCTCTCAATCCTCGAGCCGGGGGTTCCGAGAGGTCGAGCCGCGGCAGCACCAGCAGGCTCTCAAGATGGTTCGGGAGGTCGAGCCGCGGCAGCACCAGCAGGCTCTCAAGATGGTTCGGCAAAGGTGGGCCGCGGCCGCGCCAGCAGGCTCTCAGGATGGTTCGGCAAAGGTGGGCCGCGGCAGCGCCAGCAGGCTCTCAAGATGGTTCGACAAAGGTGGGCCGCGGCAGCGCCAGCAGGCTCTCAAGAGGATTCGGCAAAGGTGGGCCGCGGCAGCGCCAGCAGGCTCTCAAGATGGTTCGGCAAGGGTGGGCCGCGGCAGCGCAAGCAGGCTCTCAAGATGGTTCGACAAAGGTGGGCCGCGGCAGCGCCAGCAGGCTCTCAAGAGGGTTCGGCAAAGGTGGGCCGCGGCAGCGCCAGCAGGCTCTCAAGAGGGTTCGGCAAAGGTGGGCCGCGGCAGCGCCAGCAGGCTCTCAGGGTCTCTTCAGGTTACAGGCAATGAGTTCTTCTGGTGTCGGCCGTGACAGCGTCAGTAGGGCTTTCCAGTCCAGGATACAACTGCCGTCCTACTCCGGGGCTGGCCCAGATATAGGACTGGAGTCCTTTGATGTCCGGACCCTCGCGCCTGGGGGTCAGAGGGGCCGGGAAGATGGTGTCCAGACACCCAGCAGGGGGGTGGAGCCAGCACCCAGGGATGCCGGGGGTGATCGCTACCAGGCATCCGGGGACGGTTGGAGGGCCATCGAAACTCCCCTCCTCCGGGATCTGTCGAGTGGCCACTCGACCACCTGGGTAGATCTTGGCACCTCGATGTCTGGGCTTCGCTGGGGCCTGGGCCGGGGCCGGAGCCACATGGTCGTGACGTGGTGGGCCCAAGATGGAGTCGGGCGCGGCCTCGTGCTTAGGTCGTGAGGGGCCCACGATGGAGCCAGGCCGGTAGTGGTGGTCCGGGACGGTAGCCGGACCAGCAATGTGGGGGCGTGCAGTGTCGGGCAAAAGGGCTGCCCGATGCTGGGTGGGGGGCCGATGTCGGCCTGGGCCCTCCATGCGGGAGGGGTAGGACCACGCCATGAGGCCGGGTCCAACACATGCCTTGCAGTGACTAGACCCCAAAAGCTATTTTTCAATATTACAGGCCTAGCTGACCTATGCAGCAAACCAGAGCATAGATTAATATAGGAACACAGTATGCCAGGAATCGGACTAGCTAGAAACTATTTTTAAAACTTATCAAAAACCCAATTCAGAGGTGAAGTTGGATTTTTTAAAATATAAATATTAAGGAAAAGTAACTTTTAGAAAATTGCCTTTTCTTTGCCTGAAGTTTCCACCGGTTTGAAAAAGGTGAGCCGTGCATTCCAAGGATCAAGCAACAGGCAGACTCGAAGGAGTAGAGTTGAATCGTTTGAACCTGCCAGAATATGCAGGGTAGGGGCTGCGAGGGATTATGTTACCCACCCAGTAAGCATCTGCTCTAGGAATGTAGAGCTAGAGATTCACATGCTTTGCACACTCCTGCCATCTAGTGTTGGGTCCAGATGTTTGCAAGTTGTTTTCCTTCGAAGAAGTCTTTCCAGTTGCTAGGTAGGTGACTCCTCCTTTCGGTGATAGAGCATATGGGTATCGACTCCATTGTTAGATAGTTTTCTCGCAAGAGGGTGAGAATGGAGTAAATGAGTGTAGTACAGAGGTGTCCATGCATATGTAATGTAAATAGTGAGAACTGCAACAACCATAGGTGCCCGGGGAGGTGGGTGGGCGCATGTGAATCTACAGCTCTACATGCCAAGAACAGATTCTTACAGCATTAGTAACATAATCCGTTCGAGGAATGTGAGCTGTAGATACACATGCTTTGCATAGACTATATAGCAGTAATATCCCAAACAGGTGGCTAACCAGCAGATCAGGGGTCTCCAACCTTTTTCTGCAGTAAGAGCTACTCGTGTTCAGTGTAAAATATGTCAAGCTACTAATATGTTTAGAGATTTCGTACTGACCACATTAGAGATTACATTTGGGCCATCGTATGCAAGATTACCAGCCGCGATCACTTCCGTGCGTCGGGCATGGTTGCCAGCTGTAATGCAAAAACAGCTTTGTCATTGTGGAATGCCTCTACATGGGCAATATACAACAGCCCTTGTTGCAATGCCTCTGGCACTACGTTAATATTAGTATTACGTCTCCACAAACATCAACTCATGAGTTCTGAAAATACACACAATTGTGTCTCAAAAACACACTTCAATTTTGGTATGCATATATTTATTGAACGGGCAATAGCTTCTAATTTATTGGGCTGAACACAGGAGAGCTACTTAAGGGTAGCTGGAGAGCTACCAGCAGCTCACGAGCTTCTCGGAGAAGCCTGCAGTAGATGCTGCAGTTATCTGAGTTGTCTGAAAAAGTGTCTTAAGCACTGCCTGCCCTAGATTGGCTTGTTGGCGTGCTAACACATCTACACAATAGTGTGTAGTAAATATGTGTGGTGTAGATCATGTTTCTGCCTTATAGATGTCAGGTAGAGGGATATTACACAAAAGGGCAACAGTAGCCCCTATTTTGCAAGTGGAATGCGCTCTGGGGTATAAAGTTAATTTAGCTTTTGCACTGCAGATTTGGATCCATTTAACAATCCATCTGGAAATGACAGATTTAGAGATAGGATTGCCCTTGCGAGGTGGAGCAAATGCAACAAACAGTTGCTTTGTTTTACAAACATCTTTTCTACTTTCTATGTAGTACAATAACGCTCTTCTTACATCAAGTGTGCAAAGACCTCGTTCTGCTACTGAATCAGGTTGAGGAAAGAACACAAGTAACTGAACTGATTGGTTAAGATGGAAAGCAGAAACTACTTTGGGAAGGAATCTGGGACTGTTGCAAAGAACTACCCTATCTTTATGGAGCTGAAAGAAGGGCTCTTCTAAGGTTAATGCCTGAAGCTCACCAGCTCTCCTTAATGAAGTGATTACAACGAGGAAGGCAACCTTCCATGAAAGAAACTGTAATGGACAATTGTGTAATGGTTCAAAGGTGGATCATAAGCCTTGTAAGGACAATGTTAAGATTAAACACTGGTGCCGGAGGGATTCTTGGTGCTATTATCTTCTTTCAGACGCCTGTAAAAGTATAATGACAGGAACTTAAAATAAATATAAATGCTTTCTGTTTTGCAAATACGCAGCTACTGCTGCGAGGTGCAATCAAATAGATGTGTAAGCTAGTCCAGTTTGCTGTAGGTGCAAAAGGTAACAAATAATGTTTGGAACAGAAGCATCTAGAGGAATAATTTTGATGTTGTTACAATAGACAACAAATCATTTCCACTTAGTTGTATAACAAGCTCTGGTGGAAGGCTTTCTTGCTTCTTTTAAAATAGAGTCAGGTGGCAAATTTAAATATCCAAACTCTATGACTTCAAGAGCCAAATCGCTAAGTTGAGCTCCTTGGGATTTGGATGCTTGATTTCTCCTCGGTTCTGAGTGAGGAGACTGGAGGTGAGACACAGCTTTTGATGTGGAACTACTGAGAGCTCCAGCAGGGTGGTTACCACGGTTGACGGGCCCATGTGGGAGCCACTAGAATCAATCAGAGGCATGTTTGCCTGAACTTCTGAATCAGAACAGGAAAGAGTGGGAGAGGTGAAAAAATGTAGGCAAATATCCCTGGCCAATTCATCCATAGGGCGTTGCCTTTGGTCAGGGGGTGTGTGAACCTAGAGGCAACGTTTGGGCATTTTGTGTTGTCCACTGTGGTGAACAGATCTATTTGTGGGAATCCACATTGTTGAAAGTACGGGAGGAGAACTTGGGGATGAAGTTCCCACTCGTGTATTTGCTGCCGTATCCTGCTGAGAAGGTCGTCAATGTAATTGTTCACTCCTGGAAGGTGTACTGCCAGAAGGTAAAACTTGTGATGGATTGCCCAGCTCCAAATTGTCTGAGAGAGGTGTGACAGTTGGAGAGTGTGCCCCCCCCCCCTGTTTTTGTACATTGCTGTCATGTTGTATGTGCCGACTAGGACAACTTTGCCTTTGAGATGAGACTGAAAAGCTTTCAGCACTATAAATACTGCTAGAAGCTCTAGATAGTTGAAGTGGAGACGTTTGTGCTTGTTGTCCCAGAGACCCGGAATTGTGCAATTGTGGAGCTGTGCACCCCAACCTGTGAGATGCGTCTGCTGTTAGCACGATCTCTGGAACAGGGTAGATGAAGGGCTGCACTATTGATAAATGTTGTGGGTTCTACCACTGCAGAGAGCGATGGGTGCGGCTGTCTACCAACACTAGATCTGCTAATTAACCCGGTGACTGATTCCACGGACGAGCTAAGCATTCTTGTAGCGGAAACCTGTGAAGTCTTGCATGAGGCACTTTTGCGATGCAGGACACCATCATTCCTAGTAGCTGCATGAATGTTCTGGCTGGTAAGGTTTGGTCGGTCTGGAACTGCAGCAATAGAGTTTGGATATTGTGAATTCCGGCTGTATTTGGAGAGGCTAGAGCTGTGTAAGTGTTGAGTGTGGCTCCTAGATAGGATTGTATCTGTGAAGAGCGTAGGTGAGACTTTTATATGTTGACAGTGAAACACAATTGGTGGAGTAGGTGTAGCGCGGTCTGAGTGTGTTTTAGACACTTCTGCTGTATGCTGGCTTTAATGAGATAGTCGTCTAGGAAAGGGAAGGCCTGAATTTGTTGTTTTCTGAGATGAGCTGAGACTACTTCTAGACATTTGGTAAACACTCTGGGAGCAGTAGTTACTCCGAACAGGAGTACTTTGAACTGGTAGTGTGTGCCTGCCATCACAAATCAGAGATATTTACGATGTGCTGGATGAACAGGAATGTGAAAATATGCTTCTTTTAAGTCTAGTGTGGACATAAAATCGCCTTGCTGTAGAAGTGAAAGGACCTGTTGAAGCGTTACCATATGGAAATGTTCTGACAGTATGCACTGGTTTAACGTTCTGAGATCCAAAATGGGTCTCAAGGAGCCGTCCTTGTTGGGGATTAGAAAACAGAGAGAGTAAACCCCTGAACCTTGACACTGTAATGGAAGAAGTTCCATGGCTACTTTCTCTAAGACAGGTTGCACCTCTTGTTTGAGTAACTGAAAGTGGTCTGACGACTGTTTGTGAGAGCGAGGTAGTATGTTTGGAGGATTGGTGGCAAGCTGCAGGCAATATCCATGTCGGATAAGGTAGATAACCCATTTGTCGGTTGTTACGGATCGCCAAATGGGGAGAAACCGTTGAAGTCTTCCCCGACCTCTGTTCAGTGATCGGGGGAAGTGTGGGCAAGTCACTGTTTGTTGGAAGAAGGGGAGATACGCGCTGTGGCACCTCCACCTCTACCCTTGGAATTATTTCCTCTATAAACACCTCTAGAGGAAGAGGATGGGTGTTGTCTTAATAAGAGAAAGCATTCGGGTAAGAAGCGCTCCCATGGGCTTTGCCACTTCAGTGTCTTTTTTCATTTTTTCTACAGACCGATTGACTTCAGGACCAAACAGGTGTTCTTTGTCAAAAGGGGTGTTTAAAAAGGACTGCTGAACCTCAGGTTTAAACCTTGAAATCCTAAGCCGTACACGCCTCCTAAGGAGAATGCTGGCATTGATCTCCCTGGCAGCGGTGTCAGCAGCATCGAGAGCACTTCTGATTGAAGAGTTAGAAATGAGTTTCCCCTCTTGAATTAACTATTGTGCCTTGGCTGTGTGTTTGTATGGGAGATATTGGAGCAGTTTCGTCCGGGTGATATTGGAGCGGTTGCTACATCTCGTCCCAGTGTGCTCTGTCGTACCAAGCTAGTAGGACCTGCGTGTTTGTGATGCACCAGAGGTTAGCGGCTTGAGCAGCCAGTCGTTTCCCTGAGGCATCTACCAGCTGAGATTCCTTGTCTGGGGCAGAGTATCACCAGAGGTTTGCAAATTAGCTGTTTTACAAGCATTGGACACTACTAGGGAGTTGAGAGGCAATTGTCCTTTGATAAACACAGGATCAGATGGTGAAGGTTTATATTTATCGACTCTGAAAGTTAAAATTTGTGTGCGTACAGGGTCTTTGAAGATGTCATCTGCAGGACTCATCGTGCCCTTCAGCATAGGGAGCGTTTGACTTGACCTGTGTGTGGACCCAAGAGTTTCAAATAAAAAGTCTTCCTCTAAGGACTCTTTCTGTAAGGCCACCCCATGATACTCCGCTGCTCTCGCAATAAGTTGATAAGCCACATTATCGTCCAGTGATGGCTTTGCAGGGTAAAGGTCTGGGTTAGTATAAATTGGAGGGTCAATGGTGTAATCATTCCACGGGTCTACAGGCAAATGAGGGTCTTCTTTATCATCATCATCCCCTACTCGCCGAGTATGTGGAGATCCCTGAGGTGTTATGTGTAAAGGATCTAGAATTTGTAAATACGGAGAAGATGGAGATGGAGGGGATTGCGGGGCAGGATACGCAGGGCTGGCAGCCATGCCCTTTTTCTTCTTCAGAGGAATCTCATATGCAGGGTCCTCTGAAGAAAGTTTGCGTTGGGCTGGTGATTTAGCATAAATATGTCCTGTATAAATCTTCTTTTGTTTAGGACCCCATTTGACTTTAAGAAAGTCTAAAAATGGTTCAGGAGGCTCGGAGAGGCTGTCCTTCGATTTCAACACAGAGATAGATTTGCTTTTGGGAGCTGAAGGTTTCGGCTAAGAAGCATATTTTTCTTTCGGAGCAGAGGGTTTCAGCTCCGAACCAGATTTGTTCTTCGAACATGGGGGTTTTGGATCCAAAGATGATTTTGTACGACTCGGCCCGAGCCTGAAGGCTTAACAATTTGTTTCGGTGTTGAGCCAGGAGGCGGGGCGTTGGAACTATTGTCTCGGTGCCGACCTTGGCCAGAAGGCAAAGGTGGTGCCATAGCCTTATGCTTTTTGGAAAAGGTTGTTGGGGGGCAAGGGGTATTCGGTACTCACGGCACCCTGTCCTGGAGGTAAGTCTTAAGACTCCGAATCGATCTCAAGTTCTGAATCTCACTCTGGAATGGAGAAGGCCTCTTCTATTGCCTTGGATGCTTCGTTCTCTTCCTGCTCGGATTCTTCACCGAACATATCCGGAGTGTGTTGAACGCTTTGAGGTTGCATTTCTCGTCGTCGAGCCAGACGATCGCATAGAGGTTTCTTGGACCGAAACGATTTACAGGTGTTGCAGTCTTCCTCCTTGTGCTCTGGAGAGAGGCACAAGTTACAAACTTGATGTAGGTCCGTGCAAGGGTACTTGGCGTGGCACAGAGGACAGAATTGGAACGGTGCCCGTTCCATCAGCAGAAGGCTGGACCGACATGGCTAGGCCCGAAGGCCGCCCAGGAAGTTTTCGATCGAAGATGGAGAATTTGTTGACCAATTCAATACTCTGAGAACAGGCAAACGCATACGAAAACAATACCGTTGAGGGTAGAGTCGATTGCGCACCAAGGGAAACCCAAAGAACGGTTTCGAACAGGAGCACAGCAATACACGTCATAACCCGATGGCGGAAAAAAACAATCTAACAATGGAGTTGATGCCTATGAGCACTATCACCGAAAGGAAGAGTCACCTTACCTCGTGACTGTAAAGATTTCTTCGAAGGAAAACAACTTGCAAACATCCGGACCCAACACTAGATGGCAGACGTATGTAAAACATGCAGATCTACAGCACACATGCCTCGAACCCTCACTTTTGACATTATTGTGCCAAATACTGTTTGAGTGTCAACATCTACTTGACAAGTCTTCTTGGTTCACGTATAACACTTTGGGGTATACTTGAAAGGCAGAGAACAGGATGCCAGCACATTCATAGGTATTCACTGTCTGGTTGCTAGAAACCCCTACTTTTGTTCTACCAGACTTCTATCTCTGGGCTTACTGTGGGTACACTGGCTGCCCAAAACCGGATTTTAGTGTTAACTGTAGGAGAACACTAGAATTACCATACCACACTCTCCATACACACACACACACACGCACACATGCACACACGCACACCTGGCCTTCAGAGCACCCATTTAGTGTGGCCAAAGACTTTCAATATCTTGGAAATGCCCAGTGTGAGTGGGATTAGCCCAGAAACTTTTACCCCATTTGTTAGGGTTACTATTGAGGGTTATTTTCGACCACTAGCTCATCACATGGTGCACTAGTGTGGGATGCAAGTACTCAGAGCACATCACATGGTGCACTAGTGTGGGATGCAAGTACTCGGAGCACATCACATGGTGCACTAGAGAGGGATGCAAGTACTCCGAGCACATCACATGGTGCACTAGTGGGATATGCAAGTACTCAGAGCACATCACATGGTGCACTAGTGTGGGATGCAAATACTCACACAGCACATCACAAATGGTGCACACGTGTGGGATGCAAGTACTGAGCACATCACATGGTGCACTAGAGAGGGATGCAAGTACTCCGAGCACATCACATGGAACACTATTGTGGGATGCAAGTACTCACAGCACATCACATGGTGCACTATTGTGGGATGCAAGTACTCAGAGCACATCACAGGGTGCACTAGTGTGGGATGCAAGTACTCTGAGCACATCACATGGTGCACTATTGTGGGATGCAAAGTACTGAGCACATCACATGGTGCACTAGAGAGGGATGCAAGTACTCCGAGCACATCACATGGTGCACTAGTGGGATATGCAAGTACTCAGAGCACATCACATGGTGCACTAGTGTGGGATGCAATTACTGAGCACCTCACATGGTGCACTAGTGTGTGGTGCAAGTACTCAGAGCACATCACATGGTGCACTAGTGTGGGATGCGAGTACTCACAGCTCATCACATGGTGCACTAGTGTGGGATGCAAGTACTCACAGAACATCACATGGTGCACTAGTGTGGGATGCAAGTACTCAGAGCACATCACATGGTGCACTAGTGTGGGATGAGAGTACTCAGAGCACATCACATGGTGCACTAGTGTGGGATGCAAGTACTCGGATCACATCACATGGTGCACTAGTGTGGGATGCAAGTACTCGGATCACATCACATGGTGCACAAGTGTGGGATACAAGAACTCGGAGCACATCACATGGTGCACTACTGTGGGATGCAAGTACTCCGAGCACATCACATGGTGCACTAGTGTGGGATGCAAGTACTCGGAGCACATCAGATGGGGCACTAGTGTGGGATGCAAGTACTCGGAGCACATCACATGGTGCACAAGTGTGGGATACAAGAACTCGGAGCACATCACATGGTGCACTAGTGTGGTATGCAAGTACTCAGAACACATCACATGGTGCACAAGTGTGGGATGCAAGTACTCAAAACACATCACATGGTGCACAAGTGTGGAATGCAAGCACTCGGAGCACATCACATGGTGCACTAGTGTGGGATGCAAGTACTCCGAGCACATCACATGGTGCACTAGTGTGGGATGCAAGTACTGAGCACCTCACATGGTGCACTAGTGTGGGATACAAGTACTCGGAGAACATCACATGTTGCACTAGAGAGGGATGCAAGTAATCAGAGCACACCAAATGGTGCTCAAGTGTGGGATGAAAGTACTCAGGGCACATCACATGGTGCACTAGTGTGGGATGCAAGCACACTCGCACAGCACATCACAGGGTGCATTAGTGTGGGATGCAAGAACTCAGAGCACATCACATGGTGCACAAGTGTGGGATGCAAGAACTCAGGGCACATCACATGGTGCACTAGTGTGGGATGGAAGTACTGAGCACATCACATGGTGCACTAGAGAGGGATGCAAGTACTCAGAGCACATCACATGGTGCACTAGTGTGGGATGCAAATACTCACACAGCACATCACAAATGGTGCACACGTGTGGGATGCAAGTACTGAGCACATCACATGGTGCACTAGTTTGGGATGCAAGAACTCAGGGCACATCACATGGTGCACTAGTGTGGGATGCAAGTACTCATAACACATCACATGGTGCACAAGTGTGGTATGCAAGAACTCAGAACACATCACATGGTGCACAAGTGTGGGATGCAAGTACTCGGAGCACATCACATGGTGCACTAGTGTGGGATGCAAGTACTCGGAGCACATCGCATGGTGCACTAGTGTGGGACGCAAGTACTCAGAGCACATCACATGGTGCACTAGTGTGGGATGCAAGCACACTCACACAGCACATCACAGGGTGCATTAGTGTGGGAGGCAAGAACTCAGAGCACATCACATGGTGCACGAGTGTGGGATGCAAGAACTCAGAACACATCAGAGGGTGCATTAGTGTGGGAGGCAAGAACTCAGAGCACATCACATGGTGCACAAGTGTGGGATGCAAGAACTCAGAACACATCACATGGTGCACTAGTGTGGGATGAAAGTACTCAGGGCACATCACATGGTGCACTAGTGTGGGATACAAGAACTCAGAACACATCACATGGTGCACTAGTGTGGGATGAAAGTACTCAGGGCACATCACATGGTGCACTAGTGTGGGATGCAAGTACTCAGAACACATCACATGGTGCACAAGTGTGGGATGCAAGTACTCAGAACACATCACATGGTGCACTAGTGTGGGATGCAAGTACTCAGAACACATCACATGGTGCACTAGTGTGGGATGAAAGCACACTCACACAGCACATCACATGGTGCACTAGTGTGGGACGCAAGAACTCAGAACACATCACATGGTGCACAAGTGTGGGATGCAAGTACTCGGAGCACATCACATGGTGCACTAGTGTGGGATGCAAGTACTCCGAGCACATAACATGGTGCACTAGTGTGGGATGCAAGAACTCAGAACACATCACATGGTGCACTAGTGTGGGATGAAAGTACTCAGAGCACATCACATGGTGCACTAGTGTGGGATGCAAGTACTCGGAGCACATCACATGGTGGACTAGTGTGGGATGAAAGTACTCAGGGCACATCACATGGTGCACTAGTGTGGGATGCAAGTACTCAGAGCACATCACATGGTGCACTAGTGTGGGATGCAAGTACTCAGAACACATCACATGGTGCACAAGTGTGGGATGCAAGTACTCAGAACACATCACATGGTGCACTAGTGTGGGATGCAAGTACTCAGAACACATCACATGGTGCACTAGTGTGGGATGAAAGCACACTCACACAGCACATCACATGGTGCACTAGTGTGGGATGAAAGCACACTCACACAGCACATCAAATGGTGCACAAGTGTGGGATGCAAGTACTCTGAGCACATCACATGGTGCACAAGTGTGGGACGCAAGTACTAAGAGCACATCACATGGTGCACTAGTGTGGGATGAAAGTACTCAGGGCACATCACATGGTGCACAAGTGTGGGATGCAAGCACTCGGAGAACATCACATGGTGCACTAGTGTGGGATGCAAGAACTCAGAATACATCACATGGTGCACTTGTGTGGGATGAAAGTACTCAGGGCACATCACATGGTGCACTAGTTTGGGATGCAAGAACTCAGAATACATCACATGGTGCACTAGTGTGGGATGCAAGTACTTTGAGCACATCACATGGTGCACTAGTGTGGGATGAAAGTACTCAGAGCACATCACATGGTGCACAAGTGTGGGACGCAAGTACTCAGAGCACATCACATGGTGCACTAGTGTGGGATGAAAGTACTCAGGGCACATCACATGGTGCACTTGTGTGGGATGCAAGAACTCAGAATACATCACATGGTGCACTTGTGTGGGATGAAAGTACTCAGGGCACATCACATGGTGCACTAGTGTGGGATGCAAGAACTCAGAATACATCACATGGTGCACTAGTGTGGGATGCAAGTACTCGGAGCACATCACATGGTGCACTAGTGTGGGACGCAAGTACTCAGAGCACATCACATGGTGCACTAGTGTGGTATGCAAGAACTCAGAACACATCACATGGTGCACAAGTGTGGGATGCAAGTACTCGGAGCACATCACATGGTGCACTAGTGTGGGACGCAAGTACTCAGAGCACATCACATGGTGCACTAGTGTGGGATGCAAGCACACTCACACAGCACATCACAGGGTGCATTAGTGTGGGAGGCAAGAACTCAGAACACATCACATGGTGCACAAGTGTGGGATGCACGAACTCAGAGCACATCACATGGTGCACTAGTGTGGGATGAAAGTACTCGGAGAACATCACATGGTGCACTAGTGTGGGATGCAAGAACTCAGAATACATCACATGGTGCACTTGTGTGGGATGAAAGTACTCAGGGCACATCACATGGTGCACTAGTGTGGGATGCAAGTACTTTGAGCACATCACATGGTGCACAAGTGTGGGACGCAAGCACTCGGAGCACATCACATGGTGCACTAGTGTGGGATGCAAGTACTCCGAGCACATCACATGGTGCACTAGTGTGGGATGCAAGTACTGAGCACCTCACATGGTGCACTAGTGTGGGATACAAGTACTCGGAGAACATCACATGTTGCACTAGAGAGGGATGCAAGTAATCAGAGCACACCAAATGGTGCTCAAGTGTGGGATGAAAGTACTCAGGGCACATCACATGGTGCACTAGTGTGGGATGCAAGCACACTCGCACAGCACATCACAGGGTGCATTAGTGTGGGATGCAAGAACTCAGAGCACATCACATGGTGCACAAGTGTGGGATGCAAGAACTCAGGGCACATCACATGGTGCACTAGTGTGGGATGCAAGTACTCATAACACATCACATGGTGCACAAGTGTGGTATGCAAGAACTCGGAGCACATCACATGGTGGACTAGTGTGGGATGCAAGAACTCAGAATACATCACATGGTGCACTTGTGTGGGATGAAAGTACTCAGGGCACATCACATGGTGCACTAGTGTGGGATGCAAGTACTTTGAGCACATCACATGGTGCACAAGTGTGGGACGCAAGTACTCAGAGCACATCACATGGTGCACTAGTGTGGGATGAAAGTACTCAGGGCACATCACATGGTGCACTTGTGTAGGATGCAAGAACTCAGAATACATCACATGGTGCACTTGTGTGGGATGAAAGTACTCGGAGCACATCACATGGTGCACTAGTGTGGGACGCAAGTACTCAGAGCACATCACATGGTGCACTAGTGTGGGATGCAAGCACACTCACACAGCACATCACAGGGTGCATTAGTGTGGGAGGCAAGAACTCAGAACACATCACATGGTGCACAAGTGTGGGATGCAAGAACTCAGAACACATCACATGGTGCACTAGTGTGGGATGCAAGTACTCAGAGCACATCACATGGTGCACTAGTGTGGGATGAAAGTACTCAGAGCACATCACATGGTGCACTAGTGTGGGATGCAAGTACTCGGAGCACATCACATGGTGGACTAGTGTGGGATGAAAGTACTCAGGGCACATCACATGGTGCACTAGTGTGGGATGCAAGAACTCAGAATACATCACATGGTGCACTAGTGTGGGATGCAAGTACTTTGAGCACATCACATGGAGCACAAGTGTGGAACGCAAGTACTCAGAGCACATCACATGGTGCACTAGTGTGGGACGCAAGTACTCAGAGCACATCACATGGTGCACTAGTGTGGTATGCAAGAACTCAGAACACATCACATGGTACACAAGTGTGGGATGCAAGTACTCAGAACACATCACATGGTGCACAAGTGTGGGATGCAAGTACTCAGAACACATCACATGGTGCACTAGTGTGGGATGAAAGCACACTCACACAGCACATCACATGGTGCACTAGTGTGGGATGCAAGAACTCAGAACACATCACATGGTGCACTAGTGTGGGATAAAAGTACTCAGAACACATCAAATGGTGCACAAGTGTGGGACGCAAGTATTCAGAGCACATCACATGGTGCACAAGTGTGGGATGCAAGCACTCGGAGAACATCACATGGTGCACAAGTGTGGGATGCAAGTACTCAGAACACATCACATGGTGCACAAGTGTGGGATGCAAGTACTCAGGGCACATCACATGGTGCACTAGTGTGGGATGCAAGAACTCAGAATACATCACATGGTGCACTAGTGTGGGATGCATGTACTCGGAGCACATCACATGGTGCACTAGTGTGGGACGCAAGTACTCAGAGCACATCACATGGTGCACTAGTGTGGTATGCAAGAACTCAGAACACATCACATGGTGCACTAGTGTGGGATGAAAGCACACTCACACAGCACATCACATGGTGCACTAGTGTGGGATGCAAGAACTCAGAACACATCACATGGTGCACTAGTGTGGGATAAAAGTACTCAGAACACATCACATGGTGCACAAGTGTGGGACGCAAGTACTCAGAGCACATCACATGGTGCACTAGTGTGGGATGAAAGTACTCAGGGCACATCACATGGTGCACTTGTGTGGGATGCAAGAACTCAGAATACATCACATGGTGCACTTGTGTGGGATGAAAGTACTCAGGGCACATCACATGGTGCACTAGTGTGGGATAAAAGTACTCAGAGCACATCACATGGTGCACTAGTGTGGGATGAAAGTACTCCGAGCACATCACATGGTGCACTAGTGTGGGATGAAAGTACTCAGAGCACATCACATGGTGCACTAGTGTGGGATGAAAGTACTCCGAGCACATCACAGGGTGCACCAGTGTGGGATGCAAGTACTCAGAGCACATCACATGGTGCACTAGTGTGGGATGAAAGTACTCAGAGCACATCACATGGTGCACTAGTGTGGGACGCAAGTACTCAGAGCACATCACATGGTGCACTAGTGTGGGATGCAAGCACACTCACACAGCACATCACAGGGTGCATTAGTGTGGGAGGCAAGAACTCAGAGCACATCACATGGTGCACTAGTGTGGGATAAAAGTACTCAGAGCACATCACATGGTGCACTAGTGTGGGATAAAAGTACTCAGAGCACATCACATGGTGCACTAGTGTGGGATGCAAGTACTTTGAGCACATCACATGGTACACTAGTGTGGGACGCAAGTACTCAGAGCACATCACATGGTGCACTAGTGTGGGATGCAAGTACTCAGAACACATCACATGGTGCACTAGTGTGGTATGCAAGAACTCAGAACACATCACATGGTGCACAAGTGTGGGATGCAAGTACTTTGAGCACATCACATGGAGCACAAGTGTGGGACGCAAGTACTCAGAGCACATCACATGGTGCACTAGTGTGGGATGCAAGTACTTTGAGCACATCACATGGAGCACAAGTGTGGGACGCAAGTACTCAGAGCACATCACATGGTGCACTAGTGTGGGATGCAAGTACTCAGAACACATCACATGGTGCACTAGTGTGGTATGCAAGAACTCAGAACACATCACATGGTGCACAAGTGTGGGATGCAAGTACTCAGAACACATCACATGGTGCACAAGTGTGGGATGCAAGTACTCAGAACACATCACATGGTGCACTAGTGTGGGATGCAAGTACTCCGAGCACATAACATGGTGCACTAGTGTGGGATGCAAGAACTCAGAACACATCACATGGTGCACTAGTGTGGGATGAAAGTACTCAGAGCACATCACATGGTGCACTAGTGTGGGATGCAAGTACTCGGAGCACATCACATGGTGGACTAGTGTGGGATGAAAGTACTCAGGGCACATCACATGGTGCACTAGTGTGGGATGCAAGTACTCTGAGCACATCACATGGTGCACTAGTGTGGGATGAAAGTACTCAGAGCACATCACATGGTGCACTAGTGTGGGATGAAAGTACTCCGAGCACATCACAGGGTGCACCAGTGTGGGATGCAAGTACTCAGAGCACATCACATGGTGCACTAGTGTGGGATGAAAGTACTCAGAGCACATCACATGGTGCACTAGTGTGGGACGCAAGTACTCAGAGCACATCACATGGTGCACTAGTGTGGGATGCAAGCACACTCACACAGCACATCACAGGGTGCATTAGTGTGGGAGGCAAGAACTCAGAACACATCACATGGTGCACAAGTGTGGGATGCAAGAACTCAGAACACATCACATGGTGCACTAGTGTGGGATGCAAGTACTCAGAGCACATCACATGGTGCACTAGTGTGGGATGAAAGTACTCAGAGCACATCACATGGTGCACTAGTGTGGGATGCAAGCACACTCACACAGCACATCACATGGTGCACTAGTGTGGGACGCAAGTACTCAGAGCACATCACATGGTGCACTAGTGTGGGACGCAAGTACTCAGAGCACATCACATGGTGCACTAGTGTGGGATGCAAGCACACTCACACAGCACATCACAGGGTGCATTAGTGTGGGAGGCAAGAACTCAGAACACATCACATGGTGCACTAGTGTGGGATGCAAGTACTCAGAGCACATCACATGGTGCACTAGTGTGGGATGAAAGTACTCGGAGAACATCACATGGTGCACTAGTGTGGGATGCAAGAACTCAGAATACATCACATGGTGCACTTGTGTGGGATGAAAGTACTCAGGGCACATCACATGGTGCACTAGTGTGGGATGCAAGTACTTTGAGCACATCACATGGTGCACAAGTGTGGGACGCAAGTACTCAGAGCACATCACATGGTGCACTAGTGTGGGATGAAAGTACTCAGGGCACATCACATGGTGCACTTGTGTGGGATGCAAGAACTCAGAATACATCACATGGTGCACTTGTGTGGGATGAAAGTACTCAGGGCACATCACATGGTGCACTAGTGTGGGATGCAAGAACTCAATATACATCACATGGTGCACAAGTGTGGGATGCAAGTACTCAGAACACATCACATGGTGCACTAGTGTGGGATGAAAGCACACTCACACAGCACATCACATGGTGCACTAGTGTGGGATGCAAGAACTCAGAACACATCACATGGTGCACTAGTGTGGGATAAAAGTACTCAGAACACATCAAATGGTGCACAAGTGTGGGACGCAAGTATTCAGAGCACATCACATGGTGCACAAGTGTGGGATGCAAGCACTCGGAGAACATCACATGGTGCACAAGTGTGGGATGCAAGTACTCAGAACACATCACATGGTGCACAAGTGTGGGATGCAAGTACTCAGAGCACATCACATGGTGCACTAGTGTGGTATGCAAGAACTCAGAACACATCACATGGTGCACAAGTGTGGGATGCAAGTACTCGGAGCACATCACATGGTGCACTAGTGTGGGACGCAAGTACTCAGAGCACATCACATGGTGCACTAGTGTGGGATGCAAGCACACTCACACAGCACATCACAGGGTGCATTAGTGTGGGAGGCAAGAACTCAGAACACATCACATGGTGCACAAGTGTGGGATGCAAGTACTCAGAGCACATCACATGGTGCACTAGTGTGGGATGCAAGTACTCGGAGCACATCACATGGTGCACTAGTGTGGTATGCAAGAACTCAGAACACATCACATGGTGCACTAGTGTGGGACGCAAGTACTCAGAGCACATCACATGGTGCACTAGTGTGGTATGCAAGAACTCAGAACACATCACATGGTGCACAAGTGTGGGATGCAAGTACTCGGAGCACATCACATGGTGCACTAGTGTGGGACGCAAGTACTCAGAGCACATCACATGGTGCACTAGTGTGGTATGCAAGAACTCAGAACACATCACATGGTGCACAAGTGTGGGATGCAAGTACTCGGAGCACATCACATGGTGCACTAGTGTGGGACGCAAGTACTCAGAGCACATCACATGGTGCACTAGTGTGGGATGCAAGCACACTCACACAGCACATCACAGGGTGCATTAGTGTGGGAGGCAAGAACTCAGAACACATCACATGGTGCACAAGTGTGGGATGCAAGAACTCAGAACACATCATATGGTGCACTAGTGTGGGATGCAAGTACTCAGAGCACATCACATGGTGCACTAGTGTGGGATGAAAGTACTCAGAGCACATCACATGGTGCACTAGTGTGGGATGCAAGTACTCGGAGCACATCACATGGTGGACTAGTGTGGGATGAAAGTACTCAGGGCACATCACATGGTGCACTAGTGTGGGATGCAAGAACTCAGAATACATCACATGGTGCACTAGTGTGGGATGCAAGTACTTTGAGCACATCACATGGAGCACAAGTGTGGGACGCAAGTACTCAGAGCACATCACATGGTGCACTAGTGTGGGACGCAAGTACTCAGAGCACATCACATGGTGCACTAGTGTGGTATGCAAGAACTCAGAACACATCACATGGTGCACTAGTGTGGGATGCAAGTACTCAGAACACATCACATGGTGCACAAGTGTGGGATGCAAGTACTCAGAACACATCACATGGTGCACTAGTGTGGGATGAAAGCACACTCACACAGCACATCACATGGTGCACTAGTGTGGGATGCAAGAACTCAGAACACATCACATGGTGCACTAGTGTGGGATAAAAGTACTCAGAACACATCAAATGGTGCACAAGTGTGGGACGCAAGTATTCAGAGCACATCACATGGTGCACAAGTGTGGGATGCAAGCACTCGGAGAACATCACATGGTGCACAAGTGTGGGATGCAAGTACTCAGAACACATCACA
Organism: Lissotriton helveticus; assembly: GCF_964261635.1. NCBI lineage: Eukaryota > Metazoa > Chordata > Amphibia > Caudata > Salamandridae > Lissotriton > Lissotriton helveticus. The sequence goes on from NC_136070.1 coordinate 13,155,225, forward strand.
TGGTGCACAAGTGTGGGATGCAAGTACTCAGAACACATCACATGGTGCACTAGTGTGGGATGAAAGCACACTCACACAGCACATCACATGGTGCACTAGTGTGGGATGCAAGAACTCAGAACACATCACATGGTGCACTAGTGTGGGATAAAAGTACTCAGAACACATCAAATGGTGCACAAGTGTGGTATGCAAGAACTCAGAACACATCACATGGTGCACTAGTGTGGGATAAAAGTACTCAGAACACATCAAATGGTGCACAAGTGTGGGACGCAAGTATTCAGAGCACATCACACGGTGCACTAGTGTGGGATGCAAGTACTCTGAGCACATCACATGGTGCACTAGTGTGGGATGAAAGTACTCCGAGCACATCACAGGGTGCACCAGTGTGGGATGCAAGTACTCAGAGCACATCACATGGTGCACTAGTGTGGGATGAAAGTACTCAGAGCACATCACATGGTGCACTAGTGTGGGACGCAAGTACTCAGAGCACATCACATGGTGCACTAGTGTGGGATGCAAGCACACTCACACAGCACATCACAGGGTGCATTAGTGTGGGAGGCAAGAACTCAGAACACATCACATGGTGCACTAGTGTGGGATGCAAGTACTCAGAGCACATCACATGGTGCACTAGTGTGGGATGAAAGTACTCAGAGCACATCACATGGTGCACTAGTGTGGGATGCAAGTACTCGGAGCACATCACATGGTGGACTAGTGTGGGATGAAAGTACTCAGGGCACATCACATGGTGCACTAGTGTGGGATGCAAGAACTCAGAATACATCTCATGGTGCACTAGTGTGGGATGCAAGTACTTTGAGCACATCACATGGTGCACTAGTGTGGGACGCAAGTACTCAGAGCACATCACATGGTGCACTAGTGTGGTATGCAAGAACTCAGAACACATCACATGGTGCACAAGTGTGGGATGCAAGTACTCAGAACACATCACATGGTGCACAAGTGTGGGATGCAAGTACTCAGAACACATCACATGGTGCACTAGTGTGGGATGAAAGCACACTCACACAGCACATCACATGGTGCACTAGTGTAGGATGCAAGAACTCAGAACACATCACATGGTGCACTAGTGTGGGATAAAAGTACTCAGAACACATCAAATGGTGCACAAGTGTGGGACGCAAGTATTCAGAGCACATCACATGGTGCACAAGTGTGGGATGCAAGCACTCGGAGAACATCACATGGTGCACAAGTGTGGGATGCAAGTACTCAGAACACATCACATGGTGCACAAGTGTGGGATGCAAGTACTCAGAACACATCACATGGTGCACTAGTGTGGGATGAAAGCACACTCACACAGCACATCACATGGTGCACTAGTGTGGGATGCAAGAACTCAGAACACATCACATGGTGCACTAGTGTGGGATAAAAGTACTCAGAACACATCAAATGGTGCACAAGTGTGGTATGCAAGAACTCAGAACACATCACATGGTTCACTAGTGTGGGATAAAAGTACTCAGAACATATCAAATGGTGCACAAGTGTGGGACGCAAGTATTCAGAGCACATCACATGGTGCACAAGTGTGGGATGCAAGCACTCGGAGAACATCACATGGTGCACAAGTGTGGGATACAAGAACTCAGAGCACATCACATGGTGCACTAGTGTGGGACGCAAGTACTCAGAGCACATCACACGGTGCACTAGTGTGGGATGCAAGTACACTCACACAGCACATCACATGGTGCACTAGTGTGGGATGAAAGTACTCAGAGCACATCACACGGTGCACTAGTGTGGGATGCAAGTACACTCACACAGCACATCACATGGTGCACTAGTGTGGGATGAAAGTACTCAGAGCACATCACATGGTGCACTAGTGTGGGATGAAAGTACTCAGAGCACATCACATGGTGCACTAGTGTGGGATGAAAGTACTCCGAGCACATCACAGGGTGCACCAGTGTGGGATGCAAGTACTCAGAGCACATCACATGGTGCACTAGTGTGGGATGAAAGTACGCAGAGCACATCACATGGTGCACTAGTGTGGGATGAAAGTACTCAGAGCACATCACATGGTGCACTAGTGTGGGATGAAAGTACTCAGAGCACATCACATGGTGCACGAGTGTGGGATGCAAGAACTCCGAGCTCATCACAGGGTGCACCAGTGTGGGATGCAAGTACTCAGAGCACATAACATGGTGCACTAGTGTGGGATGCAAGTACTGAGCACATCACAGGGTGCACCAGTGTGGGATGCAAGTACTCAGAGCACATAACATGGTGCACTAGTGTGGGATGCAAGTACTCAGAGCACATCACTGCATCAGCCCCAGCCCTTGCAGCCCCCGCCCACCCCCTCCGGGCTATGCCGCCCCCGGGGGATGACTCACCGCCTCCTGTTCTTCGGGGTTAATATCTTCCAACCTGGAGGAGAGAGAGAGAGAGAAAGAGCCGGATGAGTTGCATCTTCTCGGTGCAGCAGCGATGATCTCCCGCCCAAACCCGGAGCTCTGCTGCCAATCTGGCGGGGGGAGGGTAAGTGCGGCATTAGTGCGGCAGCTGCCGGGCGCAGCAGGCAATATCGAGGGCTCTGCTCGGAGGCGCCTTATTACTGTTTACCGCCCCCCTTCCTGGCTGGATCAAGGCCTCATATGCGCCAAGACGGGGCCGCGGCGCTTTATTGATTCTGGAAGCAGGCGCAGCGCCCGGGGGCCTGGACGAGATCTGGGCGCTACACGGGCACCCACTGAGCTGGGACCCCAGCCCCCCACTGCACCCCAAACCCTCAGCCCCTGCAGCACTCAGCATCTGCCAGTATCACACAGGCGCAAAAAATGCGAGCCAGCTCCAACAAAGCATCACCAAGTCAGCAAAAATACAACGGGGCCAACTCACCTGAAACCAAACCAGACCCAACACCAAACCAGACCCAACACCAAACCACACCCAACACCAAACCACACCCAACACCAAACCACACCCAACACCAAACCACACCCAACACCAAACCACACGTAAAACCAAACCACACCCAATACCAAACCACACCCAACACCAAACCACACCCAACACCAAACCACACCCAACACCAAACCAGACCCAACACCAAACCAGACCCAACACCAAACCAGACCCAACACCAAACCACACCCAACACCAAACCAGACCCAACACCAAACCACACGTAAAACCAAACCACACGTAAAACCAAACCAGACCCAACACCAAACCACACCCAACACCAAACCACACCCAACACCAAACCAGACCCAACACCAAACCAGACCCAACACCAAACCAGACCCAACACCAAACCACACCCAACACCAAACCACACCCAACACCAAACCACACCCAACACCAAACCACACGTAAAACCAAACCACACCCAACACCAAACCACACCCAACACCAAACCACACCCAACACCAAACCACACGTAAAACCAAACCACACCCAACACCAAACCACACCCAACACCAAACCACACCCAACACCAAACCAGACCCAACACCAAACCACACCCAACACCAAACCACACGTAAAACCAAACCACACCCAACACCAAACCACACCCAACACCAAACCAGACCCAACACCAAACCAGACCCAACACCAAACCAGACCCAACACCAAACCAGAACTAAAACCAAACCACACCTAAAACCAAACTAGACCCAACACCAAACCACACCGAAAACCAAACCAGACCCAACACCAAACCAGAACTAAAACCAAACCACACCCAACACCAAACCACACGTAAAACCAAACCACACCCAACACCAAACCACACGTAACACCAAACCACACCCAACACCAAACCAGACCCAACACCAAACCAGACCCAACACCAAACCAGACCCAACACCAAACCAGACCCAACACCAAACCAGACCCAACACCAAACCAGACCCAACACCAAACCAGACCCAACACCAAACCACACCCAACACCAAACCACACCCAACACCAAACCACACCCAACACCAAACCACACCCAACACCAAACCAGACCCAACACCAAACCACACCCAACACCAAACCAGAACTAAAACCAAACCACACCCAACACCAAACCACACGTAAAACCAAACCACACCCAACACCAAACCACACGTAAAACCAAACCACACCCAACACCAAACCAGACCCAACACCAAACCAGACCCAACACCAAACCAGACCCAACACCAAACCAGACCCAACACCAAACCAGACCCAACACCAAACCAGACCCAACACCAAACCACACGTAAAACCAAACCACACGTAAAACCAAACCACACGTAAAACCAAACCACACCCAACACCAAACCAGACCCAACACCAAACCAGACCCAACACCAAACCAGACCCAACACCAAACCAGACCCAACACCAAACCAGACCCAACACCAAACCACACCCAAAACCAAACCACACCCAACACCAAACCACACCCAACACCAAACCAGACCCAACACCAAACCAGACCCAACACCAAACCAGACCCAACACCAAACCAGAACTAAAACCAAACCACACCGAAAACCAAACCAGACCCAACACCAAACCAGAATTAAAACCAAACCACACCCAACACCAAACCACACGTTAAACCAAACCACACCCAACACCAAACCACACCCAACACCAAACCACACCCAACACCAAACCACACCCAACACCAAACCACACCCAACACCAAACCACACCCAACACCAAACCAGAACTAAAACCAAACCACACCTAAAACCAAACTAGACCCAACACCAAACCACACCGAAAACCAAACCAGACCCAACACCAAACCAGAACTAAAACCAAACCACACCTAAAACCAAACTAGACCCAACACCAAAGCACCTAAAACCAAACCAGACCCAACACCAAACCAGACGCAACACCAAACCAGACCCAACATCAAACCAGACCCAACACCAAACCAGACCCAACACCAAACCAGACCCAACACCAAACCAGACCCAACACCAAACCAGACCCAACACCAAACCAGACCCAACACCAAACCAGACCCAACACCAAACCAGACCCAACACCAAACCACACGTAAAACCAAACCACACGTAAAACCAAACCACACCCAACACCAAACCACACCCAACACCAAACCACACCCAACACCAAACCACACCCAACACCAAACCACACCCAACACCAAAGCACCTCAAACCAGACCCAACACCAAACCACACCCAACACAAAACCACACGTAAAACCAAACCAGACCCAACACCAAACCAGACCCAACACCAAACCAGACCCAACACCAAACCAGACCCAACACCAAACCAGACCCAACACCAAACCAGACCCAACACCAAACCACACCCAACACCAAACCAGACCCAACACCAAACCACACCCAACACCAAACCACACCCAACACCAAACCACACCCAACACCAAACCACACCCAACACCAAACCACACCCAACACCAAACCACACCCAACACCAAACCACACCCAACACCAAACCACACCCAACACAAAACCACACGTAAAACCAAACCAGACCAAACACCAACCCAGACCCAACACCAACCCAGACCCAACACCAACCCAGACCCAACACCAAACCAGACCCAACACCAAACCAGACCCAACACCAAACCAGACCCAACACCAAACCAGACCCAACACCAAACCACACCCAACACCAAACCACACCCAACACCAAACCACACCCAACACCAAACCACACCCAACACCAAACCACACCCAACACCAAACCACACCCAACACCAAACCAGACCCAACACCAAACCAGAACTGAAACCAAACCAGAACTGAAACCAAACTAGACCCAACACCAAACCACACCGAAAACCAAACCAGACCCAACACCAAACCAGAACTAAAACCAAACCACACCTAAAACCAAACTAGACCCAACACCAAAGCACCTAAAACCAAACCAGACCCACACACCAAACCACCTAAAACCAAACCTGACCCAACACCAAACCAGACCCAACACCAAACCCGACCCAACACCAAACCCGACCCAACACCAAACCAGACCCAACACCAAACCAGACCCAACACCAAACCAGACCCAACACCAAACCAGACCCAACACCAAACCAGACCCAACACCAAACCAGACCCAACACCAAACCAGACCCAACACCAAACCAGACCCAACACCAAACCAGACCCAACACCAAACCAGACCCAACACCAAACCAGACCCAAAACCAAACCAGACCCAACACCAAACCAGACCCAACACCAAACCAGACCCAACACCAAACCAGACCCAACACCAAACCAGACCCAACACCAGACCAGACCCAACACCAAACCAGACCCAACACCAAACCAGACCCAACACCAAACCAGACCCAACACCAAACCAGACCCAACACCAAACCAGACCCAACACCAAACCAGACCCAACACCAAACCACACCCAACACCAAACCACACCCAACACCAAACCACACCCAACACCAAACCACACCCAACACCAAACCACACCCAACACCAAACCAGACCCAACACCAAACCACACCCAACACCAAACCAGAACTAAAACCAAACCACACCCAACACCAAACCACACGTAAAACCAAACCACACCCAACACCAAACCACACGTAAAACCAAACCACACCCAACACCAAACCAGACCCAACACCAAACCAGACCCAACACCAAACCAGACCCAACACCAAACCAGACCCAACACCAAACCAGACCCAACACCAAACCAGACCCAACACCAAACCAGACCCAACACCAAACCACACGTAAAACCAAACCACACGTAAAACCAAACCACACGTAAAACCAAACCACACCCAACACCAAACCAGACCCAACACCAAACCAGACCCAACACCAAACCAGACCCAACACCAAACCAGACCCAACACCAAACCACACCCAAAACCAAACCACACCCAACACCAAACCACACCCAACACCAAACCAGACCCAACACCAAACCAGACCCAACACCAAACCAGACCCAACACCAAACCAGAACTAAAACCAAACCACACCGAAAACCAAACCAGACCCAACACCAAACCAGAATTAAAACCAAACCACACCCAACACCAAACCACACGTTAAACCAAACCACACCCAACACCAAACCACACCCAACACCAAACCACACCCAACACCAAACCACACCCAACACCAAACCACACCCAACACCAAACCACACCCAACACCAAACCAGACCCAACACCAAACCAGAACTAAAACCAAACCACACCTAAAACCAAACTAGACCCAACACCAAACCACACCGAAAACCAAACCAGACCCAACACCAAACCAGAACTAAAACCAAACCACACCTAAAACCAAACTAGACCCAACACCAAAGCACCTAAAACCAAACCAGACCCAACACCAAACCAGACGCAACACCAAACCAGACCCAACATCAAACCAGACCCAACACCAAACCAGACCCAACACCAAACCAGACCCAACACCAAACCAGACCCAACACCAAACCAGACCCAACACCAAACCAGACCCAACACCAAACCCGACCCAACACCAAACCCGACCCAACACCAAACCAGACCCAACACCAAACCAGACCCAACACCAAACCAGACCCAACACCAAACCAGACCCAACACCAAACCAGACCCAACACCAAACCAGACCCAACACCAAACCAGACCCAACACCAAACCAGACCCAACACCAAACCAGACCCAACACCAAACCAGACCCAACACCAAACCAGACCCAACACCAAACCACACCTAAAACCAAACCAGACCCAACACCAAACCAGACCCAACACCAAACCAGACCCAACACCAAACCAGACCCAACACCAAACCAGACCCAACACCAGACCAGACCCAACACCAAACCAGACCCAACACCAAACCAGACCCAACACCAAACCAGACCCAACACCAAACCAGACCCAACACCAAACCAGACCCAACACCAAACCAGACCCAACACCAAACCAGACCCAACACCAAACCAGACCCAACACCAAACCAGACCCAACACCAAACCAGACCCAACACCAAACCACACGTAAAACCAAACCACACCCAACACCAAACCAGACCCAACACCAACCCAGACCCAACACCAAACCAGACCCAACACCAAACCAGACCCAACACCAAACCAGACCCAACACCAAACCAGACCCAACACCAAACCACACCCAACACCAAACCACACCCAACACCAAACCACACCCAACACCAAACCACACCCAACACCAAACCACACCCAACACCAAACCACACCCAACACCAAACCAGACCCAACACCAAACCAGAACTGAAACCAAACCAGAACTGAAACCAAACTAGACCCAACACCAAACCACACCGAAAACCAAACCAGACCCAACACCAAACCAGAACTAAAACCAAACCACACCTAAAACCAAACTAGACCCAACACCAAAGCACCTAAAACCAAACCAGACCCACACACCAAACCACCTAAAACCAAACCTGACCCAACACCAAACCAGACCCAACACCAAACCCGACCCAACACCAAACCCGACCCAACACCAAACCAGACCCAACACCAAACCAGACCCAACACCAAACCAGACCCAACACCAAACCAGACCCAACACCAAACCAGACCCAACACCAAACCAGACCCAACACCAAACCAGACCCAACACCAAACCAGACCCAACACCAAACCACACCTAAAACCAAACCAGACCCAACACCAAACCAGACCCAACACCAAACCAGACCCAACACCAAACCAGACCCAACACCAAACCAGACCTAACACCAAACCAGACCCAACACCAAACCAGACCCAACACCAAACCAGACCCAACACCAAACCACACCTAAAACCAATCCAGGCCCAACACCAAACCACACCGAAAACCAAACCAGACCCAACACCAAACCAGAACTAAAACCAAACCACACCTAAAACCAAACTAGACCCAACACCAAACAATCTAAAACCAAACCAGACCCAACACCAAAGCACCTAAAACCAAACCAGACCCAAAACCAAACAAGACCCAACACCAAACCAGACCCAACATCAAACCAGACCCAACATCAAACCAGACCCAACATCAAACCAGACCCAACATCAAACCAGACCCAACATCAAACCAGACCCAACATCAAACCAGACCCAACATCAAACCAGACCCAACATCAAACCAGACCCAACACCAAACCAGACCCCAACAACAAACCAGACCCAACACCAAACCAGACCCAACACCAAACCAGACCCAACACCACACCAGACCCAGCACCAAACCAGACCCAGCACCAAACCAGACCCAGCACCAAACCAGACCCAGCACCAAACCAGACCCAGCACCAAACCAGACCCAGCACCAAACCAGACCCAACACCAAACCAGACCCAACACCAAACCAGACCCAACACCAAACCAGACCCAACACCAAACCAGACCCAACACCAAACCAGACCCAACACCAAACCAGACCCAACACCAAACCAGACCCAACACCAAACCAGACCCAACACCAAACCACACGTAAAACCAAACCACACGTAAAACCAAACCACACCCAACACCAAACCACACCCAACACCAAACCACACCCAACACCAAACCACACCCAACACCAAACCACACCCAACACCAAAGCACCTCAAACCACACCCAACACCAAACCACACCCAACACCAAAGCACCTCAAACCAGACCCAACACCAAACCAGACCCAACACCAAACCAGACCCAACACCAAACCAGACCCAACACCAAACCAGACCCAACACCAAACCAGACCCAACACCAAACCACACCTTAAACCAAACCAGACCCAACACCAAACCAGACCCAACACCAAACCAGACCCAACACCAAACCAGACCCAACACCAAACCAGACCCAACACCAAACCAGACCCAACACCAAACCAGACCCAACACCAAACCAGACCCAACACCAAACCAGACCCAACACCAAACCAGACCCAACACCAAACCACCTAACACCAAACCAGACCTCAACACCAAACCAGACCTCAACACCAAACCAGACCCCAACACCAAACCAGACCCCAACACCAAACCAGACCCAACACCAAACCAGACCCAACACCAAACCACACCTAAAACCAATCCAGGCCCAACACCAAACCACACCGAAAACCAAACCAGACCCAACACCAAACCAGAACTAAAACCAAACCACACCTAAAACCAAACCAGACCCAACACCAAACAATCTAAAACCAAACCAGACCCAACACCAAAGCACCTAAAACCAAACCAGACCCAAAACCAAACCAGACCCAACATCAAACCAGACCCAACATCAAACCAGACCCCAACACCAAACCAGACCCCAACACCAAACCAGACCCAACACCAAACCAGACCCAACACCACACCACACCTAAAACCACACCAGACCCAACACCAAACCAGACCCAGCACCAAACCAGACCCAGCACCAAACCAGTCCCAGCACCAAACCAGTCCCAGCACCAAACCAGTCCCAGCACCAAACCAGTCCCAGCACCAAACCAGACCCAGCACCAAACCAGACCCAGCACCAAACCAGACCCAGCACCAAACCAGACCCAGCACCAAACCAGACCCAGCACCAAACCAGACCCAGCACCAAACCAGACCCAGCACCAAACCAGACCCAGCACCAAACCAGACCCAACACCAAACCAGACCCAACACCAAACCAGACCCAACACCAAACCAGACCCAACACCAAACCAGACCCAACACCAAACCAGACCCAACACCAAACCACACCTTAAACCAAACCAGACCCAACACCAAACCAGACCCAACACCAAACCAGACCCAACAAAAAACCAGACCCAACACCAAACCAGACCCAACACCAAACCAGACCCAACATCAAACCACACCCAAAACCAAACCAGACCCAACACCAAACCAGACCCAACACCAAACCAGACAACACCAAACCAGACAACACCAAACCAGACAACACCAAACCAGACAACACCAAACCAGACCCAACACCAAACCAGACACAACACCAAACCAGACCCAACACCAAACCAGACCCCAACACCAAACCAGACCCAACACCAAACCAGACCCAACACCAAACCACACCTAAAACCAATCCAGGCCCAACACCAAACCACACCGAAAACCAAACCAGACCCAACACCAAACCAGAACTAAAACCAAACCACACCTAAAACCAAACCAGACCCAACACCAAACAATCTAAAACCAAACCAGACCCAACACCAAAGCACCTAAAACCAAACCAGACCCAAAACCAAACCAGACCCAACATCAAACCAGACCCAACATCAAACCAGACCCCAACACCAAACCAGACCCCAACACCAAACCAGACCCCAACACCACACCAGACCCAACACCAAACCAGACCCAGCACCAAACCAGACCCAGCACCAAACCAGACCCAGCACCAAACCAGACCCAGCACCAAACCAGACCCAGCACCAAACCAGACCCAACACCAAACCAGACCCAACACCAAACCAGACCCAACACCAAACCAGACCCAACACCAAACCAGACCCAACACCAAACCAGACCCAACACCAAACCAGACCCAACACCAAACCACACCTTAAACCAAACCAGACCCAACACCAAACCAGACCCAACACCAAACCAGACCCAACACCAAACCAGACCCAACACCAAACCAGACCCAACACCAAACCAGACCCAAAACCAAACCAGACCCAACACCAAACCAGACCCAACACCAAACCAGACAACACCAAACCAGACAACACCAAACCAGACCCAAAACCAAACCACACCCAACACCAAACCACACCCAACACCAAACCACACCCAACACCAAACCAGACCCAAAACCAAACCAGACCCAACACCAAACCAGACCCAACACCAAACCAGACCCAACACCACACCACACCTAAAACCAAACCAGACCCAGCACCAAACCAGACCCAGCACCAAACCAGACCCAGCACCAAACCAGACCCAGCACCAAACCAGACCCAGCACCAAACCAGACCCAGCACCAAACCAGACCCAGCACCAAACCAGACCCAGCACCAAACCAGACCCAGCACCAAACCAGACCCAGCACCAAACCAGACCCAGCACCAAACCAGACCCAGCACCAAACCAGACCCAGCACCAAACCAGACCCAGCACCAAACCAGACCCAGCACCAAACCAGACCCAGCACCAAACCAGACCCAGCACCAAACCAGACCCAGCACCAAACCAGACCCAGCACCAAACCAGACCCAGCACCAAACCAGACCCAGCACCAAACCAGACCCAGCACCAAACCAGACCCAGCACCAAACCAGACCCAGCACCAAACCAGACCCAGCACCAAACCAGACCCAGCACCAAACCAGACCCAGCACCAAACCAGACCCAGCACCAAACCAGACCCAGCACCAAACCAGACCCAGCACCAAACCAGACCCAGCACCAAACCAGACCCAGCACCAAACCAGACCCAGCACCAAACCAGACCCAGCACCAAACCAGACCCAGCACCAAACCAGACCCAGCACCAAACCAGACCCAGCACCAAACCAGACCCAGCACCAAACCAGACCCAACACCAAACCAGACGCAACACCAAACCAGACGCAACACCAAACCACACCTAAAACCAAACCCGACCCAACACCAAACCAGACCCAACACCAAACCAGACCCAACACCAAACCAGACCCAACACCAAACCAGACCCAACATCAAACCAGACCCAACATCAAACCAGACCCAACACCACACCACACCTAAAACCAAACTAGACCCAACACCAAACCAGACCTAAAACCAAACTAGACCCAACACCAAACCAGACCCAACACCAAACCAGACCCAACACCAAACCAGACCCAACACCACACCACACCTAAAACCAAACCAGACCCAACACCAAACCAGACCCAACACCAAACCAGACCCAACATCAAACCAGACCCAACATCAAACCAGACCCAACACCACACCACACCTAAAACCAAACTAGACCCAGCACCAAACCAGACCCAGCACCAAACCAGACCCAGCACCAAACCAGACCCAGCACCAAACCAGACCCAGCACCAAACCAGACCCAGCACCAAACCAGACCCAGCACCAAACCAGACCCAGCAACAAACCAGACCCAGCAACAAACCAGACCCAGCAACAAACCAGACCCAACACCAAACCAGACCCAACACCACACCACACCTAAAACCACACCACACCTAAAACCAAACCAGACCCAACACCAAACCAGACCCAACACCAAACCAGACCCAACACCAAACCAGACCCAAAACCAAACCAGACCCAACACCAAACCAGACCCAACACCAAACCAGACCCAACACCAAACCAGACCCAACACCAAACCAGACCCAACACCAAACCAGACCCAACACCAAACCAGACCCAACACCACACCACACCTAAAACCAAACCAGACCCAACACCAAACCAGACCCAACACCAAACCAGACCCAACACCAAACCAGACCCAACACCAAACCAGACCCAACACCAAACCAGACCCAACACCAAACCAGACCCAACACCAAACCACACCTAAAACCAAACCACACCTAAAACCAAACCAGACCCAACACCAACCCAGACCCAACACCAAACCAGACCCAACACCAAACCAGACCCAACACCAAACCAGACCCAACACCAAACCAGACCCAACACCAAACCAGACCCAACACCAAACCAGACCTAAAACCAAACCAGACCTAATACCAAACCACACCCAACACCAAACCACACCTAAAACCAAACCAGACCCAACACCAAACCAGACCCAACACCAAACCACACCTAAAACCAAACCAGACCCAGCACCAAACCAGACCCAGCACCAAACCAGACCCAGCACCAAACCAGACCCAGCACCAAACCAGACCCAGCACCAAACCAGACCCAGCACCAAACCAGACCCAGCACCAAACCAGACCCAGCACCAAACCAGACCCAGCACCAAACCAGACCCAGCACCAAACCAGACCCAGCACCAAACCAGACCCAGCACCAAACCAGACCCAGCACCAAACCAGACCCAGCACCAAACCAGACCCAGCACCAAACCAGACCCAGCACCAAACCAGACCCAGCACCAAACCAGACCCAGCACCAAACCAGACCCAGCACCAAACCAGACCCAGCACCAAACCAGACCCAGCACCAAACCAGACCCAGCACCAAACCAGACCCAGCACCAAACCAGACCAAGCACCAAACCAGACCAAGCACCAAACCAGACCCAGCAACAAACCAGACCCAACACCAAACCAGACCCAACACCAAACCAGACCCAACACCAAACCAGACCCAACCCCAAACCAGACCCAACCCCATACCAGACCCAACCCCATACCAGACCCAACCCCAAACCAGACCCAACCCCAAACCAGACCCAACCCCAAACCAGACCCAACCCCAAACCAGACCCAACCCCAAACCAGACCCAACCCCAAACCAGACCCAACACCAAACCAGACCCAACACCAAACCAGACCCAACACCAAACCAGACCCAACACCAAACCAGACCCAACACCAGACCAAACACCAAACCAGACCCAACACCAAACCAGACCCAACACCAAACCAGACCCAACACCAAACCACACCTAAAACCAACCCATACCCAACACCAAACCACCTAAAACCAAACCAGACCCAATACCAAACCAGACCCAACACCAAACTACCTAAAACCAAACCAGACCCAACACCAAACTACCTAAAACCAATCCAGACCCAACACCAAACCACACCTAAAACCAAACCAAACCCAACACCAAACAACCTAAAACCAAACCCGACCCAACACCAAACAACCTAAAACCAAACCCGACCCAACACCAACCCAGACCCAACACCAAACCAGACCAGACCCAACACCAAACCAGACCAGACCCAAAACCAAACCAGACCAGACCCAAAACCAAACCAGACCAGACCCAAAACCAAACCAGACCCAACACCAAACCAGACCCAACACCAAACCAGACCCAACACCAAACCAGACCCAACACCAAACCAGACCCAACACCAAACACCTAAAACCAAACCAGACCCACCACCAAACCAGACCCACCACCAAACCAGACCCAACACCAAACCAGACCCAACACCAAACCAGACCCAACACCAAACCAGACCCAACACCAAACCACCTAAAACCAACCCAGACCCAGCACCAAACCAGACCCAACAACAAACCAGACCCAACACCAAACCAGACCTAAAACCAAACCAGACCCAACACCAAACCAGACCCAACACCAAACCAGACCCAGCACCAAACCAGACCCAACACCACACCAGACCCAACACCACACCAGACCCAACACCAAACCAGACCCAACACCAAACCAGACCCAACACCACACCACACCTAAAACCAAACCAGACCAAACACCAAACCTAACACCAAACCAGACCCAACACCAAACCACACCTAAAACCAAACCAGACCCAACACCAAACCAGACCCAACACCAAACCAGACCCAACACCAAACCAGACCCAACACCAAACCAGACCCAACACCAAACCAGACCCAACACCAAACCAGACCCAACACCAAACCAGACCCAACACCAAACCAGACCCAACACCAAACCAGACCCAACACCAAACCAGACCCAACACCAAACCAGACCCAACACCAAACCAGACCCAACACCAAACCAGACCCAACACCAAACCAGACCCAACACCAAACCAGACCCAACACCAAACCAGACCCAACACCAAACCAGACCCAACACCAAACCAGACCTAACACCAAACCAGACCCAACACCAAACAAGACCCAACACCAAACAAGACCCAACACCAAACCAGACGCAACACCAAACCAGACCCAACACCAAACCACACCTAAAACCAAACCAGACCCAACACCAAACCAGACCCAACACCAAACCAGACCCAACACCACACCACACCTAAAACCAAACCAGACCCAACACCAAACCAGACCCAACACCAAACCAGACCCAACACCACACCACACCACACCTAAAACCAAACCAGACCCAAAACCAAACCACACCTAAAACCAAACCAGACCCAACACCAAACCACACCCAAAACCAAACCAGACCCAACACCAAACCAGACCCAACACCAAACCAGACCCAACACCAAACCAGACCCAACACCAAACCAGACCCAACACCAAACCAGACCCAACACCAAACAAGACCCAACACCAAACAAGACCCAACACCAAACAAGACCCAACACCAAACCAGACCCAACACCAAACCAGACCCAACACCAAACCAGACCCAACACCAAACCAGACCCAACACCAAACCAGACCCAACACCAAACCAGACAACACCAAACCAGACCCAACACCAAACCACACCTAAAACCAAACCAGACCCAACACCAAACCAGACCCAACACCAAACCAGACCCAACACCAAACCAGACCCAACACCAAACCAGACCCAACACCAAACCAGACCCAACACCAAACCAGACCCAACACCAAACCACACCTAAAACCAACCCAGGCCCAACACCAAACCACCTAAAACCAAACCAGACCCAACACCAAACCACCTAAAACCAATCCAGGCCCAACACCAAACCACACCGAAAACCAAACCAGACCCAACACTAAACCAGAACTAAAACCAAACCACATCTAAAACCAAACTAGACCCAATACCAAAGCACCTAAAACCAAACCAGACCCACACACCAAACCACCTAAAACCAATCCAGACCCAACACCAAACCACACCTAAAACCAAACCAAACCAGACCCAACAACAAACAACCTAAAACCAAACCAGACCCAACACCAAAGCACCTAAAACCAAACCCGACCCAATACCAAACCAGACCCAACACCAAACCAGACCCAACACCAAACCAGACCCAACACCAAACCAGACCCAACACCAAACCAGACCCAACACCAAACCAGACCAGACCCAACACCAAACCAGACCCAACACCAAACCAGACCCAACACCAAACCAGACCCAACACCAAACCAGACCCAACACCAAACCAGACCCAAAACCAAACCAGACCCAACACCAAACCAGACCCAACACCAAACTACCTAAAACCAAACCCAACACCTAACCACACCTAAAACCAAACCCGACCCAACACCAAACCACCCAACACCAAACCACCTAAAATCAAACCACCTAAAACCAAACCCAACCCAACACCAAACCACCTAAAACCAAACCCAACCCAACCCCAAACCACCTAAAACAGAATCAGACGCAACACCAAACCACCTTAAACCAAACCATACCCCACACCCACCTAAAACCAAACCACACCCAAAACCAAACCACACCCAAAACAGAACCACACCCAAAACAGAACCACACCCAAAACAGAACCACACCCAAAACAGAACCACACCCAAAACAGAACCACACCCAAAACAGAACCACACCCAAAACAGAACCACACCCAAAACAGAACCACACCCAAAACAGAACCACACCCAAAACAGAACCACACCCCACACCTAAAACAGAACCACACCTAAAACAGAACCATACTGTAGGAAGGTAGATCCCTGACTATGGTTGCCCCCAACTTTTTGCCTGGTGTTTTGCTGGTTTTCTGACTTAGTTGACCTGGGGCCCTGCTATTCAGGACCCCAGGCCTACTGCTCTCTCTGTAAAATGGATTCCATGTACCTTAGGTACATATCTAAATTGGATACTGAGTCACCTTATCAGTCCCTGCACAGTGTACCTTAGGTACCCAGGGCATAGGTGTACCCAGGGCCTACCAGGGGCTGCAGCATGTATTATGCCACCCCTGGCTGGCCATCCAAAACTGACACAACTGGCTGCTTGACAGCTGGGGCAAGGTGGTGTAATCACCCCTTGCTTTAGATATAGTATACCTATATCTAACCCTAAAATGGACACACAGATCTCCTATCAGTCACTCCTATGGCAGGCCTTAACAATCCTGAAGGCAGAGTGCTTGGAATCGTGTGAGATGGTGCTCTGGCATGAGCTGAGCCTGTCAGCGGCTTTCGGGATCCATCCCTTAGCCGTTTCCATGATATCGCATACCATATACTCTTAAGTGCATTATAATCCTCGCGGTTATATGCCAACTCTGGTATCGCTTTATCAAAACATGTCGAGTAAGGTGTCATACGAATTGGAATACTAACCCCTCGCCAATTCTGGCGACGGGGTTAGCATTCCACCCTTCTAGAGGGACACGACATGTATGTAACCCCTAACCCCGGTTAAAGTCAAACAGAGCCTCAGCTCCACAAAATGGATGCTGCCACCGAGACACAAGTCTGCCCTCCTGCTGCTGGGAGTCCTCCCAGAGCAGGAGATAAGGACAAAGGGTTTCCTGCCAGGGGCGGTGCCAGCACCGTCCCAGACAGGGTTTTGTGTATTGTAGGTAGGCAGGGCTTTAGAGGAAGGTGACTGCACGTGGCACCCCGGTGCTCACTGTGCATAGGCTGGCTGGAACCAGTTCCAGGGTCACTCCAGACCCTGTGCTGGGGAAAAGCCCGCAAAGGAAGTGGGTGTAACCACCCCCCTCCTAGTCCCACCCCTAGGGCAGGACTTAGTCGCGTGCCAGCCCCTTTTTACAGGATAAAGGTAGGAACTGGCCCCCTTCCAAATCAGATCATCTTTGAATCCTGAAACTACTTTCCACGAAAGGAACTCAAGACTTCTTCCTAAGATTTCTCCCTTGTGACTAAGGAGTAGTCACCCTGCATCCGCAGGCACCATCTAAGAGCACTGCGGTCTGCTGCAAGTCCTTCCTCCGGAATCCGACTGCCCAGCTCGACGAGAACCGGCTTCCCTGGCACCTCTGACCTCTACCCACCTCTACAGCCCAGCTGAGAACCGTGGGTGCGACGAGACCTCAAGGGACCGGCCATCTGCAAGACTGCACGACTTCTTTCCAGCAAGCCCGCCGAGTGAATTCCTGGTGAGTGCTTTGGGGTCCGAGAAGCCCCGACCCTGAGCAGCTCCAGCACCGAAGTGCAGCCCCCCAGCATCTCCACGATCTGCGTGGGGCCCTTCTGCTTTTGGCTGCTCACCGCGTTGTTTGGCTACTAGCCCGCTGGCTTGTGGCCTTCCCGACGACGCCCGACGACATTTCTGCTGCTAGTCTGGTTGCTCCAGACTGGCCCTTGCTTCCCTCCATCGGAGAAGTAACCTGGACCCTCCTGGTCCGCCCAAGACGCCATTTTAGGTCCACCGCGTGGGCCTTACATTTGCCAAGACTGGTTGCCCAATCCTGGGTCCAGCGACGTCGACAGCAAGAACCTTCGTGGGACAGCTCGCACCTCCATCCTGGTCGCCGACAACGCCTCCTGGTCCGAGAGACTGCAGAGCCCAGCAGCGCCCACTCACCTGACTGCGGTGACTTCGCCCGGTGCCATCCTGGTGCCCACTTAATCACTGGCTAGTGATTCAAGAACTTGGTCCCCTCTGCTTTCAGGTTTTCTTCTTCCTTGATCCAGGCTTGGATCCATCGAACTTTCCTTCACTGGTCGCCTGCCAGCAACTTCTTCCTTCCAGGCTCCTGGTCCGGCAACGAGATTCCCGACGTCTTTTCAGACCTATGCAGCTGCAGCCCCTGGGCTAGGTAACTTCGGCACTTCGGTGTCCCAGCATAGCCTCACTATCCTAGGGTCAGGATCCACTGTCGTTTTCTTCCTACCAGGTCGGGTTCGCCCGTGAACACTAACTTTGCCTTTACTAGCTTCCATAGACTTTGTCCCGCATCCCGCGTGAGAGTGCACACTCTGCACCCGAGTCCCCTGGGCCTCCTAGTAGTAATCTAACGATTCCCTAGTCAAGTCCTAGCGATTCCAAAGCCTATTAGTACTGTACTTACCTGCTAGTAATTTCGCATTCCACTTTTAGAATATATGGTTTTTCGTGCCCCTCGGGCATTTGTGTATAACGTGCTAACTTAAGTATTTTCGTAAGAGTTTTGTTGTGTGCCTAGCACCCTGTCCTCATAAAGAGTACAGGGTTGTTGTGATTCTAATAAATACACTGTTTATTTTCATAACACTTGTGTGGTGTCCTTTCACTGGGTGTTCAAGGGGTAATGTGATGGTAAAACAGCTGGCTTAACACGCCCTCTAGAGTCTTAGCCTTAGACTGCTCGTATCCATGCTACTAGGATAGCTGGTCTATAAGGTTGACTTACAACCAATCATCAATAAGGGTTGTTTGGACTGATATATAGTGATCACTAGAATAGTGAGCACTGCACATCAGGCCAACTTCTCACACATACCCAACACCAAATCACCTAAAATCAAACCAGACCCACCAGTAAATCACTTACATCCAAACTAGACCCAACGCCAACTCAACTAAACCTACATCTGACCTATTATCAAATCAACTAATATCAAACCAGATGCAATGTCAAATCACCTAACACCAAACCCAACACCAAATCACCTAAACCTAGATCAGCCAAATATAAAATCATCTAATACCAAACCAGACCAAAAACCAAATCACATAAAACCAAACCAGACCCAACACCAAATTACCTAAAAATTAAACCTAAACCAGACCCAACACCAAATCACTTAAATCCAAACCAAACCCAACACCAAACGACCTAAAACCAAACCAGACCCAACACCAAATACCCTAAACTTATGTCAAGTCAAATATTAAATCAACTAATACTAAACCAGACCCAAAACCAAATCACTTAAAACTTGCGCTTTTGATTATTCTCCATTTCAACGCTTTTACAATGTAGCGCTACACAAATACTTTACACTTTGCCTCTAAGTTAGGACTGTCTGTCCAGTGCCATAGCCAGCAGAGGATTGAGCTCAGGGTTATTTGCAGATTTTAGTGGTACACCTTAAGGAGGATAGTGATTTTTACTTGAGAAGGTACTTACCCCTCTCAATTATATCCCAATTTCTTACAGGTGCGGTTTAATATCTAAATAGGTGTCCCCGTCAAACCTAACCAGGTGTCCCTGGCAAACCTAACCAGGTGTGGCCAGCAGACCGGCAAACCTAGCCAGGTGTCTCCGGCAAACCTAGCCAGGTGTCTCCGGCAAACCTAGCCAGGTGTCTCCGGCAAACCTAGCCAGGTGTCTCTGGCATAAGGTCCGGAAGAATGATAGATCATACTTGAGGAAGTGTCGGAGACTGTATGTCTCAGGAGGGTCTCTTCAGGACACTCCTTCAGTGCTCGCACTGCGGTGGTGTGCACATTCTCGATATGGGGATTCACCAGGACATGCCTCTGATCCATCACGGTGACGGTGACGAGCACACAAGGTGCGTGGGATCTAAATCTACTCAACTCATGCTCCCCTTTTGCTCTCCAGGTACTGAGACCTGAGCCTTCAGACACAGGGGGGACCTCCAATGACAAACAGAGGGGGGCTGACATGTTTGTGAGGATCCTCTCTAAACTGGGGGTACAGGGCAAGATGGAAAGGGTTAAAGCACGTCCATCTCTTCGGAGGTCACCTCCATGAGTAGGCTTCGTTTCCCCACTACCAGAACCTTCTCAAATGGACTCTACTTCAAAGTCACCCCACCTATACAGAACAAGAAAGGTAAGTCACACGTACTCCCTCAGAGACTGCTCCAGGCGCTTGGCCCTTATGATGGCATCGTCGCGCTCCTCGTTGGCCAACCGCAGTCTGGCCATGACAGCCTGGTCACGCTCCCGCTGAGCAAGGTACACTTCTTCCACCAGAGCTGAGGAAAAGAAATCACAGTGTGTCAGGGCAACATCTGGGAAGCATCAAGAGAACAAGATAGGAGAACAAGATCAGCCTTAAAGCAAGAGTGACACACAAGAAAAGCAAGGAAACCAACCAAGAGGACATAGAAAATCAAGCAGGAGGTGGAGAAAATCCTACTTTTTGCCTCGATTATTTGCCTTTTGCTGGAACTTATTTAATTGCGGATTTTTAGATTCTGCACTTTGAGGTACTGCTGTCCAGTGCCCAGTTTATGGTCTATGACTCCCTAAAACATGGAGAGATTGGCTAATCCCTCACTGGCATATTTAACCGGTCTATAAGGTCATAATATATTGTGCAGAAATACACCTGTGCCATTGAAAGTTAACTGTCAACATTTGAGACATCCGTTAGTGTGACAAAAGACAACATAGCTTCAGGCCTACCATTGACGCTTGACTGCTGCAGTGTAAAACCTACAGTGCAACTTGTTAAAAAAACCCTTTTTGACCTGGGTCCAGTCTCCTGCACAACACGTGTTCGCTGAAAGTTGTCAAGTTGGCTGTACACAAGAGAGTGATATTACGTTATCTTTACGTTGTAGCCAGGGGTATTTGCTACCTGTTTTAATACCAGAATGAATGTATAATTTAATGACAAGGATATATAGTTCATACAAGTTCTAGATTTGAACCTTGCTGATGTACTTAAGATCATTCTATGCGCCCAACAAAGATTGTTAGTATTGTCTGAACATAGAAGCCAGTGTCGCGACATCTTACGGCCGGATATCTCTACTACTATCAGATAGAAACACTGTAACGCAACCCCGCTGTATCAAAAGTCATGCTGCCAACAGCAGCGCAGAGGTGCAGCCAGACCTCCCTCATGCTTCAAGCAGGTAAAGAATCAAAAATGTGCCCCCTTTCCAGGCGCTTTGCACTCAGGAAGCTTGCTCTCAATGTTCACTTGCACAGCAGAGCCAGGGCTCAAACTGCCAGGGCTCCTCCCAGGTGCCGGTCAGGCCATGGTCCCTATTAAAAGGTAAACAAAAAGCATTCTTGTAAGTGAGCTTTTCAAGTGCTCACAACAGATGTGCCTTGTTGGTTAAGCTGAATTGTGAAATGTTGAGGGCAGACTGCAGCATCATGTAAAGTGTGCTAAATTGGCCCTAATCCTTAATTTCCTAACTTTTGTTAGGAAAAATGTATAAACTTCTGTTGGACTTGGGCCTTCTGGCAGGGTCACCCCTGAACTTTTTGCCTTGAAATTATAGTGATTTCTGGTCTTTGCGCACTTTGACACTGTGGCGCAGTGTAAAGTGCGTGCTCTCCCTGAGTGCGTGTGTGAGATTGGCCTGCCCTCCCATAGGAATGCATGGGGAATGTCTGTGTCCCTGGTAGTTCCTGGTGCGTGAGGTGTGCATGGTCAAGTTTGGTATGTGTGAACTCGGGGGAGTGAATGCTGCGAGATGGTGTATGCAGCATGTATGTGTCTAGTAGGGAAGCGCCATTTCTAGACATGGCTGTACGTGTGCTGTGAGGGTGCTGGCGTGTGATTGGCTGGAGCTGGCTGGCATGCCAGGCTCCAGGAAGTCTGGATGGGTCTGCCCGGTGGTGAGTGGGAGATTAGCATGAGTGATGTGTGGGAGGAGTGTACCTGTGTCTTGGATGGGCTGGGTTTTCCCCACACAATGCTGGCTCCGCCCCCCTGTGGTGTGACTGATGACCCAAGCCCTGCCAGTGAATAGAATGGGTGGTTGGGCCATCAAGAGTGCTCCAGAACCAGCTGCGACTGGTTCTGCCCCCACCCTGCACCTAAAGACAAAGGGAAAAGGTGTATAAAAGAGGGGCTGTGACCCCATGAAAATATTCTTGTTCCCAACTTGAATCTTGCCAGGGGCGTGCTGCTGCTTGGGGCTCAGGGGAAGGCTTGCCTCCCTGAGCCCTGCCCAGCCCCTGGACTACTGATGCCCTGGAGGACTTTTCTCTGCTGTGCTTGTTCCTGGACTTGTGGGGCTTCTTTGCCCTGCCCAGCTCCTGGATGCCAGAGGGACTTTGGCTGGACCTTTGTTTGCCATAGCGCTGGGGAGCGCTGTATTTACCCTCCCAGCGCCTGAAAGTCCTTTCTTTCCCCTCCTAGCGCAAGGAGCGCTTTATTTGCCTTAAAGCGTCTGGGAGCGCTGTTCTTTGCCTCAAGCGCTGGGCGAGCGCTTTATTTGCCTGCTAGCGCTTGGAAGCGCTATTGATCTCAGCCGGTGCCTACCCGGCGTTATTTGCCCCTGTTTATTACTTAAAATGAGCGAGTGCCCACCTCGCTGTTTATTTTAATCTCGAGGGTGCCACCCCTCTGAAATGCCCCCGGCCCGAGCGCCGCAAAACAGGAAGTCAGGCACGACGGTGCCTGACGCGGGGCAGGACTTCCGGTTTGCCGGAGGAAGTCCCGCCCGCCGCCGCGCTGGGATTGGCCAGCGCCGTCAGGGAGACTGACCCTGGAGCTGAGTCCCGGTCCTGAGATGGGGGACCGGGTGAAGACGAAGGAGAGAGCGGGCGGGGCTCCCATGAGGTGAGGGAGAGCCCCGCTCCTACCAGAAGATGTCTGCCGAGGCCCCCGTGAGCGAGGGAGAGCCCCGGCAGACTGCTGCCAAACGACTGTGTCCCCCGCCGCCTCCGGAGAGCAGCCGGTGAGTAGAGCTGCCCGGGGGGGGGCGGGGGGGAGCGGGAGACCTGGTCGGTGCTTCCTTTCCAGGGCAGCCCCGCTCGACAGAGGGCTGCCCCAACGGTTGTCCACTACAGAGCCCCAGTGAAGGGGGCTCTAGGTTGTTGGTGCCTTCAAGGCACAGTGCACAGTCCTCATGCACTGAGCGGCCCCCGATGGCAGCGGGCCGCTCCCACATTTCGGGGCATCAGTATTTCGGAGCCAGTTGATCCTAGAGCCAGAGGGCTCCAACGATGGGCAAGTGTTTGTGCCTAGTAGGCTCCCAGCTTGCGCAGCATTTGTGGTGGAGGAGCCAGAGTGCTCCAAGGGGCCCAGTTCTTCAAGAGCCTAGAGGGCTCCCACGTCTTGGCGCATCTTTGTCCCAGAGGGCAAGTAAGAGCCCTGTCGCCGTTATGTTTCCAGCTGCCCAGCAAGTAGTGGGCAGCTGCACCGTGTAGGTCTTTCTTTTCCTAGGGACATGTACTTTGGATCAGGAGTGAGGCGCACTCCTTCATCCCTGGCCTTCCCCCAGCTGCGCAACACTTAGTGCCAGCTGCCGCGTTTAGGCCCCCTGTTCTGTCCCTCAGCTGCCCAGCAAGTAGTGGGCAGCTGCTACGTTTAGGTTCTGGCGCAGTGGCGCAACCTGAACTTTGTGAGTTCTGCGCTAAAGGTGATTTATGCGCTAACTGAGGTTTAGATGCTGTTATGATCTATGTCCTATTGCTTTTGGGTGTTAGGAAATGTACAATGTGTAGTATGTTTTGCGCACCCTGTGTTCTGCACCTCTGAATGTGTTGTTGATACATTATGTGCCCTGTTCCTTACACCACTGAACGTGTGTTGATACGTCATGTGTTCCTTACACCGCTGAATGTAGGTTCTGCATCATGTGTTTTGTCCCCAGGTTTATGCCCCTACTTGTATTGTGATACTGAGGTGGTTGTTCTTGCTAGTGCAGGTGGTGCTAGTAAGGTCCTGGTTCCCTGCGTGACCTGTTCCTAGGGTGGTTAGGATTGCGTAGGGGGGACTTACCAGTTACCAGTGGGTACTGGTTTTGTGCTTTATGTCCTATTTTGTGTTACAGTGATCTTCTGGTATAAGTGATCCCAAGGGCTTGATACTAAGCTTGCCCCCTGACCAGAGTCCCAGGACCAGTGGACTCTATGGTGCCTTCCCTGCCAAATTGCTGGGACTTGTCTGATCTCCCTGGGCCCCTGGGGCCTCGCTGAAGTGTGCCTCGCTCGTTCCCCTCGGCAGCTCGTGCCGGCAGCCCGTCCAAGCCTCGAGCAGCGCCGCTCTCCCCTGAGCCGCGCCGCTTCGCTGGGTCACCCGCATCCTGCCTTCCCCTCCTCTTCTGAGCCGCACACATTGGTCGCCCCAGAGAAACGCTTGTACCGTGCCGGCAGCCCGTCCAAGCCTCGAGCAGCGCCGCTCTCCCCTGAGCCGCGCCGCTTCGCTGGGTCGCTCGCTCAAGCTTACTAAGGAGGTCACTCGCATTATCCCGTGCAACCAGGACGGGAGGTACTGTCTGATAGGCTATGTTCTAAGTTCTAGGCCTACAAGTATTGTATTGTTACTTCTAAAAGTGCTGATTCCTGACAGTGGTCCAGGTGGCCCTGTCTTGTAAATAATCCCTTGTAAATTCTGCCCGTGCCTCTGGCACATTGTAAAGTGTGTTTTATCTAATGTGTTTTGGTGTAATACAAAGGCTATTTTTATATAACCTTGTGTGGAGTTTCCTTTGTAGTGGGCCTTTGGGTGTTGTTGCTGGGGTGCGTGCGCAAATACTTAACTTACATCGCCTCCAAGTTTAGCCTTGCTGCTCGCGCCACGTTACCTAGAGGGTGAGCAGGGGTTATCTTGGCGTGTAACTCCCTTGCCCTGACTTGGGAGGGGTGGTCTCTGACTGACTTTGGCGAAAGCCCTGGCCAGCCAGGGATCCCATTTCCAACATTGGCGGCAAGCGGTGAGGATAAGGATTTGTGTTTGCGTTGTACCTTAGTAGCAGCTGGCTGCACCACAAAACTCTGCATTTTAGATAAAAACATTTTGGGGATTATTGTATGGAGTTTGCTGAAAATGTCATTTCTGTGGAAATGTGTTTCTTGTGCACTTTGAGTTAGGTGTCCCTAGCTCGGGAGGGTAGATCATCCCCCTAAGTGCAGTGTGTTTTCTGGATTCACCAGAAGGGTGGGATCCAGTGGTGGCAGCATAAGTGTGTCCAGTGCATGTGTCCCCCGTCCCTGCCCTGGAGTAATGGTACCTGTGTCAAGTGTGGTCAGGTTGAGAAGTCAGGGGTGGTAGAAACTGCCTTACCAGTCTGGGGAGGGGTGTGTGTGGATGAATGGTGTGTGGCACTGGATGTGTTTGTGAGTTCTCTGGATGGGGAGCTTGCTGAATGCTAGTTTTGCTCAGATATTCAAGTCCTGTGTGTTAAACTTTTCCCAAGAACGTCTGCAGATAGTGGAGCCTGCTTTTTGATTTCTGTGGTCTGTTGAGAGACAGGATTTTGGAGTTGGTAATGTTCTGGGAGGAGAGAGGCATAGGGGATGGAGTGATTCCAAAAGGAGTGTCTGAGGTGTCTTCCAGCCCAGCGTGGTGGAAGAGGTTCAGTGTAGCCCAGCTAGGTCTCGGTGTAGGGGCTCACGTCCTGTCTCAAGAGAAGGAGTGGGTGGGACTGCATGTCTCCAGGTGCCCGAAACCCAGTGTCAGGGCCTGGAATGTTTCTGAAGGGAACATCAGGTCGGGGGCCTAGGCTGTACCAATAGGTCATTTGAGGAGGATCATCCAGAGTGTCTGGAGAACGTGGAACCTCTGTAACCAGGGTTCCAGTGGTTCTGGTGTCTGGCAGTATCGCTCCAGTTGGGAGGGTGCAAAAGTCCAGATGGAGGGGTGCGAGGGGGATTGGTTCCCCAGTGGAAAAGCCAGTGGGTCCGGGGCCAGCCAGAAGGGTTGTGTCGCCAGTGAGTGACCATGGTGGTGCCACTTCTGTCCTGAGTGTCAGGCAGACTTGTACACGACACATTAGTTATGTGTCACCCTCAAGGAAGTCCTGGTGCGCCAGGCATCTGACCAAAGGGTACGTCCCTCGGTTGGGGAGCCAGTAGCCGGTGTTTCCGGATCTGGACGTAAGGGCAACTGTATGTAGTGTCCTGAAGTTACAAGAGGGAACTCCTGCCTGAAGAGAAGGAACCGGGTAAGCTGTATGGGGTATTGACCTGCAGTGGTTGCCTTGCTGCTGAAGGAGGAGAGAAAGTCTTAGATTTTTGTTTTCAACTTGTAGAAGTCCTGGTGCGCCAGGCATCTAACCAAAGGGTAGCGTCCCTAGGTTAGGGAGCCAGGTTCAGGTGTTGCCTGTCCTGGACGGCAGGGCGACTGTAGCCAGTGTCCTGGCCGGTTTGTCTTCTAGGGGTACCCCTGTGAACACAGGTGGGGCTCATCTTAAGTGAAGAGACCCTGTGTTTCCCAGAAGGGGTGGTACAGGCCTAGCAGGGATCTTTAGGGTTCTTGGCTGAGGGTTGTGGTACTACCCTGAGAGCAGGTGGGGCCTACCTTAAGTGGAGGGACCCTGTTCTACAGTGGGAGGGTGCAGAACTCTGGAAGGGGGTCAGAGGAAGTCTGACCCCTGTGCATCCGGTGAATTTGAATCCCAGGTGGTAGACCAGTTAAGAGAGCTGTGACTCTGTCATGACCAGCCTGGTGTCCTGTAGGCACCGCACTGAGCCGCGTCTGCCTTCGGCCGCGCAGCCTATGCCACTCGCCGTCCCCGTCTCGGCGCGGTCCGTGAGCCGCCACCTGCGCCGCATCTGGCAGCCCGCAAAGTGCGACGCCTCACTACACCGTTCTTGTGCTGGTCTGACCGTGGTCACTGCTGCTGAGGAAGTCCGGTCCTAAACTGGTGGGAGAGTTGTGTTCTGGAGGGTGCTTCAGAAGTAGAGGTAGGGTGGGGCATTCTTGCCCGTGACCTCTGGTCAGCCTGAGGGTGCGGACCCTAGGTTGAAGGATCAGTGGTAGTTTGGAACTACACTGAGAAAGGGAGTGGAGAATGGCTGGTGTAGGCCAGGGGTTACTACCCCCCACTCTGTGGATGGGCATGGACCAGTGGTATCTGGGTGGCCTAGGGCCTGATCCTAGCCGTGGACAACTAAGGAGTACCAGTGGGGTAGCCTAGTTGGGCCTGTTTTTTTAAGTATGTGCTTGTCTTATGGATCAACGTGGCGTAGAACCGGAGGGTGTCCCTGCAGTGCGGGCCCGCGTCCGTGTTCTATCGCCCCAAGCAGGGAAGTCCATCACAGTGGTGATTGGCCTACCCTGCGTTTTGGCTGGAAGGGGGTTGTGTTGGACTTGGGCCTTCTGGCAGGGTCACCCCTGAACTTTTTGCCTTGAAATTATAGTGATTTCTGGTCTTTGCGCACTTTGACACTGTGGCGCAGTGTAAAGTGCGTGCTCTCCCTGAGTGCGTGTGTGAGATTGGCCTGCCCTCCCATAGGAATGCATGGGGAATGTCTGTGTCCCTGGTAGTTCCTGGTGCGTGAGGTGTGCATGGTCAAGTTTGGTATGTGTGAACTCGGGGGAGTGAATGCTGCGAGATGGTGTATGCAGCATGTATGTGTCTAGTAGGGAAGCGCCATTTCTAGACATGGCTGTACGTGTGCTGTGAGGGTGCTGGCGTGTGATTGGCTGGAGCTGGCTGGCATGCCAGGCTCCAGGAAGTCTGGATGGGTCTGCCCGGTGGTGAGTGGGAGATTAGCATGAGTGATGTGTGGGAGGAGTGTACCTGTGTCTTGGATGGGCTGGGTTTTCCCCACACAATGCTGGCTCCGCCCCCCTGTGGTGTGACTGATGACCCAAGCCCTGCCAGTGAATAGAATGGGTGGTTGGGCCATCAAGAGTGCTCCAGAACCAGCTGCGACTGGTTCTGCCCCCACCCTGCACCTAAAGACAAAGGGAAAAGGTGTATAAAAGAGGGGCTGTGACCCCATGAAAATATTCTTGTTCCCAACTTGAATCTTGCCAGGGGCGTGCTGCTGCTTGGGGCTCAGGGGAAGGCTTGCCTCCCTGAGCCCTGCCCAGCCCCTGGACTACTGATGCCCTGGAGGACTTTTCTCTGCTGTGCTTGTTCCTGGACTTGTGGGGCTTCTTTGCCCTGCCCAGCTCCTGGATGCCAGAGGGACTTTGGCTGGACCTTTGTTTGCCATAGCGCTGGGGAGCGCTGTATTTACCCTCCCAGCGCCTGAAAGTCCTTTCTTTCCCCTCCTAGCGCAAGGAGCGCTTTATTTGCCTTAAAGCGTCTGGGAGCGCTGTTCTTTGCCTCAAGCGCTGGGCGAGCGCTTTATTTGCCTGCTAGCGCTTGGAAGCGCTATTGATCTCAGCCGGTGCCTACCCGGCGTTATTTGCCCCTGTTTATTACTTAAAATGAGCGAGTGCCCACCTCGCTGTTTATTTTAATCTCGAGGGTGCCACCCCTCTGAAATGCCCCCGAGATTCACCGCCGCGGCCCGAGCGCCGCAAAACAGGAAGTCAGGCACGACGGTGCCTGACGCGGGGCAGGACTTCCGGTTTGCCGGAGGAAGTCCCGCCCGCCGCCGCGCTGGGATTGGCCAGCGCCGTCAGGGAGACTGACCCTGGAGCTGAGTCCCGGTCCTGAGATGGGGGACCGGGTGAAGACGAAGGAGAGAGCGGGCGGGGCTCCCATGAGGTGAGGGAGAGCCCCGCTCCTACCAGAAGATGTCTGCCGAGGCCCCCGTGAGCGAGGGAGAGCCCCGGCAGACTGCTGCCAAACGACTGTGTCCCCCGCCGCCTCCGGAGAGCAGCCGGTGAGTAGAGCTGCCCGGGGGGGGGGCGGGGGGGAGCGGGAGACCTGGTCGGTGCTTCCTTTCCAGGGCAGCCCCGCTCGACAGAGGGCTGCCCCAACGGTTGTCCACTACAGAGCCCCAGTGAAGGGGGCTCTAGGTTGTTGGTGCCTTCAAGGCACAGTGCACAGTCCTCATGCACTGAGCGGCCCCCGATGGCAGCGGGCCGCTCCCACATTTCGGGGCATCAGTATTTCGGAGCCAGTTGATCCTAGAGCCAGAGGGCTCCAACGATGGGCAAGTGTTTGTGCCTAGTAGGCTCCCAGCTTGCGCAGCATTTGTGGTGGAGGAGCCAGAGTGCTCCAAGGGGCCCAGTTCTTCAAGAGCCTAGAGGGCTCCCACGTCTTGGCGCATCTTTGTCCCAGAGGGCAAGTAAGAGCCCTGTCGCCGTTATGTTTCCAGCTGCCCAGCAAGTAGTGGGCAGCTGCACCGTGTAGGTCTTTCTTTTCCTAGGGACATGTACTTTGGATCAGGAGTGAGGCGCACTCCTTCATCCCTGGCCTTCCCCCAGCTGCGCAACACTTAGTGCCAGCTGCCGCGTTTAGGCCCCCTGTTCTGTCCCTCAGCTGCCCAGCAAGTAGTGGGCAGCTGCTACGTTTAGGTTCTGGCGCAGTGGCGCAACCTGGACTTTGTGAGTTCTGCGCTAAAGGTGATTTATGCGCTAACTGAGGTTTAGATGCTGTTATGATCTATGTCCTATTGCTTTTGGGTGTTAGGAAATGTACAATGTGTAGTATGTTTTGCGCACCCTGTGTTCTGCACCTCTGAATGTGTTGTTGATACATTATGTGCCCTGTTCCTTACACCACTGAACGTGTGTTGATACGTCATGTGTTCCTTACACCGCTGAATGTAGGTTCTGCATCATGTGTTTTGTCCCCAGGTTTATGCCCCTACTTGTATTGTGATACTGAGGTGGTTGTTCTTGCTAGTGCAGGTGGTGCTAGTAAGGTCCTGGTTCCCTGCGTGACCTGTTCCTAGGGTGGTTAGGATTGCGTAGGGGGGACTTACCAGTTACCAGTGGGTACTGGTTTTGTGCTTTATGTCCTATTTTGTGTTACAGTGATCTTCTGGTATAAGTGATCCCAAGGGCTTGATACTAAGCTTGCCCCCTGACCAGAGTCCCAGGACCAGTGGACTCTATGGTGCCTTCCCTGCCAAATTGCTGGGACTTGTCTGATCTCCCTGGGCCCCTGGGGCCTCGCTGAAGTGTGCCTCGCTCGTTCCCCTCGGCAGCTCGTGCCGGCAGCCCGTCCAAGCCTCGAGCAGCGCCGCTCTCCCCTGAGCCGCGCCGCTTCGCTGGGTCACCCGCATCCTGCCTTCCCCTCCTCTTCTGAGCCGCACACATTGGTCGCCCCAGAGAAACGCTTGTACCGTGCCGGCAGCCCGTCCAAGCCTCGAGCAGCGCCGCTCTCCCCTGAGCCGCGCCGCTTCGCTGGGTCGCTCGCTCAAGCTTACTAAGGAGGTCACTCGCATTATCCCGTGCAACCAGGACGGGAGGTACTGTCTGATAGGCTATGTTCTAAGTTCTAGGCCTACAAGTATTGTATTGTTACTTCTAAAAGTGCTGATTCCTGACAGTGGTCCAGGTGGCCCTGTCTTGTAAATAATCCCTTGTAAATTCTGCCCGTGCCTCTGGCACATTGTAAAGTGTGTTTTATCTAATGTGTTTTGGTGTAATACAAAGGCTATTTTTATATAACCTTGTGTGGAGTTTCCTTTGTAGTGGGCCTTTGGGTGTTGTTGCTGGGGTGCGTGCGCAAATACTTAACTTACATCGCCTCCAAGTTTAGCCTTGCTGCTCGCGCCACGTTACCTAGAGGGTGAGCAGGGGTTATCTTGGCGTGTAACTCCCTTGCCCTGACTTGGGAGGGGTGGTCTCTGACTGACTTTGGCGAAAGCCCTGGCCAGCCAGGGATCCCATTTCCAACAACTTCAGAATCTCAGCATGTAGATAATAAGCATTGGCATAGCCAATAGGTCTCACCTTTGGGACCTTATAAATGTTTAGTAATCCAGCACAATATCCTTGGTGCAACAACATCAAGTGTTGCATGGTTAAGCAATTATAAGGTCCCAAAGGCGAGACCTATTGGCTATGATAATGCTTGTTTTGAGTGAGTGGATCATGCAGGTATGCCACTGTGAGGTAGAGATGCTGCGAGTGCTTTTACAGGAGGCCCTGTGACATTGCGCCTCTTCAAAATGTATTTTGGGTCTGGTGTAATACTTCTAGCCCCTATTCCCTTCTTCTCGCACCCAACACATCCTTAAATGTCCCATGTAAAGCTGGGGTTGACACTCCTATTACCCCTGCCCTCTAATGACACTTTACCTGTAACTGGTGGTGGACATGGTGGTGGTGGTGGACGTGTTGGTGGTGATGGATGTGGTGGACATAGTGGTGGTGGACATAGTGGTGGTTGAGGACGTGGTGGTGGAGGACGTGGTGGTGGAGGACGTGGTGGTGGAGGACGTGGTGGTGGAGGACGTGGTGGTGGAGGACGTTGTGGTGGACATGGTGGTGGTGGACGTGGTGGTGGTGGACGTGGTGGAAATTTTGGTGGTGGATGTGGTGAAACTGGTGGTGGACGTAGTGGTGGTGTACTTAGCGGTGGTGGTGGACGTGGTGGTGGTGGACGTGGTGGCGGAGGACGTGGTGGCGGAGGACGGGGTGGTTGTGGACATGGTGGTGGACGGGGTGGTTGTGGACAAGGTGGTAGTGGACTTGGTGGTGGACGTGGTGGTGGATGTGGTGGTGGTGGTGGATGTGGTGGTGGTGGATGTGGTGGTGGTGAATGTGGTGGTGGTGGATGTGGTGGTGGTGGATGTGGTGGTGGTGGATGTGGTGGTGGTGGATGTGGTGGTGGTGGATGTGGTGGTGGTGGATGTGGTGGTGGTGGATGTGGTGGTGGAAGTGGTGGACGTGGTGGTGGAAGTGGTGGATGTGGTGGTGGACGTGGTGGTGGTGGAGGACGTGGTGGTGGTGGAGGACGTGGTGGTGGTGGAGGACATGGTGGTGGTGGAGGACGTGGTGGTGGTGGAGGACGTGGTGGCGGAGGATGTGGTCGCGGAGGATGTGGTGGGGGAGGACGTGGTGGCGGAGGACGTGGTGGTGGACGGGGTGGTTGTGGACATGGTGGTGGACGGGGTGGTTGTGGACAAGGTGGTAGTGGACAAGGTGGTGGACGTGGTGGTGGTGGATGTGGTGGCGGTGGATGTGGTGGCGGTGGATGTGGTGGCGGTGGATGTGGTGGCGGTGGATGTGGTGGCGGTGGATGTGGTGGTGGTGGATGTGGTGGCGGTGGATGTGGTGGTGGTGGATGTGGTGGTGGTGGATGTGGTGGTGGTGGATGTGGTGGTGGTGGATGTGGTGGTGGTGGATGTGGTGGTGGTGGATGTGGTGGTGGATGTGGTGGTGGATGTGGTGGTGGTGGTGGATGTGGTGGTGGTGGACATGGTGGTGGTGGATGTGGTGGTGGTGGATGTGGTGGTGGTGGATGTGGTGGTGGTGGATGTGGTGGTGGTGGATGTGGTGGTGGTGGATGTGGTGGTGGTGGATGTGGTGGTGGTGGATGTGGTGGTGGTGGATGTGGTGGTGGAAGTGGTGGACGTGGTGGTGGAAGTGGTGGATGTGGTGGTGGACGTGGTGGTGGTGGAGGACGTGGTGGTGGTGGAGGACGTGGTGGCGGAGGATGTGGTCGCGGAGGATGTGGTGGGGGAGGACGTGGTGGCGGAGGACGTGGTGGTGGACGGGGTGGTTGTGGACATGGTGGTGGACGGGGTGGTTGTGGACAAGGTGGTAGTGGACAAGGTGGTGGACGTGGTGGTGGTGGATGTGGTGGCGGTGGATGTGGTGGCGGTGGATGTGGTGGCGGTGGATGTGGTGGCGGTGGATGTGGTGGCGGTGGATGTGGTGGTGGTGGATGTGGTGGCGGTGGATGTGGTGGTGGTGGATGTGGTGGTGGTGGATGTGGTGGTGGTGGATGTGGTGGTGGTGGATGTGGTGGTGGTGGATGTGGTGGTGGTGGATGTGGTGGTGGTGGATGTGGTGGTGGTGGATGTGGTGGTGGATGTGGTGGTGGATGTGGTGGTGGTGGTGGATGTGGTGGTGGTGGACATGGTGGTGGTGGACATGGTGGTGGTGGACGTGGTGGTGGATGTGGTGGTGGACGTGGTGGTGGACGTGGTGGAGGACGTGGTGGTGGTGGAGGACGTGGTGGTGGTGGAGTACCCGGTGGTGGAGGACCTGGTGGTGGAGGACCTGGTGGTGGAGGACGTGGTGGTGGAGGACGTGGTGGTGGAGGACGTGGTGGTGGAGGACGTGGTGGTGGAGGACGTGGTGGTGGTGGTGGACATGGTGGTGGATGTGGTTGTGGTGGTGAAGGACTTGGTGGTGGTGAACATACTGGTGGTGGTGGACGTGGTGTTGGTGGACGTGATGGATGTAGTGGTGGATGTGGGGGTGGATGTGGTGGGGATGGACGTGGTGGTGGTGATGGACGTGGTGGTGGACGTGGTTGTGTGGTGGTGGACTTGGTGGTGGTGGACATACTGGTCATGGT
This sequence comes from Lissotriton helveticus, assembly GCF_964261635.1. Lineage (NCBI taxonomy): Eukaryota > Metazoa > Chordata > Amphibia > Caudata > Salamandridae > Lissotriton > Lissotriton helveticus. The sequence continues at coordinate 13,190,058 of NC_136070.1, forward strand.
GGACGTCGTGGTGATGGTGGACATGGTGGGGGACGTGGTTGTGGTGGACGTGGTGGTGGATGTGGTGGTGGTGGACTTGGTGGTGGACATACTGGTGGATGTGGTAATGGTGGACATGGTGGTGGTGAACATACTGGTGGTGGTGGATGTGGTGTTGGTGGACGTGGTGGTAGTGGATGTGGTCGTGGTGGTGGATGTGGTGGTGGTGGACGTGGTGGTGGTGGACATACTGGTGGTGGTGGATGTGGTGCTGGTGGACATGGTGGTGGATGTGGTGAACGTGGTGGTGGACATGGTGATGGAGGAGGACATGGTGGTGGTGGATGTGTTGGTGGTGGACGTGGTGGTGGTGGACATAGTGGTGGAGGACATGGTGGTGGACGTGGTGGTGGTCGTGGTGATGGTGGTGGATGTGGTGGACTTGGTGGTGGACATACTGGTGGTGGTGGATGTGGTGGACTTGGTGGTGCGGGACATACTGGTGGTGGTGGACGTGGTGGTAGTTGACGTGGTGGTAGTTGACGTGGTGGTGGTGGACGTGGATATGGTGGTGGTGGTTGACGTAGTGGTGGTGGACATGGTGGACGTGATGGTGGACATGATGGTTTATGTGGTGGACATGGTGAAGGACGTGGTGGTGGATGTGGTGGTCGTGGAAGTGGTGATCGTGGTGGATGTGGTGGTGGTGGACTTGGTGGTGGTGGACATACTGGTGGAAGTGGTGGTGGACGTGGTGGACATGGTGCTGGCGGATGTGGTGAATGTGGTGGACGTGGTGGCGGACATGGTGGCAGTGGTGAACATGGTGGTGGTGGAGGACATGGTGGTGGTGGTGGTGGTGGTAGACGTGATGTTGGTACCATGGTGGTGGACGTGGTGGTGGATGTGCTGGTGGTGGTAGACATGGTGGTGGTGAACATGGTGGACATGGTGGTGGTGGTTGTGGTGGTGATGGACGTGGTGGACGTGGTTGTGGTGGTGATGGACGTGGTGGTGGACTTGGTGGTGATGGATGTGGTGGTGGTGGTGGACTTGGTGGTGGTGGACATACTTGTGGTGGTGGACGTGGTCGTGGAGGATGTGTTGGACATGGTGGTGGACGTGGTGGTGGACATGGTGGTGGCGGACGTGGTGATGGATGTGGTGGTGGTGGACTTGGTGGTGGTGGACATACTGGTGGTGGTGGACGTGGTGGTGGAGGTAGACATGGTGGTGGTAGACTTGGTGGTGGACGTGGTTGTGGATGTGCTGGCGGACGTGGATGTGGTGGTGATGGATGTGGTGATGGACGTGGTGGTGGTGGACGTGGTGGTGGTGGTGGACGTGGTGGTGGTGGACGTGGTGGTGGTGGACGTGGTGGTGGTGGACATGGTGGATGTGGACGTGGTGGACGTGGATGTTGTGGACGTGGTGGATGTGGTAGTGCATGTGGTGATGGACGTGGTGGTGGACGTGGTGGACGTGGTGATGGTGGACGTGGTGGTGGACGTGGTGGTGGTGAACGTGGTGATGGATGTGGTGATGGTGGACTTGGTGGTGGTAGACTTACTGGTGGTGATGGACGTGGTGTTGGTGGACGTGGTGGACATGGTGGTGGATCTGGTGGAGGACGTGGCAGGGGAGGACATGGCAGTGGAAGACATGGCAGTGGAAGACATGGTGGTGGTGGACGTGGTGGTAGACGTGGTGGTGGTGGAGGACATGGTGGTGGTGGAGGACATGGTGGTGGACGTGGTGGTGGATGTGCTGGACATGGTGGTGGTGAACGTGGTGGTGGTGGACGTGGTGGTGGAGGACATGGTTGTGGTGGTGGACGTGGTGGTGGTGGAGGATGTGGTGGTGGAGGTAGACATGGTGGTGGAGGTAGACATGGTGGTGGAGGTAGACATGGTGGTGGACGTGGTGGTGGACTTGCTGGTGGTGGTGGACATGGTGGTGGACGTGGATGTGGTGGTGATGGACGTGGATGTGGTGGTGATGGACGTGGATGTGGTGGTGATGGACGTGGATGTGGTGGTGATGGACGTGGATGTGGTGGACGTGGTGGTGGTGGATGTGGTGGTGGTGGACGTGGTGGTGGTGGATGTGGTGGTGGTGGACGTGGTGGTGGTGGACGTGGTGGTGGTGGACGTGGTGGAGGTGGACGTGGATGTGGTGGTGGAAGTGGTGGGGATGGACGTGGTGGTGATGGACGTGGTGGTGATGGACGTGGTGGTGGTGGTGATGGACATGGTGGTGGACGTGGTGGTGGACATGGCGATGGACGTGGTGGATGAGGTGGACATGGCAGAGGACGTGGTGGTGGACGTGGTGGTGGTGGATGTGGTGGTGGACGTGGTGGTGGTGGATGTGGTGGTGGACGTGGTGGTGGTGGATGTGGTGGTGGATGTGGTGGTGGAGGATGTGGTGGTGGAGGACTTGGTGGTGGAGGACTTGGTGGTGGAGGACTTACTGGTGTTGGTGGACGTGGTGGACATGGTGCTGGACGTGGTATTGGATGTGGTGGACGTGGTGGAGGACATGGTGGTGGAAGTGGTGGATGAGGTGGTGGACGTGGTGATGGATGTGGTGATGGTGGACTTTGTGGTGGTGGACATACTGGTGGTGGTGAACGTGGTGGACATGGTGGTGGTGGATGAGGTGGACATGGCAGAGGACGTGGTGGTGGATGTGGTGGTGGTGGATGTGGTGGTGGTGGATGTGGTGGTGGAGGACTTGGTGGTGGAGGACTTACTGGTTTTTGGTGGACGTGGTGGACATGGTGCTGGTTGACGTGGTGGTGGATGTGGTGGTGGATGTGGTGGACGTGGTGGACGTGGTGGTGGACGTGGTGGAGGACGTGGTGGTGGAGGACATGATGGTGGAGGACATGGTGGACGTGGTGGTGGTGGAGGACATGGTGGACGTGGTGGTGGTGGAGGACATGGTGGTGGTGGAGGACATGGTGGTGGTGGAGGAGGACATGGTGGTGGACGTGGTGGTGGAAGAATGGTGGTGGACGTGGTGGTGGATGTGCTGGTGGTGGTGGACATGGTGGTGGCTGTGGTGGTGGTGGACATGGTGGCGGACGTGGTGAATGTGGTGGTGGCGGACTTGGTGTTGATGGACATACTGGTGGCGGTGGACGTGGTGGTGGAGGATGTGGTGGTGGTAGACGTGGTGGTGGAGGTAGGCTTGGTGATGAAGGTAGACTTGGTGGTGGATGTGCTGGTGGTGGTGGACATGGACATTGTGGTGATGGACATTGTGGTGGTGGACGTGGTGGTCGTGGTGGTGGACATACTAGTGGTGGTGGACATACTGGTGGTGGTGGACGTGGATGTGGTGGATGTGGTGGTGGTGGACGTGGTGGATGTGGTGGTGGTGGATGTGGTGGACGTGGTGGATGTGGTGGTGGTGGATGTGGTGGACGTGGTGGATGTGGTGGTGGTGGATGTGGTGGACGTGGTGGTGGACGTGGTGGACGTGGTGGTGGACGTGGTGGTGGTGGATGTGGTGGTGGACGTTGAGGTAGATGTGGTGATGGTGGACTTGGTGGTGGTGGACTTACTGGTGTTGGTGGACGTGGTGGACATGGTGCTGGTGGACATGGTATTGGATGTGGTAGACGTGGTGGTGGACATGGTGGTGGTGGTGGTGGACATGGTGGTGGTGGTGGTGGACATGGTGGTGGTGGTGGTGGACTTGGTGGTGGTGGACTTGGTGGTGGTGGTGGTGGACTTGGTGGTGGTGGACTTGGTGGTGGACTTGGTGGTGGTGGACTTGGTGGTGGTGGACTTGGTGGTGGTGGACTTGGTGGTGGTGGACTTGGTGGTGGTGGACTTGGTGGTGGTGGACTTGGTGGTGGTGGACTTGGTGGTGGTGGACTTGGTGGTGGTGGACTTGGTGGTGGTGGACTTGGTGGTGGTGGACTTGGTGGTGGTGGACTTGGTGGTGGTGGACTTGATGGTGGTGGACTTGGTGGTGGTGGACTTGATGGTGGTGGACTTGATGGTGGTGGACTTGATGGTGGTGGACTTGATGGTGGTGGACTTGATGGTGGTGGACTTGATGGTTGTGGTGGATGTGGTGTTGGTGGACGTGGTGGACATGGTGCCGGTGGGCGTGGTGGTGGATGTGGTGGAGGACATGGTGGTGGTGGAGGACGTGGTGGACGTGGTGGTGGTGGACGTGGTGGTGGTGGACATGGTGGTGGTGGACATGGTGGTGGTGGACATGGTGGTGGTGGACATGGTGGTGGTGGACATGGTGGTGGTGGACATGGTGGTCGTGGTGGTGGTCGTGGTGATGGTGGTGGATGTGGTGGTGGACATACTGGTGGTGGAGGACGTGGTGGTGGACATGGTGGATGTGGTGGTGGTTGACGTGGTGGACGTGGATGGTGGTGATGGGCGTAGTGGTGGTGGTGGACGTGGTGGTGGACGTGGTGGTTGTGGATGCGGTGGTGGTGGACTTGGTGGTGGTGGACATACTGGTCGTGGTGGACATGGTGGTGGTGGACGTGGTGATGGTGGACATGGTGGGGGACATGGTGGTGGTGGACGTGGTGGACGTGGTGGATGTGGTGGTGGTGGACTTGGTGGTGGTGGACATACTGGTGGATGTGGTCGTGGTGGACATGGTGCTGGTGGATGTGGTGGCAGATGTGGTGGTGGTGAACATACTGGTGGTGGTGGACGTGGTGGTGGTGGATGTGGTCGTGGATGTGGTCGTGGTGGTGGATGTGGTGGACGTGGTGGTGGGGGACGTGGTGGTGGTGGACATACTGGTGGTGGTGGATGTGGTGCTGGTGGACGTGGTGGTGGATGTGGTGAACGTGGTGGTGGATGTGGTGGACCTGGTGATGGTGGCAGACGTGGTGGTGGAGGACATGGTGGTGGTGGACGTGGTGGTGGTGGACGTGGTGGTGGTGGACATGGTGGTGGTGGACATGGTGGTGGTGGACATGGTGGTGGTGGACATGGTGGTGGTGGACATGGTGGTGGTCGTGGTGATGATGGTGGATGTGGTGGTGGTGGACTTGGTGGTGGACATACTGATGGTGGTGGACGTGGTGGTAGTTGACGTGGTGGATGTGGTGGTGGTGGTGGTGGACGTGGATATGGTGGTGGATGTTGTGGTGGTGGTGGACGTAGTGGTGGTGGACGTGGTGGTGGACGTGGTGGTGGACGTGGTGGTGGACGTGGTGGTGGACATGGTGGTTTATGTGGTGGACATGGTGAAGGACATGGTGGTGGATGTGGTGGTCGTGGAAGTGGTGATCGTGGTGGATGTGGTGGTGGTGGTGGATTTGGTGGTGGTGGACATACTGGTGGAAGTGGTGGTGGACATGGTGCTGGTGGACGTGGTGAATGTGGTGGACGTGGTGGTGGACATGGTGGTAGTGGTGGACATGGTAGTGGTGGTAGACGTGGTGTTGGTAGAATGGTGGTGGACGTGGTGGTGGTGGATGTGCTGGTGGTAGACATGGTGGTGAACGTGGTGGACATGGTGGTGGTGGCTGTAGTGGTGATGGACGTGGTGGTGGTGGTGGACGTGGTTGTGGTGGTGATGGACGTGGTGGTGGAATTGGTGGTGATGGACGTGGTGGTGGTGGACTTGGTGGTGGTGGACATACTTGTGGTGGTGGACGTGGTGCTGGAGGACGTGGTGGTGGAGGATGTGTTGGATATGGTGGTGGACATGGTGGTGGCGGACATGGTGATGGATGTGGTGGTGGTGGACTTGGTGGTGGTGGACGTGGTGGTGGAGGATGTGGTGGTGGTGGTAGACGTGGTGGTGGAGGTAGACATGGTGGTGGAGGTAGACATGGTGGTGGACGTGGTGGTGGATGTGCTGGTGGTGGCGGACGTGGATGTGGTGGTGATGGACGTGGTGGTGATGACGTGGTGGTGATGGACGTGGTGGTGATGGACATACTAGTGGTGGTGGACATGGTGGTGGTGGACGTGGTGGTGGTGGACGTGGTGGTGGTGGACGTGGTGGTGGTGGACGTGGTGGTGGTGGAGGACGTGGATGTGGTGGACGTGGTGGTGGGAGTGCACGTGGTGGTGGTGGTGATGGACGTGGTGGTGGACGTGGTGATGGTTGACATGGTGGTGGACGTGGTGGTGGTGGACGTGGTGGACATGGTGGTGGACTTACTGGTGGTGGTGGACGTGGTGCTGGTGGACGTGGTGGTGGATGTGGTGGACGTGGTGGTGGATGTGGTGGACGTGGTGGTGGATGTGGTGGAGGACATGGTGGTGGTGGAGAACGTGGTGGTGGAGGACATGGTGGTGGTAGACGTGGTGGTGGACGTGGTGGTGGTGGAGGACATGGTGGTGGTAGACGTGGTGGTGGTAGAATGGTGGTGAATGTGCTGGTGGTGCTGGACATGGTGGTGGTGATGGAGCAAGAATTCGCACGTAAAGCGTCTTGCTTGTATTCAAAAACCTTGAATAACAGTAATAAAATATAACCAACATGTTTGTCTTACTAATTTCCCATTTATTCCGACATTTTGGGTATCCTAGTGATGCTTGCTTATGTGTTTATTAACCTTAACACGCTTGCCACTAAAATGGCCGCTGCTTGGCGGGGTTTCGTCTGCGCATGCGTTGGTCACAATCATGTGACATGACATACTCGCAGTTCTGGTGGGATTCTTTGCACTTGCGCACTCGACTTCTTTGTATTCCCACATGCCGAAGCTTGCACTATCGCTTTCTGCATTTCTGTTCGTTTGCACTAATTCTAATGCTATAAGTTAGTATAAAGTAAGGGGAGTCATATAGGGATTCCTGGTCTACAGTGTATTCATTTATTTCTATGTACTAAATTGTTTTTCTTTACTTTTCATGTATCGTAAATTCTTGGGCCTGGGAGGGATTCAAAACCCCATCTTGGAAGTCCCTACTGCGCATGTCATCCTGGCAGAGGGAAGAAAACCTTGTACCAGTGGAACTCAGCCAGCTGGCAGCCACAGTCAAGATGCTCATGAGAAATGACCTGCGACCCAGCAGGACGAAGCTGAACTGTCCTGCAACTGACACAATTGTATTTAATCTTTGTAGTCTCCATTGTACTTTTTAGAATATGTCATGGGAACCCCAAATTCAATAGGCGGTCCCAAAAGATGCTAATTGGGACTTGTAGAAGTTTATCCTGGTTGGTGTGTTGACCTGTCCTACTTGAGGACCAATCGAAATTGGGGATTCTTACACTTGCAACATTTGAGGGGTGGTACACTGACCCGAAAACAGTATAACTAGCCTAGGTTTAGCTAGAGAAATTGTCCGACTTGTCCGAATAGCTGACCTGTCACTGACCCAACGCACTCAATAGGTGACTTGATACAGAGGGCTGCGGAGCACTCTGTCCGAACTTTTCACAGACTCAAGCGGGGGTTTCAAGAACCTTAAGTGCTGACGGAGCACTTTGCTGGGGAATTTGTTAACCCAATCGGGGTTTTGACTGATAGCTGCAGAGAGGGTGGAGCGCAGGCGCTGCTACCGAACTGTGGGTGCTGGTCTTACCTTGGTGATCCTGTCCTGATCCTAATCTGGTTTTCCTGTCCTGTCCTGGGGTGTCCATTCTGCACCTGCTGGCCTACTGGCGACTGTCCTTCCTTGGGGTTTCTCCTGTCCTTAACTGACCCGTGGCCACGGTTGGTCTTCACACCGTTCTAGGTAAATATAGTGCTGGGAAATCTATTCTGCATCCTTCACGCTCTTCTTTGCTTTAATAAAGACGTATTCATGCATATTGATTTTCCATGCTTTCTTTGCACCGACAAATGAAAAAGTCATACCTTATAGTTGTTATACTAGCATGTTCCAATTTTCCCCATCCTTTAAGTACGTTCCTGCATACAGCTTATGAAATATAGATGTTCCTTTTTCTTTACCTTCCTTTAGCTAAATGAAGTGATTGTTCTGAAATATTAGCGGGTTCCACTTTTACCTTCCCTATAGTTACATGTTACTTTTCGAGTCTCCATAGACTGGCAAAATTCTCATACTGTGCCCATTTTGAAGGGTGTACATTCTAGCATGTTCCTTATTTTCCCCCATCCTTTAGTCACTCTATATCTAGTCTAAAATCCTGAAAATTCTTACTAGCATGTTCCCTGTTCTTACCTTCCTTTAGAGTCCTAAATGGTTGGCCAGATTTATTTCCTATATGGATACGTGCTCTTTATAATCTTAGTTATCGATAGTTTAATTGCTGTAAACCTTATGTTTTCTGAAAACGATGAACTTTAGATAAAGGTTTTCTAAACTTGCTGAGTTTGTGGTTATTTATGAGTGCAAATTATAGTATATGATTTTGGTATTTGGTGTCTGCCTTTCTTTTACAGCTAGCTCCCTGATCCATTGTGGTCATAGGTACCCGTAGCGGTGGATTGGTAAGTTGGGTACACTGGAAAATACAATAGGAAGGAAACAGGGTTACTGGTAGTAGAGTGCAAGGTTACCTGATTAATAAATATGGTGAATTGGAATTGAATGGGCCCAATACGTATATGGTAAAATTATAGTCGGGTGACCTGCGCGCTCTATCAGTAATTTTCTGGTAGCAGAGGAAATGGTTAGGGACTAGTTAAAGGTAGGTAGGACTAGTTAGGATAGGTAGGTAGGTTATTGCTGCTAATTGTGAACATTTTGATGCTAATTGATCGATCGACTGTACAACTGTTGCTTATTGCTTTGAATAATTATGAAATGTTTTAAATTGTTTCTTCTTGTTGATATATTGATATGTGTTCTAACAAAACTCGTTAGTGATTTGTTATACGTTTGTCTGGAATCCCCGGGGGTAGAATAGCGGGTGGTGAGTAGAATCCATCGCGCAGTGAGGTCAGTGGCTCGAGGAAAATAGTGCAGGTTAGGCAAAACTGGAAGCACTAATTAGGGTTTTCTGTATAAATGAATGAATACATGATAGCAAAGAGTTCGCTGGCAAAACTTCTATCGTGATATAACCTAGTAAGGGTCGCACGGGAGGAGTAGCAGGTTCGTCTAAGCTTGATTAGTAGCAAAGGAGATCACTAGTGAAACTTTTGGCTTAGTATATATCCCAAAGTGGATGAGTCGAAGGAGTAGCAGGTTCACTAATGCTTGTATGAAGAGTAGGCAGAAGAGATCTACTTGCAGTATTTGAAAAGTAAATAGAAGAGGTTTACTTGCAGTGAAACAAATCTTTTCTTTCTAGACACTCTAGTACAATGGCAAATGTGTTTTCGTTGTAAATTAAACTGAGCACTTGCACTTTAAAAGGTAGAAATCGAAGTGTTTCTTACCTTGTGAAGGAGGGAGTCAGTTGCGGAGCTGCGCTGACGTCACTCAGTGCAGCGCTGGTATCGGTTGAGACAGCGGGTGTGTAGCTGAGACGGAATTGTAAAGGAAGGGTGAGCACAGGAGCGTGAGAACTCGTTTACAAGAAACGCCGCGCACCCATTGGTTGAGGTTATTTGAAATCGCGCATTTGATTGCTCGCACGAAAATAAAAGACGCCTTTGTATTGGAAGTGATTTTGTAAACAAAAGTAAGTTGCGGAAAAGTATATGTGGCATATGTTTACTCCGGAGACTAGACCTGATCCCAGATATCTAGGGTTTGCTAAAGAAAAGTGGAAAGGGCGTAACTGTAGTATTATGTACGGAAATAAGAGGAAAATGACCTTAGTAAAAAAAAAGTAAAGAATTATTTTAAGAAAGACAAGCCTATCAAAACTAGAGAAGGAGTTGTCATTCCACCACCTAATATTCCCGCATCTTTCATGATGTTTGATAAAGGATACCACTCTTGTGTATGGTTGGAAAATTGGGTGGAATACACTAAAAATGACTGAATTTTGGCATTTCCGTTAGACGGTACATTTAACAGCAGGATTCTGTTCAATTTAAGAACCCGAATGAATGATTTACATCCCAGACCCAGACTAACGCAATATGAGGCCTTAGAAGAATGGGAGATAGAGGCTTTTGAGCGAGACAAACCTAGAATGGACAAAGGGTTAACCAAATGGTATCCTAAAGTGAAAAAAGAAACCCGAGAAAAGAGAATGAAAGAGTGGAGACAGAATATGATAGTAGAAGGACTGTACCCTATGATGGCACTAGAAGAACCCATGGGAGGGAAGAGAACAGAAAAAACAAGCATCTGATGACCGGTGGGGACTCAGACGATGATTATTTGGAGGAATTGTTAATGAAAAATCCACCTCCTTATAATGAAGGATCAAGATCAGTAAGTGCAAGGGACGCCTGTCTAATACCTCCTTATCAGGAGGAGCCGAGATCTTTAAGCACAGGGAATCCGTTCCGGAAACCTAACTATGGTGAGGGACCAGGTATGACACATCCGACAGCCCCGAATTATATTCCTACCCTGACTCCGCAAATAGTACATGAAACAAGCCTGGAAAGAGTATTGCAGGAAAGAGAGCGAGAGGCTATAGCTAAACAAAGAACGGAACTAATTCAGAAAATCTCCCAACTGAATACGAGTCCTGAAGCTTTGACAATTCCAGTAACTATTGGACCAGTTGTTCCTTTATACGGGGATAAACAGGGGTGTCCAAAGACTCAGATTATTACCCCAGCTGTAGTACAGCCGAGAAAAGAGCCCTTAATTGTAGATGACCAGGCAAGTGAATGTGAATCTGTGATTTCTTTGATGGATTTACCGATAAGGGAACCAGAAAGGGGTTCACAGAGGAAGAACACACCTTTCAATTCAGGAGAAGTGCAGATTGAGTCAGCTTCTGGTACTAGAAGTGCCACAGTAGTGACTCCTGAAGAAATTGAGAGATGGAGTCGAGAATTAGAGAAACCAAATCCTCAGTCGAAACCATTAGATATTTATAAATTAAGAATAGAATTGGAAGAACTGATGGTCGGAAATGTGGGGTTAGACAGACTGAATACCTTTACAGAGGAAGGATTGCTGTTTATTTGCAAAAGTATCACCCGTAATACCAGAGTGTTCCATGAGAAATTAATGGACACTGCGGCTAGTATGGGAATAGATATTGGTAAATCTAAAGTGTTGCAAAAACCCTACAGAGCAGAGTTTTCAGACAAAGATTTGGAAAACATGAATGTGTCGGGGAAAAAGGTACAGATCAGGGAATTATTGAACCTGTTGCAAAAATGGGGAGAATTAGAAAAGTGGAAAGCCAGATGGACAAAGAAAAAGGAGGAGATTAGATAAAAACAAATGACTTCCGAATAGGTCCTAAAAGAGGCAGGCAAGGCAGAAAAATTATATCCTATGCGAGAAGTGCCAGGTGGAAAGTATGTGCATGTTCCATGGTCCCGACAGGATATTGTGTCCTTTACCAATGATTTCCCGAAATTACGAGAAAAGCCTGTAGATTGGTACCGGCAGGTAGAAAGGTTTGTGAAGGTTCAGAAGTGCCTTTGGAAAGATTTGGATGGTTTCTTTGATATTGTAGTCCCCGTAGATTTGTGGACGGAATGCAAAATTGCTATTGATTGGCCTAGTGAGGAATTCCCGAGGGACCCTAACACAGGGGCTCCTTCACCCGAGGAAATGAAAAAGTACAACCAGGTAATGTTGCATCTGAAGGGAAAAGTGCCTGCAAAGGAAACTGATTGGACCCGAATAGATAGAACTACCCAGAATAGAGATGAAACTGTGCATTCCTATTAAAGTAAAGTCCACATTTGTAAAGCGCACAATCACCCGTAAGGGTCTCTAGGCGCTGGGGGCCGTCGGGAAGATTAAGCGAGCTATTGCCCAGAGTCACATGGTGCTGGGCTAACCTGCCGCCGGAGCCGGGGATCGAACCGTGGTCCCCAGATTCCAGCGTCAGTCGCCCTGGCCGCGGCGCCACACCTCTCCCTATTATGAACAACTGTTACAGGTGTTCAAAACGTACAGTGGTCTGGATAACATAGAAATGAAGGACATGACCTACTTTATTTATAGATTTGTGCTAGGGTTGAGACCTGAGATTTCACAACGGATCAAAGACAATAAAATCTGTTGGCAGTCTAAACCAATTGATGAGGTCCTGAAGTATGCCAAATATTGTGAGGATGAGATGGCAGACAAACGAAAGGCATTGAAGGAAAAGGTCATGTGGGCACAGGTAAAATTGGCAGAACAACAGGAACAACAGCTAAATAAATTGACCAGTAATCAGAATCAAGGCCCCGGGGGTGGGGGAAAGCCCAGAGTGAAAATGAGCAGAGAAGAGGCCAAAAGAAGTTCCACTGTCACGGGTGCGGACAGATAGGGCACCGAAGAGACGAGTGTCCACATGTACAGAATGGTAACGTGCAAATTAATGATTTAAATCCACAGACACAGAATGAGAAACCAAGAAAGACCCAGCAACAGGTAAAACAGAATCAGTTGCCTCGTGCACCTAGACACAATTTTAGGAGCAAAGCACAGCAGGGGGAAGACCCCGAAGTGTGGGAGGTAAGGGAAAATGAGAATGCAGCAACCTCACAATTTCTGTTAAATGACACGTTTCTCTGTGATGACACCTACTGACGGTGCCTGAGGGGGGAGGACGAGGAGTGCGTGCTTGGCGCCTCCTTGCCGGTGGACCAGTCAGGACCATACATTGAAGGAAAGGTTGAGGGAAATGACGTCACCTTCCTGTTGGACACTGGTGCTACCCGTTCTACTGTAAGAACAGCAGACGTTCCAAACCTACCCCTCTCGGGAGAAGCGATCCAAGTAGTGGGCGTTTCTAATCAGTTAATTAGTACCCCAGTTACAAAACCCATGGAGATTAAAATTGGAAATTTTAAAGAGATGCATAGATTTGTTGTTTGTGACTCCAGTCCTGTGAACCTATTGGGACGAGATTTGTTGTGTAAAATGAACTGCACTATCTTTTGCACACCAAATGGCATCGAAATTCAGACCCCAGTCGAAGATGGAATTTACAAATTAATGTTAGCAAGACCAGACTCTGAAATTAAGAGACTGACAATGCAAGACTTACCTGAAGAGTTCCAAGAAACAGTGAAACCAGAAGTATGGGATTTTACTGGAAAAGACGTAGGATTGATGGAAAATGTTGACCCAATTAAAATAGCCATAAAGGAAAATGCAGCATACCCAAATATTAAACAGTACAAAATGAGTGCAGAAGTAAAAGCAGGAGTTGCCATTGAAATAAAAAGATTGTTAGAAGCAAACATCATACAAGAAGTAATGAGCAGCCCCTGTAACTCACCCATAATTGGAATCAAGAAACCTAGTGGTAAGTACAGGGTAGTACAGGACCTGCGCAAGGTTAACAAAATTGTGGTCCCTTGTTGTCCGGTCGTGCCAAACCCTGCAGTGATTCTATACCAAATTCCATGGAATGCTGGATGGTTTACCGTCATTGACTTATGTCATGCATTCTTTTCAATTCCATTACATCCAGACAGCAAATTTATTTTCTCATTTGAATTCGGCAGTCACGTGTACGTCTGGAATCGCATCCCTCAGGGGTATACAGAAAGCCCCCCAATCTTTAATCAGATTTTGAAAAAATGCCTTGAGACCCTAATTTTGCCCGGAAAGTCAGTTTTGGTGCAATACATAGACGACCTCTTGGTGGCGTCTAAAAGTCGAAGAGACTGTGTAACTGACACAATTGCCTTGCTGAACCACTTAGGTGAAGGTGGACATAAAGTATCACCCGAAAAACTGCAATTCTGTACCACATCAGTGAAATATCTGGGGCAAGAGATAGAGAGAGGTATCAGAAAAGTCACATCAGAAAGAATCAGGATAATTCGAAACACAGAATTGCCAAACACCAAGAAGGAAATCAGAATGTTCCTTGGAGTTGTAGGGTACTGCAGGCAGTGGATTGTGGGATTTGTAGTCCTAGCAAAACCATTAATAAAAATGACAAAGAAAGGAGCAAGTGACCCTGTAGATTGGGATGATGAAAGCATGATCGCTTTTACAAAATTACGAGACTGTCTCTGTACTGCTCCTGCCTTAGGAATGCCCGATTACTCAAAAGATATTGCACTGTTCTGTGACACACGAGATAATTGTGCACTCTCAGTCCTGACCCAAATTCATGGTTTGACTCGACGTCCAGTGGCATACTTTTCTTCCACATTGGACCCAGTAGCAGCTGGATTACCTGGATGTCTGAAAGCTGTAGCCGCAACTTGCATGAGTCTTGAACAAAGTGAGTCCATTGTTATGGGACATCCAGTAACTGTGTATGTTCCACACTCTGTTGTGATCTTACTGACAAGGACGAAAACCCAGTACCTCACACCTAGTCGGCTGACTAAGTACGAGAGGATCCTTGTAGGTGCAGGAAATGTAACCATCGAACGATGTAACATTTTGAATCCAGCTACCTTACTGCCCAGCTCACTTGCAGAGGAAGTGAGGGAGGAATTTGCACATAATTGCATTGATTTGACTGAGTTCAGTACCAAACCACGCCTAGACATCAAAGAGAGCCCTCTGTACAGTGAAGATTGTGAGCTGTTTGTAGACGGCTCATGCATGAGACATGAGGATGGGGGCCTGAGTGCCGCCTACTCAGTATGCACTCTAGAGCGACCAGTGGAAGCATCCTTTGTACATGGAGTTAAGTCTGCACAAATAGCCAAATTAATTGCATTGACAAAAGCTTGTAAATTTGGGAGAAATTTGAGAATAACCATATACACTGATAGCCAGTATGGTTATGGGGTTGTGCATGACTTTGGCCAATTGTGGCTACAGAGGGAGTTCCTGACTTCCTCAGGCACCCCTATCCGAAATGGAAAATTCGTACAGGATTTACTGGAATCAATCCAGTTACCAAAAGAATTGGCTGTGGTCAAGTGTGCTGCTCACAAATCTGGCAATGACGAAGTGACAGCAGGTAATTGTTATGCTGACCAGTTAGCCAAACATTGTGCAAAATACAAAATGGCAATCAACATAAAGGTTGGGGGAAACGGAAGCAGCTGCCAACTTTTGATGCTAGAGGGAGTGAATACATGGGAGGAAGTGAGAGACTTACAAGAAGCAGCAGACCCACAGGAGAGGCAAAGATGGAGGAACTTGGGTTGTCGTAGGAGGCATGAAGATGGTGTCATTGTGTACCTTGATGATATGCCTGTGTTGCCAGACTGTATGCTTGCTCCTATGGCTAGGCTGATCCATGGAGACACCCATGTAGGCAGAGATGCGATGATTCGCATGTTCCGCCAAACATGGTTCAATTCGAAATTCAGAGGCGTAGCAGAAGCACTCTGCCAGAGGTGTTTGACCTGCCAACAATTTAACCCTGGAAAGAAAACCATAGCATTACCAGGAAAAATTGGAAAGGCAGAAGGCCCTTTTATTAGATTACAACTGGACTTCATTCAGTTGCCCCCTTGTCGAGGAATGAAATACCTACTTGTCATTGTCTGCCTGTTTTCAAAATGCATATAGCCAGGTTCTGAGCTGGGATGGGGCAGTGAGCTAAATAACGGTGATGGATCAAGCCCTGATCTTTGGACTGGGTAAGAGTGGTCTGCTTAATTCAGACACTCGGTTCATCACCACCCCCTTTTCTGAATCGTTTTTGGCCACTATAGGTGTGGCAGGGTATACTCAGACATGAGTCCCTTGCTCACTGCTCCATCAGGATTCAAGCAAGCCGGGCCGACGAGGCTGAAATGCCAGAAACCGGTCCCCGGTAGCTTGTTTCCTTTCTGGTGAAGAATTGGCTTGGTAGTTTGGTCTGCCCTGTTCCCATGATGCACTGGGCCAGGGACAGACTAATTTGCATATAGCCAGGTTCTGAGCTGGGATGGGGCAGTGAGCTAAATAACGGTGATGGATCAAGCCCTGATCTTTGGACTGGGTAAGAGTGGTCTGCTTAATTCAGACACTCTGTTCATCACCACCCCCTTTTCTGAATTGTTTTCAAAATGGGTGGAAGCTTTCCCTGCACGAAGAAATGACAGCATCACGGTAGCAAAGTTGTTACTTAGGGAACTAATACCTCGTTACGGTTTCCCAGTCTTAATTGAATCTGACAGAGGAAGTCATTTCCAGAATGAAATAATAAAACAGATCTGTGAAGCATTCAAAATCACGCAACATCTGCACTGTGCATATCGTCCAGAGGCTTCTGGAGTGGTAGAACAAATAAATGGCACAATCAAATCGAGATTGGGAAAGATGTGTGAATACACTCAACTGGAATGGCCAGATGCTCTGCCTCTAGTGCTGATGGGACTCAGAAGTATTCCAGATCGGAACACGGGCTTGAGTCCCCATGAAATCCTGATGGGAAGAGCAATGCGGCAAGCATGGGTGCCAGGATACAAATTAATAAGCATATCTGATGATTTGGTACTGGAATATTGTAAAGAACTGGCTGACCAAGTGCGTTCTATCTCTCGCCAGGTTGGGGGAGAAGACGTCGCCAGGCCAACGACTCCAGCCCATAACCTGAATCCAGGTGACTGGGTCGCAATAAAGAAGCACACTCGGAAAAGTTGCCTTGAACCCAGGTGGGGAAAGCCACGACAGGTGATCCTGGTAACCACCACAGCTGTAAAGTGTGCAGGAGTACCTCGCTGGATCCATGCCAGCCACACAAAGAAAGTGACTGAACCAGACCTAACTGAAGCTGAAGGTTGCGCAGCTGAAGGATCCCAAGACATCGGTCCTGAAGTAGCTGAAGAACAACCAAGCTACAGTCAAGAAGATTGGATTTCATTTATTGATCTGACAATCGACCCTATACGAACTAGGAGTCAAGCTCAACTTAGATTGACAGTGGGATAGTGAGGACGAGACAAGTGAAGAAGAAGCTACTCAGATCATCGAAATCCATGTAAAATCTGATTCTGAGGAGGACCAGGTAGGGAGAGAGCAGGTAATTGACACTCCTCCAAGAACACCTGCACCAGAAAAGGGACAGATCGAAATTAGGGCGAAAGTTCATGCGGAAGAAAATCAAGAGTTCGAAGAGCTTGAACAGGAACAGGTAGGGTTAGACAATCGTGTTCAGGAAGAAGAGACCGAAACTGATCAAAGCCAAGCTCAGCAAACATCTGAACAAGGCCAGTTTAGGGACCAGGCAGAAGAAACAGATGAAAGACCTGGACCTAGTCAGTTAGGGAACAATACAGGAGATGAACTTGATCCAAATGTGCCACAACTGAACGAAAACAAAAGAGTGTTTGAAAAAGGCCAAGACACAGTGCCAGTTAAAAGACTCAGAAAAGGTGACTCAGTACCACGATTTGTGAAAAGGCTGAGATTGCGTTTGAAGACAAACGAAAAACCTGACCAAGTAAATGAGGTTTCGAGTCAAACTGACCCAGTAGTGACAAAGCAAAGGAGAAGAAGTGCTCGCATTAAAAAGCTGAATAACAAGTATTCGAGCCCTGAATGGACTTACTATGTACTGGAAGAATTTGAGAATCTGGAAATAAGTGACGCAAGTACTGAAAGTGACGAAGAATTGATTGCTGAACAGAGCGAAGACGAAGCAGAACCACCCTGAAAAGGTTACTTGAGTAAGCAATTTGTGCAGAGTTACAAAGAGGGGTTGAAGCCTATTTTGAGCAAAAATGGCTGATTCTTCTGAGAATGGGAGACCGAGACGAAGTTGTTGTAAAACATGCTGCCAAGTATGTTTATGTAGTGTAGCAATAGTACTGATCCTCTGGATAGGACTAACAATAACCCTTCCTTCTATGATGAGCAAAACCCCAAGTTTGTACCCAAATAATAATTTACCTGACGACACTGTAGAATCTCATACTAGAAAGAAACCACGAAGAGTAGACTCATTGGACAAACCACTTAGCCTGAAACGGAGACAATTAAACTTAGAAGCACCAGATGAGGAAGGATTACACTTTAACAAGATTAAGAACAAAACTCATTTAAATGTTTTCGTAAATCTGTTATTGCATTATGTAGAAACTATGGAAATAGACGACTGTTATGTCTGCATGAAGCTACCTACTTCTGTAGTTGAAGGCGTGACTTATCATCACCTGCCATTAACCTATGGAATTTCCTGTAGTATACTAACTAGCTTATTCTACAAAAGAGGACCTTTACAGTATTACTACTCAAACTCTGACGTAACGTTTTCTGAACTTCCTGTTCGAAGAAACCTGAACCTTGTACATACGACTAGAGATGTAGCTAAGTACATGAGTGATTAGTTTCTAACTGTAGGAAAAATTAATATAGATGATGCACATAAAAATAACCTGACCTGTTCTTTACATGAAAAGGAAAAGGAATTTCTGGACATGGTAGAGAAGAGAAGAGAGAGTTTCCAAAAGAAAGCCAAAGACAAGAACCATAAAGTTCCTAAATGGGCAGAGAGTATAGGGAGCACCCCAAATGGTGGAGCTAATGCTGCGATGCTTCTGGATTTCGAAAAGAAGGGGAAACTCTGTCTTAAAAGGGAAATGACTAGTTATTATAACAATATTTTCATTGGTTCCAGTGAATGCGAACATAATTACAAGGTAATTGGAGGTTGGGGTTTCAAAGATGGGACAGAGCCTGTGTTTCCTGGAATCTATTTTATTTGTGGGAACAAGGCTTACTTCAAATTGCCCGACCATTGGTACGGGAGTTGCTATTTTAGTATTGTCTTCCCAAAGGTATACCATGTGGGGAAAATCACTGGAAGCACTGAAGAAACTAACCAATTAGTACGCACTAAAAGAGAAAGTGCTGGTGAAATTGTAGGAGATATTTTTAGTGCACTGATACCTGCAGTGGCAGTGACTCTGAATACACACATAATTTGCAAATTGTCAACAGTAGTAGATCGGTTATCTACCGATAATGCTGGAGGTTTCCTGATGGTCAATACAGAAATGGTTGCGGTCAGATCAATGGTTTTACAGAACAGACTTGCTCTTGATACCCTATTGGCAAAAGAGGGCGGAGTCTGCAGAATGTTGAAAGTGCAACATTGTTGCACTTACATACCTGATAAAAATGTGGAAATCCAAAGGTATGTAAGGAACATTACTAATTTGGCAAAAGAACTCAAACCACTGGAGGTTGACAGTGCCTGGAAGAGACTTACTAATAGTCTTTCCGCCATAGGTCATTGGTTTGCTAATTTAGGTAAAAGTTTCCTGATTAAAGTACTAATGCCAATTGCAGGTATAGGTTTAGTAGTATTCGTCAAATTCATCCTTTGTAAATGTCGACAGCACCAGAAAAAGTATACTGTGAACCAGAGAGGGGTAAAGAGAAATGTGGATGAACTTGAATTAGAAGAGATGAACAATCAGATTTATAAAAGGGTGAAAAATTCTCACCCTAATAAAGAGACAAAAGAGAAATGGAACCGAATGTTTGAAGAAATTGAATTGGGCAAACTGTGAGAAGTTGGCATCTGGTTCTACTGATTTGTGATGATACAAAATATCATCAAAGAGGGGATTGATGGAGCAAGAATTTGCACGTAAAGCGTCTTGCTTGTATTCAAAACCTCGAATAACAGTAATAAAATATAACCAACATGTTTGTCTTACTAATTTCCCATTTATTCCGACATTTTGGGTATCCTAGTGATGCTTGCCTATGTGTTTATTAACCTTAACACGCTTGCCACTAAAATGGCCGCTGCTTGGCGGGGTTTCGTCTGCGCATGCGTTGGTCACAATCATGTGACGTGACTTACTCGCAGTTCTGGTGGGAATCTTTGCGCTTGCGCACTCGACTTCTTTGTGTTCCCACATGGCGAAGCTTGCACTATCGCTTTCTGCATTTCTGTTCGTTTGCACTAATTCTAATGCTATAAGTTAGTATAAAGTAAGGGGAGTCATATAGGGATTCCTGGTATACAGTGTATTCATTTATTTCTATGTACTAAATTGTTTTTCTTTACTTTTCATGTATTGTAAATTCTTGGGCCTGGGAGGGATTCAAAACCCCATCTTGGAAGTCCCTACTGCGCATGTCATCCTGGCAGAGGGAAGAAACCCTTGTACCAGTGGAACTCAGCCATCTGGCAGCCACAGTCAAGATGCTCATGAAAAATGACCTGCGACCCAGCAGGACGAAGCTGAACTGTCCTGCAACTGACACAATTGTATTTAATCTTTGTAGTCTCCATTGTACTTTGTAGAATATGTCATGGGAACCCCAAATTCAATAGGCGGTCCCAAAAGATGCAAATTGGGACTTGTAGAAGTTTATCCTGGTTGGTGTGTTGACCTGTCCTACTTGAGGACCAATCGAAATTGGGGATTCTTACACTTGCAACATTTGCGGGTTGGTACACTGACCCGAAAACAGTATAACTAGCCTAGGTTTAGCTTGAGAAATTGTCCGAGTTGTCCAAATAGCTGACCTGTCACTGACCCAACGCACTCAATAGGTGACTGATACAGAGAGCTGCGGAGCAGTCTGTCTGTACTTTTCACAGACTCAAGCGGGGGTTTTAAGAACCTTAAGTGCTGGCGGAGCACTTTGCTGGGGAATTTGTTAACCCAATCGGGGTTTTGACTGATAGCTGCAGAGAGGGTGGAGCCAGGCGCTGCTTCCGAACTGTGGGTGCTGGTCTTACCTTGGTGATCCTGTCCTGATCCTAATCTGGTTTTCCTGTCCTGTCCTGGGGTGTCCATTCTGCACCTGCTGGCCTACTGGCGACTGTCCTTCCTTGGGGTCTCTCCTGTCCTTAACTGACCCGTGGCCACGGTTGGTCTTCACACCGTTCTAGGTAAATATAGTGCTGGGAAATCTATTCTGCATCCTTCACGCTCTTCTTTGCTTTAATAAAGACTTATTCATGCATATTGATTTTCCATGCTTTCTTTGCACCGACAAATGAAAAAGTCATACCTTATAGTTGTTATACTAGCATGTTCCAATTTTCCCCATCCTTTAAGTACGTTCCTGCATACAGCTTATGAAATATAGATGTTCCTTTTTCTTTACCTTCCTTTAGCTAAATGAAGTGATTGCTCTGAAATATTAGCGGGTTCCACTTTTACCTTCCGTATAGTTACATGTTACTTTTTGAGTCTCCATAGACTGGCAACATTCTCATACTGTGCCCATTTTGAAGGGTGTACATTCTAGCATGTTCCTTATTTTTCCCCATCCTTTAGTCACTCTATATTTAGTCTAAAATCCTGAAAATTCTTACTAGCATGTTCCCTGTTCTTACCTTCCTTTAGAGTCCTAAATGGTTGGCCTGATTTATTTCCTATATGGATACGTGCTCTTTATAATCTTAGTTATCGATAGTTTAATTGCTGTAAACCTTATGTTTTCTGAAAACGATGAACTTTAGATAAAGGTTTTCTAAACTTTCTGAGTTTGTGGTTATTTATGAGTGCAAATTATAGTATATGATTTTGGTATTTGGTGTCTGTCTTTCTTTTACAGCTAGCTCCCTGATTCATTGTGGTCATAGGTACCCGTAGAGGTGGATTGGTAAGTCGGGTACACTGGAAAATACAATAGGAAGGAAACAGGGTTACTGGTAGTAGAGTGCAAGGTTACCCGATTAATAAATATGGTGAATTGGAATTGTATGGGCCCAATACGTATATGGTAAAATTATAGTCGGGTGACCTGCGCGCTCTATCAGTGGTGAACGTGGTGGACATGGTGGTGGTGGTGATGGACGTGGTGGTGGAGGTAGACATGGTGGTGGAGGTAGACATGGTGGTGGAGGTAGACATGGTGGTGGAGGTAGACATGGTGGTGGACATGGTGGTGGACGTGGACGTGGTGGTGATGGACGTGGTGGTGATGGACGTGGTGGTGGACGTGGTGGTGGTGGACGTGGTGGTGGTGGACGTGGATGTGGTGGTGGAAGTGGATGTGGTGGGGATGGACGTGGTGGTGGTGGTGATGGACGTAGTGGTGACGTGGTGGTGGTGGATGTGGTGATGGTGGACATGGTGGTGGACGTGTTGGTGGATGAGGTGGACATGGCAGAGAACGTGGTGGTGGATGTGGTGGTGGTGGACGTGGTGAAGGATGTGGTGATGGTGGACTTACTGGTGGTGGTGGATGTGGTGTTGGTGGACGTGGTGGACATGGTGCTGGTGGACGTGGTGGTGGATGTGGTGGACGTGGTGGTGGACATGGTGGTGGTGGACATAATAGTGGTGGTGGACATACTGGTGGACGTGGTGGTGGAGGTAGACGTGGTGGTGAAGGTAGACGTGGTGGTGAAGGTAGACTTGGTGGTGGATGTGCTGGTGGTGGTAGACATGGCGGTGGATGTGATGGTGATGGACATGGTGGTGGTGGACGTGGTGGTCATGGTGGTGGACATACTAGTGGTGGTGGACATACTGGTGGTGGTGGACGTGGATGATGTGGTGGACGTGGATGTGGAGATGGTGGACGTGGTGGTGGATGTGGAGATGGTGGACGTGGTGGTGGATGTGGAGATGGTGGACGTGGTGGTGGATGTGGTGATGGTGGACATGGTAGTGGACGTGGTGATGGTGGATGTGGTGATGGATGTGGTGATGGTGGACTTGGTGATGGTGGAGTTACTGGTGTTGGTGGACGTGGTGGACATGGTGCTGGTGTACGTGGTATTGGATGTGGTGGACGTGGTGGAGGACATGGTGGTGGATGTGGTGGTGGTGGACGTGGTGGATGTGGTGGTGGACGTGTTGGTGGACGTGGTGGTGGACGTGGTGGTGGACGTGGTGGTGGACGTGGTGGTGGACGTGGTGGTGGACGTGGTGGTGGATGTGGTGGTGGTGGACTTGGTGGTGGTGGACTTACTGGTGGTGGTGGATGTGGTGTTGGTGGACGTGGCGGACATGGTGCTGGTGGATGTGGTGGTGGATGTGGTGGAGGGCATGGTGGTGGTGGAGGACATGGTGGTGGTGGACATGGTGGTGGTCGTGGTGATGGTGGTGGATGTGGTGGTGAACTTGGTGGTGGGGGACATACTGGTGGTGGAGGACGTGGTGGTGGATGTGGTGGTGGTGGACATGGTGGTGGTGGTGGTGGACATGGTGGTGGTGGTGGAGGAAGTGGTGGTGGAGGAAGTGGTGGTGGAGGAGGACGTGGTGGACGGCGTGGTGGACGACGTGGTGGACGACGTGGTGGAGGACATTGTGGTGGCGGTGGACATACTGGTGGTGGTGGACGTGGTGGTGGTAGACATACTGGTGGTGGACATACTGGTCGTGGTGGACATACTGGTGGTGGTGGACGTGGCGTTGGATGTGGTGTTGGTGGATGGGGTGGACTTGGTGGTGGTGGACATACTGGTGGTGGTGGACGTGGTGGACATACTGGTGGTGGTGGACGTGGCGTTGGATGTGGTGGTGGTGGATGTGGTGGTGGACCTGGTGGTGGACGTGCTGGTGGTGGTGGACATGGTGGTGGTGAACTTGGTGGACATAGTGGTGGACGTGGTGGTGGTGGATGTGGTGGTCGTGGTGGTGGACGTGGGGATGGTGGTGGATGTGGTGGTGGTGGATGTAGGAGAGTAGGATCTGCTTCCTATGGTTAAACCCCCACTTTTTGCTGTGTTTCACTGGTTTTTCGACTTTAGTCTGGCTGTGGTCCTGCTAATCAGGACCACAGCCTAGTTGTTCTCTCTCTAAATTGATACCATGTACTTTGGGTACATACCAGATTGGTTACTGGGTCCCCTTTATGAGTCCCTAGTATATGGTACCATAGGTACCCCAGCGCCCTACCAGGGGCTGAAGCATGTATTATGCCACCCCTGGGAAGTCTTCCAAAATGGCACCACAGGTCTGAACTTGCAGCCTGGGTAAGGTGGTGTAAGCACCCCTTACTTAGATATAGTATCTCTCTCTATATATATATAGACACATATACACCTATAAGTCACTCCTATGGCAGGCCTTGACAATCCTGGAGGCAGAGTGCTTGGTTCTATGTGAGCGGGTGCCCTCGCATGAGCTGAGCCCCTCTGCAGCTTTCGGAATCCCTTCCTTATAGCTGTTCTATGATATAGCCATATCATATACTGTTGTATAGCTCCTATATATCCATATTTCGTGTTAAGTTAGCATAGGTACATTTCAGATTTAAACGCCATTTTTCCTTTCTTGCAACTTCTGCACACGACCCTCATTTGTTGACTTAGCTTTCAACCTAGTAGTTTGCCGTGGTGAATGTGAGAATAATATGTTATTGCTCTGATATCTGCTTTGTTTAATAAAACATGTCTGCACGGAGAGTGCTGAAGTTTCAGGAGCAACACGATATGGAATTGTTATGAGGTCTGATCTCCACGCCTTCATAGTCATAACACAAGTGCAGCCTTTGCCAACTTGGGCTTGAGGCGGGATTGATATTGCTTTGCAGGAGAATAGTTAACACACACTTGATGCGGTGCACATGCAGAGAGAGCTGGTGTATGCTGATGTGATTCCTTCATGCTAGGACACTAAGGTATGGGCCCGCCCTAAAACAACCCAAAGAGACCTTCTTAGATAATAATATAATATATGTGTTAGGGAGGGTGAGATATAAGTGTTGTTAACTCTTATTCATTACAGCATGTTAACATGCTGTCACCATTCGCTTTTTATGTCTTAGTAACTATGCTGATAATTTTGCTACTGATAATAAGTATACTTGTATTATCAAAGATACTGCGCCTGAGAAGACGGCATTAGTAAATAAACATTTCAAATGCACATGTGTCTTCTTTACTCCATGTTCTGGTTTGTAATGATAATATAACGAAAGAGTGTTCATGAGTCCCACGTACCCTGAGGTACTGTAAGTTCATGTTCTGGTTTGTCTAAACATTGGGTGTTTGATATGTCCAATGAGACACTGTAGCTAGCTCGGTAAGGGGTGAGTTGGTTGCTAAGGTAAGTTTTGGGACATCCTAATTTGCCGAGGTTCCACTCCTCTGTGCACAGTTCTGTGTGAGTACAGAAACCCTGCAACATGGCGCCCAACGGTTTCGGTGGTCTTATATCATGACACTCGAGTAGTTTATCGTTCATGCCTTAACCCCTTCACGTCCGTTTCCGGAAAACGGGGTGTCGGTGAAACCTACCTATTTTTTGAAATAGGTCTTTATTCAAGCTTGATTCTTTCTTAAACGGTTTCTTTGAATTACTGCCCAGTTGTGCTACAAAGTATTCTTTGTGTTTTCTTATTTCCAATTCTGTAATGGCGGCAGCGGTGGCTATTGCGCAGCATAGTCGCGTAGCGGTACGCAACCATCTTCAGACGTACCAAGTCCCAGTAGATGGGATGGCTGTGATTTTCGTGGTATGTGCAGATCCGGCGTTTCCTTACGAGTTGTTTTACTCTTGGGTTACGTTTCCGGCTGTGGACGCTAATTCTGGTTTGTTCCACTCCTACACCGCCTCGGATGTCCCAGCTGAATATACGCCGTACAGGGCATTGGAAATACCTATTGATCATTGGCAGCATCGAGTTTGGTTTGATGGCGCCCTCCCCCACTCTATGTCCCCTGCGAGGTTAGGTCCACTCTCAATTCCAGGTACTAATTGGCCTGCGTTGGGTGGCTTTACCCCGCACCCGAATCACGGGGCTTGCACCCTGGCTGAAATTCGCAGGCTGCATGTAGTTTCCATTTCCGTGATTCGTGCTTTAGTGCAATACATTGGTCGACATCTTCCTGGTGGTCCCCAGGGGGGTGCGGCCGCTCCCATGGAACGAGGCGGTATGCGTCTCAATCCAGTGATGGTAAATTCGGTTTTTGGTGCGCGTCCTGTTGACAACGATGACTTCCCATTCTGGCTAGCAGAGAAGTTTGATCAACTGGAGGCGGTTTTTCCGAATTCTACTCCTGCTGATAAACATAGAATGTTAACGATTACTCTACCGAAGGATATTACTCCTGAACTTGCTGACTGTGACAGCTGGGGAAAAACATTTGCGGCAGTTTATACAAGGTGCTTCGGCACCCCGTCTATGACTGCCCTGCCTGAAATCGTTAGACGTGTTCAGAATGATCACGGTCCAGAGGCAGCGGTTGAATTGGGTATGCGCCTGTGTGGTTCTTTTGAGATTGTAAGTGATCTCATTCTCTCCAATGTTAAAGGAGATGCAGTTAACTTTCAGGTGTCGAATGCTTTGGCTGCTCTGCCCGATGCCGACAAACCCCGCCAGTTAGCAAAAATTGTGGTGGCCGCTTATAAAACGATTGGCCGCACAAGTAGAGGTCTAAAATATTTTCCAGTAAAGGAGAAAAAACAACCACAGGGACAATCTGCAGTGACAGATGCCCAGCCCAAGTCCAAGAAACAAAATTGGCCTAAAAAACAGACACAGGGGAAGCAGACAACGCAGACTCAGGGTAATTTTCCTGCAATACAAGCTCCTGCGCCACCCGAAAAAGTTTATGATTTGCGCGACCGCGCGATGATTAAATCGCCTGATCGTTTTCAGGGTTCTGATCAACGCTCTCCTCGTTCCTTTCAGGACACATCGGCTCCCAAGACCGGTGGAGGAGGAGGGGGTGGACGTGGACGTGGTGGCCAACAAGGACGTGGTCAGTCCCGCCAGACGGACGGCGCAGTGAAGCAGGAGGATTCTACGCCTAGGCGTCCGCAGTTTGCGAAAAAGAAAGTCGCAGCCTTAACAGCGCATCGATATGCCACAGATAGTGAGAACGCGGCTTCGGAATCTGACGTGGGCTCTGACCTTGCTGGACAGCGCGGCGGAGATAACCATAGTCAGAGAGGCGCTGCGTCCACTACTGAGGGTGACAGCGACTGATGTCTACGTTGTGATAGAAACAGCGGATACGAGACTTGCTCCCCCTGAAAGACTATATGAAATTGTCCTGTTAATTGAGGGTGACATACAGCGTACCGTTAAAGGTGTATTTTGGGAGAATCTGTCTTCTACATATGATATTTTACTATCGGAGGCTGACTGGCCCCCACCTTTTGTGCTCGCGGCGCCGCGAGGGGAGGAGGTAATCCTACCCAGTTTCGCGAACACTGTCTCGAAAGAGCATGCGCAGCATTTTGCAGAAGAGTGGGCTCGGGCTCTCGCGCCGGCTCTGTACCGTAACCAATGTGGTTGGGATAAATTGTCGCCTTGCCACGAAATTCCGTTGCGGTCTCAGCCGCAGCCTCAACCTCAATATCCCATTCGGCGTGAAGCAAAATCTTCCGTCGCGGAAATCCTTGAACAATTGGAATATCAGGGAGTTATTGAAACGTGTGTGTCACCGATGAATAATCCCCTTTTTACTGTGAATAAACCTGACGGATCATATCGTTTGGTTTTGGATTACCGGCATTTAAACTCGCATTGCCGTAACTGTGCAGTACAGAATACCCACGGCTCTGCCCTAGTGGATAGTCTCGTGCGTAAGCGTTTCAAGACAACGCTTGACATATCCAATGGTTTTTATGCCCACAGATTGGACAGCTTTAGCTCCCAATGGACCAGTTTTACAAGCGCTGGAGTCCAAAAGCAATTCCGGCGTCTTCCAATGGGCTACAAGAATAGTCCTGGTGTATTTACCGCTCGAATTGTCTCTATTCTGGAGGCACTCGACCCTGATGCTTTTTCGTATGTGGATGACATATATCTCACAGACGACGATATTTGGGAGCATCTGTGTCGTGTAAATTCTCTTGTTTGCAACTTCGCAGACATGGGTTACAAATTCAACTTTGCAAAATCGCACATTGCTGAACACACAGTGTTGTTTTTGGGCTATGAGCTCAACAATGAAGGTAGAGGTTTGGCTCCTCACTTCTTGGAGAAGTGCGCACAATTGCGCGCACCAACAACTCTGAAAAAATTACAATCCTTACTGGGCTTTTTGAATTTCGGCAGAACTTACATTCCGGAATATGCCCAGCGTATCAAGCCTTTGTATGCTTTGATACAACCAACTTTCTCAAAATCATGCTGGCTGCCTGAGCATTCAGCCATTTTGCAATCCTTGCAGGCTGATCTGCTCGCTTCTAAATATTTACTGACTCGTGATAACCACACCAACCTGGTCATAAGAATAATTCCTGGGAGGGTGGGTTTCACTTACCTCACTTTTAATGAAGGTGACACAGTACCTATTGCTTACAAGTCACACTTGTACACCTCGGCTGAGATGCGGTTTCCCACCATAGAAAAGGTTTTAACTGCTGTACAGATGGCTATTCTAAAGGAACGAGCTCTGTCACAGGGGAAACGCATGCTAGTGGTAACACCCTGTCCTCATTTGGAGGCAGTCACGAAAGCCAGTGTACCAAATTCAAAAGCTTTGCACCCTCGGTGGATTCAGTGGGCTGCGTCATTGTCATCCTCGGATGTCATGTTTATTTTTGACGCTTCCTTACGGTCGCAGGAGTTCTTGCAGTATGAATTCGTTCACCCTGCTCCTCTGGCGATGCGACCTTTGGAGGACTTCCATTGCATCATTTACACTGATGGGTCGGCGCAGGTTGCGCATGGCTCTAAACATGCCTACGTTTCCGCTTGCGCCATTGTGGTCGGTGCTATGTTGAATGATGAGTTCATTTCCAGGGAAGTGCACACGATGCCCCTGGGAGATTGCACCGCACAATTGGCAGAGCTTCGTGCTCTATTACTAGCGTTAGAGTACGCAGATCCAAGTGTTACTACTCTAATTGTAAGTGATTCTTACTACTGTGTCCAGTCTTACAATGAAAACTTGTTCTTTTGGATTCAAAATGATTTTCATGATTCCAAGGGTAGCACAATAAAACATAAAAAGATCTGGGTTCGAGTGGCAGAGCTTAAGGCTGTGTTGCCACTCGTTTATGTGATTCATACTCTCGGTCATCAGCGCGTGGGAGTTCACGCTGTTGGCAACTCGCTTGCTGATGAAGCAGCGAAATCAGCAGTATCTACATACTTAGTTGCAGCAGTTACTAGGTCGAAAACCAAGATTGATAGCGACATCTTGGCAGCGATTGCTGCCTCTGAGAAGGGAAGTAAACATCCTTCGGGATTCCCTTCGAAGTATAAATACCACTTAAGTCCCGAAAAGGTTCCTTTTGTGACAATTCCCGATGTTGGGGAACGGCTGATTCCCAACTCGGATCGCAGAACAGACTTGATTACAGCGGCTCATGAAGGTGTGGCGTCTGCGCATGCGGGCGTCTCAGCCACTGTAACGCAACTACAACAACGTTTCTGGTGGCGGGGACTGTACAAACAGACGCGTGATTATGTCCTTCTTTGTGACATATGCCAGCAGATTAAACCTTCAACTGCTACGCGTCCGCCTCAGACTCAGTTGTACATTTCTAATAAACCACTAGGCTGTGTTTATTTAGATCACTGCGGTCCATTTTCATCTGATACTGCGTATAAATACATCTTAGTAGCAGTTGACTCATGCACACGCTTTGTGTGGTTATGGCCACATCGCAGTGCTGATTCCCGGACTGTCATCAGAGATTTGCGTATCTTTATAGGGATTTTTGCCTGTGGTACCTTCCATTCGGATCAGGGTCCGGCTTTCGCCTCTAAGGCGTATAAGGATGCCATGACTTCGATGGGGGTCCAAGTCAAGTTTTCGTCACCCTACAGACCCGAGGGTAATAGTGTAGTTGAACGAATGAACCGTGATTTAAAGCAATCTTTGACAGCCCGAGTTATAGGCACTGGCAGAAATTGGCTGGCTCACCTCTATGGCGTGCAGCGTGCTCTTAATAATCTCCCTAGAAGGTCTCTGGGTGGGCGGACCCCATACGAAATGCTCTTTGGCATCAAGATGTTCGTCCCTGACCTTGACGGTCTAGACTCGGTGGTTCGCGCCACTTGCTTTGACGCAGATGAACATTGCAATGTTTTACAGAATCTACAAAAGACGAGAGACACTCTTGCAAAGGAACATTTGCCCTCCACATCGGATGATGCGTTGCAGATCCCGGTAGTTGGCTGGCTACCCCAAGTTGGAGAACTGGTTCGAGAGAAGATCGACAACAAGAAAGAGTTTGGTCCCTCCTATCGAGCTCCGGTCCCAGTGCTTGGAGTGAAGGGCACAAGAACAGTCATTTTACCACCACTTCCAGGTCGTAAGGAAAACAGGTTTATTTCTATTGACAATGTCAAGATACACAGAGTGGCCGATTCTTCTTAGCATGACACCGGCTGTTTCCTGTCCTTCCATTGTGAGAAATTCAATTATGCCCACTGCTTCTAATAATGAACCTGAGGTGGCCATCGAATTACCTGCTGTTTCCAGTCCATTATTGAATAATTTACCAGGAACTAACCTTGATGAGACAGACTATACATACCCCACTGATTTGTCCATGCCTGACCTGCAAGCTCGTTTAGCCACGGAATCCAGATTTTCATTTGACTCTGCTTCCCTTGCCTCGAAAAAACCCTCTAAAATTGCATTATATGCTAGCCTGTTTAAAAAACATTTTTTGATACCTCCTTGGATATACATTTGGCTGGTCCTTTTTTCAGTTTACCTTTTTATGTCAATTGGTTTTGTGTTTTATTTTTTTCGGATTATGAATGGACACTATGTCGAGGAGAGAACTTGCATTACTCATTTGAATGGAACTTTGGCCCCACTTTCCTCTTCACATTCTACACACAGATTAAAAAGAGACTTGACTTTGGTTAACATCACAGCGTGGCCTGTTCTGGATGGAATCGCGTGGGATGCAGTTCGTTTTCAGATTCATGGTCCAACGGAAGTCGTTAATGTCCCTAATGTACTAAGAGTTAATATGGGGGATGTGGTGAAACAAAACATTCGTTCTGATGATTGGGATGTTAATGCTGTGGAAAGTTTGTTTTCAGATTTGAAATATTATGCTGCTTTTGATGCTGAGGATTTATATTTAGAATCTGCTAATTATGGTGAATTGTTCTGTTACCAACATTATGGCAATCACTTCTTACACAAGACATCTTCCCGAAGGGATGCGGTTAATTTTACTCAGTGGGAACATTGCCCAGCACCAACACAAGGGAGTTCAGAAACGTTTCTTAAAAAGTATACTTATTTCACTGACTTTAATCAGTCCAATCCCGAGTCCTTTTATTTTAAATTTCAAAAACAGCCACTGTCCAAGGTTCGACTTACAAATACAAAATTGTTATATTCAAAGGCCTTCCTGGATCAATTAGTTTCTGGAGGGTATGAGTTATGGAAGGATACCATAGACCTTAAATCAGTTTGGGGCTCAAGGGCCTGGCAGGTACAAGGCACTGAGGCTTTGCACCGTGCATGTCTCATCCCAAATCATATGTGGTTTTTAAATGAAACCATTTCCCAGACCACGTGCTTTGGATTGGCTACATCTAAAAGGTTAAACACTCCGTCTTTCCCGGAGTTGGAGGAATATGAGAATTGGAGTAATTTTACTAAATTGTCCATTAGAGAAATACAGGCTCTGCTTCTGAATTCCTCCTTTAACATTTCCAGTATGAACCCCAAGGGTTGGCTGCTTTGGCACCGTGGTGCTGATTCTTGCCAAAAGAGATTTTTAAATATGACTGACGGTTTTAGGGCTGTTAGATCTGATCCCCGTTTTGATTTGAGTCATACTGTCACCTCTTACTCTGTGGGCAAGTTGTGTCAAGCTTGGCTGAAACATTCAACTTTACCTGCGGTTAAGTATCACCTTTCCAAACTGAATGCAGACGTGGATTTGAATGATTTCATTAAGGGCCCAGCTAGTGGCAGGTCGAAACGCTGGTTATATGGTGTTTACAATGAAATTTGGAAACTCTCACAAATTGAGGCTGCTTCACGCCTTAGGGCTATTGATCAGGCAAATCTTGAGAAAGTTCTTGCAGTTGTTGACAATAGCATTAACGTGCTTTCCTCTAGAATTTACACATTAGATAATATTGTGTCGTCTGTTGTTGATATTGTGCATGATGAAGTGTCTGTATTATACCATGGTCAAAATCAATTACGTTCAATCATGCAGTTTGCATGGACACTACAGACTCTAAAAATGGGTAAAGTTCCCTGGGGATACATGAACGTTTCCTCTTTATTTGCACCGTTTAATTTGACAGACAAACAACGCTTGCTTTCAATGCGTGATGCTTCCTTTTCTATGCTCCATATTGAAAGATTGGAATCTTTGCCTTTTTCTGTGGCAGAGACCACTGCTGCTACGTGGCTTATCCACGGTTTAATAACGCTGCCTTTTGCTTTATATAAGTTTTCAATTTGTATGAAATATGTGCCAATAGGTCGTTTTGAACCCTTAGGTAGCGGTTTTCTTCATGAGGTCTGGTCACTCCCATATACATACAGATGTTTCAAGGATGAACAAGAGGTTTATCTAACAGGGGATGAGTGTACTGAGACGCCAGATCATTCTTTAATGTGCAGACACATACAGTTACACGGTTCATGTAACAAGGACAGACCGAATATGGCTTGCGTTTTACAGGGCACGCCAGTTCCTGCTATCATCCCCACGTTTAAATTGTTAGAGAATGGTAGTTATTTAATGCTCAATAATGAAAACTGTTGTGGTTTAATTAAAGGTATAGCTTTCATAGTAACAGTTAGTGAGCGAGTTATTTGCTGCAGAAATGTTCTTTATCCTCCCACACGTGAACATAGGGAGTCTTCCATTTGGCCACAGATACCGACCTTGGGAGCAGAATTCAGCGGCATGGCTAGAATAAGAGCTCTATTGTCCCAGAAAGAGGTGGCCTTGAGCTCGGCCCGTGAAACTTTCGTGCTTCACATTGCTAACACCCGCACGGAGGTTCAGGCTCTTTTAAACACTGATTTGCCCTTGCATTTCGGAGCTATGGTCCGTTCTATCTTTAACGCATCCTCCACAACGGGCCTAGCACATTTTTTTAAAGTTGTTAGCGGTGGTCTCGTGACTTCCTTTGAGAAGATTTTTGGAGTCATCCCTGCTTTCTTCCATTCTATTTTTTCGTCCTTATTTGGAGGGTTCCCGTTTTTACTTGCTTTAGCGGCAGGCGCATTGGTGGTTTTCTGCCTTTTTAAATATGGATGCCCTTCCTGTGCAAGACCACGCACAGCTACTACTGACGCGGTTTCGCAACCGCATGCTTGATTATTATGGCACACTGCCGTTGGCGACTCTAAGCACGGCGTTTGGATTATCTTTTCGGTTCTCCTATTTCACCTGTGTCCAGCCTGTATTTCGCTGCCTGACCTGTGATTTCCTTTGGGCCATTGATTTGTGTCTCTGCGGACCAGCATCTTCTGACGTCGATTTTGATCAACTGATGAGTCCTATCATTACTCACGAGTTGGTTTGTTCTGACGAAAGAATTATGGCCTTGGCGGTGGCACATGGACTAATGGGTCCCTGGGATGTGTTGTCGGCAGCGCGAAATTTCTTGGAACAAAGTTTTCTTGAAAACCCACCGAGCTGTCCTCTGATGGTTATAGAGGATCCGGTGCTGGAAGATCACGTATGTTCCTTTCATCTTTTAAACTGGATGGCTGAACTGTTTTCGGATGAGGACAGTGATTTCCTCCTTGAGGCTGTTGCAGCTTACTTTTCATATACGGTCTTATCATAGACACTGCCTCAGATTGGCATGCTGATTGATAGCATTTCCTTGATTTTATTGACTTTTGGTCAAGACATTTTTTTTGCTTGCCTATTGGCTTGAGCCACATTATATTTGTGGGCTATTTTTTAGCATTAGTTTTTATAATTGAATTTTTATTCATGCTCGTTTATAAATGGATTCTGCTCTCATGTGATGGCACTTCTGTTACCTTATTTAGTCCGTTCTCGGATCATGGGGGGGTGTTGTATAGCTCCTATATATCCATATTTCGTGTTAAGTTAGCATAGGTACATTTCAGATTTAAACGCCATTTTTCCTTTCTTGCAACTTCTGCACACGACCCTCATTTGTTGACTTAGCTTTCAACCTAGTAGTTTGCCGTGGTGAATGTGAGAATAATATGTTATTGCTCTGATATCTGCTTTGTTTAATAAAACATGTCTGCACGGAGAGTGCTGAAGTTTCAGGAGCAACACGATATGGAATTGTTATGAGGTCTGATCTCCACGCCTTCATAGTCATAACACAAGTGCAGCCTTTGCCAACTTGGGCTTGAGGCGGGATTGATATTGCTTTGCAGGAGAATAGTTAACACACACTTGATGCGGTGCACATGCAGAGAGAGCTGGTGTATGCTGATGTGATTCCTTCATGCTAGGACACTAAGGTATGGGCCCGCCCTAAAACAACCCAAAGAGACCTTCTTAGATAATAATATAATATATGTGTTAGGGAGGGTGAGATATAAGTGTTGTTAACTCTTATTCATTACAGCATGTTAACATGCTGTCACCATTCGCTTTTTATGTCTTAGTAACTATGCTGATAATTTTGCTACTGATAATAAGTATACTTGTATTATCAAAGATACTGCGCCTGAGAAGACGGCATTAGTAAATAAACATTTCAAATGCACATGTGTCTTCTTTACTCCATGTTCTGGTTTGTAATGATAATATAACGAAAGAGTGTTCATGAGTCCCACGTACCCTGAGGTACTGTAAGTTCATGTTCTGGTTTGTCTAAACATTGGGTGTTTGATATGTCCAATGAGACACTGTAGCTAGCTCGGTAAGGGGTGAGTTGGTTGCTAAGGTAAGTTTTGGGACATCCTAATTTGCCGAGGTTCCACTCCTCTGTGCACAGTTCTGTGTGAGTACAGAAACCCTGCAACAATACTCTTAAGTGCATTATAATCCTCACGGTTAATGGTAACTTTGGTTTGGCTTTATCAAAACATGTTGGGTTTGGTGACAAACACTTTGGAATACTACCCCCCCCCCCCGCCAGTTCTGGTGGCGGGGGTAGCATTCCACCCTTCTAGAGGGAGAAGACATGTACACACTTACTTACCCGGTAAATGTTTAAAAGAGCCTCAGCATCACAAAATGGATGCTGCTGCCAAAGACACAAGTCTGACCTCCTGCTGCTGGATGAAACTCCAGCAGGGGAGGTCTGGACAATAGGTTTCCTGTCCAGGGAGGTGCCAGCACCTCCCCAGACAGGCTTTAGTGTATTGGGGCAGGGTGGGTTGCATTCAGTGAATAATGCTTTTCAGACACTGCCTGGAGCACACAAGGTGCTCCATGCATTTCCCAGTTCAAACCGGTTGCTGGGGCACTCAGCCCCAGCTCTGGCGCGAAAGTGGACCTCCCCAGGTCCTCCCATAGATGGGACCCTAGAGTTAGTCCAAACCCTAAACTTAGTATAAGTATAGGAACCCAGTCACTAGGACTTTAGATCACCCTGGATGAAACTCTGAATACAAAATCTTGGACCTATGACATTCCATATCGACTGGAAGACGGAAGAAATCTCCCTTGGGGTCAAGGAGTGACCCCCCTGTTCAAACAGGCACCAAAGAAGCATCTTGCCGGTCTGCATTTTCAAGTCTCCAGACGGATGCCGAAGAATCTGAGACACAGGACACAGACTTCCAGACATCTCCGAGGCGGACACTAGTCCCCAGCGAAACTGAGACCTGTAGCTATCACGAGAGACGTGGGATGGAACTCCTGGACATCCTGCAAGTTTGCAAGTGCACCTACTTCTGAAGTTTCCCGAAGTTGTGCATTGGGTTATTTATTGCCCTTGCCCGAGCACCTTTTGCACCGAAGCTGAGAGGCCTGCACTCCACGAGTGCTCCATGGGCCCGCTTTTTGCATCGCAGCTCGAGGCTCCTTCGCGATCTCTAGTCCCTTGGCTAGTGGGTCCCCACGAAGGACAATCCTTTGTTTCAAGAGCTTTCCTGGTTGCTCCAGACATGCTCCGACTCCCCTCCAAAGGGTGAGTCCCTCAGATCTTGCAAGTCTGCACCAAAGCCAATCTTTTCATCTTGCATGGGTTGCTGTTGCCAAGGCTTGTTGGGTCCAATCCGGATACAGACGCTGCAGCACTCAACATCCGACGTGGGACAGCTTGAATCCAGCTCCTGGTCGTCGTTGACGCCTCCTGGACCTCGTGGCTGAAGAGTCAAGCTTCACCTTCTTCACCGTAAAGCACCAGACATTGTCTGGCATCTTCCTGTCGCCATCCTGGTCACTGGCTGGTGACCCAGACTCTGTCTCCTCTGCTTTCAGGTTCTTCAGATCTCCGATCCACCCTTGGATCCACCCGGATACTTTTCCTCTGGTCGCCTGCAGCACTTCTTTGCAGATCTCCATAGAAAACAACGACGAAACCCGACACGAAAAGACACCTATGCACCCGGCTTCCCTGGGTGAGGTAACATGAGTACTTCGGTGCTCCTGTGGGTCTTGAATTTCGAAGTGTCTAGTTCTGAAGGGGTTTCACCGCAGTCCACTCCTAAATGTCCTAAAACTTTAAAACTCTAACTTAAACTTTCTCCATTGAAGGCAATGGTGATTCGGGCTGTGTTTAGACTCTGCATGAGTCCCCCGTGGGTCTCCTGCGTCACTACCTTGGGTGGTTCCTGGTTGCCCCAGCGGTTCTACAGGCCCTAGGCCTAACTTCTATCCCTCACGTGGTTCTTATACCACTTTCTTAGTATATGTTTTGTGAGGCCACTAGGGCAAAACGTATACTGTGCTAATTTACTGTGCTATTTAAAGTTCTTGTATTGTACTTTTGCCTCTAGCCACATAAAGAGACTAGTAGGGTGTGATTAGAATAAATACATATATTTTATATATATATATATATATATATATATATATATACCTGGTGTGGTGCTCTTATTTGATTATTCAAGAGATTTTAGACTGGTAAAACAAGCTAATTTACATTCCTTCAAGACTTAGCCTGAAAGCTGCTCTCCACAGCTACCACTAGGATAGCTTTCTATAAAGGTTGTCTAAACCTACCATCAATAAGGGTCGTTTGGACTGGTGCAAGGTGCCCACTAGAATAGTGGACATCATATGCCAGGCCAACTTCTCAGAACAGGTGAATGGTCTGGTGCGTGTGCTGCACGCACTTGTGGTATGACTTGGCTTTTTATTAGCCAGTCGTCGAGATATGGGAAGACATGGATGTTTTCTCTTCTCAAGTGTGCTGCTACTACCGCAAGACACTTTGTGAAAACTCACGGTGCTGTAATTACTCCGAAAGGGAGGACTTTGAATTGGTAATGCTGACCGTCCAGTACAAATCGCAGGTATTTTCTGTGAGCTTGGTGAATGGGAATGTGGAAGTAGGTTTCCTTGAGATCTAGGGTAGCAAGGAAGTCGCCTTGTTTTAACAGAGGAAGGACCTGCTGTAATGTGACCATATGGAAGTGGTCGGAGTGTATGTAAAGATTTAGGGGTCTCAGGTCGAATATAGGTCTGAGGGAGCCATCGTTTTTGGGAATAAGGAAATATAGGGAGTACACTCCTGTGTTTTGATGGTGTACTGGAACTGGCTCTATTGCATTTTTCTGCAGTAGAATGGCCACTTCTTGTTTTAGGAGTGTGAGATGCTCTTGTGACATGGGACGCTGCCTGGGTGGTATTGTTGGAGGAGTGGGAGTGAGCTCCAGGCAATAACCGGACTGAACTATTTGTCTCACCCACCTGTCTGTTGTGATGGAATTCCAGACAGGTAGGAATTGTAATCTCCCCCCGACAGGAGTTGAATGGTCTGGGGGGAGCGGAGGGAAGTCACTGTTTGGGAGTGGAGGCAGTACGGGTGTCGTTACCTCTGCCTCTACCTTTAGTGTTGTTGCCTCTGTATCCCCCTCTGAAATAACCTCTATTGGGCGAGGATTGGGTGGGTGCTTTGTAAGAAGAGGAGTCGGTATCCATTGGAAAACTTCTGGAGGCGCCCCTGTAAGAGGAGAGACGAAAGGACGCTCTGGGAGTCTGAGTTTGTAAAGCTCCCATGGGCTCTGCAGGGTCGGTATCTTTCTTCATTCTTTCTAGTGAAGTATCAACTGTAGGACCAGAAAGATGTTGCTGGTCAAAAGGTTGATTAGGAATACTGGTTTGTACCTCTGGTTTGAAACCAGAAATGCGCAGCCAGGCATGCCTACGTAACAGTATGCCAGTAGCTATTACCCGGGGCTGTATCAGCAGCATCCAAAGCCCAACAGATGAAAGTATTAGTGATTACCTTACCCTCTTGTATTAAGTCAGAAGCCCGGGTCTTATATTTGTCTGGCAAATGTTGCTTAAGAGTTTCAAGCTCATCGTAGTGAGCCCTATCATACCTTGCCAAGAGAGCATGGGTGTTGGCAATTCTCCAGACGTTGGCCGCCTGAGATGTCATGCGTTTGCCTGAAGCATCTAAAAGTTTGGACTCTTTATCAGGGGGTGGAGCATGCCCTGTTGTCTGTGAATTAGCTCTTTTCCTGGCGTTTGAGACCACTAATGAGTCTAATGGTAGCTGGCCCTTGATGTAGGCTGGGTCAGTTGGAACGACTTTGTACTTTTTTTCTAACCTGGGATTAATTACCCTGGCCCTGACGGGGTCTTTAAATACCTCAGCTGCGTGTTTTACAACCCCTGTAAGCATTGGTAAAATGGTTTCGGATTTTGTGTGATGGTAATAGTGTGTCCATAAGGAAGTCGTCCTCCACTGGATCAGTGTGTAGATCGACCCCATGAGAAGTTGCTGCTCTATGAATGAGTTGTGTGAACCCTATAGTGTCATCTGGAGGAGATGGCCTAGAAGGGTATGCGTCATCGTGTGGTAGATCTGGTGCATTATAATCTTCCCAAGGATCATCTGATGGCCCAGGAATATTATCTGGGTCATCTAGGGGTTGCTCATCTTCTATCTCCCCCCCCCCCCCGAGTAATCATCATCCTCCTCATCATCTGCTGGTGCAGGGCTGTGTGGGATGAATGGTGAATGTGCTGGGGAAATGGCAAAGTCTGGTGGAAGTGGTGAAGGTACCCTGATAGGTGAAGGTACCCTGATAGGAGAAGTTTGAGCATGTTTTTTGAGAGGGACTGGAGGTGTGAGGGAGGGTCCTGTTTTCTTTTAGCAGGTACAGTAATGGCATGTCCAGTCTTTGGATAAATAAGAAGAGTCTTTTTTTTTGGGATCTGGATGGAAAAGCTCTTCTGTAGAAACATTCTTTTTCGGCACCCACTTACCTTGCTTGGGGCCGAGTTGTTTAGAAGGTTTAGCAGCGTCTATTAGAGTCTTTGGAGCAGATGTTAGTTTCGGTTCCGAAGACTTGTGGTCAGAAGCTTTCTTCAGCTCATGTTTTTTGTTCGGATCGGATGTTTTCGGATCCTGAGTTATTGGTTCAGAACTGTGTTTCGGGTTGACTACTTTAGGTGGCAAAGTGTGACTTTGGTTGGGTTGGTTTCAGTACCGGAGTTGTTTTCGGTTCGATATTTTTCGGTGTGGAAATTGGTTTCGGTACAGAGCTTGTTTTCGGCTCGACTGATTTGGGTACCTAGGTTTACTTTGGTGCCGGAGTTAGTTTTGGTTTAAGGGCTTTTTGTTGCTCGGGACCGACAGGCTGACTCGAGCCCGAGTCGCCTAGAGGCTTTTTGGTATTTTTCGTTGCCGGGCCCAAAGGCAGGGCGTTGAAAGTTTGTTGTCAGTGTGCACCTGGACCCGAAGGTGGAGGTGGAACCGAAGCCTGTCCCGGTATGGGGGTGTGAGCAGAGTCGACATTTGCACTCACGACCTGTTGACCAGCTGGAACGGGATCATCATCGTCTGCTTGTTCTTCGGTTCCAGAAGCTGAATCCTCTGCTTTTGAAACGACTACGTCTTCCTGCTGTTGTTCTTCGGACTCTAGATCGACTGGAGTTTCGTCTATGATGAGATCTGGTGTCGATGAAGAGGACTGTGCCATGACTCTTAGAGCTCGACGGTCCCTGATAGTTTTCTTGGACCGGAACAAAGCTCAGAACTGGCAATCTCGGCTCTCGTGCTCTGGAGATAAGCACAGATTGCACACCTCATGTAGATCAGTGTGGAGAAATTTGTGTCCACACTGAGGGCACTTCTTGAAGGGTGTTCTTTCGATGAGCCGAAGGCCCACTGGCGCAGTTCGGCTCAACGGCCCAGTCGATCGCCGGAATCGAGAAGTGTAGGATTTTTGGACTCAAGTATGAAGGAAAGTGCGATCGAAAACTATACCAGCAGTCGAAAGATCGGTAAGGGGAGCGAGCGACAAA
Source organism: Lissotriton helveticus (assembly GCF_964261635.1). NCBI lineage: Eukaryota > Metazoa > Chordata > Amphibia > Caudata > Salamandridae > Lissotriton > Lissotriton helveticus. Next base: position 13,230,088 of record NC_136070.1, read on the forward strand.
CACAAACCGAGCCCAATGGCGGAAAAAAACAATCTGAAGATGAGTCTATTCCCATGCGCACTATGCTCCAGAGGAGTCATCATCTACCATACAAAGACTCTTCCAGGACAACAACAAAGTGTAATCATCCGGGCCCACCACCAGATGGCGATCTGTGCATTAGTGTGTGATCCGCAGCCCATATGCCTCGAACATGTTATTTTCTATTGCTTTGTGGACAAGACAGATTGTTTAAATGATAATTGTTTGGTTTTTGCATGCAGTTTAGCCACTGGACAGAAAGTGATGTAATTTCTGCTTGATATGTCATGCATTAATAATGCTTTCACCGCTGTTTATTAGGATTTTAACAATGGGTTTAGTAGATTTTGCAAGGTATAATCCAAGACGGCACTAAAATATGGCAGGATGAGGGCAATAAGTGCAAAAAGGACTAAACATAATCCAACTACATTGCAAGTTGTAATCCATTTTACTCCCAATCGTTTAACTTACTTAGCTGTTCGAGGTGACACTATGCTCAAAGCCCTTGTCCTGAATGCAGCTGCCCTATGGTTCGAGCACAGTGGAATAGCCGAAGGCATCATGGTATCTATTTCCCACTGTCAATGGGTGGCGCGTCAGTGGGTGGCAATCCGTGACAGTGAGGCCATGGTGACTGCGAAGTCATAGGTTACCCAAACACTGGGAGCAGAGGTGAGGTCGGGAGGGAAGGGGAACTGGTGCATGACTCCTCTTACCGCGGATGGACATCCAATTGGGAAACTCAGGACCCTTCTTAGTAAGAACAAAACCCATTGGCACTGGGGATAATTGAGAGGGAAGGTTAGTGCAAACACCATAAGGAGCACAGACAGTGCAGGTTAACTTGGCAGGTGCGGGTCTGATATTGGGAGAGATAGAGAACCACACCTTGGCCCCCTTAGACCTACTCTTTTACCTCAGTTCACTCAGCAAACAGCAAAGATGCCATGGAAGAGAATCACTGGTAGGCCCACTTTGGCCAACAAGAGCCTACGGCTTTGGAAGGAAGGGGCTCCCTCGGTAGGGTGCAGGCCTGCTCATCCGAGGCCAGACCCAGAGGAAATAAGAGCAGGGACTCATTTCCACGAGAGAGGGTACACATTTTCAGAGCCAAAATCACTCAGACGAGGTACTTAAGGGGCGAGGCTCCCAGCAGGAGAGCCTATACAAACCCAGGCTTCTTTGCAATCAGAACACCGCTTCTCCACTGGGCCATACGCATGGACTCCTTCCTGCTCCAACGGATCCCCATGGGACCAACGCGTGAGGGGAAGAGATGAAATTGTGGGAGGAATTAGATTCTTCTCACTGTGATGTAGACCCTCAGAAAGGGAAAAGAATGCTGAATTCAAGTATTGCTATTTGTAGAAATGGAAGAGACCCCATAAAAAGTGGACGTGTGTCATTGTAAAGCATTCTAAAGCTCCAATAACACAATTACAGAATACAGATGATGGGTTTTGTGTATTCATGGTGAGATTTTTACACTGGCCACTTGGGCTTTGCTGCTGCAAACTGCATTATTGAGGGTGAGGGCATGGGGGCAACCAAGTCTAAGGGCTCAGAGTTGCTGTTGCAATGGCCCAGCGGACTAGGGAGACTCCTTGTGATTGGACCTGCTGATCTGCTGAGTTCTTCCGGTTGCTTGATGTCCATAAGAGTTATCGACCACATGTTCTTAGACATTCCCAGAGTACGAATATTGCTTTTTGCGCCTTTGTTCATTCATACAGTGACAAATCAAAGCAGTGTTGAAGTGGAAGGAAAAAAAGGAGTGGGACTCTGCCCATCAGGTGAGGGTGATTGCTGGGAGGGTAAGATGGTATCAAGACAGGTGAGAGTTTATTTGCCTTTCAGGAGCATACATGGTCCAGTTAACTTCAAAGTATCAGGTAGAATTAGAAAATAAACAGAAGTCTGGTTTAACTTAAAAAAAAGTAGCAGAACAGGATACGATTTCCTAAAAGTAGTGAAATAGAAAAGTAAAGGAACTTAGTTCCCATTAGTTCCCGCTCACTTTGATCTCTGGATTAAAGTGAGTGCAAGTATGGGTACCCAAAATGGTGACAACATAAACCAATAAAGCACAATTCTTATGCAGAGAAGCACAAATATCTAAGCACACTCATACAAGCACTGGCCAATCAAAGAAGAGGGGGCATGTGGCATCCACATCCAAATTTGAATGGGAATAAACACACTCGACAGAGTAACAGGTACTTGTTTTCTCGCTGGGGAGGCGGCAGCAATGCGAGTGGCAGGGAGGAGGGTTATTGAGCAGCGTTAATGAGTAGCAACGCGCTTCAGTTGCCTCTCATCAGAAGAGATACTGTGCGACAGGCTGTGTACGTAGTAAACCGCTCCTCTCTTCAGCAAACGTCGAGCAGTGACTCTGGCCTGCTTGCGTCTGCCGCGCCTGCGTTTTGTTGTCAAATCTACCAGGCTGTGAGGCATGGTGTATAAAAGTGCGAGGCCTTGGGCATCACCAGTTCGTCATCATCTTCCAAGTCGGCCTAGCTGTAGTTAGCGTGCAGCCAGAGCCTGTCCCACCAGAACCAGCCCTGTGAATCTGGAACCGATAAATTGAAAGCGCAAGCGTGCCATGCGCACGTTTTGCTGAACGCTCCAGCCGTACGCTTGCACATCGCTTATCCTGGCGCGTGCACATCTCCTGTACCCCTTCGCTAGCAAAACCGACGACAATAGATCTCGCCAAAGCAAGCAGTGCAGGTGCTGCCTCGCTAGGCGAGACCTAAAAACCCGCACTAGGGGGGACATTCAGCCTCTTAGGGCTGTGCGGAAGGAACAGATCAACGGATTGCCGGCTGTCGTGTTTCTCAGAATACCTGGGTGGCTGGTGGCTCCTGAGGGTTGGGACTGGGCTCAAATCTATGGGGTGGCCAAACGCTGGAGGGGGTAATCCAGGACCTCTGGGGTGGCCACACGCTGGAGGTGGAATCCAGGACCTCTGGGGTGGCCATACGCTGGAGGTGGAATCCAGGACCTCTAGGGTGGCCACACGCTGGAGGAGAGATCCAGGATGTGAGAAGTTGGCCTGGTATATGATGTCCACTAGTTCCAGTGGGCACCTTGCACCAGTCCCAACAATCCGTATTGATGGTAGGTTAAAGACAACCATTATAGAAAGCTATCCTAGTGGTAGCTGTGGAGAGCAGCCTTCAGCCTAAGTATTGGAGTGTAAAGCAGCTTGGTTTGCCAAATTGTAAACTTTTGAATGTCTACATGAAAGGAGAACCACACAAGGTATGATTCTAAGTTGTTTGACAACAAACACAACATGTTTCCTTGCAGCAATTCCAAAGTTCGCATTTACCACAAGGTTATAAAGCACTTAAGAGTATATGGTCTGGCTGCATCACAGAAAATAGATTCCGAAGGCTGCAGAGGGGCCCTGCTCATGCTTGGGCACCCTCTCACACAAAACCAAGCACCCTGCCTTCGGGATTGATAAGGTCTGCCATAGGAGTGACTGATAGGTTTGTATGTGCAGTGATATAAGGTAGGTATGGGTAACCTATATCTTAGTGAGGGGTGCATGCACCACCTTACCCAGGCTGCAGTAGCAGTCCTGTGGTGTCATTTTGGAAGGCTTTCCAGGGGTGGCATAATACATGCTGCAGCCCCTGGTAGGCCTCTGGGGTACCTATGCCCTTAGTACCTAAGATACCATATACTAGGGACTCATAAGGGTAACCCAGTAACCAAACTGGAGTGTACCTAATGTACATGCAATCAATTTAGAGCGGAAGCAGCTAGGCTGGGGTCCTGAATAGCAGGGCCACAGCCAGACTAAAGTCGAGAAACAGTGAAACACCAGCAAAAATTGGGGGTAACCATAGTAAGCAGATCCTACTTTCCTACATCCGGGACCTCTAGGGTGGCCACACGCTGGGTGGGGGTGGGGGGTGGGGGGGGGGGGGGGGAGTCCAGGAACTCTAGGGTGGCCACATCTGGAGGGGGGATCCGGGTGCCAAACTCGTCCCCCAAAACCCGCTCAAAGCTGGACCGATCCTATGGATAGGCGCTTTGAGAAGTTGGTTAAACTCGCTCCTCAGCCTTAGGTTTCTACCCAACATATCCAGTTTCTGTGCGAGGTCTGGGATGGAGGAGCTCGGGAGCATCGCTTTGTATGTGATGCAAGCTGGTGTATCAGTGAAGCAAGACTGAGGTGCGAACCCCCGCAGGGCACTTACAAGTGGAGTCATTCCTGCTCCAGAGCGGGTATACGGCCTGATGCCGGTGGAAGATCGCTCGGAGAAGGTTTAGGCGGGACTTGGGTAGACGGGTTATTCGACTTTCGGTATTTTATTCATATTATCATCAGTACCGCTGCGGAGGGAGTTTAAGGGTCTAATAGAACGGCCTTCCTCAGGTGAAGCTGATGCTGCGGTGATGACGTGGCAGTAGGGCCCAGCTCAGCAGCGCCTCCTCATGGGATAGGACCAGGGAACACGTCCTAAAAAAAAAGTGGGGGGACTAACCTAGTTAGGCAGTATGCAAGTGACATCACAGCGCGTGACATCACAGTGCATGACATCACGACGCGTGACATCACGGCACATGACATCACGGCACATGACATCACGGCACATGACATCACGGCACATGACATCACGGCACATGACATCACGGCACATGACATCACATGTTGTTATATTCCATATAGGTACCCTTTATATAGGCGCATGTAACACCGCAACCTTTTGCCTATATTCTTCCCAACATTACATATATAACAGTTCTTAAGGACTGACCTTTTACCTCGCTACAACACTGCATTCAGAACGAGGGTTTTTCCCTAGTTCGAATCTCATACATTATGCATGAGGCTTCTTGGAAGCGCAGCAGGACTGACATCTCCTGCATAATATCTATGTTAAAGTTCAGGCTTGACGTCATCCTTAGGCCGACACAGTAACACAGCAAAGTAGGACCCCTGGGGAGACCTGTGGGTGTATATACATCATGTCTTGCTTAGAAAGACAGAGGTGACTGAGACTTCCCTGCTGACACACTGCCCAGTGACGCTGAGGTTCCTGCATGAAGACACTCCAGCTGACAGTGGTCTAACATCCCTCGCGGGGTGCCCAACTCGAGACCAGGAGGGGGTCCCATAGTCTCTCATTCTCAGGTAAGGGGGTTGACGAGATCCTAGAGGGATTCTTGGCTTAACACCTACTCCGATGCTAGGTACATTTAGGTGCATCTAGTTAGGGAGGTATCGTAGGAGTACGCACTTTTTAGCATTTTATGTACTTGTATATATCCAGGACAGCTGCAATATGATACAACTGTACCATCCTTTTACTTCCATAGTACTGCTAATCATACATCTCTGCTACTGTCTAATGGTTGCTGCAGCTCATCTACTCTACACTAGAATAACAACTGTTCAATAAATTCTTAATGACAAACGCCCGGTATGTTTATTCTGTGTATCTCTGAAACAAACTAAGTGAGCACGAGTGACTGAGCGAAAGGTAGTATATTGCTTCCACGATTCTGAGGGATCAGGGTCGTCATGTTCTGAGGTTGCCAGAAACTATTCTCTGCCTGGTAAGAGGAGATTATAGTGGCAGTGTGAGCTCGCTGATACAGACAGGCCAACATACCAGGTAGGGGTGCACGGAATCAGTCTGCCACCAATCCCACCGTTTATGTTATCCAGACGCGCAGATCCTGTATAGGATATATAGGAACTACACGACAATGTGGCATCACAGGAAATGACATCATAGGAAGTGGCATCACAAGCCACAACTTTAATATACTATGTAGGTGTGAAGTAAAGCACTCTGATGCTCTGCTTTGGGATGAGTAGCGCTATACAAGAAAAAATAGTAGTACTTAAATTAATTCAACGCATCCTCAGGGGTAGTAAGCGCTATATAAATTACATTTAGTTTTCTGTAAATATTGGGCGAGGACAACACAGCTGACATTCTTACAGTGCCAGAGCCAGAACATAGTGAAAAGCTGCCTCTCAAGTATGTGTGAAGTGCTAACAAGGTGTGAGCCTTTGTTTCCCCTCTGCTTCATTTGCATCAGGTGTGAGGCTCCCGACTGCTCCCAACCAAGAAACTCGAACAAAGGAGGCCTGATGACGCCTCATATCTGACATTTGTTAGGAGCCCAGCAGGAGTCAGAAATAAGAAAGCCCCATCCCATGTTTGCCTGCACGTTGTTGTGGATCGAAAGAAGGCAACAACGTGTTAAACCAGGACGAGCTTACCACATTATTCAGTGGGGCCCAAATTCTTTGCAGAGTGGACAGCGTTCACCCTGTGAAAATAGTGAGTGGATGCCATCCACCTGCGTGTACCCTCAACTCGTGCCCTGGATGGGACAGACCCTCCCTAGTCTATGCTATGGCCTGGCTTGGAGCAGTGTGTTGCAAGCTTGCCCCCCTCACAAAGGGCTGGAGACCCTCTTACCTGCAGTGCGCTCCGCCAGGCCCGCCTCGGAGGCAGCCTCTTGCAGCTCCAGCTCCACCTTCAGCGACTGCAGCTCCAGGTCCCGCTCGGACAGGGCTTCACGGAGCTGTGGAGAGAAGGTCTCAGGTGAGACAGGCGCGGCACGTGCCCCCGAGCGAGCCACCAAAGACTGCAGCATCCCCCACTGTACAAACACATCTGTCGAGCTGTCCCTGTTAGATGCACTGCACCCGAGACGGGAGCGCCGCACCCGAGACGGGAGCGCCGCACCCGAGACGGGAGCGCCGTACCTGAGACGGCAGCACGACTGGAGCACCGTACCCGTGACAGTAGTACTGTACTCAAACAAGTTACTTACCTTTGGTAACGCATTATCTAATAGGAACAATATCTAGCAGCAGATTCCTTACCTAAGAATTTCCCAGGTGTCAGGCTGGATCTGAAAACATTTGCTCGAGCAATACCCCTAGCCCTGGTGGCTCCATTCAGCTCGGCATGACGCCGTTAGCGTCATTCATGATGTCGTGGTCACCTATATAGGCGCCAACCAGGTGCACAGACGGCAGTGCTTTTGACTTTTCCAAATCGGAAGCTCAGAGCCATGAAGTGACTGACGAAAGTGTGAGCCAAAACTAGGGTCCTGAAAAAGGGAATATGCCTAGCCCTATCACATGAGTCTGCAGAGTGGGGAGGCATGGGTGGGGCTGTAAGGAATCTGCAGCTAGATAGAGTCTACCAGAAAATGTGTCACCAGAGGTAAGTAACTTCTTCATCCGATAGAGACTTCTAACTGCAGATTCCTTACCTTAAAATAGATAGCCAAGCCGTACCCTCCTAGAAGTGGGCCGCTGACAAAGTCATCACACTAGAAAGTCCTGCAGGACTGAACAGGCAAAATGCCCATCCCTGGGGACCGGAGAGTCCAGGCAGTAGTGTTGGGCAAATGTGTGCAAAGATGCCCACGTTGCTGCCTAAAAGATGTCCAGGACTGGGACACCCTGAGCCAAGGGCGTAGTCGCAGCCTTTTCCCTGGTGGAATGGGCCCTTAATCCCGGAGGGGCCGATTCTTAGCCAAAGCATAGCAAATCTTTATGCAGAGAATGACCCAGCGAGAGGTGGTCCTTTTCTGCACTGCCCGACTTTTTTTTAGCTCCCACGTACCCCACAAAGAGTTGGTCTTACACCGGAAACTCTTTTGTGCAGTCAAGGTAGAACGCTCCTCCTCTTTAGGGGGAGCAGAAAAGGTGGGCAACGTGATGGACTGACCCAAATGGAAAAGGGTCACGACCTTTGGAAGAAATGGAGCACGGGTGCGAAGCACCACTTTATCTGCAAAGGTCATCATGTAGGGGAGGCTTACATGATAGCGTCTGCACTCACTGACCCACAGGGCGGATGTAATCAACACTAGAAAGGCTGTCATGATGGTAAGCAGCCAGAGGGGACAGTTGTGCAAATGCTCGAAGGGAGCGTGGGCGGAAACAAGTTACCTAGCCCTTTCATGAACCTATTTACAATTGGAGACTTAAAGAGAGAGGGTTGGTTTGGCAGCAGCAAAAAGCGGACAGAGCAGAAAAATAACCCTTAAGAGTACCCAAAGCAGAGCCTGCTTGGCAAGGATAAGAATAAAAAGAATAACAGTAGAAAGAGAAGCAGAAAGAGGGTCAACAGACCTTTCAGTACAATATGATACAAACTTTTGCCAATGGCAGGAGTATACTTAATATAGCGTTGCATACTTCGGGAGGAAGGTCGAAAACCATCAACTGCCCCAGTTCAATCTCCACGCACGGAGGCCCAGAGTTGATAGGTTCGTGTAGAGGACCATCCCCTGCTGCTGCGACAGAAGATCCTCTCGAGGGGGCAGCCTGATTGGAGGATCGATACTAATCTTCAGAAGCTCTGGATACCTGGCTCTCCTCGCCCACTCCGGAGCCACAAGGATGGCTTGGGCCCGGTCGCTCCTGATCATCTTCAGAACCCTGGGAAAAAGTGATATGGGCGAAAAGGCGTACAACAGGCCTGACCTCTCCAGCCCCAGAGTGCCACACTGCTGACATTGTGCATTGTCTTCGGGGGCAAACAGATCTAATCAAGGTTCTCCCCACTGCTGAAAGAGACCTTGTGCCACCTCCGACTGGAGACGCTACTTGTGATCTGCTCGGCATCGATGGCTGAGTTTGTCTGCCCTGGCGTTCAGAGAACCTGCCAGGTGTTGAACCACCAGGGTTATGCCCTGTTGTTCCAGTCATGCCCAGAGAGGCAGGGCCTCTTGACAAAGGGTCCACGACCCCACCCCGCCCTGCTCTTTGGAGTACCACATTGCGGTGGTGGTGTTTGTGACCACCTGCACTAACTTCCACTTCACACAGCGAAGAAATGCTTTCAATGCCAAACACATCGCTCGAAGCTCCAACAAATTGATGTGGAACTCCGACTCCGTTGGAGACCAGTGTCTTCTAATCTCCACTTCTCCAAGATAGCCGCCCCATCCGAGAAGTGATGCATCCGTCATGACTATATTATGTGGTTGGGGAAGAGAGAGAGGTCTGCCGTTGACCCAATCACGGTTTGTCAACCACCACTGCAGATCTCTCGCTGTTCCCTCTGAGATCTGAACCATGTTGGTGAGATTCCTCCTATGCTGCGCTCACTCGAACTTTAGGTCCCACTGCAGAGCCCACATATGCCATCTGGCGTGATTTACCAACAGGATGCAGGAGGCCCAACAGCTTCAGAGTCAGTCTCTCCAAAATCCAGGATAGAGGCTGAATATCCTGGACTCGCTGCAGTGTGAATGTGGGAGACAACAGCCTGGGACGAGGACGCCTTCAACAGCCAGTCGTCGAGGTAGAGGAAGACTGACAGCCCTAACTTGCGCAGATGAGCTGCGACCACCGCCATCACCTTGGTGTAAACACGAGGGGTGAAGGTAAGGCCACATAAAAGCACGGTAAATGGAAATTGGTTGTGGCCTACCTTGAACCGCAGATAATGCCTGTGGCCCGTCAGGATGGGAATGTGAAATATGCATCTTGAATGTCCAACGCTACCATCCAGTCTCCTGGGTCGAGGACAGACAAGACCTGAGCCAGAGTGAGCATCTTGAACTTCTCCTTCTTGAGGAAGAGTTTGATGGTCCCAAGACCTAAAATGGGCCGTAACCCTTTGTTCTTCTTCGGAATCAGAAACTAGCGGGAATAACAGCCACTGCCTAATTCTGAAACCGGGAACCTCTATATAGCCCCCTTGACCAGGAGAGCTGTAACTTCCTCTCGGAATAAAGTTAGATGAGCCCCCACCAGCGGTTCTTGAGTTGGCGGAATAGGAGGAGGAAAAGAAAGGAAAGGAAAGGCAGGGAATAGTCCTCCTGAATGATCGGCAAGACCCACTTGTCCGATGTTATGGACCTCAGTGGGGGAGATGATGATGGATTATCCATCCCACTGGAGCGGCGTGGTCTTGAGGGTCAGACTAGGAGTGCTTGGAGGGTGCGGCTGCAGAGGGTGGCTTCCATTCCTAAAATGGAATGAGCCGCGTCCATGTCTCCGCACAAGTTGGGAAGCCTGCGCAGGACGGTGGCTGGGATTCGGCTGGCACGGCTGAAATGCCCTTCCGTTACCACGAATGGGTGAACGCGAGACTGGCCACGAGGTGTTGTAGAAAGGCCCAAGGATCTGGCTGTAGCACAAGAAGCTTTCAACACTTCCAGCGCCAAGTCTGCCACATCACCAAACATACCTGAACTATCAAAGGAAATGCCCATCAAATAGCCTAGTCATCACCTGAGAAGCCAGATGTCCTAAGCCAGGCGAGGCGCCGTAAGGCCACCGTTGATGAAATCGCTCTGCCCAGTGAATCAGTTGTATCAAATCCACACCTGATGGTGAATTTTGCTGCCTCCCTCCCGTCCTTAACTGCCTGGGAGAGCACAGCCCTGGTCTACTCCGGGACTTGTGGCAGTACTTGCGCAAACATCTCCCAGAGGGAATTGGAGAAACGGCCAAAAAAGCATGCAGTATTCACCAACCACAATGCTAGGCTGGAAAAAGAAAACATCTTCCCAAGTGATTCCAATCTCATGGATTCCCTGTTCGAAGGGGTGGAAAGAAACACGCTCCTCATACCAGTCCATCTGCTCTGCAGACATATCCTGGTCTCCTAAAGGGGCCATAGACCCCCCCCAGTCCTCTCTCGTCTCTGAAACATCATGAAAATGCCCCGGAAACAACAGAGAACACCTAGGTTCTACGGACGCCGATCCAACTCTGTGTTGTCGGGGATAAGGATGGGGCTGGAGCTAGTGGCGGCCCCAAACGCACTTTGGGTCTGATGCCAGGAAGGTGGCGTTGGCACGACCGGCGTCATTTCAGAACCGGATCCCTGAGGCCCGAGCAGCACCGTGGACACAGCAGACTGCGTCAAATCTGATGGGTCTCCTCCCGACACCGCCTGGCCGGAAGGCTCACTTGAGGGTTAGGCCCACTCAAATATGCGGCGCAGGGCCTCCTACAACTCTTTAATTTGAGTGGGGTTCGCTACGGCTCCTAGAAAAGGAGGGAGGAGCAAAGATGATCCTGGCTTCGGCTTCACAGAACCGTGCCTAGAGCGTCAGTGCTCCTTACCTTTCTCGTCGACGGACGGCAGCCGAGGTGAAGATGAAGTCCGCTCAGACTTCTTCTTCTTGTGCCTCTTTCTCGAGAGAACAGAGGACCTTGAATGGGAGGACGAGGACTTGGGGCTCCTGGGAGCAGTTCCATGTCCCTCTTCTGTGATTGGGACCTCCGCTGAGTCTTGCTGGATGGTGTTGACTGTCAGGCTGCAAGGAATTTCACAGCCTGCTCTCGCAAAGCCTTCACAGCCATGGCCCAACAGTCCAAGCAAGACTTTGAGTCGTAGTCGCGCTCGAGACACCAAAGGCAGATGGGTGGGGATCGGTAATCGTCATGGCGCGCTGATAGGCGCCACATAGTTTAAAACCAGTCTTCCTTGAAGACATCCCTCGACACATCATGGAAGAAAATCATGAAGATGACAAAAAATTGAAAAGAACTGTCAAAAAGCAGCAGCTGGGTAGCTCTTCCCGGATAGGAGCTTAGCTGGCGTGGAAAGTAAAAAACTGACAACCGCGTGCCTGGGTGGCGCCTATTTAGGTTACTGCAATGTCATAACGTATAGTTTCTTACCTGTCAGTGTGGTTTTACAGCTTGAAGACTTTCTGGATTCACTATGCAAGGCATTATTTCGGCATATAGTGGTTGGGTCCGGAATTGTAGTCTTTTTTTCTTTTTTTCCGTGGCCCAGATGGGTGTCTACATACCACCATTTGGTGTCCTTCGTGACGTCGACGTGCTTCCTCCAGAAGCTCCCGCCTTTGGTCGCCATCTTCGGATTCTTTTTCCTTGTCATGTGTTGTTCTTATCTTTCATCTGATCTTCCAAAGACTTTTTTTTAGTTTTAATCCCTTTTCTCCTGTCTCATCTTTCTGGGGAGGTGGGTGGGTTCGCTAGTGAATCCAGAAAGTCTTCAAGCTGAAAACTACACCGACAGGTAAGAAACTATACATTTTGCAGCGTGAATCTTTCTGGATTCACTATGCTGTGCATAGACTTTGTAGCGGTTTGTCCTTATTGTGGTGGTTGGGTGGAAGATGAGCTCTGGTTACTGAAAACGTGTTGTAAGACCTTCTGTCCCACGTGCGCTTCTTTGTTCATTTGGATATCCACACAGTAGTGCTTAGTGAACGTGTGCACTGAGGACTATGTTGCTCCTTGGCAAATGTCTTGAATTGGTGTGTTGGCTAGAAACGCAATCATTGCTCCTTTCTTCCTTGTTGAGTGAGCCTGAGCTGCTCCTTGTAACAGTTGTCCAGCTTGTTTGTGGCATAGTTGTATGGTTTGTGTAATCCACTGTGCAATGGTATTTTTGGTCACTGGCTGTCCCACAAAACTGCTGGCAAAGGACACAAAGAGCTGCTTTGTCTTTCTGCAGTCTTTTGTCCTTTCTATATAGTGCATCACAGCCCTCTTGGCATCCAGTGTGTGCAGCGCCCTTTCTGCGCTTGGTTTTTGGAAAAAACGAGGTATTTGGATTGTTTGGTTGATGTGGAACCGAGACACCACTTTCGGCATGAAGTGTGGGTCAGTTCTCAATACAATCCTATCACTGTGTCTCTGCAGTTAGGGCTCTTGAAATGTTAGCGCTTGCAACTCACTTACTCTTCATAGTGATGTGATAGTCACTAAGAAGGCCGTCTTTAGCGTGAGCATGTGCAGTGTAGCCTTGTGAATCAGCTCAAATGGTGCCTTCATTAATTGAGTTAGCACTACGTTGAGGTTCCATGCTGGTGCTGGCAATCTGTTTGGAGGTGCGATTCTCTTTGCTCCTTCTAGAAATCTTTTTACTACTTGAGGTGAAGAAATGTTTCCCCGTTTCCCCGTTTCTCCTCTTGTGTAAGCCACTATCGCCGCTAAGTGCACCCTTAGGGACGTGTAGCTTAGTTTACTTTGTAGTAGATGTGTTAAGTATTTTAGTACTGTTGATTCTTTTGTGATTTTCCTTTGCAGTTTCTCCCAAATGCACCATTCGGAGAATCTTTCCCACTTTTCTACATAGCATTTCCTTGTGGTAGGTCTTCTCGCCTCCCTGAGCACTGCCATTGCGCTCGCCAGTAGTTTGAGATGTGCAAACTCTAGGCCTTCAGGAGCCATGATGTTAGGCTGAGGCTCTCTGGCTCTGGGTGTAGCACCCTCCCGTTCTGCATTGTTAACAGGTCTCTTCTTCGGAATCTGTGTGGTGGTGTTTGTGCCATTTATTTATTTTATTTATTTATTTTACAGTTTTCTATAGCGCGAACAAAGACCCGTGGGTATCAGAGCGCTTAACATCATATGGTCTGAGTTACAACACAATATATATAATACAATAGGATCGTCCAAGTCTGTAAGTGGAAAACGATAACTGGATGGACTTAATTGAAATTTAAGTTACAATGAGCTGAGGTGATATTTCTTTGCGGATCGGTCAGTCACATCCTGCTTCCATATAGGGTATAATGTAATAATCAGCGGCACGTCTTCGGTAGAGTTTGTCTTGTTATGGGAGGAACTTGCTCATAAGATGGTTCTTGATTTCTTTCTTGAATGTTATCGTGTTTGTTATTTTTCTGATATTTGCCGGAAGGGCGTTCCATATCCTGGGAGCTACGCCTGAGAAAGTTATCTCATAAGTTTTTTTCTTTTTAAAGATAGGAGGTTTCAGGAGTTGATAATTGGCACTCCTGACAAGTCTGTTTCTTCCTGATATTTCTATTTTGTGGGCTAGATATTTAGGTGTGTTGTGATGAATCACTTTATGAGTGATACATGCCATTTTCATCTGTACTCTAGCTTCGTACGGTAGCCAGTTTAAGGCCTTCAGGTGAGGCGAGATGTGATCAAATTTCCTAGATCCTGTAATAAGCATTGCTGCTGAATTGAGGCAAGCTTTTAGTGGAGATGTTGAGATTTTTGGAAGGCCAGCAAGTGTAGTACATCCATATTCTATCCTAGAGACAACCAGAGAATGCACAGCTAGTTTCAAGTCTGTCTCCGTTAAAAAGGATTTCATCTTCCTTAGATAGTTCAAATGGAAGCGGGCGTTTTTTGCCATGGATTTAATATGTGTTTTCATATCAAGGTTCTCATCCAATGTGATTCCGAGAGATTTCGCAGAGTCTACTAGAGTTGGGATGCAATTTAATGCAGTAATCAATTTACACCATTCTCTCACTAAGGGATGTTTTTTTTGTGGTGTAATGAGTAAGAATTCTGTTTTGTCGGCGTTGAGCTTAAGATGATTGTGAGTTAACCATTTTAGCGATATTTTGAGGGCGTCGTTCATTGTGGTTATATCTTCCAAGCTAGCAATCTTGATGTAAAGTTGCATGTCATCTGCATACATGTGAAAGGATATTTTCGAATTCCGTAGAATTTCTGTGAGAGGTTCGATGTATAAGTTAAACAGTGACGGAGATAATGTGGATCCTTGCGGTACTCCGATTGTGTTGGGACAAGATGGAGATAGTGCTTGATTTACTAAGAATCTCTGAGTTCTGTTCATTAAAAATGATTCGAACCATTTCAGTACTGTGCCAGAGATTCCCATCCTGTTGTGAAGTCTGATCAGTAATTTTTCGTGGTTAACCGTGTCAAATGCAGCTGACAAGTCTAGGAGGATGAGTAGACAGGATTGATTGCGATCTAGAGCTTGAAGGGCATCATCGACAATATGTAGGATTGTCGTTTCAGTGCTATGGTTTGCTCTGAATCCAGATTGGCAGTCATCTAGCAAATCGAAGTTGTCGATGTGTTTACTCAGTTGATTTTGTACACATTTCTCTATGAGTTTAGCAAGAAAAGGGATGTTGGTCACTGGGCGATAGTTATTTGGATCTGTTGGGTCCGCTGTGGGTTTTTTTATGATCGGGACTACTTGTCCCGTCTTCAAGCTTTCAGGCAGGCATCCCAGAGATAGCGATGCGTTTATGATCTCTGTCCATATTGGGATCATAGAATGGCTGATTTCTTTTAAGCATTTCGATGGTATTGGGTCGTTATAATGGTTATTGGGTTTTGTGGTCGCAAGTGTGATAGCCAGCTCCTTATGATCTAATAATTTGAAGGTGTTCCAGTGTGCTTTGTTTTTAGTCGATTTGTTTGCATGGTTCCGGTCAGATAGTGTTGGTGGCGTGTTGTCTTCAATGTTATCTGCGGCGGTCTTAAGTTCTTCTTCTAGCTTATTGGCTTTGTTAATGAAGAAGGTAGAAAATTCATCACAACTTAGTTGTGTTTTAGTGACCTCTTGGACAGATTTTGTCAACTTGTTGGATTGTTGTTTTATGATTTCGAATAATTTACGAGGTCTGTTTTTGGCGTTGTCCAATTCTGTTCTGATGAATTCCTTTTTTGTGTTGATGATCTTCTTGTTATATTCCTTTCTAATTTTTCTAAGAGCTTTCAGTGTAGTGGGGGAAGGGTGTTGTCTCCATTTTCTTTCTGCTCTTCTCAGATTGCGTCTTTCTTCATTCAGTATTCCGTTGAACCATGGATTTTTATTCTTTTCCGTCACTCTTTTTAATTTGAGTGGTATGGTGGTATTGACTATTTCCGTTACTGTGGTGTAATAGTGGTTTGTTAGATCGTTCACATCTTTCAAGTTTTCAGGTGTGTTTAAGTTTCTCTTGAGACTTTCCGATAGCACCACCTCCATATTGGAATCCCTAGTGTCTCTAATCCATCTTTCCATTTTTGTAGGTTGAGTCTTTTTTATTTTCTCCCGTGAAGGTATTCGGAAGGTTATAGCGTGATGATCTGACCAGTCGCACTGTTCAATGGAGAGGATTTCGATGTTCTTATTCTTCGAGATAATCCAATCCTGTGTGGCTCCTTTTGAGTGAGTAGGTTGAAGACATGCTTGGGATAGATTCAGATCGTTCAAAAATTATTTAAGGGCGTTGACCTGTTTGTCGTTGTTGTCATTCCAACGAAGGTTGAAGTCGCCTAAGAATATATTATTAGTGTCGGAGTTGGTGTTAGCAGTGATGATCTCCATCAGTTGGTCAATGAAGTTCATATTGTTTCCTGGAGGGTGATATAGGGCATGTAGAATGCAGATCAGATTATTTGTAGCTCTAATGTTAAGCCCTAGGTATTCGCATGATTCAAGGGGGTCGGATTGAAATTGGCCAACTTCTAGGGTCGATCTATGTATACATGCAATACCTCCTCCTGTTTTTATCTGTCTATCTAATCTCAAAATGTTGTAGTGCGGTGGTACCAGAAGGTCTAATTTTGGCGATGAGGATTCAGATAGCCATGTTTCAGTCAGGATTGTTAAGTCTATTTCTTGTTTTATGATGATATCTGCTATGTCTGAAGCATGTTTCGCTGCCGATCGACAGTTGATTAACAGACATTTGAGAGATTTCTCCGTTCTGGTTGAGGTTATGTTTAACGGTTCCGTGGTTATTTGGATTTGTTGAAGATTGTTGAGGTTTAATTTCCTTTCCTTTCTCGTAGATGTTCTGTTAGTGTCTATCGTTACTCTTTTGATTTCCTGAGTTCTCATTGGGTCTAAAGTTTCGTATTCCTGGAGTAGTGCTGTTATCTCTTCTTCTGTTAGTATGTTATTATTCCTATCTGGTCTGTTCTGTCTGTCTGTCAAAGGTAGAGATCTCATGTTGTTTTCTTTTATAGATGTATTTATTGATTCTCTGATGAGTTTTATTTCATTCTGCGTGTTCTTTGAAATATCAGAGTTTTTCTATCCCTATCTTCGAGTTTTGTATAACCTCTGCTATAGTGCTGATTTGTGTTTGGGTCTCCTGGATAATTCTCATGACCTTGGGTGCCATATTAAGAATAATCTTCCGTAGTTTTCCAATTTCAATATTTCTGTTCCTGCGTTTCTGTTTGGAGCACTGTCTCTTTGGTTTTTTGATGTATCCCTTCGGTCTATTATTATCTTTCTCATTGGTTTTGGGGTTATTCTTTCTATCATGTTTTGTTGAGCCATAGTTATAACTGTTATTAGATAAGATTTGTGTTTTCTTTGAATTGTCCTCGATTGATGAATTTTCCATTTCGTCCATGGTTTTAGATTGAGGGACTGGATCCGGTAGGATATTCGTTGGGCCGTTGGTTTGTACAATTTCCTGTTCTTCTCTGGTTGGAGTAACGTTTATAGAGTTGGTGTCGGCTGAACTTGAGTTGTCCGTTGGTGTATTCTGGACTTGTACCAGCCAAGTGTCTCTTATTTGTTCCTGGTCGAGGTTGATTGGGCTATTACTTATAGGGTTATTGTCAGATGAGACGGAGTTGTCCGTTGTCCGATTCTGGTGTTGAACATGTCTTGCGTCTTTTCTAAGTGTGGCTTGATCCTGTTCCTGGTGGTCTCTGGTTATTGAGCTGCTTGTGGAGGGAGTGTCAAGTAGAACGAGGTTGTGATCTGATCTGCTTTGGTGTTGGAGTGAGTTCAAATTCTCCACATTTCTCTTTAGAATATCGAAGATGTGGTCGAGCTTTTCTAGATCGTCATTAGAGCCTTGGATCAATATTATACCATTCTTAAAGCTAGTTAAGCAAATGTCAGCTTTGAGTTTATGTGAAGCCTTGGTCATGAATTTTGTTCCATGTGGGATGTTGGTAGTGGTTTTAATGTATAGCAGGTTTGTAAAGGTATTTCGCCATTTTGCTCTTCTTCTGGTGAAGAAAATCATATCTTTTAGGATGACCCATTTAACCAGACAAAAAGAAGTGTCGGCAATCAAAGTGTCAGGGTTTCTCCTTAAGAGGTTATGCTTACATTTTTTGGCTGCATTTTTGGAGAGATAAGAAGGGTATAATATGTTGTAGGCGTTCTTGCCTATCCGTTCCAGGTGATTGTCATCAATCTTGAGATAAGATGGATACGTTGTAGAATACTAAAGTTCTCTTATCTTTAAATAATAATGTAAATTATCTAACTTCTATTAAGAATTAAAGCAACAGAAGTTATCTTTAGTAGTTGTAAGTTCTAAGTTCCACTAGAACTTGCTCACTTCAGTGTACTTGATTAGCTGTTCTTAGTTATGAACTTCTGGTGATCAAAGTGGACTTTCCAAGATGTCCGCCGTTTTGGTCGACTTTCTAAAGGCTGAATACCTTCTCTCTTTCACTTCATAGTGTTTGTCCTCTTTCACTTTCCATCCTCTATTTAGGATTTGGAAATGGGCTCCTTTCTCTGTATCTATTAGTTGGTTAGTCCTTTTTCATTTCTACTATTTGTGAGAACCAGGACTGTCTGGCCCCACTGAGGTGATATCAGAATCAGCGACATGTTGCTGATCCCACATTTGCTGAGTACCCTGTGTATCAGTGGTATCGGGGGGAAAAGCGTATGCAAATGACCAACTTATCCATAGCGCATTCCCTTGTGTCCAATGGTCAGGTTGTCTGGATGCGAAGTGTTGGCATTCTGCATTTTGGTGTGTTGCAAATAGGTCTATTTATTGTGTACCCCACTTCCGGAATACCTTCTGTATTTCCTGTTGGTTGATTCCCCATTCGTGGGATGCTGACGTCTGCCTGCTGAGTCTGTCTGCCTCCACGTGGTATTTCCTTGGGAGATGTATTGCTAGCAGGTCTATTTTAAGTGGGATGGCCCATGTCCATATTTCCTGTGTAAGCTCCGATAGTGCTACTGATTGTGTTCCTCCTTGTTTGATGATGCCGAACATGGTTGTCGTGTTGTCTGTTCGGATCAACATCCTGTTTCCGTACAGCTCCTTCGGAAAGACTTAAGGCTAGGAACATAGTTTTTAGTTCCAGGTAGTTGATGTGCTTGACTGCATCCTGCAGCGACCATAGCCCCCTCCCCTTGAGTTTGTCCATGTGCGCGCCCCACCCCAGCTGGGAGGTGTCCGTTGTGATGGTCACTGTTGGAGTTGGTTGTGTGAATGGCTTCCACTGTGATATGTTTTCCTTCTTCCAACACGCTATTTCCTGATGCACTGCGTGTGTGACAACCACTAGTTCTTCCCAACTCCCTGTTGCCGTTGACCATTGCTGCTGGATCAATTCCTGGAATGGTCTCATGTGGAGTCGAATATTTGGGACCAGATGAATGCATGACACCATCATTCCCATCATCTTGCTCACCATACTGACTGTCAGAACTTGCCCCTTGCGGTAAAGACGTGTTTCTTTCAGTATCACCAATGTTCTCTTCCTGCTGGGGAACACTTTGGCCTGTATGGTGTCGATCTCCGCCCAAAAGAATATCTTGACCTGCTCCGATTCTGTTGACGATTTTTTCCAATGGATTGAGAAACCCAGTTGGGTCAGTGTTAGTACGACCTGCTTGATGTGTTTGCAGTCGCTGTACAAACTTGCCTTTACGAGCCAGTCGTCGAGCTATGGGTATACGTGTATTCCTTGCTTTCGGAGGTGTGCTTCTATAGCTGCTAGGCATTTTGTAAACACCCTTGGTGCAGATGTGAGCCCGAATGTCAGTACTGTGAACTGGACGTGAGTTTGGTTGATCACTAACCTTAGTAGACGTTTGTGCTTGTGGTTGATGGGGAGGTGTAAGTATGCGTCCTTTAAATCTATAGTTGCCATGTAATCCCCTTGTTGTATCTGTGGCATTACCTTTTTTTAGGGAAGTCATTTTGAATCTTTGAGTCCTTATGAATTTGTTCAAGAACCTTAGATCTAGGATAGGTCTTAGTGTTTTGTCCAACTTTGGCACGAGGAAGTAAGTGGGGTAAACCCCATTGTTCCTTTGGTTGTGCGGCACTATCGCTACTGCCTCCTTGCTGAGCAGTTCCTGCGCTTCTAGTCGCAAGAGCGAAAGTTCATTTGCTGAGTGTGCCTTGTTTCTTGGTCTCTTGTTTGGAGGTTGTTTTTCTAGCTCTATACAGTATCCGTATTGTATGATGTTTAGTATCCATTTGTCTGTTGTGACCTTCCTCCACTCCTGGATGAAGTCTTTTATTCTACCCCTAATGGTGTTGTGTGTTCTAGGTGTTGCTTGTTGTGGAACGCCTGGCCTTTGTTTTTCTGTATGTCCTTCTGCCCACCCTGAGGTGTTGTTAGGGTGGGTGTTTGCTTTATTTTGAAGTCACTTGGGGGTAGGCTGCTGGCCTCCTCTACGTGTCTGGCCCCGTCCGTTTGAGCAACCCTCGAAAGGACTGTCCCTGCCAGTTCTGCTGCTGTTGTCCCTGCTGATGCTGGCACTGGTTGTTCCCTTGGTAGCTTTGCTGAAACGTTTGGTGCGACGTAGTAGGCACATTACCACCCCTACCACCTGGCCTTCTAGCGGTGTACCCCTTCTCATCCCTCTGAACTGCAGCGCTCCCATGGAGCGTGCCGTCTTGTTGTCCTTTTTGAGCTGGTTTAACATGTCGTCAACTGGTGTGCCAAACAGTTGCTCTCCGTTAAAAGGTGTGTTCAGGATGTTGTTCTGCACCTCCGGCTTGAAGCCTGAAATTCTAAGCCATGCATGTCTTCTCTCGGTCACTCCGATCATTATTTGTCTGCTCGACGGGTCCGCAGAATCTAAGGCCGATTTTAAACATGTATTTGCCATGTTCTTGCCTTCTTCTACCAGGTGAGCTGCTCTTTGTTGGTACTCGTCTGGTAGATGCTTTAAGAGCTGCCCCACTTCCTCCCAGTGCTGGTATGCGTGCCCGTTGATCTGGGCATTGGAGTTTGCGATGCACCATTGAAATGCCGCACTCCGTTCCACCTTCCTCCCTACAAGGTCCATCCTTCTATTCTCCTTGTCTGGAGGTGGTCCGGCATTTGTGGGTACATTAGCCCTCTTCCTAGCCATTGCTGTGATAATGGAATCGGCTGGCACTGAACCCTGTATGTAAGAAGGGTCCTTTGAGGAGTGCTTATACTTTTTCTCAGTTATTGGAGTTACTTCTTTGCACACTGCTGGTTCTTTAAAGGCATCCCTTCCCTCGTGCAGCACACTAGGGAGCATGGGCAGGAACTGGCTCCTAGTTGTTGAGGAAGCAGAGTTTCCAGAAGGAAACATGCCTTGGCCTTCTCTTCCTCAAGTTTCACCCCATATGTCTGTGCAGCCTCTTGGGCAACCAAATTGTAAATTCCTATGTCGTCTGGGGGTGAATGCCTCAAAGGGTAGGTGTCTACTCCTTCCCGCAATTTGGCTTCGAGGTCATGCCACTCCAAGTCTTGTGAGACTGAGGATGTCGAGTTGGGGTAGGTCTGCCGGTCCTAGTCTTATTCGCCCTCAAAATAATAATGAATGAATGAATGAATGAATGAATGAATGAATGAATGAAAAAGGCTTTATTTCGATACGTGAATATCTTAAAAGCAATACATTACAAAATACAATTTCAAGGATTAAAAGATGGCGTGCAATTATAGTTCATAAAACAGTAGTTAAAAATACAATAAATAATTAAAATAGGATTAAATTGAGATGGAAAGCCTTTTTGCTCGAATCATCCAAGCCCATTTTAGGAATTTGGAGACGGCGGACAATAAAAGGGAAGAATCAGTTAATAAAATGCGGAGGGCCACCAAATGATGTCTAGTGCCAAGGAGCCTGCATAGAGGTGCTAGCCAGCGCTTCCTTGGAGCACGATAGTCAGGACATTCAAAAAGGAAGTGTGCCACTGTCTCAACCCTTGTCAGACACACCGCACAGAAAGATGAGGGCTGAGACGTTGGGGATCTCCACCTGGACATCAAGTCAGCCAGAGGTAGGGTGCCCACTCTAAGTTTGAAATAGAGGGCCCTATCCAGAGGAATGGAGATTAAGTCCAGGTAAGGCTCAAGTGCTACTACATCTTTAGTACGTAGAAATGCAGCAGTTGAGTTACAGTGGCGGGGATTGCAAGTGAGTTTATTGGTTACCCAGTCCTAAAATATCTTTTTCAGGGTGGCTTTTGGAGGGGCAGAGCGGGTGGCCCAGCAATCTTCCAGGCCCAACTCCACCAGAAGGTTCTTAATGTCTCTTAACCATTTTATTCGATGCCATCCTTCCATTGCAATTACTTCAGAGAGACCAGCTGCGTAGGAGGCTAGCTCCGGGACCCTCCATAAACGGGCCCACAAAAGCAGAGGCCGCAATCGCGCCTGGTCTATGATCGATTTACAGCCCGTGTCGAGAAGGACGGGGACAGTAGGTGTACTTGTTGGAAGTATCAAGAGATCTTTCAAAAATTTATTTTCTGCTTTGCCCAGTGCCTCCAGATTTGTAGAGCCCCACAGCACCGCCCCATACAGAGCCGATGGAACCCCTCTGGCTTTGTAAATGTCAATTGCTGGGGAGATACAATGTTTAGAGGAAGCACGATGTTCCCTGAGTATGGCGCCAGTCACCCTTTTGTGATTAAGTAGCATCTTATTAATGTGTGGGGTCCAACTCAGAGTTACTAAGGCGAATCCCCAAGTAATCGAACTCGAGGACCCTTTCTAGCGCGACAGAGTTTAAGAGCGGGGGCGGCCCTGGGTTTTTTGGAGGGTTCATGGATAGAAATTTAGTCTTGTCCACGTTAATTATAAGGCCCCTGAGGGAGCAGAACTCCTGGAAACGATTGAGAAGCTTCTGGAGACCCTGCGGTGTTTTGGCGATGAGCAAGGTGTCGTCGGCAAAGAGCAGGGTTGGTATCCGGGTGCCCGCCAGGGACGGGGCGTCTGCAGGTTCCTTGAGCAGATATTCGACCACACCATTCACATAGAATGAGAATAGTGTGGGGGCCAGCACACAACCCTGTCGGACACCCCTTTACACTGGGATTCTGTTGGTTTTTCCCCCGTCCTTGCCCCACCGCACCTGTGCGTAGTTATCTGAATGGAGTTTGACGAGAAGCGACAGGATGTAAGCGGGTAAACCCAGCCCCTGCAGGACCCTCCAAAGCTCCTCCCTTGGTACTAGGTCAAAGGCAGTCTTCAGGTCAATAAAGGCCAAATAAAGACTGCCCTTGCCCAGCACCACCACCTTCCAGTACAGGAGGGTCAACCTAAAAGCTTTTGTTCTATCGTCCCCGTACCTGTGCGGAAGCCCGCCTGGAAGTCTGACAATATCTTGTGCTCCTCGGCCCATTGGAGGATCCTCCCCAAAATTGCCTTCCCTGCCACCTTTTGAGAGGAGTCAATCAGGCTGATTGGCCTGTAGTTGGCGGGGCTGTCCCGACATCCCTTTTTGTAGATCGGGACAACCTCCGCCCCCTTCCAGGAATCAGGTACCGATGCACCCCTCATAATTGCGTTTAGTAAGGTGGCAACCAGTTTGCCCCATACCTTGGGATTGGCACGGAGCAAATCGCCGGGGATCCCGTCAGGCCCCGCAGCTTTTAGTGGGACCACAGACTTGATTACTGCTTCTACCTCCCTCTCAGTGAAGTCATTCATGTCACTGACCGTTAGATCGTTCACAGGGGAAAATGAATCACTAAGAGCCCCTACAGGGTGGGAGTAAAGAGCCTCAAAGTGAGTATACCAGAGCTGGGCGGGGATGTTGCAACTAACAAGCGACCCATCTGGCCTATTCTTATTCTTAATCAGACTCCAAAAGCTCCTTGCATCCTTTCCCTTGCTTGCGGTCAAAAGATCTTCCCAAAACTTAGCCTCCCATTCATTTTTAGCCGCCTTTATGGTCAGGGAATAGTCTTTCCTGGCTAATGTGACTGCAATTGGGGACTTAGTTTTAACTGCCTCTATCAGGGCCGTTTTCTTGTGCCTGCATTTAGTTGTATACCAGCCCTGTTTTGTCCAGGGATCTATCCTGTTGGACGTACTCCGAGCGCCGCTGGGTAGAAAAAAAGAGTTTGCCCAGTGCACCAATTAGGGCACAAAAGACCTGCGTGGCCTCCTTTGATGCACTAGGCAATAGGGTCAGTTTGCTCTGGGCCTCGACCAGCAGGACACCTATAGAAAGAAGTTTCTCGCTGGACAGGGCGATCTTGGGCCATTTTAGCCGTCTCTCATAGTTAGATACCGTAGATCTCGGGGTATTAGGTGCCAGCAATGATCGTTTGGACCTATCCGTATCCATAAGCCACCCTGGAATCAGATCGAGAGACAGGAGATTATGGTCGCTATCAATACTCTCAATAATCTTCATATCGCTCAGGGTACTCCATAAACATACGTCGAGAAGAATATAATCTATTCTCGATGTATGATTGGGCCTATTGTATGTGTGTGCGCCCTGCACATCCGATTTGGACCTCCCGTTTACTGCCCTTAGATCAAATTCCAAATTTAGTGCATTGATCTGTAGAGCCACTTGCGTCCATTTCTTAATGGGGGGCAGGACCAAGGCCGGGATCCCCCTTTTCGCATCCTCCTCCTCTAAACCCAACACATCGTCAAGACCAAGGGGCTCGAACGTGCAGTTAAAGTCACCCGTCACCATGGTGCTCGGGTTCCTTGGCCGTTTTCTTAGCAGGTCTTCCAGGAGTGCTATGGTGTCTGATTGCACTCCCCCCCTTGTACCTCTGGCATAGACGTTATAAATGTCTAACTGGATGCAACCCCGGGAATCCTTCAGCATGATGTTGAGTATGTCAGGGGAGTTTGTAAAGTGCTCCTCCACCCTGCAGTCCAAAGAGACTGCAACCCAGATGAGGAGACCCCCGAGGGGCGCCCCCTCCCTGCCAGGGGTTTGACCGCGGGGATAAAGTGAGACGAATAACCCACCTTGTGACGGGGCTCCAGGGCCCATGTCTCTTGGAATATGCAGATGGAGTAACCCTCGACGAGGGCACTCCATTCGGGCAATTCCAGTTTCCTATCAATTCCGGCGATATTCCAGCTGAAAATCCTAAGAACTGGATCCGTCACAGCTGGAGCAGCGCCGGAAGTTGGTTCGTTCTCACACGCCACAGGTTCCTGTAACAGTAGAGTACTAGCCCCTTCTTGCTCGGGTCGAGCCTGGCTTCTCTCATACATGGGTGGGGGGATTTTGCTGCGTAAAAGGGGAGTGACAGGGGCAGCAAGCAGTCCACTCAAATCGGAGTCTCCCGCAGCAATGTCGTCTCCGGCCAACTCCACAGGATTTGGTTCGTTTCAGTATCCCAGAAGGCTCTGCCCGGTTGGTTGCCAGGCTGCCTGAGGATAGAACAGAGGTTTGGTAGGGAAGTCAAAGTAGTTAAGGCTGTTGTTTTGCCCTGACCCAAAGTCTCGACCAGTCAGAAGTGGGGTTATTCTTGGATAGAAGAATGTTAAATCCACTAAGCTAATTCCCTGCCCCCTAAGATTAGGATTTGAGTCACAGATGGATTATGCTACTCTACTGTCTCTGAAGTTAACCACCACACAATCACCTTCCACTTTCTTTTGACCATAGCCCACCCAGTTCACCCATCTTGCTCCTATGATATGACCATCAAGGCCCCTAGCTAGGGGTTTATTGGCTTCGAGCCAGTGCATAGTTTTGTTTATTAATGCCTGGGGGGATTCATTGGTGTCAGCCTTTAGTGTGGGTACGTTGATCAAAACGGCAACATATGGGTGGCAATCTGGTGGCAAGTTGACTGGAGGAGGTTTGGGGGACGTCTTAGACAGTACACCTTTATGGACAACCTTAGATGTTAGAATTTGCGGTCGCGTTGGGGGATTGCTAGCGTGTGAGGTTGTATCAGTTTGGGCATACGAGGTGGTTTTACTTACGCCCGACCCTGTAGGAGTTCCCTTAGTTGTTGCTTGAACGTTCCTCCCCGGCTGCTCTGCCCGACCCGATGCTTTAGGGTGCTTCAGGATGCTTGGAACAGCTCGCACTGCTTGACCAATGCTACCCACTGGAGAAGGGGCCCTCCGTGGCTCAGCAGGTGCAATGTCGACCGGCTGCGATAATGTTGCATTGGTCGCGAGTGCTGTATCCGGAAGGGCGAGCTGAGACACCAGGGTGAAACTGTTGGGGGAGCTCCCTCCCTGCCCCTCCTCCCTTGTCTTGAAGTGTAGTTTAATCAGAGCTTTCAGCGAGAAAAAGCTGTCCAGGGTCGATTGTTCGAGTCTGTCTAGCCTTTCTCCCATCCCTGCTACTTTATCAACAATCGGGACCAAGAGAGATTTCAGCAGCCCCTCCATCTGGACAAAAGTAACCGGGGCACAGAGAGGCAAGGACTGTGGGGCAGAAGAGGGAATGGCACTGGCGTTAGCAGCAACGGAGCCTGCCCCCTTAAATACAAAAGGGGTGTTAGTTTGATGCTTGGAGAATGAGCCCTTCAGACCCCGTTTCTGCAGTTTCCTGTACCATTTCATGGAGCTCTTTTTAAACGGGCTGACAGTCCTTTTCCTTTTTGTTTTCCCTGTGGTCAGAATCCTGGGGTCCGGCATTGGTTTGTCCGAGGACCCCGGGTCTCTTGCTGAAGCTGGAGGAACAACAGGGCTTGTTATTATGGGGAGCGGTGCCTCAGAGCCGGCAACCTCAAGGTGGAGGGTAGACGATGCAGCCAAGTTTTCCAGTCTATCGATGCTGGCCCTTAGTGAAACAAGCCGAGGTTCCTCCTGTATATGAGGAGGGGTTAGCGGTTGGGCAGGGGAGCTCATGGGGGAAACAGCACGAGCTATGGAGCCCAGGGATGATCTCTTCGACGGATTTAAGTCCAACGAAAGCCGCCGCTCCGTCATGACGATCTCCTTCTCGATAACGGCAGCAACCCGGGTTATGAATTTGTCCATAGTGCCTATAACACCGGTTGGGCACCCTCCACTTCCTCCCCTTAAATTCTTCCCTGAGCGGGTTGTCATTAGTCCAGGTAACAGGGGAAGAGCATATACTCACGCTAGAATTTGTGTTTTCACCGGCGGTATCCGGGTAACAAATCACAGGGGGGTAGCCCAGCCCAGCCCTAGACAGCCCCTGACTGCCCGCCCTTTGCCCGGGCTTCGCTCGGCGTCCCGCACGCGTCCCGCTGTGCGCCAAGCAGCCTATTAAGTAGTAGCCATTGTGGGCGGGGGGGGGGTGTCTCGCTGGGGGCGCGGCCGTGCACACCTGAGCGGCGCAGGGACTCCTGGTCTTTCGAGTCCCTGCGTGTACACGCCTTCCTTCTTGCTGCCTCCTCAATCAGCCAGCTGCCTTTCAACTGGCCCCTTGCTGCAGCCCGCGAAGCGGCACCCGCGAAGCGGGTGCGGCGAGCGGTAGCGGGAGCAGCGGTGTCAACAGCGGGAGCGGGAGCAGCGGTGTCAACAAGATGCGGGCAACAGGTCTGCTCCGCGGGTCCGTAAGTCCTTCTCCTCTCCTCTCCTGGGTGGCAAACAGCAGATAAGGCGTCCCAATAATAGATTTTCTCCTGTTCGTTCATCAGTTCAGGCGTTTTTGGCGGTTCAGCGTCCTCGTCTTCTCTTTCGACTTCGAGCGCGGGCTTCGGCGGGATGGTGTACTGGCTCATCCTTTTGTCAAAGTCCTTTTTTCGTTGCAGGATGCTCGTCATCTCTGCCTCGAACCTCCTCTTCTTCTTTTCCATCTACGCGGCCTGTTCGCAGTCAAGAGATTGTGCGTTTCGCTTCGTGACCGTAAAAACTGTAGTTAGCCCTTCTTTCCTCGGCACCAAGGTGTCCTTTTCGAGGGCATCCTTTGACGACCTTGATTTTTCTAGGGCTTTGGGCGACTGGGAGTCCTTTTCTAAGGATCCGCTGGGCTGCTTGTCCTTGGGTGCTGTTGCCTGTGCAGAGACTTTGGCGGCAATGTTCCCTTTGAGGACTTTGCTTCACTCCTACGAGTGTCGCTCAAGGACTTAGCTTCACCCTTTCAAGCGTCGCTCTAGTGACTGGGGGTCGACAACTCTTACCTCCTTCGACATTTTCTTTGGGGCTTCGATGACCGTGCAGTCCTCCGGTCCCTCTGAGATGTTGTCCTCCTCTCCACTGGAGAGTCCCAAGTTTCGGAGCGATGGAGGTGGCCCCTACCCCTGCATGGTGTGGTTCGCCCTTCTCTGCCTCTCTCTTACTGTGAGGGCCTTGGGTTTGAACGCTGAGCACGTGTTGCAGTCCTCGTTGTTGTGGTCAAACTGCAGGCAGAGATTGCAGACTGGATGCTGGTCCTTCTAGGTGTATTTATGATGGCAATTTGTGCAAACCTTGAAAGGTGTTTTGTCCATTCCGTCGCTCAGTGAGCCCCCTCGAGCACATTCTCCATTGAAGGTTGAGATCTTTGTTGAAAAACCTTCTCCCTCGTCGTCCCGGTTAAAAGCACCTGTAGTCGGGTGTCTTGAAAAGTTTGAATTTCGTTGATTTTCTTCTCTTTTCGTTGATTCTTCCGCCAAAACTCTAAAGCTCTTCGGTAACGATCCAGACCCAACGGCGGAAAAAAGTATCTGAAGATGGCGACCAACGGTGGGAGTTTCCGGAAGAAGCACGTCGACGTCACGAAGGACACTAAATGGTGGTATGTCGACGCCCACCCGGGCCAAGAGAGAAAAAAAAAAGACTAGAATTCCGGACCCAACCACTAGATGGCAAAATAATGCACAGCATAGTGAATCCAGGAATATTCACACTGCAAAACCAATGCTATCAACACAGATGACGTCACGCGGAGCCGAATGCAGCCACCCAACGGCAAGAGCAAGGGGTATTGCTCAAGCAAAATTTTCCGGATCCAGCAAGATGCCTGGGATACTCGAAGGTAAGGAATCTGAAGCAAGAAGGCTCTATCAGATACAGAAGCACTGAACCAGTGACAGAAGCATTGTACCCATGACAGCAACAGTGTACCCGTGACAGCAGCACAGCACCCATGACAGCAGCACAGAATGCGTGACAGCAGCACAGAACGCGTGACAGCAGCACTGCACCCTGCAGGCATCACAGTACCTTCGTATTAGTGTCGCGCAGGATGTCCAGTTCCTTAAGGAGGAGGGAGACATCAACAGGTTTTGCGTGGCCGACAAAGGCGGGACTCTCAGCCAAGCGTGTTGTTGGCCTCTCCATGGCACTGTTAAAAAAAAAAAGAAAAAGTGCAAGGCTCAAAATTCTGGTGAAAAACACAACCTGAGGCACAACTGTAAAAAGCCTCATGGTAAAGACATGTAAACATGTAACCCCTTTGATGAGCTGTGTAATAACTGCTCTGGCGTGGACTCGACATGATGGGGCAGAGGGTGATCAGGTATTTTACACAAGGAGAGCAATCAAAAGAAGGAGAAGAACTGATTATAGGTCCTGCAGCCCCTGATTACACACCCACCCTACAATGCTCGCACACCCGCTCTACACAAAGAACGCACACCTGCCCTACACAAACAACGCACACCTGTCCTACACAAAGAACGCGCACCCGCCCTACACAAACAACGCACACCTGTCCTACACAAAGAACGCGCACCTGTCCTACACAAAGAACGCGCACCCGTCTTACACAAAGAACGCACACCCGCCCTACACAAAGAACGCACACCCGCCCTACACCAAGAACGCACCCCGCCCTACACCAAGAACGCACTTGTCCCGCACTGAGACCTACACCAACAACGCACACCGGTCCTACACCAACGCACACCCGCCCTACACCAACAACGCACACCAGCCCTACACCAACAACGCACACCCGTCCTACACCAACAACGCACACCCGTCCTACACCAACAACGCACACCCGTCCTACACCAACAACGCACACCTGTCCTACACCAAGAACGCACACCCGTCCTACACCAAGAACGCACACCCGTCCTACACCAAGAACGCACACCCGTCCTACACCAAGAACGCACACCCGTCCTACACCAAGAACGCACACCCGTCCTACACCAAGAACGCACACCCGTCCTACACCAAGAACGCACACCCGTCCTACACCAAGAACGCACACCCGTCCTACACCAAGAACGCACACCCGTCCTACACCAAGAACGCACACCCGTCCTACACCAAGAACGCACACCCGTCCTACACCAAGAACGCACACCCGTCCTACACCAAAAACGCACACCCGTCCTACACCAAAAACGCACACCCGTCCTACACCAAAAACGCACACCCGTCCTACACCAAAAACGCACACCCGTCCTACACCAAGAACGCACACCCGTCCTACACCAAGAACGCACACCCGTCCTACACCAAGAACGCACACCCGTCCTACACCAAGAACGCACACCCGTCCTACACCAAGAACGCACACCCGTCCTACACCAAGAACGCACACCCGTCCTACACCAAGAACGCACACCCGTCCTACACCCAGAACGCACACCCGTCCTACACCCAGAACGCACACCCGTCCTACACCCAGAACGCACACCCGTCCTACACCAAGAACGCACACCCGTCCTACACCAAGAACGCACACCCGTCCTACACCAAGAACGCACACCCGTCCTACACCAAGAATGCACACCCGTCCTACATCAACAATGCACTCGCCCCACACCAAGATGGCACCCATCCTACACCATGAACAGACGTACATTACACCAAGAACACACACCAGCCCTACACTAACACACACCCGCATAGAGTGCACACCTGCCATGCATAGAGTGCACACCTGCCATGCATAGAGAGTGCACACCTGCATTACTATATGACCACACACCTGCCCTGAACTAAGACCGTAAGCCTCCCCTACACTAAGATCGTATGCCTGCCATGCACTGAGAAAGCACACCTGCCATGCACTGAGACCGCACACCTGCCATGCACTGAGAGCGCACACCTGCCATGCACTGAGAGCGCACACCTGCCATGCACTGAGAGCGCACACCTGCCATGCACTGAGCGCGCACACCTGCCATGCACTGAGAGCGCACACCTGCCATGCACTGAGAGCGCACACCTGCCATGCACTGAGACCGCACACCTGCCATGCACTGAGACCACACACCTGCCATGCACTGAGACCACACACTTTTCTACACAAAGACCACACACTTGACCTGCTCTGCTCCATCCATGCACACAGAGTTCCCAAGCAGCTTTTGTGGTTGAGCTACTCATTACAATATGTCCTTACCTTGGAGCAGAAACACCTCCTTGGGCCGTCGCCGGATCTTCAGTCTGGGAACTCACTGCATAGACACTCCGTGGGTTAGGCACAGGCGCTTGCGGCACCTTGCAAGCATCTTGAGATGACAGACTTGGAGGCACCTGATCCGAGGGATCTTGGAGACCAAACTCGTGAGGGAAGAGGCCATTCTTGGTCTCTTGTCCCAGAGCATCAGACTGAGCATCTGAGGTGAGAAGAAAGAACACATGGTTTGAAGACGGCCACACCAAGGATGAAACAAGACTGAAGACAGAGTGTGGACACACCAAGGATGAACCAAGACTGAAGACAGCCAGAGTGTGGACACACCAAGGATGAACCAAGACTGAAGACAGAGTGTGGACACACCAAGGATGAACCAAGACTGAAGACAGAGTGTGGACACACCAAGGATGCAGCAAGACTGAAGACAGAGAGAGGGCACACCAAGGATGAACGAAGACTGAAGACAGAGTGTGGACACACCAAGGATGAACCAAGACTGAAGACAGAGTGTGGACACACCAAGGATGAACCAAGACTGAAGACAGAGTGTGGACACACCAAGGATGAACCAAGACTGAAGACAGAGTGTGGACACACCAAGGATGCAGAAAGACTGAAGACAGAGAGAGGGCACACCAAGGATGAACCAAGACTGAAGACAGAGAGAGGACACACCAAGGATGAACCAAGACTGAAGACAGCCAGAGTGTGGAGACACCAAGGATGAACCAAGACTGAAGACAGAGTGTGGACACACCAAGGATGCACCAAGACTGAAGACAGAGTGTGGACACACCAAGGATGAACCAAGACTGAAGACAGCCAGAGTGTGGAGACACCACGGATGCACCAAGGATGAACCAAGACTGAAGACACCAGAGTGTTGACACACCAAGAATGAACCAAGACTGAAGACAGCCAGAGTGTGGACACACCAAGGAGGAACCAAGACTGAAGACAGAGAGAGGACACACCAAGGATGAACCAAGACTGAAGACAGCAACAGAGTGTGGACACACCAAGGATGAACCAAGACTGAAGACAGCCACAGAGTCTGGACACACCAAGGATAAACCAAGACTGAAGACAGAGTGTGGACACACCGAGGATGCACCAAGACTGAAGACAGAGAGAGGACACACCAAGGATGAACCAAGACTGAAGACAGCAACAGAGTGTGGACACACCAAGGATGAACCAAGACTGAAGACAGCCACAGAGTCTGGGCACACCAAGGATGAACCAAGACTGAAGTCAGAGTGTGGACACACCGAGGATGAACCAAGACTGAAGACAGCCAGAGTGTGGACACACCAAGGATGAACCAAGACTGAAGACAGAGTGTGGACACACCAAGGATGCACCAAGACTGAAGACAGCCAGAGTGTGGACACACCAAGGATGCACCAAGACTGAAGACAGCCAGAGTGTGGACACACCAAGGATGAACCAAGACTGAAGACAGAGTGTGGACACACCAAGGATGAATAAAGACTGAAGACACCAGAGTGTTGACACACCAAGGATGAACCAAGACTGAAGACAGAGTGTGGACACACCAAGGATGAACCAAGACTGAAGACAGAGAGAGGACACACCAAGGATGAACCAAGACTGAAGACAGAGTGTGGACGCACCAAGGATGAACCAAGACTGAAGACACCAGAGTGTTGACACACCAAGAATGAACCAAGACTGAAGACAGCCACAGAGTCTGGACACACCAAGGATGAACCAAGACTGAAGACAGAGTGTGGATACACCAAGGCTGAACCAAGACTGAAGACACCAGAGTGTTGACACACCAAGGATGAACCAAGACTGAAGACAGAGTGTGGACACACCAAGGATGAATAAAGACTGAAGACAGCCAGAGTGTGGACACACCAAGGATGCACCAAGACTGAAGACAGAGTGTGGACACACCAAGGATGAACCAAGACTGAAGACAGAGTGTGGACACACCAAGGATGAACCAAGACTGAAGACAGCCACAGAGTGTGGACACACCAAGGATGAACCAAGACTGAAGACAGCCAGAGTGTGGACACACCAAGGATGCACCAAGACTGAAGACACCAGAGTGTGGACACGCCAAGGATGCACCAAGACTGAAGACAGCCAGAGTGTGGACACGCCAAGGATGAACCAAGACTGAAGACACCAGAGTGTGGACACACCAAGGATGAATCAAGACTGAAGACAGCCACAGAGGGTGGAAACACCAAGGATGAACCAAGACTGAAGACAGCCAGAGTGTGGACACACCAAGGATGAACCAAGACTGAAGACAGCCACAGAGTGTGGACACACCAAGGATGAACCAAGACTGAAGACAGAGTGTGGACACACCAAGGATGAACCAAGACTGAAGACAGAGAGAGGACACACCAAGGATGAACCAAGACTGAAGACAGAGTGTGGACGCACCAAGGATGAACCAAGACTGAAGACACCAGAGTGTTGACACACCAAGGATGAACCAAGACTGAAGACAGCCAGAGTGTGGACACACCAAGGATGCACCAAGACTGAAGACAGAGAGAGGACACACCAAGGATGAACCAAGACTGAAGACAGCAACAGAGTGTGGACACACCAAGGATGAACCAAGACTGAAGACAGAGTGTGGACACACCGAGGATGAACCAAGACTGAAGACAGCCAGAGTGTGGACACACCAAGGATGAACCAAGACTGAAGACAGAGTGTGGACACACCAAGGATGAACCAAGACTGAAGACAGAGTGTGGACACACCGAGGATGAACTAAGACTGAAGACAGCCAGAGTGTGGACACACCAAGGATGAACCAAGACTGAAGACAGAGTGTTGACACACCAAGGATGAATAAAGACTGAAGACAGCCAGAGTGTGAACACACCAAGGATGCACCAAGACTGAAGACAGAGTGTGGACACACCAAGGATGAACCAAGACTGAAGACAGAGTGTGGACACACCAAGGATGAACCAAGACTGAAGACAGAGTGTGGACACACCAAGGATGAACCAAGACTGAAGACAGCCACAGAGTGTGGACACACCAAGGATGAACCAAGACTGAAGACAGCCAGAGTGTGGACACACCAAGGATGCACCAAGACTGAAGA
This sequence comes from Lissotriton helveticus, assembly GCF_964261635.1. Lineage (NCBI taxonomy): Eukaryota > Metazoa > Chordata > Amphibia > Caudata > Salamandridae > Lissotriton > Lissotriton helveticus. The sequence continues at coordinate 13,264,156 of NC_136070.1, forward strand.
CAGAGAGAGGACACACCAAGGATGAACCAAGACTGAAGACAGCAACTGAGTGTGGACACACCAAGGATGAACCAAGACTGAAGACAGAGAGAGGGCACACCAAGGATGCACCAAGACTGAAGACAGCCAGAGTGTGGACACACCAGGGATGCACCAAGACTGAAGACAGAGTGTGGACACACCAAGGATGAACCAAGACTGAAGACAGCCAGAGTGTGGACACACCAAGGATGCACCAAGACTGAAGACAGCCAGAGTGTGGACACACCAAGGATGAACCAAGACTGAAGACAGAGTGTGGACACACCAAGGATGAATAAAGACTGAAGACACCAGAGTGTTGACACACCAAGGATGAACCAAGACTGAAGACAGAGTGTGGACACACCAAGGATGAACCAAGACTGAAGACAGAGAGAGGACACACCAAGGATGAACCAAGACTGAAGACAGAGTGTGGACGCACCAAGGATGAACCAAGACTGAAGACAGCCAGAGTGTGGACACACCAAGGATGAACCAAGACTGAAGACAGCCAGAGTGTTGACACACCAAGGATGAACCAAGACTGAAGACAGAGTGTGGACACACCAAGGATGAACCAAGACTGAAGACAGAGAGAGGACACTCCAAGGATGAACCAAGACTGAAGACAGAGTGTGGACGCACCAAGGATGAACCAAGACTGAAGACAGCCAGAGTGTTGACACACCAAGGATGAACCAAGACTGAAGACAGAGTGTGGACACACCAAGGATGCACCAAGACTGAAGACAGAGTGTGGACACACCAAGGATGAACCAAGACTGAAGACAGAGTGTGGACACACCAAGGATGCACCAAGCTGAAGACACCAGAGTGTGGACACACCAAGGAGGCACCAAGACTGAAGACAGAGTCTGGACACACCAAGGATGAACCAAGACTGAAGACAGCCAGAGTGTGGACACGCCAAGGATGCACCAAGACTGAAGACAGAGTGTGGACACACCAAGGATGCACCAAGACTGAAGACAGCCAGAGTGTGGACACACCAAGGATGCACCAAGACTGAAGACAGAGTGTGGACACACCAAGGATGAACCAAGACTGAAGACAGAGTGTGGACGCACCAAGGATGAACCAAGACTGAAGACAGCCAGAGTGTGGACACACCAAGGATGCACCAAGACTGAAGACAGCCAGAGTGTGGACACACCAAGGATGAACCAAGACTGAAGACAGAGTGTGGACACACCAAGGATGCACCAAGACTGAAGACAGAGTGTGGACACACCAAGGATGCACCAAGACTGAAGACAGCCAGAGTGTGGACACACCAAGGATGAACCAAGACTGAAGACAGAGTGTGGACACACCAAGGATGCACCAAGACTGAAGACAGCCAGAGAGTGTGGACACACCAAGGATGAACCAAGACTGAAGACAGAGTGTGGACACACCAAGGATGCACCAAGCTGAAGACACCAGAGTGTGGACACACCAAGGATGCACCAAGACTGAAGACAGAGAGAGGGCACACCAAGGATGAACCAAGACTGAAGACAGAGAGAGGGCACACCAAGGATGAACCAAGACTGAAGACAGCCAGAGTGTGGAGACACCAAGGAGGCGCCAAGACTGAAGACAGCCAGAGTGTGGACACAGCAAGGATGAACCAAGACTGAAGACAGAGTGTGGACACACCAAGGATGAACCAAGACTGAAGACAGCCAGAGTGTGGACACACCAAGGATAACCCAAGACTGAAGACAGAGAGAGGACACACCAAGGATGAAGCAAGACTGAAGACAGAGAGAGGACACACCAAGGATGAACCAAGACTGAAGACAGAGAGAGGACACACCAAGGATGAACCAAGACTGAAGACAGAGTGTGGACACACCAAGGATGCACCAAGACTGAAGACAGCCAGAGAGTGTGGACACACCAAGGATGCACCAAGACTGAAGACAGCCAGAGTGTGGACACACCAAGGATGAACCAAGACTGAAGACAGAGTGTGGACACACCAAGGATGAATCAAGACTGAAGACAGCCAGAGTGTGGACACACCAAGGATGAACCAAGACTGAAGACAGCCACAGAGTCTGGACACACCAAGGATAAACCAAGACTGAAGACAGAGTGTGGACACACCGAGGATGCACCAAGACTGAAGACAGAGAGAGGACACACCAAGGATGAACCAAGACTGAAGACAGCAACAGAGTGTGGACACACCAAGGATGAACCAAGACTGAAGACAGCCACAGAGTCTGGGCACACCAAGGATGAACCAAGACTGAAGACAGAGTGTGGACACACCGAGGATGAACCAAGACTGAAGACAGCCAGAGTGTGGACACACCAAGGATGAACCAAGACTGAAGACAGAGTGTGGACACACCAAGGATGCACCAAGACTGAAGACAGCCAGAGTGTGGACACACCAAGGATGCACCAAGACTGAAGACAGCCAGAGTGTGGACACACCAAGGATGAACCAAGACTGAAGACAGAGTGTTGACACACCAAGGATGAACCAAGACTGAAGACAGAGTGTGGACACACCAAGGATGAACCAAGACTGAAGACAGAGAGAGGACACACCAAGGATGAACCAAGACTGAAGACAGCCAGAGTGTGGACACACCAAGGATGAACCAAGACTGAAGACAGCCACAGAGTCTGGACACACCAAGGATGAACCAAGACTGAAGACAGAGTGTGGACACACCAAGGCTGAACCAAGACTGAAGACACCAGAGTGTTGACACACCAAGGATGAACCAAGACTGAAGACAGAGTGTGGACACACCAAGGATGAATAAAGACTGAAGACAGCCAGAGTGTGGACACACCAAGGATGCACCAAGACTGAAGACAGAGTGTGGACACACCAAGGATGAACCAAGACTGAAGACAGAGTGTGGACACACCAAGGATGAACCAAGACTGAAGACAGCCACAGAGTGTGGACACACCAAGGATGAACCAAGACTGAAGACAGCCAGAGTGTGGACACACCAAGGATGCACCAAGACTGAAGACACCAGAGTGTGGACACGCCAAGGATGCACCAAGACTGAAGACAGCCAGAGTGTGGACACGCCAAGGATGAACCAAGACTGAAGACACCAGAGTGTGGACACACCAAGGATGAATCAAGACTGAAGACAGCCACAGAGGGTGGAAACACCAAGGATGAACCAAGACTGAAGACAGCCAGAGTGTGGACACACCAAGGATGAACCAAGACTGAAGACAGCCACAGAGTGTGGACACACCAAGGATGAACCAAGACTGAAGACAGAGTGTGGACACACCAAGGATGAACCAAGACTGAAGACAGAGAGAGGACACACCAAGGATGAACCAAGACTGAAGACAGAGTGTGGACGCACCAAGGATGAACCAAGACTGAAGACACCAGAGTGTTGACACACCAAGGATGAACCAAGACTGAAGACAGCCAGAGTGTGGACACACCAAGGATGCACCAAGACTGAAGACAGAGAGAGGACACACCAAGGATGAACCAAGACTGAAGACAGCAACAGAGTGTGGACACACCAAGGATGAACCAAGACTGAAGACAGAGTGTGGACACACCGAGGATGAACCAAGACTGAAGACAGCCAGAGTGTGGACACACCAAGGATGAACCAAGACTGAAGACAGAGTGTGGACACACCAAGGATGAACCAAGACTGAAGACAGAGTGTGGACACACCGAGGATGAACCAAGACTGAAGACAGCCAGAGTGTGGACACACCAAGGATGAACCAAGACTGAAGACAGAGTGTTGACACACCAAGGATGAATAAAGACTGAAGACAGCCAGAGTGTGGACACACCAAGGATGCACCAAGACTGAAGACAGAGTGTGGACACACCAAGGATGAACCAAGACTGAAGACAGAGTGTGGACACACCAAGGATGAACCAAGACTGAAGACAGAGTGTGGACACACCAAGGATGAACCAAGACTGAAGACAGCCACAGAGTGTGGACACACCAAGGATGAACCAAGACTGAAGACAGCCAGAGTGTGGACACACCAAGGATGCACCAAGACTGAAGACAGAGAGAGGACACACCAAGGATGAACCAAGACTGAAGACAGCAACTGAGTGTGGACACACCAAGGATGAACCAAGACTGAAGACAGAGAGAGGGCACACCAAGGATGCACCAAGACTGAAGACAGCCAGAGTGTGGACACACCAGGGATGCACCAAGACTGAAGACAGAGTGTGGACACACCAAGGATGAACCAAGACTGAAGACAGCCAGAGTGTGGACACACCAAGGATGCACCAAGACTGAAGACAGCCAGAGTGTGGACACACCAAGGATGAACCAAGACTGAAGACAGAGTGTGGACACACCAAGGATGAATAAAGACTGAAGACACCAGAGTGTTGACACACCAAGGATGAACCAAGACTGAAGACAGAGTGTGGACACACCAAGGATGAACCAAGACTGAAGACAGAGAGAGGACACACCAAGGATGAACCAAGACTGAAGACAGAGTGTGGACGCACCAAGGATGAACCAAGACTGAAGACAGCCAGAGTGTGGACACACCAAGGATGAACCAAGACTGAAGACAGCCAGAGTGTTGACACACCAAGGATGAACCAAGACTGAAGACAGAGTGTGGACACACCAAGGATGAACCAAGACTGAAGACAGAGAGAGGACACACCAAGGATGAACCAAGACTGAAGACAGAGTGTGGACGCACCAAGGATGAACCAAGACTGAAGACAGCCAGAGTGTTGACACACCAAGGATGAACCAAGACTGAAGACAGAGTGTGGACACACCAAGGATGCACCAAGACTGAAGACAGAGTGTGGACACACCAAGGATGAACCAAGACTGAAGACAGAGTGTGGACACACCAAGGATGCACCAAGCTGAAGACACCAGAGTGTGGACACACCAAGGAGGCACCAAGACTGAAGACAGAGTCTGGACACACCAAGGATGAACCAAGACTGAAGACAGCCAGAGTGTGGACACACCAAGGATGCACCAAGACTGAAGACAGAGTGTGGACACACCAAGGATGCACCAAGACTGAAGACAGCCAGAGTGTGGACACACCAAGGATGCACCAAGACTGAAGACAGAGTGTGGACACACCAAGGATGAACCAAGACTGAAGACAGAGTGTGGACGCACCAAGGATGAACCAAGACTGAAGACAGCCAGAGTGTGGACACACCAAGGATGCACCAAGACTGAAGACAGCCAGAGTGTGGACACACCAAGGATGAACCAAGACTGAAGACAGAGTGTGGACACACCAAGGATGCACCAAGACTGAAGACAGAGTGTGGACACACCAAGGATGCACCAAGACTGAAGACAGCCAGAGTGTGGACACACCAAGGATGAACCAAGACTGAAGACAGAGTGTGGACACACCAAGGATGCACCAAGACTGAAGACAGCCAGAGAGTGTGGACACACCAAGGATGAACCAAGACTGAAGACAGAGTGTGGACACACCAAGGATGCACCAAGCTGAAGACACCAGAGTGTGGACACACCAAGGATGCACCAAGACTGAAGACAGAGAGAGGGCACACCAAGGATGAACCAAGACTGAAGACAGAGAGAGGGCACACCAAGGATGAACCAAGACTGAAGACAGCCAGAGTGTGGAGACACCAAGGAGGCGCCAAGACTGAAGACAGCCAGAGTGTGGACACAGCAAGGATGAACCCAGACTGAAGACAGAGTGTGGACACACCAAGGATGAACCAAGACTGAAGACAGCCAGAGTGTGGACACACCAAGGATAACCCAAGACTGAAGACAGAGAGAGGACACACCAAGGATGAAGCAAGACTGAAGACAGAGAGAGGACACACCAAGGATGAACCAAGACTGAAGACAGAGAGAGGACACACCAAGGATGAACCAAGACTGAAGACAGAGTGTGGACACACCAAGGATGCACCAAGACTGAAGACAGCCAGAGAGTGTGGACACACCAAGGATGCACCAAGACTGAAGACAGCCAGAGTGTGGACACACCAAGGATGAACCAAGACTGAAGACAGAGTGTGGACACACCAAGGATGAATCAAGACTGAAGACAGCCAGAGTGTGGACACACCAAGGATGAACCAAGACTGAAGACAGAGAGAGGACACACCAAGGATGAACCAAGACTGAAGACAGAGAGAGGACACACCAAGGATGAACCAAGACTGAAGACAGAGAGAGGACACACCAAGGATGAACCAAGACTGAAGACAGAGAGAGGACACACCAAGGGTGAACCAAGACTGAAGACAGAGAGAGGACACACCAAGGATGAACCAAGACTGAAGACAGAGTGTGGACACACCAAGGATGCACCAAGACTGAAGACAGAGTGTGGACACACCAGGGATGAACCAAGACTGAAGACAGCCACAGAGGGTAGACACACCAAGGATGAACCAAGACTGAAGACAGAGTGTGGACACACCAAGGATGAACCAAGACTGAAGACAGAGTGTGGACACACCAAGGATGCACCAAGACTGAAGACAGCCAGAGTGTGGACACACCAAGGATGCACCAAGACTGAAGACAGCCAGAGTGTGGACACACCAAGGATGCACCAAGACTGAAGACAGCCACAGAGGGTAGACACACCAAGGATGAACCAAGACTGAAGACAGAGTGTGGACACACCAAGGATGAACCAAGACTGAAGACAGAGTGTGGACACACCAAGGATGCACCAAGACTGAAGACAGCCAGAGTGTGGACACACCAAGGATGCACCAAGACTGAAGACAGCCAGAGTGTGGACACACCAAGGATGAACCAAGACTGGAGACACCAGAGTGTTGATACACCAAGGATGAACCAAGACTGAAGACAGAGAGAGGACACACCAAGGATGAACCAAGACTGAAGACAGCCAGAGTGTGGACACACCAAGGATGAACCAAGACTGAAGACACCAGAGTGTTGACACACCAAGGATGAACCAAGACTGAAGACAGAGAGAGGACACACCAAGGATGGACCAAGACTGAAGACAGAGAGAGGACACACCAAGGATGAACCAAGACTGAAGACAGAGTGTGGACACACCAAGGATGAACCAAGACTGAAGACAGAGAGAGGACACACCAAGGATGAACCAAGACTGAAGACAGAGAGAGGACACACCAAGGATGAACCAAGACTGAAGACAGCCAGAGTGTGGACACACCAAGGATGAACCAAGACTGAAGACAGAGAGAGGACACACCAAGGATGAACCAAGACTGAAGACAGAGAGAGGACACACCAAGGATGAACCAAGACTGAAGACAGAGAGAGGACACACCAAGGATGAACCAAGACTGAAGACAGAGTGTGGACACACCAAGGATGCACCAAGACTGAAGACAGCCACAGAGGGTAGACACACCAAGGATGAACCAAGACTGAAGACAGAGTGTGGACACACCAAGGATGCACCAAGACTGAAGACAGCCACAGAGGGTAGACACACCAAGGATGAACCAAGACTGAAGACAGCCAGAGTGTGGACACACCAGGGATGAACCAAGACTGAAGACAGAGAGAGGACACACCAAGGATGAACCAAGACTGAAGACAGAGAGAGGACACACCAAGGATGAACCAAGACTGAAGACAGAGTGTGGACACACCAAGGATGAACCAAGACTGAAGACAGCCACAGAGTGTGGACACACCAAGGATGAACCAAGACTGAAGACAGCCAGAGTGTGGACACACCAAGGATGCACCAAGACTGAAGACAGAGAGAGGACACACCAAGGATGAACCAAGAATGAAGACAGCAACAGAGTGTGGACACACCAAGGATGAACCAAGACTGAAGACAGAGAGAGGGCACACCAAGGATGCACCAAGACTGAAGACAGCCAGAGTGTGGACACACCAGGGATGCACCAAGACTGAAGACAGCCAGAGTGTGGACACACCAGGGATGCACCAAGACTGAAGACAGAGTGTGGACACACCAAGGATGAACCAAGACTGAAGACAGCCAGAGTGTGGACACACCAAGGATGCACCAAGACTGAAGACAGCCAGAGTGTGGACACACCAAGGATGAACCAAGACTGAAGACAGAGTGTGGACACACCAAGGATGAATAAAGACTGAAGACACCAGAGTGTTGACACACCAAGGATGAACCAAGACTGAAGACAGAGTGTGGACACACCAAGGATGAACCAAGACTGAAGACAGAGAGAGGACACACCAAGGATGAACCAAGACTGAAGACAGAGTGTGGACGCACCAAGGATGAACCAAGACTGAAGACAGCCAGAGTGTGGACACACCAAGGATGAACCAAGACTGAAGACAGCCAGAGTGTTGACACACCAAGGATGAACCAAGACTGAAGACAGAGTGTGGACACACCAAGGATGAACCAAGACTGAAGACAGAGAGAGGACACACCAAGGATGAACCAAGACTGAAGACAGAGTGTGGACGCACCAAGGATGAACCAAGACTGAAGACAGCCAGAGTGTGGACACACCAAGGATGAACCAAGACTGAAGACAGCCAGAGTGTTGACACACCAAGGATGAACCAAGACTGAAGACAGAGTGTGGACACACCAAGGATGAACCAAGACTGAAGACAGAGAGAGGACACACCAAGGATGAACCAAGACTGAAGACAGAGTGTGGACGCACCAAGGATGAACCAAGACTGAAGACAGCCAGAGTGTTGACACACCAAGGATGAACCAAGACTGAAGACAGAGTGTGGACACACCAAGGATGCACCAAGACTGAAGACAGAGTGTGGACACACCAAGGATGAACCAAGACTGAAGACAGAGTGTGGACACACCAAGGATGCACCAAGCTGAAGACACCAGAGTGTGGACACACCAAGGAGGCACCAAGACTGAAGACAGCCAGAGTGTGGACACACCAAGGATGCACCAAGACTGAAGACAGAGTGTGGACACACCAAGGATGCACCAAGACTGAAGACAGCCAGAGTGTGGACACACCAAGGATGCACCAAGACTGAAGACAGAGTGTGGACACACCAAGGATGAACCAAGACTGAAGACAGCCAGAGTGTGGACACACCAGGGATGCACCAAGACTGAAGACAGAGTGTGGACACACCAAGGATGAACCAAGACTGAAGACAGCCAGAGTGTGGACACACCAAGGATGCACCAAGACTGAAGACAGCCAGAGTGTGGACACACCAAGGATGCACCAAGACTGAAGACAGAGTGTGGACACACCAAGGATGAACCAAGACTGAAGACAGCCAGAGTGTGGACACACCAAGGATGCACCAAGACTGAAGACAGCCAGAGTGTGGACACACCAAGGATGAACCAAGACTGAAGACAGCCAGAGTGTGGACACACCAAGGATGAACCAAGACTGAAGACAGAGTGTGGACACACCAAGGATGCACCAAGACTGAAGACAGCCAGAGTGTGGACACACCAAGGATGAACCAAGACTGAAGACAGAGTGTGGACACACCAAGGATGCACCAAGACTGAAGACAGCCAGAGTGTGGACACACCAAGGATGAACCAAGACTGAAGACAGAGTGTGGACACACCAAGGATGCACCAAGACTGAAGACAGCCAGAGTGTGGACACACCAAGGATGAACCAAGACTGAAGACAGAGTGTGGACACACCAAGGATGCACCAAGACTGAAGACAGCCAGAGTGTGGACACACCAAGGATGAACCAAGACTGAAGACAGAGTGTGGACACACCAAGGATGCACCAAGACTGAAGACAGCCACAGAGGGTAGACACACCAAGGATGAACCAAGACTGAAGACAGAGTGTGGACACACCAAGGATGAACCAAGACTGAAGACAGAGTGTGGACACACCAAGGATGAACCAAGACTGAAGACAGCCAGAGTGTGGACACACCAAGGATGCACCAAGACTGAAGACAGCCAGAGTGTGGACACACCAGGGATGAACCAAGACTGAAGACAGAGTGTGGACACACCAAGGATGCACCAAGACTGAAGACAGCCAGAGTGTGGACACGCCAAGGATGAACCAAGACTGAAGACAGAGTGTGGACACACCAAGGATGAACCAAGACTGAAGACAGCAACAGAGTGTGGACACACCAAGCTGAAGACACCAGAGTGTGGACACACCAAGGAGGCACCAAGACTGAAGACAGCCAGAGTGTGGACACACCAAGGATGCACCAAGACTGAAGACAGAGTGTGGACACACCAAGGATGAACCAAGACTGAAGACAGAGTGTGGACGCACCAAGGATGAACCAAGACTGAAGACAGCCAGAGTGTTGACACACCAAGGATGAACCAAGACTGAAGACAGAGTGTGGACACACCAAGGATGCACCAAGACTGAAGACAGCCAGAGTGTGGACACACCAAGGATGCACCAAGACTGAAGACAGCCAGAGTGTGGACACACCAAGGATGAACCAAGACTGAAGACAGAGTGTGGACACACCAAGGATGAACCAAGACTGAAGACAGCAACAGAGTGTTGACACACCAAGGATGAACCAAGACTGAAGACAGAGTGTGGACACACCAAGGATGAACCAAGACTGAAGACACCAGAGTGTGGACACACCAAGGTTGAACCAAGACTGAAGACACCAGAGTGTGGACACACCAAGGATGAACCAAGACTGAAGACAGAGTGTGGACACACCAAGGATGAACCAAGCTGAAGACACCAGAGTGTGGACACACCAACGAGGCACCAAGACTGAAGACAGAGTCTGGACACACCAAGGATGAACCAAGACTGAAGACAGCCAGAGTGTGGACACACCAAGGATGAACCAAGACTGAAGACAGCAACAGAGTGTTGACACACCAAGGATGAACCAAGACTGAAGACAGAGTGTGGACACACCAAGGATGAACCAAGACTGAAGACACCAGAGTGTGGACACACCAAGGTTGAACCAAGACTGAAGACACCAGAGTGTGGACACACCAAGGATGAACCAAGACTGAAGACAGAGTGTGGACACACCAAGGATGAACCAAGCTGAAGACACCAGAGTGTGGACACACCAAGGAGGCACCAAGACTGAAGACAGAGTCTGGACACACCAAGGATGAACCAAGACTGAAGACAGCCAGAGTGTGGACACACCAAGGATGCACCAAGACTGAAGACAGAGTGTGGACACACCAAGGATGCACCAAGACTGAAGACAGCCAGAGTGTGGACACACCAAGGATGCACCAAGACTGAAGACAGCCACAGAGTGTGGACACACCAAGGATGAACCAAGACTGAAGACAGCCACAGAGTGTGGACACACCAAGGATGCACCAAGACTGAAGACAGAGTGTGGACACACCAAGGATGCACCAAGACTGAAGACAGCCAGAGTGTGGACACACCAAGGATGAACCAAGACTGAAGACAGAGTGTGGACACACCAAGGATGCACCAAGACTGAAGACAGAGTGTGGACACACCAAGGATGCACCAAGACTGAAGACAGCCAGAGTGTGGACACACCAAGGATGCACCAAGACTGAAGACAGCCACAGAGTCTGGACACGCCAAGGTTGAACCAAGACTATTAGCACTTCTAGAAGCTCCAGCTCCCGGTGTGTGGTCGGTGTAGCATTTACGCCGTTAGTAAATCTACAACCTCCCACTCACTGTCTGTGGTCATCCAGGATGTACACCGTTAGTACAACTACGAGCTCCTGCTCACTGTCTGTGGGTGGTACAGGATTTGCACCATTAGTACATCTGATAGCTCCCACTCATTGTCTGTGGTTGGTACATAATGTATGCCATTAGTGAGCATGAGCTTGCACATGTAGGGCCTGTGGTTGGTACAGGACGTATGCCCTTAGTACATCTACCAGCTCCAGCTCACGGTCAGTGGTTGGTACAGGACTTATGCCCTTAGTACATCTACAAGCTCCAGCTCGCTGTCCGTGGTTGGTACAGGACTTATGCCCTTAGGACATCTACCAGCTCCAGCTCACTGTCCGTGGTTGGTACAGGACTTATGCCCTTAGTACATCTACAAGCTCCAGCTCACGGTCAGTGGTTGGTACAGGACTTATGCCCTTAGTACATCTACCAGCTCCCTGTCTGTGGTTGGTACAGGACTTATGTCCTTAGTACATCTACAAGCTCCAGCTCACTGTCAGTGGTTGGTACAGGACTTATGTCCTTAGTACATCTACCAGCTCCAGCTCGCTGTCCGTGGTTGGTACAGGACTTATGACCTTAGTACATCTACCAGCTCCAGCTCGCTGTCCGTGGTTGGTACAGGACTTATGCCCTTAGTACATCTACCAGCTCACTGTCCGTGGTTGGTATAGGACTTATGCTCTTAGTTCATCTACAAGCTCCCGATCACTGTCTGTGGTTGGTATAGGACTTATGCCCTTAGTACATCTACCAGCTCCAGCTCACTGTCAGTGGTTGGTACAGGACTTATGTCCTTAGTACATCTACAAGCTCCAGCTCGCTGTCCGTGGTTGGTACAGGATTTATGTCCTTAGTACATCTACAAGCTCCAGCTCACTGTCAGTGGTTGGTACAGGACTTATGTCCTTAGTACATCTACCAGCTCCAGCTCACTGTCAGTGGTTGGTACAGGACTTATGTCCTTAGTACATCTACAAGCTCCAGCTCGCTGTCCGTGGTTGGTACAGGATTTATGTCCTTAGTACATCTACAAGCTCCAGCTCGCTGTCCGTGGTTGGTATAGGACTTATGCCCTTAGTACATCTACCAGCTCCAGCTCGCTGTCCGTGGTTGGTACAGGACTTATGCCCTTAGTACATCTACCAGCTCCAGCTCACTGTCCATGGTTGGTAAAGGACTTATGCCCTTAGTACATCTACCAGCTCCAGCTCACTGTCCATGGTTGGTAAAGGACTTATGCCCTTAGTACATCTACCAGCTCCAGCTCGCTGTCCGTGGTTGGTACAGGACTTATGCCCTTAGTACATCTACAAGCTCCAGCTCACTGTCCGTGGTTGGTACAGGACTTATGCCCTTAGTACATCTACCAGCTCCAGCTCACTGTCTGTGGTTGGTACAGGACTTATGACCTTAGTACATCTACCAGCTCCAGCTCGCTGTCCGTGGTTGGTACAGGACTTATGCCCTTAGTACATCTACCAGCTCACTGTCCGTGGTTGGTATAGGACTTATGCTCTTAGTTCATCTACAAGCTCCCGATCACTGTCTGTGGTTGGTATAGGACTTATGCCCTTAGTACATCTACCAGCTCACTGTCCGTGGTTGGTATAGGACTTATGCTCTTAGTTCATCTACAAGCTCCCGATCACTGTCCGTGGTTGGTACAGGACCTATGCCCTTAGTACATCTACAAGCTCCAGCTCACTGTCAGTGGTTGGTACAGGACTTATGCCCTTAGTTCATCTACCAGCTCCAGCTCACAGTCTGTGGTTGGTATAGGACTTATGCCCTTAGTTCATCTACCAGCTCCAGCTCACTGTCTGTGGTTGGTATAGGACTTATGCCCTCAGTACATCTACAAGCTCCCGCACTCTGCCTGTCATTGGTAGAGGATTTACGCTATTAGAACATTACCACTGGTGTCAGCCAGAAAGGCAGTGACATTTGTTCTCCGGGAAGTACTTCTCAGCTGCACTTTATGCCAGGTAGGCTGATTTGTGCTTGGACAAGCATTCATGGGCCACTTTGGCAGCAGGTTTATGCCATGCTTACGGCACTAGGCCAACTGCTCGCTTGTGCCAGTAGAGCACTTTGGATGGATTAGGCAGCAGTCCCAAGTTTTCACTCCACAGTGCAGGCTTTTCTCAGAATTTTAGTCATGAATCTTGTTTATAATGTATTGAATGATGTCATTAGGGCTGCTCCTTCCACACCTGTGAGCACATGTCCTGTTAGCCTCGGCCCACTAGAGAATCAGACCTGGAGCAGTGGGTATGGTAGGATCCGGAGTCCACACTCTAGGTTTTGAAATTATTTTGATACCTTCACCTCGTCTCAATACAGCTGCCACCAGCCTCAATAGACACCACCCTTCTCTCCATGCAGTTCCTTAGCAAGTTCTCACATTTCCAACCCATGCTTTGCCCTCAGTAACATACCATGGCCCCAGTAACACAGCCTGGCCCCCAGTAACACAGCCTGGCCCCTAGTAACACAGTCTGGCCAGTCTGGCCACCAGTAAGACAGCAAGGCCACCAGTAAGACGGCATGGCCACCAGTGACACGGCCAACGTCTTGCTCTTGGTTTGCTCATACCTTGATGGCCTTAAGGCAACAAACCCTATTCTATCGCCAAGAAATACTGGAACTACAAACCGACCAACCCTCAACAACACAGCTCCACTCACTAATTTATTTCAGACCCAAGACCTGCTGGCTTTCAGAAGACTTCTAAAGACCTGGCTCTTCGATCAGTAGCAGTCCCCCCCACCACCCCCCCCCCACCCCCTCCCCAGCGCCTTGAGACCCTCACGGGTAAGTAGCGCGCTTTACAAGTGTTCTGATTGATTGATTGATTGATTCCAGAAGCTTCCAGCCTCTCAGATTTCTTCTCGTGTCCACCCACCCCGAACATCACAACACCTTTTGTGATACTTCATCTGCGTTCAGAGCTTATACACAAATCTTCTTGCACAATGGTACTTTCAGAAATGTAGCACACCTTCATCCTCTTCTGCATCTTCTTCAATCCTCCAACCCCGACCATTGCCATAGAAACCACCATCAAACTGCGCACTGGAGATATGTACTGACCACCAAAGACCCCACAGTCTGATGTACATGGAAACCACATACACATCCCTTTCAAAGGCTTGTGGTCAGTGCAAACAGAGCAATTATTTACCAGACCAAACTCTTCAACTTTCTAAGTGTCCAAAACACACCCAACTACTAGGTAGTGACATTCATTTTATATTTATTTAGGACTTTATAGAGCGCATGGTTACACCGACACCCTGGCACAAGATAAGAAAACACCAGGCAAGTAACACTCCAAGAAGGCCAGCTGATTCACTCTCGCCCTCCACGATCCCAGACGCACCTGCGGACGACTCAAGAGGAGATGGAGGAACAAACAAAGCCCCAGAAACTCAAGCAACCTTCAAAGCTGCCTTTAACGCACACCACCTCCTCCTGAAAACCACAAAGAAATCTGCCCTCCAAGACTGAATCAACGGCTACACACACAACACCAAGGAACTCTTCACCATCGTCAAGGAGTTCGCCAGGCCCAAAAGCGAGACCACAGATGTTCCCCCTCCAAAGACCTCTGCAAGACCTCTGCAACTAACTCAGCACCTTCTTCCACCACCAGTTCAGAAAGATATACAACACCTTCGACTCCCTAGCCCCGGCCACTACCCCCGCCACCATCGCACACAACTAAGCAGCACCCCAACAGACCATGCTCTGCTGGTCCCCACTCACAGAGGACACACTCAAGACTATGAAGAGCATCCACTCAGGAGCCCAAAAGATTCCTGCCACAAATTCCACAGAGCAGCTGCCACCATCGTACCCCAGCTTCACCGCACCATCAACTGCTCCATCGAAACAATGACTGGAAACACACCAAGATCAACCCCCTGCTGAAGAAGCCATCCTCGGACCTGACCGACATCGAACTTCAGACTCATCTCCCTCCTCCCCGTCCCAGCCAAGGTCATCGAGAAGGCCATCAACGCCCAACTGTCCGACGTCATCGGAAATAAAAACACATAACCTAGACACCTCCCAATCCGGCTTCCGAAGCAACCACAGTACAGAGACTGCAACCCTCGCTGCCACCAACGACCTCGGCTCCCTCCTCGACCGGGGCAAGACCACAGCCCTCATCCTCCTAGACCTCTCGGCCACCTTCGACACAGTCTCCAAACAGACCCTAATCACGAGACTGCACAATGCTGGCATCGGCCACAAGGCTCTGGACTTCATCTATTCCTTCCTCACCGGCCGGACCTAGCGAGTCAGACTACCACGTTCCTCTCAGAACCCACAGAGATCAGCTATGAAGTGCCCCAGGGTTGGTCCCTGAGCCCCACCCTCTTCAACATGTACATGGCCACCCTCGCAGCCACCGTCAGAAGCCACAGAGTCAACATAGTCTCAGACAGACGACACCCAGTTGATCCTCTCCCTCACCAACGAACCCACAACCATCACAACCAACTTTCACAGTGGTATCAAGGTCTTTGCTACCTGGATGAAAGACCGCTGCCTCAAGCTCAACTCAGACAAGACCAAAGTACTCACCTTGAGACCCACCCCCTCAGCTTGGGATAACTTCTGCTGGCCAGCCATTCTGGGATTTTCCCACACCCCGATGCACCATGCACGAAACCTCTGCATCATACTGGACGCAACTCTCACCATGAACCACCAAATCAACGTAGTTTTCTCAGCCTGCTTCTACACACTAGGCCTGCTTCAAAAGAAATTCAGATGGATCCCCACAGAATCCAGAAAGATGGCCACTCATGCACTCATCACCAGCAGACTCGACTAAGCCAACGCACTCTACGCCAGCGTCACTTAGACACAGCTCCAGAAACTACAGAATATCCGAAACGCTGCAGTCAGACTGGTACTCGACATCCCCCGCCGCAGCCACATCACGCAAAATCTCCGGCAACTCCACTGACTCCCAGTCAACAAGAGAATCACTTTCAAGCTTCTCACTCATGCCTACAAAGCTCTAAAAGACGAAGGAGCAGAATACCTAAACCACCACCTTACCTTCCACGCACCCGCCAGACAACTCCAATTCTCCCAACTCGCCCTTGCCTCTGTCCCCAGGATCCAGAAGACCAGAACCGGAGTGTGACGGGGCAGGGGAGCCGGACTCGCAGACTAATGAAGAATGGTGGACGGCCACACCCCTTTTACCGTGCTCCTTGTCCCCACAGCATTCGCCGGCAGCATGGACCGAAGAGGACGGCTCGGTCTGGTTTCCAGAATATACGGACGCCGGTCCCTTTAAGATGATCGAGCCAGGTAACGAGACTCCACCCACTGAGGACGCAAGGGCGTCAAAAGCCGGCACACCTGGGAAGGAGATGGAAGGCGTTTCGAGCGGAGCGGAGAATCTCGAGGAAGCCGACGTGAGGTACCTGGATGCTGAGAAACCGCAGGACGACAAGCCAGGAGGCCAACGTTTCCACGCTGCGCCCTGCCACGTTCCCACGGGAGGAGCGTGGCTCCAAGAGGTACGGGGCCGGGTAGCGGGCTGGGTCGGGTGGAGGAAACATCAGTGACCGTTTTCCTACTCCAGCCTATCCTTCCCTCCCCTCTTATCCCTGCACGAGCACTCCACAAGCCCGGGGTAGTTTAAGTGTGCACGGACTGTTAATCCCTCACTCCCTACCCCTTGATCATTTCTCCGACGTATTGTGTCCTGACCTTCGTTTCCTTTCCTTTGCCGGTACCGGAGCGGAACCCGGAGACAACGCCCGGAGCAGCCCCGAACCTCTGGACGACAGTTCTTCCGGAAGACCATCCAAGAGGACACTTTTCTTTCTCCTGTTCGGTTATCTTGAGTTTCATGAAGAAGACTTATATTCCAATAAAGCCTTCGTTAAAACCTTTACTGAAGGCGCCTGTATTTCTCTTTGCACCCCCTGCCCCGGTAGAACCCTCGATACTCAGTGTAAACCCCCACGTCCCAGCAGAGGCGGGACAACTGGTGTCAGAAGTGGGATCCACATCCGTCTGTACCGAAAAGATGGAGGCCCTAATCGATCACATAATCAAAGGACAGGATAAATTGGAGAAAGCCATGGAAAGCCAACTAACGTCCGCCCAGGCAGACAGGGATATGTTCACCCACACGATAACGGCTCAGCTGGAATCTCTGAAGAACATAACCCCTGCTCCGCTAGTCGCTCAAGGCGAGGCGAGAGTGCATTCGCCCCATCCACCCGGGGTGTCTCTCCAGAAATACATGTCTGGAGAAGACCCAGACGCCTTCCTGATAAACTTTGAACGAGCGGCACGGGCTCTGAGCTGGCCGGAGGAAAAATGGCCCTTCTTCTTAGCCCCTCTTCTCACGGGAGAAGCCCAGTCAGCCTATCAGGCGGCTAACCCCCTTGGAACCACCCCGTACGCTACCATTAAAATGGTGATACTCGACCACTTGGGATTGGATCAGGAAGCCTATAGGGTGAGGTTCCGGAAAGAACGGGGCATACCAGGGGAAAACCCAAAGACGCTCTTTTTCAGGTTAAAAATGTCGGCAGACAAATGGCTGCGCCCTGACCTCTGTAACAAAGAAGACATCCTGAAAAAAATATACCTGGAACAGTTTATGGAAGCCCTGCCTTATGCTACCCAGCGTTGGTTGCGACAACACGTGGGACTCACCGTAGAACACGCCATTGAAATGGCTTCACAGTATGCGAGAGCGCAACCCAAGTCCCTCACTTGGGAACCGGACAAAACGCAGAAAATTCTACCGCCACCCAAAATGGAGAAAAAACTCAAAAGCGGAATTGAACCGCCTAGACAACTGCGTCCGCAGAGCATGATCTTTCACCCCCCCAACAAAGGGCCCCAGTGCTTCGAATGCGGTGAATGGGGCCATATCGCAAGAATGTGCCCCAAACGGAAACCACCAGAGGAGCCCATGGAAGTTGGCTATGTTCCGAGGACAGTGCTGTACTCTGCCGAACTGGGTAGCACCTTCTACGTGAGTATGAGGATGAATGGTTATACCGTCAGGGCCTTGCTAGATTCTGGGTGCAGGCAGTCAGTTATCCAAACCAGATTCGTTAAACCAGACCAGTTGAATCCTAAGGGGCCTGTGTATATAAGATGTGTCCACGGGGATGTCAAACCGTACCCGGTGGCTTCTATCACGATCCTCCTTCCAAACAGGGAACCATGCCGGGTGTGGGTAGGGGTGGTGGACTCCCTTCCGGAAGACATGATCTTGGGAACCGACAATCCCGAGTTCCTGTCTCTCTTCAAAGAAACCCTTTCCCGTACCTCCCAAGACAACATCCTTCCTGCCTACCTGTCCCCCGAACCCTGGGTTATAGATCGCAGTTTCCGTTTTGCCCAGACCGAGGACAGGACCTTAGCCAATGCATGGGAAGCCGCCCATGCTACAGGTGACCCTCCCTCTTCATCTTATCCGCGCTTTGTGATAAAAAACCACCTACTGTACAGACAAAACAGAGCGGACGGAGACGAACAACTACTGGTACCCCAGTCCTTTCGAGAGCAGGTCCTTTTCTTTGCTCATGCCCACCTGACGGCGGGACATGCCGGAAAAGAAAAGACTACGGATAGCATTATCCGACATTTCTTTTGGCCAGGGATACATAAAGACGTGCAGGACTATTGTGCAAAGTGTGAAGTGTGTCAACGACAAAACACTCGTCGACCCCCCATGGCTCCATTACAAAAGATGCCAATTATAGGAGTCCCATTCGAACGGGTCAGCATGGACATCATAGGTCCCTTGCCAAAGTCTAGTCGAGGGAACTTGTATGCCCTAGTCATAGTTGACTACGCTACCAGGTTTATTGAGGCCTTTCCCCTGAGAACCACTACCACCGCGGTTATTGCTGAAAAGTTCGTAGAACTGTTTTCTAGAGTAGGGTTTCCTCGGGAAGTCCTAACTGATCAAGGAACCCCGTTCACTTCCAAATTAATGAAAGAGGTCTGCGCATCCCTTGACATAAAACACCTTAAGACCTCGGTGTACCATCCCCAGACCGACGGTCTGGTGGAGAGGTACAACCAAACCCTGAAAACAACCCTGAAGAAGATGTTATCAGCAGAGGGACCCTCCTGGGACCGGCTCTTACCCCTCGCCCTTTATGTCATTAGGGCCCAAAAACAAAGCAGTCTGGGGTGTTCCTCCTTCGAACTCCTGTATGGAAGGGTGCCTCGTTCCTTGTTAGAAATAACTAAGGATATGTGGGAGAACGAAGAAGCCGAAGAACAAAAGTCCATGTTAGACTACACCAGTCACTTGCGTTCCAAGCTGGGAAAACTGCAAGAGTTAGCTTATTCTAACCTGGAAGTTCAGCAGAACAAATATAAGAAAACCTACGACAAAGGAAAGAGGTTGAGAACCCTGACGAGAGGCAGCTGGGCCTTGGTGCTCTTTCCCTCTGGTGTGACCAAACAGAAACAGGAATGGCAAGGACCGTATCAGATAATCGATACCATTGGCCTTACTACATACCGGTTACGCCTGTCTCCATCGAAAACACAAACTTTTCACATTAACATGCTCAAGGAATGGCTAGGACCTGCACCCCGGGATACCCCTTTGGTTGCCCAGACGGGTCTGGCCCAGTTGTCAACACTGGAGAACCTAGTGGTAAACCCAGAGTTGAGCCCACAGGAAAAAGAGGAGTTAGCAGAGACCCTGCAACCCTTTTCTAGCATATTCTCGGACTTGCCCGGAAGGACTAACATAGCAGAACATCGCATAGAAACCCTTCCGGGTCAAGTGGTGAAGCAAAGACCTTACAGAATCCCCGCTGCCCGAAAGGAGATGGTCCGCAAGGAAGTCCAAGACATGCTAAAACTAGGGGTCATCCGGCCATCCCAAAGCCCTTGGTCCTCGCCCATTGTGATGATCCCCAAACCCGATGGGTCCAAACGTTGTTGTATGGACTTCCGGGCGCTTAATGCGGTGTCCCAATTCGATACATACCCCATCCCCAGGGTGGATGACTTGATAGAAAAGATCGGGGATGCCCGTTACATAACCACTATCGACCTCACCAAGGGGTATTGGCAGGTGCCTCTGCGTGAAGAAGACAGAAAAAAAAACAGCCTTTGTAACTGATGAAGGGGCCTACGAATTCACGGTTCTGCCCTTTGGGTTTCATGGGGCTCCTGCCACTTTTCAACGTTTAATGAATCTAGTGCTACAACCCTTCACTTCCTTCAGCTCGGCCTATTTGGATGATATAGTTATTTACAGCCGAGACTGGAAAGACCATCTTATGCACCTGTCTACCATTCTGTCAGCCTTGGAAAGAGCAGGACTGCATATAAACGCTAAGAAATCCCGAGCGGCCTTTAAAACGGTGAACTACTTGGGGTATGTTCTGGGTGAAGTGTCGATATCCCCCCAAAGCGAGAAAGTACGAGCCATAGCTGCTGTTCCTTTTCCATCCAACAAAAGAGAGTTACGCGCATTTCTAGGACTAGTAGGGTATTACCGTAGGTTTATTCCTCAATTCGCTGAGAGAGCAGCCCCATTGACAGACCTCATGAAAAAAAACGCAAGGCCTAGCGACTTCAGGCAGCCCTCTCCTGAGACCCTACATGCATTTCAGAATCTAAAATCCATCATGACTACGGCCCCTCTTCTGACCTCCCCTGATCATACGAAACCCTTTCTCCTAGCGACGGACGCCTCCAATGTGGGTATCGGGCCGTTCTGTCCCAAGTAGGAGGAGATGGGGTCGAACATCCAGTATTGTATGTGAGTAGGAAGTTATTTCCCAGGGAGTGCAGGTATTCCACTATAGAGAGGGAGGCTTTGGCGATAAAGTGGGCTGTAGAGAAGTTGAGATATTATCCCGAAGGCAAACCATTCATCCTTCATAATGACCACGCGCCCCTGAGGTGGATACATCAAAACAGGAGCACTAATCCACGCGTATTGAGGTGGTTCCTGTCTCTCCAACCCTACGCCTTTACCATTCAACACCGTAAGGGAAAGAACAACGGTAACGCGGACTTTCTGTCTAGGGTCTTCCCTCTCCCCGAACGGGAGAAGCCAGGGGGGGAGGTGTGTGACGGGGCAGGGGAGCCGGACTCGCAGACTAATGAAGAATGGTGGACGGCCACACCCCTTTTACCGTGCTCCTTGTCCCCACAGCATTCGCCGGCAGCATGGACCGAAGAGGACGGCTCGGTCTGGTTTCCAGAATATACGGACGCCGGTCCCTTTAAGATGATCGAGCCAGGTAACGAGACTCCACCCACTGAGGACGCAAGGGCGTCAAAAGCCGGCACACCTGGGAAGGAGATGGAAGGCGTTTCGAGCGGAGCGGAGAATCTCGAGGAAGCCGACGTGAGGTACCTGGATGCTGAGAAACCGGAGGACGACAAGCCAGGAGGCCAACGTTGCCACGCTGCGCCCTGCCACGTTCCCACGGGAGGAGCGTGGCTCCAAGAGGTACGGGGCCGGGTAGCGGGCTGGGTCGGGTGGAGGAAACATCAGTGACCGTTTTCCTACTCCAGCCTATCCTTCCCTCCCCTCTTATCCCTGCACGAGCACTCCACAAGCCCGGGGTAGTTTAAGTGTGCACGGACTGTTAATCCCTCACTCCCTACCCCTTGATCATTTCTCCGACGTATTGTGTCCTGACCTTAGTTTCCTTTCCTTTGCCGGTACCGGAGCGGAACCCGGAGACAACGCCCGGAGCAGCCCCGAACCTCTGGACGACAGTTCTTCCGGAAGACCATCCAAGAGGACACTTTTCTTTCTCCTGTTCGGTTATCTTGAGTTTCATGAAGAAGACTTATATTCCAATAAAGCCTTCGTTAAAACCTTTACTGAAGGCGCCTGTATTTCTCTTTGCACCCCCTGCCCCGGTAGAACCCTCGATGCTCAGTGTAAACCCCCACGTGCCAGCAGAGGCGGGACACGGAGGAATGTCCTTCTCCTACCTCGCCTCCAAGACCTGGAACACCTTGCCCGTCCACCTCAGGCTATCCGTGTCACTGACCAAATTCAGGAAGGACCTCAAGACCTGGGTCTCCGATTGATCCTCCACCCAGTCTGAACAGGAGCCCCCTCCCCCAGCGTCTTGAGACCCTTTGGGGTGAGTAGCAGCGCTTTACAAATCCCTGAATGATTACCTAATAAAATATCAGAAACTAGATCACTCTTATCGCTAATCTCATGTTTCTTCACACAATGCATTAGGTAATCAACGTGTTCACTCCCAAAATTGCAGTTAAGTTTCAAAGACAATAATTTTCTTCAATTTCTCCCCAAAAAGTCTGAATCATCAGTCATTATTGTCTCTCTGGACTCACCAAGAACCAGGATGTCCTACTCAAAGAACTTTATTTCTCTCATACAAATAACTCTTTCATCATTATTTAAAACTCACTGCTGCTGACATGAGCCTGAAATGCATCCTCACCAATCGAAATGTCTCATATGGAGTTATAAATATGGTCAGATATCTCCTCTCCTTGTGCAGCATAATTTAGTGGCCTTTCTCAGTGAGACCCATTCCTAAAAAAATATTGGCACCATTCACAGAGGGAAATAGTTCACCAGAACACACTGATCAAGTGCCCTAATATCTATACACAAATGGACCGCACAAGATTGTTTACTCACTACCACAATTGGAGCAGCCCACTCAGTATCTTCCACCAGTTCTATAACTCCCCTGTGACATAACCAGTCCTAGTTGGATATGACTGCTTTCCTCATTGAAATGAAAATATTCCTGCTCTTACTTGCAACCGGAACTGATCTTTCTTTCAATTTTATTAGATGCACTTATCTCTTGTGTGAGTCTAAATTATCTGAGAAAACTTCTGGAAATTGTGACACAAAATTGTCACTTGCAACATGATGCTACCCCAGAGAAAGGTGAAGGAAATACTAAAAGTACCAAGAGAAAGATAGGGAAAAAATGGAGATACACCAGAAAAAGTGGGGAAAAAACCTGGAGGTAACCCAGAGAAAGATGAACAAGACACCTGGCAGATTGCCCCAACTAGTCTGAACACACTCCTAGAAACCCCCCATAGAGCATCAGTAAACTCTGCAGCAAGACTCATCACCGGTTCGAAAAGAAGTTCCCACATCTCCCCGGACCTAAAATCCCTGAATTGGCTCCCTCCGAAGCAAGAATTCAGCAAAAAATTGCTTGCATGACACATAAGGCCTTACACCACAAAGCACCCATTTATCTCGCACAGAAATTGACAATCTCTGGTGGCTCAAGGTCCTTTAGGGGTTCAGGTAACCTGCTTCTGGAACCTCAAAGATTCAATTAAAAAAAACCATAAACAAACCTTCTCTGGGATGGCGCCTAGGATTTGGAATACTCTTCCCCCTGAAACCCAATTGAATTCTTCTTTCGTATCTTTCAAAAAGGAAGTAAAAGCGATTCTCATGGCAAAATTCACTCGACCACTCTTCCTGGCCCTGAACCTTTTTCATCCGAGGCTCGCTGTTTATGTTCTTGGAACAACTTTGATCCCATGCTTTGG